>NW_017728913.1:8394853-8456746 GCF_001723895.1 Crocodylus porosus
GGCTTCTGTGGCTATGGAATATGTCTCCCCAATTTCTAGCTTTCCTTGTTGCTCAGCTCATACCAGTGTTATTGTGAAGGTGGCTTCTGTGGCTACAGTGAGGAAGCCAGCTTTGTTCTTTTTGATGCAGAATGTGTTTTTTTCCCCAATGAAAGAGATCAGATTTCCGTTGAAAAAATATTGCCAAATGTAAATTTTAGAAAATTTGAACTCTAGTTTCAAGTGATGGGCAGGAATAGAAATATGAGGAGCAATCACAGCAACTTGCTTGAAAAGTGAATTTGTCTCTCCATATGCTATAGCACTGTATGCCATACAACAAGACATGAACTCTGAACCCACAGGAATGCAAGCCTTCCATCACTCCTATTGGCAATTGAACCTGTCCTAAAAAAACAACCATCTACTAGTGCTGGGAGTTGGTAGCTCAGTAAGGTGTTGGTACAGAAGGGCTGGTTCAGCTGGAAAAAAGTAAGTGGATGTTGTTGCCTGGTAGCCATAGTAATGCTAAATTCTCTGTATGTGCACATGGGTGGAGAAAAATAGGACACGTGCATTATGTGGTTTCAGTTCCTTCCTTTAGTGGTTTTCTGTCAGCTATCTTCCATTTGTGGCTATCATGTTTCATGACAATTTTTTTTTTATGTATTTGCCTGTGGGCTAAATTTTGAGTCAATGAGAGTTTTGCAGTCAGCTTTGTTGCAAGGAGGTGCAGGCATTACATCACATTTAACTACAGTTTGAATTAAGTGTCCTCTTTTTTTAAATAGCAAAGTGTCCTTGCTTAGGCAAAACTTCTATTTAAAATCAGTGGGAAGCTTCCTTTTTCATGTTTGAATACAAAAAAGTTTTAAAGATTGGACAAGCAAAATTAATCAGGCCTAGCAAAACTTCTTAAAGTATTATCACAATGATTTAAAAAGGGACTATCAACTCTGATCAAGTTTTGTGAAATCCTGCGATGGCTTTTAGCCCTTTGTTTTAGAAACCTGGCTATTTTAAAGAGAGAAACTTTTTCATTATATATTTCAGGGCTGTTGTGCCAAGAACTTGGATAGTTAGTTAAATCTGAACACCCTTCATGACCTGAATAAAAGGAGAACAGTTCTATTTTGATTTTTACTTTACATTTCACATTAAAAGGTGTTACCTGCCTTCAGTAGATGTCTTTGCAAAACTGAAAGGTAATCAGTACTTGATAAGTGGAGAATTAAAACCATGGCTGATCAAAAGAGATTCTACTAGCATAATGAAGGTAACTTCAACAAGTAATGAGGAGGTGTTTCTGATTTTAAAAAGCTCTTAAGTGTTTTACTCAGTTACCGATCACAAATATTACAGTTAGTCGTATAGTTAGGTATGGCATATAAATAAATAATTAAAAGATTTTATTCCTCTATTATTTATTCACTTAAGTGGGCCCTAATGTAATTACTTTCTTGTTATATTTTTACGTTTCTCTCTCAAACCATGTCTCACCACAGCCAGTCAGAAAGCGTTCAAGGGGCCTCCACTGAAAATATTAGTCAATGCTGTTACTAGTATTATGTCATGCTGTGTTGGAGAAGGAGTACGTATATTGTAACAGGTAAAGTAAGCAGTTCATATTAGACCCTCCTTTAAAACAGTAGAGATTGTGTTAGCCCTTTTGGAGAAGGCATTCTGATATCCCTCACAATATTAGGCAGATGTTGTTTCTAAATTTAGTTCTTAAAAGCAGCAAGGAAATTAATAACAGTTTTTGTTTTTTTGGTGGGCAGGGATTTGTGTGTGTGTGTGTGTGTGTGTGTGTGTGTGTGTGTGTGTGTGTGTGTGTGTGTGTAAGGGCCTCGGTACATTTTTGAACTTCTATACTAGTTTGGTATTAGATGAGTTAGGATGCTTTGTTTTACTCAAAAACCTACTCAGAGGCTCTCATTTCAGTAGATAAATTCATGGCAGGTATTAGGTCTAAGATATTTTAGAAATGTTTGTTTAAAAAATGCTATTTTGTAAAGTTTTATATCTGCAATAGAGACCTATCAACTCAACAGTCACAGAAAGAGTAAATGGCATTTTGATATTTGATTTTACAATAGCTTGATATTAACATAAACTGCAGTGAAGTTATTCCTGTTTTACACCAGTCTATATTCAGGGCTGGGGCTATACAGTATACTCATATGGAAGTGGATATTAGTTTACAGTCTAATTCCAAAAATAGAATTTAGGAGCCAAACATAAGCATACTTTTAGGCTCTTAAATCCAAACTTGAAATCCCTAAACTCTCCCTTCTCATCAGCCTAACTCCAGAGGCACAAAAACTCATGACACTTCCTTGTTTAGTCTGAATGTCCAACTAGGCACCTGCCATTGCAGTCTGATGCATGTAAAGAACTGGCCTACCCTGAATAGCTACCCTGAATCAAAATTCCATTGGGAGCCAGAAAGTAGGTACTGGTGTGCCTTAGTTTCTGTAATGGGCCTAATTTAGTAATGGAGGCCATGTACAGAAGTAACACTTATTGCCTGGTAGGCACAAGAGGCACAGAAAATGCTCTACAGCAGCATTTCTCAGCCCATGGGTCATGATCCAAAAGTGGGTTGCAAGAATATATGAAAGGGTTGAAACAAACTTAAAAAATTGATCAAATTTTTAAAAAAATGAATTCTCCATTTAAAGGAGAGAAATGTGGGAAGTTGTGGCTTTCCCTTTGCAGGCTAGCAGAATTCCAGCCTGCAAGGGGCTGCTTGGGGCTCAGCACCCCATGCCCCACATACTGGGGCGATGAGGTCTGGGGGTGGGGGGCAGCAGGTCAGGTGTGAAGGGCACTGGGTTGTGACTAGCCAATGACATTTCCAAATGGGTCCTGGTACAATAAAGGTTGAAAATCACTTCTCTACAGCCATAACCAAACAGATGGTTACGGCACATAAAGTACTATAAAAATGGTGGATCCCACTCTAAGATAACCCTGGATGGATGTAGTGTCAGACTTCAGTGCTGTAGGTTAGAGCACTGTAATGAACATCTGTACCACATCCCATTGCAACTCACGTTAGGTTGCATTCTGCCAGCAACCCGAGGGACTTTACAGCAACCCGCTCACCCCCTCCCCCTCCCTGAAGTGCTCAAGAGTCCTGGGAAGGAGGAAGCCCTGGATGGAGGCCATGAAGAATGCGTCGCACCATGCATTGATTGGGAGATGCTGGAGGGTGGAGAGCTCTGAAACAGGAGTTATGGTGCTTGGGAGCTACTGACCCATGTTCCAAGGAGCCAGGAAGGCATCTGGCAGGGCCTGCAGCATTGAGAGAGGGGGACTAGGTTGCCCAAGACCCACTTGCAAGGCCAGCATTGACTCCACTCACCTTCCAGGGCCAACTCTTGACCCCCAGCCAGTGGTCATCACCAGTGCAGGGCCCCAAAGAGGTTCCAGCCCTGTTCCAGAAGGGCATAGGGTCACTCAGAATGGGGGAGGGTACAGCCCACCAACCCACTGAACAAGGCTACTCTAGGCCCAGGCCCTACTGCAGAGAAGTGGTGCAGCCACTGTGAGGATAAGCAGCCACCTGGGCTCAGGCCCAAGTTCTGGAGCAGGCAACATTCCAGTTTTTCTTTTTATGCACGTTAATTAAACTGAGGGGCAGCAGTCTCATGCACAACTTTCCCCTTGCTGCCCAAGGCTTTTGCATTTAAGTGTAGTCCCTATGGCTGCCCATGCCCCCTCCCCTCAATGTCATAACCACCCTGTAGCAGCCTGGGTCTTTCCCCACTCTGTCAGTGTTAATTGAGAAGGTTCCAAGTTCCAGAGTGGGCAAAGTTGCAGTTTTTGTTTATTAAACACACTAAAAGTTTAGCAGCTTCAACATTTGATTAAAATGAGACAAGTTTGTTCCCCAGGCTGCATTCCCCTGCATCCCCAGTATGTGCCCCTGGGTTGTGAACAGTGGTGCCCAGGACGTACAACCAGAGAAATCCTGGGTTGAGGCCCATGGGCCAGTGCCAGGAAATGGGCTTTTGAAGCCCCCTGGCCATACTTATCCAGGGAGAGCTCCTGCTCCATGTGGGTGAGAAGCTAGTCAGCCAGGGCTTTGCCGATCTGGACAGCCTGCCTCTCTGGGGGGGCTAGGGTGACCAGCATCAGCACAGAGGGGGAATACAAGCATCCTAGACACCCTGCACCCCAAGGACTAACCCAGGGGTGGGCAATTATTTCGATTGGAGGGTTCCTTAATGAGTTTTGGTGAGCTGTTGAGGGCTGCAAGTGCCCTGCTCTCTGGTTGCCAAGTGCCCTGCCCCCTAACCTCTGACCTTTGCCATCATAAATCCCTCCCCTTGCACCCAGAAGTACTTCTTTTGGGAAGTGGAGTTGCCATCTTGGAACTGGAAAAGTCCCTCTGTGAGCCAGATCTGGCCTGCAGGCTGTATTTTGCTCACCCCTGGGCTAACCTATGCTCTGCTTGTTTCCAACCTTGGATGCTTAGAATAAAGCTTGAAAGTTAGAGTGCATCCTCTTGAATGCATTTCCTTAGCCTTGGTTCTCAGAGCAGGCATAGCATAAGCTGACAGCACTGGGCCCCTCACAAAAACAAGGGTTCTGTATTTTCTAAAGTGGATAAGGAGTTCATTTTTTTTTAGTAGATGTAGTTACAACATACCCAGAAAAAAAAGAGATATGGATTCTAGACTGAGGGGCACTTGAGGAGGTTCACACCTACATCTCAGCTCTCAGGAGAGCAGCCAGATTTGGGCACTAAGCTAAACTTGGGTGAGTGACTTACTCTTCATTCAGACTTGAGCTGTGCAAGTTAGGATACACCACAATTTAAAGCACTTTTTTGGCATGGGAAATAACTGGGTTCTGGTACTAGCTCCCTGGGTTGTTTCTATGTTTAGCTAATGAGACACTGTACAAACAGTGATAGGAGCAGGGACTGAGAATAATTGCATGTGATCTGTCAGTAACAGAGTAGCTGATTGGACTATATTAGCAGTTGGCAACCAATGGGTCCATCAGTAGGATCTGGCCAGTAAAGACATTGGATCCAACCCATGATGGTCTGATCTGGTTTGCATTTTACTAGTGGCACACCAATCCCAAGCTTCAGCTCAGCTGTGTGATTCAGCCTGGGTACTGGGCTCTGCATTTTACCAGGAGCAGACCAACAATCACCTCCCTACCCCTTCCACTGTCCCTCCAGGCATCCTCACTTTGTAATTTTCTCTTGTCTCCTAGTGCAACCTCTGTGTACCATAGCCACCAAAGAAGTTGCTCCAAATTCCTCCTCCCAAGTTTTTCAGCAGAGGCTATAGTCCCCTGCAGGGACCCTGAAGGGGAAGATGAGGTGGCAGCAGAGGATTAGCCATTTGCAGCAGCTATGTCTCAAGCTGTGATCTGCTGTTAGTAAAACGTTGCAAAAATAGCAGGGGATTTTCCCTGATGCCAACTAAGTCTACCAAATTTGTACATGGAGACCCTGTACTTTTATCTTAGTTTGAGGCTCACATGACCTTTCAATTTTCTTGCAATCTGACTCTTAGAAGTATTCTGCCAGGGGGTTTATTGGTCTCCCAAAATTTTCATTAGAGCATACTGAGGAAGTAGGGAGATCTAGGTTCTAGGTTGAGGAGAGCCTAGATTTTGAAAGACTGATAGATACTATGCTGAGTGCACCTGATCCACCCCTTCATTGGGTGGGTGAGTTGTCTTTGCTGATTGAAAATATGAAAAATACTTGGTTGGTAGTCCCCTCTTTTAGCACATTCTACACCTGCTAGAAAGCTGTGGGGACCTTTCCCCATCCATCCATGCAGAAACCAAGGAACATAAGATCCCCAAATAGTCAGTGCAATATCTGCTTGGGTTAACAATAGACATATTAAATACATTTATCTTCAAAGTATGTTACTGTATAACTAATTAGAATCCAAGGAAGAAAAATGCAGTAATAGCTGGGCTCTTGAAGACAAAGAATTTGTAGGGGACAGCATCTTCATAGTAACACTTTAACAATTAAAATAGACAAGACCTGAGGGATTCTGGACACGGAAAAGAAAAAAAATTCTTTATCTATATCCTTCCTCTTGCAGCCCAATTAAATGAGAATAATGCATGCTGAACTACAGGGGTTAGCCTACTTAATAACTCAAAAAGAAAATTGTTAATTAATTATTTTGTCTTTGCTATTTTTCTAACAATTGAGGAGGTATGACAATATTGTGGTGATCAAAAAAACTGGATGATGATGGTGGTGATTAATAATACTGAACTTGCTGCTTCAACTAAGCATCTCAAATTGCTTTACAAGCATTTTCTAATTAAGCCTCACAGTGCTGCAAATAGACAGCTGAATGCTATTATACCTATTGCACGCACAAGCAGACTGGAACACTGAATGGTAAAGCCAAGGTCAAAATTCAAGAACCCTGACTTGTTCCACTGATAAAACTAGTAGGTGATATTTCCAACATCAAGAATTTCACTGTTTCAGACTCTCAGTTTCCTAAGCAACATCTGTTAAATTAGACAAAATGAAAAGAGAATCATATCAAGAAAAGCACAAATCAAGGAGGAAGGTTCAAATTCCAATTACACGTCTGTTAACACAGAGGCACTTTAAAATGGGGAATTGCAAAATGTGTTAATTCATTTCTGAAATCTTGTATTGCAATTGATCTTAGGCTAGGTGCAGAAGAAGAAGGGGAGCAATTGCTAAAATGTTCTTCTCAGGAGCCACTTTTTCAATGTAAAGACTAAATTTAGGAATGTGATATATGATATATTTTGGTACTTACATTTCAGTTGAATTTTGGATATTTTGTGATACAGGCATTGTCCTGTAGGACTTAAGGGCCAGGTACAGACCTTACACACAGACTAGTCTAAGTGATCGGATACTGGTCTAAACCTGCAACAGTACAGAAGTTCAATGCACACAGACTGGTTTATAAAAGGTAACACCCAGTCTAAGATAGACTTGGATGGATGTAGTATTAGACTTAAGTGATTTAGGTTAGACTGGTTTATCAAACTTCTGTACCAGATCCCCTCCGTGCTGAAATTAGGTTGCAGTCTGCCGGTATCCCAGGCACCTTTGCTGTCTCCCATTCCCACCTCCTTTCAGGGAGGTGTGCTAGTAGCTAGTTCCATGGCAGCCCATACCTGAGCTGTCACAGCTGAGTCAGCATGGTGGCTGATGCTAAGGTGGCCATCATAGTCAGCACAGTGGCTGATGCTAGGGTGGCCATCATTCTGCTTGTCTGCTACTCTGTCTTCTGTCCTCTATTGATATGAAACCTGATGCCTTTATGTCACATGCTTGTGACTGTTGCTGGTGAGGGAAAGCAGCACTCCAGTGTGCCCTGCAGCTGAATTGGGCTCCTTGGTGATGCACCCACACATGGGGCATGAGGAGGTCTTGGGTGGGTGTATGGGAACCCATCCAGCCCCCCCCCATGCACCCATGAGTAGGCACAGCACCAGGGAGCAGACCCAGCTGCAGGGAACAGGGAAGCACAGTTGCCTCTGCTGTCTGCTTGCAATTGTCAGCAGTGGGGATGGATGTTCAATCAGGGGTGGCCTTGCCACTGGTCTGTGCTCAGCTGTGCTCAGCAGTGGGGAGTCCTCTCAGAGTTGTGTAGGAATGCCCAACCTGATGACTTCAGTCACTGCACACAGCCTGCATGCTCCCCGACCAGTGAAGGGCAAACATCTGTTCTGTTTGCTCATGATCTAACCTAGGGTACTTAGAATAAAGCATGTAACTAAGATAGCTTCTGCCTCAGGCTTTTTGAATGTCTGTACCTAGCCAAGAGGTGCAATCATCACCAAGTCTGAGAAAGGGAAAGGTGAAAAACCCAACCCAAATCCCACCTTGGGATCTTTCTGTGGCTATGGCAGGCAAGATTCATTATTAGGTCCTCCTTAACTGATTGCTTTTAGAGCATGTAGAGAAGATTATCTTGGAGACACAATCAGATTCCCAAGAAACTACAAATAAGGTTTTTCACACCTTGGAAAATCTAGACATGCAAAATCTCAATCTTTGCTTTATTGTTTCACAAAAGCCTTTGATGATGAACTAACCTAGACTTTGGAACCTTATAAAAAGACTCAGCTGTCCAAGAAATTATCTAGCAGTTCTGAGACAGATCTCAGTAGGCATTGTAACATAATAGTCTGTTGTGTCCTATCAAACCCTTTTCCTGTAATGAGGAGCACACGAGGATGCACTTAAAGGGCACTGTTGTTGGTGCTGCTCTATGTCTTCTATGCATTTTGTTGCTAGACAAAATACCCTTACCCTTGAAATGGGGCATATATGCCAATAGCTTACTGGGCTGTAATAATAGGAGCATCACTTGCAAGTCAAGGGAACTGATTCCTTCAGACAGCATAGAAAAAAGGTGCCCCAGAGATTCCTCTCTCACTTTTCCCTGTCTTCCCCTGTACCTTCTGGGAATTGTAGTTCCCTGGAGTCATGGAGATCACTGTTTCTGGGGGGAAACTTTGACCACATTTTTTTGCCACCAAACCTCACATCAAAGGGCAAAAAGTTAGAGTTTGGCAGAGAGCTGTGGAAAAGATTAGAATTCTGGGAAACTTGATGTATGAGGAAAAGTTGAAAGAACTATGATTTTCTGGAGAAGAAGAGACTGAGAGGGGCTTTGATAACAGTCTTCAAACACCTGAGAATTTGAGGATGGTGATACAGTATTTTCTGTAGTGTCAGAGGGCTGGACAAGAAGCAATACAGAAGGATAATTTAGGTTGGATATTAGGAATCTCACTAAGCATTAGAAAAGTCTTCCCAAAGGTTATGGAATCTCCATCCTTGAAATTTCTAAGAAGGGGTTGGACTAGATGGCCTCCTGAATTTCCTTTCAGCCCTACCTTTCTACATGGGCGACTGGTGCCTCTTGAGTCGGGGGGGGGGGGGGCGCACATACCCTGACATCAGTCAGTGACTGTGGGGGGGCTTGGCAGCCAATCTCACTGACAGTGGGAGTTGGGGGCGGGTCCCCCACCCCGTGGCTGATCTCACTCACCAAAAAGTCCTGTGGTCACTTCCAGAAACAGCATGGCCGCTTTTGCTGGCAGCCCTGCTCTCCGGCCGGCACTTGCGGGGGGAGCACCGGTGCTCCCACCTGCCCCCCTGTCAGTTGCCTAAACAGGGAGTGTGGCCTGGCAGGGGGTGCACGAGTACTCTCAGGGGGTGCATGTGCACCCGCTATGCAGTGCTACTGCCTTTCTATTATCTTGTGATTCACTTCTGAACTGCAGGATGATTAACTTCTTCAGAGGGTGTACTGGGTCTAATGTTGCCAACTTTTCTATGCTCATTGCTGTGTTAGTAGCATGTTTTGGGTCTTTTTGAACAATAATGGGCCCTTGGGCTAGAAAAGCACAACAAAAGCTGTGTCAACAGCAGCAGCAAACCAACTCATATGCTGAACTGAGAAATTTTGACAAAAGGGGATATCTGTCATAGGCTTATGCAAACATCTGCTCATTAAATGAGCTTTTTCAGCCACCACTACCACAGCACTGTCCTCCTCACTATGATGTTGTCTTTTCTAAGTACATTCCCTTTTCAGTTCCATACACATTTTGTCCTCTGATTATGCAGAATATGTCTTTTTATGGGTGGGGGTGGGAGGGGTAAACTAATTTGTTGCCATTTATTTCAGAAGAATTGGTATTGGGTTAATGGAAACATTGCGTTTTTTTCTTTCTTGTTTTTATACCCTTCATTTAAAAGAGAATCTTTTGTCTGAACGTTCTTTATGTCTAGAAAAATATAACACAACTTGCAAAATCCTGAAAAAGTATTCAGTATTTACGAGAAAAATCATGTAGCTAAATACTGATCCCTATTATAATGGTGTAAATCCAGACAAAATCCTTTTAAGTCATGGTACCAATTCTGCTATCACTTGTACAGTGTAAATAAGGAGTCATTCACATACGTTGGTTCATTCAACTTAGATCACTATAGCAAAGGTGAGAAGAGAATCAAGCCAATGGATTTACATTTGCATAACTAAAAATTTGCCCCTCGGTGTTTGCTCTAGTCTTTATGGCCAGGTACAGACATTATAGGCTAGGTATAAGTAGGGACCTACCAAATTCATGGTGGAAGTGGGCTATACAGCAGATCCTTTAATTTTGCAGGTTCCTCTGAGCACTTCCCCCTTTATTGCTGATTAGTGCCAGTGGCTCTGCTGCTTGTTGCTGACTGGCTGGGAGGTAAAAATGGCAGCATATTTAAAATTGCAGCCTCTCTGATGATTAGGAGTGAGTGGTTGGGCCCCCCCACCAATTGGTTGAGTGGGGAAGAGGGCACGACGGAACTTGTAAGATTAAAGGACCTGCTGTGCAGCCTATTTCCACTGGGAATTTGGTAGGTCCCTAGGTATAAATGAGTGGAAACTGGTTTATACCCATAACAGAATTCAGAACACATAGACTGGTTTAAAAATGGCAGAATCTCATCTAAGGTTTGTCCCCTGCCTCCTACCAAAGGGGTAATGTATGGACTGTTCACTACTGATCTAAACTACATTTCTGACAGAAAATCATGTAACTTAGGTCAATTCTGCCTTGGGCTTTTAGAATGTCTATAACTAGTCACAAAGAGCAGATGATTCTTTCCTTTGTTGGTTATTTAACTAAGTAATTCATTCTTTTCTATCATAGAGCTGAACCAATAATTGTATTGAAATTGGTGGCTGTGTTCCTACTTCTCCTACTTTCTTAAATCAGTGCATTTCAGATCTGTGTGACCTGCTGTTACTAAGTTGACTGGATGTTGAAGAAGGACTTTTAGAAGTTTATGGATTGTGATATTCTTTTACCACTCAGTTTTTCATAGCTACAAAAGTAGAACCTGATTCTGAAAACTCATCTGTGCATGAGACTCATTAATTTCAGTGGGACTATGAGTATTACCATTAATGTAAGATAACAGGGTCCAGGCCATACAATGCATTGGGTTAAAAATATTTCTGTATCTCTGGTGCAAATTGAGTGGTAAAATAATGTCCCATCATTAGAAATTTTCAAATGTATAGAAATACAGTATGTCTAAATCGTAGGTGTAACAAGGAGTTGTTTTTCACGTGTACGTAAACTAAAACACCAAGGCTAGGTACAGACATTACACACAAACTGGTATAAATGATTCAAAAACAGAAGTTCATTGCATATAAATTGCTTTCAAAATGGCTGAAACCAGTTTAAGATAAACCTGGATAGATGTGGCATCAGACTTAACTGATTTAGCTTAAATCAATTTATTGAACTTCTGTCCCAGATCCTTTACAGTTTCAAGTTAACTTACACCTCCCCAGCATCCCACGATGCTTTACAACTCCACCACAAACTCTCCTCTTACAGGGTGGATAGGCTAGCCTTGGCCCAAGCTGTCTACTCTCCAGCTGAGCAGGGAGACACCCAGCTTCTGGACTGGGCCACTGTAGGCATGTGGATGGATTTCCAGAATCAAAAGTGAATGTCTATTTACTTGCTTGTTTGTTCAATCTATGCAGCTCAGACTAACCTGTGAAGATTGAATTGATTCAGCCTCAGGCTTTTGACTGCCTATACTTAGCCCAACTCTTTAACTCATTACGGGAAATATTACCTTTTTCTTAAAAAAGCTAATGTCTTAAAAGATATATAACATATACTACTTCATATCTGGTAATTCTTTTGTTACAAAATTATGTTGAATATTAGGGAAAAATCACAGCCAGGTATTGGGGACAAGATACTAGAAGATCTTTTTTTTCATAAATTGAAATAATTTTGCTATCAATCATTCATTAGAAGGCTAACTTCTAGTTTGCAACTTTGTACCACACCTTTTCCTTTCACTCCCTTGATTTACCTGTGGTATATGCCCCACCTTATACACAAACCAATTAGTATCCATTGAGCCTTTCTGGCACTTTCTATTAATAATTAGGTTCAAGAATACTTTTTGAATAGACTAAATTATATCTTAAGGGCCCAATCCTGCTTCCACTAAAATCAGAAACAAAACTGTCAGTAACTTCAGTAGGATGAGCATCACATGCTTAATGTTTATTTGATTAAATCCAGTATCTTAGATCTTTTTGGCCAACTCTTGAAAGATACAGAACACCTGTGGTTCCTGGCATGGTAATAAATTCTCTACAAAGTGATAATTACTATGCTCCAAGAAGATTAGCAGAATAAAATCTAGTAAGAATCTGTGAATCTGTGCCCATTGAAATTACTAAAGAGACTTCCACTGATATAAATTGAACGGGATTGGGCCCTATATAAAGGACCAAAACCTCCTTCTACTAATTAAATTTCACACCATATTGTAGGAGTGAAATGCCACTGAGATTATTTGGGACGTACACTTACTTCACTGTAAATGACATTTTTCACAGTAAGAGAACTCCATGCAAGTAGTTATGAAACAGAGAATGTAACTGAAAGGGGTGTCATTTCTATGTAAGGTTACTATAAGCAGATTTTATTGTACATAAAGCTTGATGCTCATATGGGTTGGGTTAACACCAGTGTAGGGTTACATCCATGAAAATGCATTTAGGTTTATAATAGATAACCTAAACAATTTAAGAACCAGTAGGATCCTTAAGCCAATTATCACCTTATATTACTTTGGCCTGAAGTGATTTCCTCAAAAGTCAATGAGATGGGGTGTATGTGTGCATGTGTGTACCAGAAATAAAAAAAAGTGTTCTCTCAAATTCATGTTTTTTCTTTTGTGTGATATTCATTGAAAAGTCATCCAAAAATTATTAGGGAGAAAACCAGAAAAGGCTTTTAGAAATGTAACAAGTTTTTAAACGGCTGGCCCTAAAACCCCATAGAATTTAATAAAGTTTGATGTGCTCTGAAGAGGTTTATTAAACTATCCTAAAGAATACTGTAGTAGTTATACAATTTTATATTAAATGTTCTATTCTATTGGATCTATTCTTTGTGGTCTATACGGTCCCTTTTATTTTATGTGGTCTGTAGTTTTTAAAAAAGAAGTCTACAAAAAGGTTTTCATTTTCTATTACATTTTATAGTGATTTTCCATAAGAGCATGCATTTCTGTTTGCTCTTTGTTCTAATTTATTTTTCTCCCAGTAAACATAATTATGGGTCATAAAACTCCTGATTTACACCAGCTGAGAATTCAACCCATGTGTGGCAAGTTGCCAGCAAACTAGTATGCTTCAGTTCCATGGCAGTAAATAGGCCAAATGGAGTAGTAATTACTTGGATCACAGGGCAATTTGGGTCTATTAATTTTATGACATGCTAAGATGGAGAATAAAATTGTTCAAACTTAATTTTTAAACGAAATCTTTAGACCATATGAAATTTGCCTGGACTTTCCTGTGCTTGTCAGAAAATTGAAACCTGAGGTAGAGTTACTGAGGTTTTCATATTACTTATAAAAGTTTTTCAAACATATCTTGGCTTTATTGTACTTAGACTTTGACCTATTTGCAATTTAGCTTTAAAATAATTCAGAATTATTTGAAGCTTTGTGAAGTTGGGTGGTTTCAGCTGATTTTTCCAGTTAGCTTTTTGCTTAACTTATGGGGCGAAGACCTGAATAAATCAAAACCAGAAAAGGCATACATGCATGTACTTCTGTGAAGTGAACCCATTATGTTCAACTTTAGTAGTTAACCTGTGGATCTTGGTATATAGTCACTGCAATATTTTAGAGCAAAACCCATTCCAAGCTTCACATTAAGAGCATCTGGTGTTGTGGTGCCTCTTTTCCACAAGAAGGAGGATTTAAGAGGATTTGAGTATTATTTCTGTATTCACCTATTCATCCTAGAAGGTTTATTTTTACCCTGCTGATGAGAGTAAAGATACAGGCTATAAACTTAAGTAGCTCCTAGAGTACTTCATTTTCTTCATCAGGGGACATATTGTCCCCGTATAGCTGGCCTGATCTGCTGCTTGTATCATTTGGATAGGGGAGGATGGGGTCAGAAGTATAGCTCTTCCCTGAAAAGCTATAGATCTGGGTCACCTTGGTAGTTCCTAAAAAACCTGCTCATTCCTCCAGCATCCTAGTTAGGTCACAGGCACTGAAGGAAGTATCACCTTTCACTAAGCATGTCTTATACAGCTGTGTAAGACTAGCCACAATCTTACTATATATTCGAATATAGTTGTACAAATAATTTACCACATCTCATTTGCATGGATAATTCTACCTCCTTTTTTGCTTGATAACTGCTTACCAGAAGAATACAATTAATTCAGGTTTCTTCCTCATCCAAACTGAAGCACAAGAAATTTTCTATAACTTACAGATTGTGAGCTGTTGTTACAAATATTCAATAACCAGAATTCAAGATGAACATATTGGTTTTGATCATATACATTTTATGGTATGTTCTGCTCTTCGAATGAATGACGATATCCCTGGAACAAATATCTGGTGTGGACATGCGTATTTACAAATTAAAAAAATAATTTCTCATGTATATTCTCCAATATTTGCTTAAAATTTGCTGTTTCGAGACACATTCCTTCCAGTAAATGCAATTCACAGTAAGCAAACACAAAAGGGGCTTTGACACAGTTGAAGAGATTGTGTTTAGAAATTGAAATGAATATTCATTAGATTTTTTTTTTTTACAATACTTACCTAGTTCTATATTGGAATACTGTGTAAAGTTTATACTTCATATAAAGACCTGCACTGTTCCTTCTTGAAATCCATCTTCTTAAATACTTCTATATTGGATATTAGCATTTTGAGAAATACCATCTGCCAAACCCCAAATACCCAGGAAATGATTTCCTGGTTATATATTTTGGATGTTCTGTGGTTAGAAAACTTTAGAGCCATATTACGTTTAATTCTTCAGAGCATCCCATTTAATCCTGCAGAGCATCCATGTGACTAAAACCACATGAACATAAGTAAAGCAAAATGATAAAAAAATGACAAAAAATGTAACACAAGTTGTATTTCAATAGAGATGATTTTAATGTTTCTTTTATTCTTCACATTTTTTGCATGTAATTTTGTTGCATTCAGCAAAAATGATGCTTTCTTTTAAGCCTGCAAGATCAAATTGGCTTCTGTTATCTCCCCCCACCTCTTTCCCACAGGACCTTCTGGCAGTGCTTGCATAGCAAGACACACCTAAATCCAGGATCAGTGCTATTCATAAACCATAAACTGGTTTGACTTTAACTGTTTGGTTTTTTTCAGATCTATGCAAGACAATGAAAGCATACAGGTAACTCAGAACATTGCTTTCATTAGATCTCACTGAGGCAGGAGTTTCTGTGTGGCGTTTTGCCATAACTAATTTCATTTGTACTTGGAACACTAGACTTAAAGCAAACTGGGTGAAAGGATGAATGGTATCATTTTGAAATGTGGAATATATATGATACTTTCAGTTCAGTAAAATTGGTGCAAAATTGGCACGCCAGGACATCTAATTCTTGAAAAATGGACACTAATTTTGCTTCTCTCATTAAGCACGTTGTGATTCTGATTTCTCATGTGTAAAATTTGGATAATGTTTATCTATCTCTCATAAACTGTGAAGCTGAATCCTTTGTAATAGCTTAAACACATTTCAGATCTTAAATTGGTAGTTCCTGTGCCAGTGAAGTTTTTTATTATTTACTATTTTCATTGCATTAAACCTCAACTATAATCTTCAGCACTTCAAATTAACGAGTTAAAACATTAATCAACAAGTATAATGGACCTAGTGCTGCTGCCCTGCTATAGCCATAACCCTTGTTTGAGGTTAACCATATATTTGCTGAAGTGAGAATGGTAAGATGTGCCAGTGTAGGTGGTAAATACCCCAAGGTGATGCAAACACATTTTTAAATCATTTGCTTTTGGTAGAGGCTTAAAAATATTCTTAATGGGTGTGTCTATATGAGATGCTAAATGTTCAGTAGACTAATTGTACTGAACATTAGCGTGTCATGGCAAAGCCATGCTAATGAACCAATGCATGGTAGAATTAGTCTACTGCACATTAACATCACTAAAAGACCATGGGCCAGTGCTACTGTGCAGTAACGCCAGTTACTGCTCATTGGGCTAGAACCAATTATTACAGGTACTAAATGTAATACCCAGTAACAACGGCACATTAATGCACGTGTAGGCATGCCCAATGAGCATACAGCAGCAGTGGAAGACCTGGGTATGGGTGCCACAAGTGGCACAGGCAGCGTTTATGTGTGGCATAATAAAGAAAGAAGAAAGCAGAACATCAGGTCAGTCAGGGAGAATAAAGCAGAAAACAGAGCACCTTCTTGGTCTGGATCAGAAAGCTGAGCAGCAGATCTGCTAGGGGAAAGGGATTGGAGTTGCACCTGGGGAGGGTCTGAGCTTAATTTGCAGCACACCTGCTAAAAATTGTTGCCCCTCCCTCCATGATGTAAGGCATTCATGTGTATATGTATGGGAGAGCTGTTGTGATTAGCCGTAGCCAAGGGCATACTCATAAAAAGAGGTATATTAGTAACTTATTCTAATTGTGTCATCCTAGAACTCAATTTTTTCTCTCCCATGCATATTTGTTGGAATGGTCCTTAAAGCTATGGGTTTGTCATGGCTAACTTCCATGACAAAGCCCTTGATTATAAGGGTTTTGTTATAGAAACATACATTTTTCACCCTGGGCACATCTACACAAGACACTTAACTACGCATTAGCGTAGTTTACTGTGAAGTAAGCATATGTGTCTACAGGTGCACATGCTTACTACATAGTAAACATCCCTGTAAATACAAGTAGCAAATGTACTCAATATTAGTAACGGTGCAGTAGTGCTAGTGTAGATGCCTGACTGGGAGCAAAAACTGCTCCTAAGCAGCTGTCCACCTGGAGGCGGGAGATAGCTCCCTCCCCTCAGGGGCTGCCTGCTGCTGGGGTAGGCTCCACCACAGAAGCCTGGCCGGGAACTATGTTCCCCTGCCCTGGCAGAAGGGAACTTCAAGCTCCCCACTCCGCCATCACAATTGGGGAGTGGGGAACTGGGAAAACCTTATCTCTCATTTTCAAGTGCGTACACTATACACCCCAAAAGTTAGACAAAAATCAGTTGTCCATACCTGCACACTCAGTACACATACACAGATCACTAATTCATATATCATGCACACAAATATATATATATATATAGACAATTGATTTTTGTCTAACTTTCGGGTTGTATAGTGTATGTGCTTGAATTGGTGATAGGTATGCATGTGCCTAGGCTAATTTGGATGTGTAAGTGCCTGAGTTGGTAGTGTGCGTGTGTATGCACCTAATTGATTTGTGTGTTTGTATATGTGCAATTGTGACACACCCTCCTGTCTAACAGCACAATATTGAGATCCTGAGAGTTGGCCTGACCCCACAGGGCAACATAACCATGTTAGTCTGAAGTCAAGCAGGAGGCAGGGTAGATTTGCACCTTATAGGTTGTGTCTACACAAGACTTTTACTGAGGAGCTGGCTAAGAAGCTCTGCAGTAACTTCTCAGCATTTACCTGTGTGACCCTTTTAGGTTACAGTAAACTAATAAATGCTGCCATAGGATAGTACTTGTAAACATAAGTACTATCCTGTGGTGGCATTATTTAGTGCGCTACACCACATGTGTAGATGCTGATGGAGCTGGCTGGGGCATGAGGGTGCTTTACTGCTGGGGCTCTCAGCCAGCTCCTCTGCAGCATGTTGAGCTGGGTTGGAGCAGTCCTAGGCTGGTAGACTGATCCCCCCCAGACCTACTGCCAGCCAGGGCTGCTCCACCCCAGCTCAACATGGTGTGGTCCTTGATGCATGTGTAAATGCAGCACCTGGGAGCAATAAACTCCAGAGTGAACTGCACTGGAGTCTATTAAATCACACTAATATCATGTGTAGATGCAACCATAGAGTAATACAATCAGAGATGCATAAGTTTTCATAAGCAACTGCTTACTTTATCGAAAGATAAGAAGAAATTATATTATACCTAATATAAGTATAATACCTAATAACAAAATGTCTTTGCAGGATCAGGCCCCAAGCTACCTGGTAAAATGACAATTATTTGTTTTCAAAGAGAAAATTTGAGTTTCATTTCAATTCATAAGTTTCATTTATGCCATGAGCTGGTCCTCTGAGGAGGGATGAATTTCACCCTAAATCTGTTATGCAAATATTGTTGGCAACTGATTACAAAGCAGCTGTGCTGCTGGCCCCCGAATTATGCTGGATTACTGTGAATACTTTAGACACCATGGCACGCAAGGGTTTATTTTGTATTATTAATGATCTAGCCAAGCTTCTGTTAGACAGACATGAAGTCGGATGCACTGTAGTCACCTTTTCAGTAGCTAGGAACTGTATTATGCATTGTTACTGGAAGGATGAATCAATTTAATAGAAGATAGATTAATGCCCTTGATGCCTACTAACATGTGGAAAATGATGCTTATGAAATAAAAGTATCCTTCAAAACTTGAGAGAGTATTGAAATCCAACTTGCATTTTTAATTGTCCAAGTTGCATAGGTACAGATGTATCCAAGTATGAACTCAGAAACAGTAATGTAACTAGGGGTGGGCAACAGGGGCATCAGCCTAGGGTGCCAATTTCTAAAGGGGACACAAGAATGGCAACTACCACAGCTGGTGGCCTGGCCACCACTACCATCTGGATGCCAAAGTCACCCAGAACACAGAACCTTCTTGTTACACCTTGCTTTGAAGCCTAATTTTAGAGAACCATTTTTCCTTTGTTATTTCCTGTATAACTTCTTATCTGGTTAATTGGCCTAAATGACATTGCCACTTTTAAAAAACATATTGCCACATACTGCAAAAATAAACCGTTGATTTTTTTAAAAAAGAAATTTGCACAAGGCTTTTCATCTGCAAAGGCATGATTCAATGACTGCCCTTAGCAATCCTAGAGTTCAGAAAGAATTGTTTTTTCATTAATATTTGTTCATCAATTTTTCCATGTGGCACATAACTGAGATGGTGCATTTCTGACCTTTAAGAGCCTACAATTTACTATTCGTAATAATGAGAAAATGCTGGATTGTTTTATACTATACTTTTCTACATCTACTTGCATACCATAAACATATAATCCATATATTTTTTCAGTGTGCACATGTGATCCAATTTATTAGAGGTGCTTATATTTTCAGAGTCAAAAAACAATTGATTTCATTCAACATTTGACACAATGAACAAAGCATAGCTCCTTTAATTGTAAAGCACAGCTGTCCAACTGGAGGCCCAGAAGGGGTTAAGTTGTGGCTCCCAGGCTCTCACCCAGCCGCTGCTTCCCCCATGACTCTGGCTGCAAAGCAGTCAGTCTTCAGAATCCCCCTCCCTCCTCTGGCTGCTGCTTCTTATTCTCACCCCAACAGGTGGGGCAGTGTGGCACAGAGCAAGAAGTTGAGGGTGAGGGGAAAGTCATTGTGCTTATACAGGGCAGCAGTCAGAGGTACCCAGGAGGATACCCATTGCAGTGGGAGAGGGCAAATAGGATCTGCATGGTGTAGCAGTGCAGGGGTGTGTGGAGCAGTGGGTAGCCCATGGTTCACCTGGTACAGCCCACAGAATATGGCCCCCTGGGGATTTAAAAGTTGGACAACCCTGTTATAAAATAATCATTAAAGAGTGTAACGACTTAACTGACACCAGGGTTCTCAGATTATGATATATAACGTATACTAATTGCTAAACAAAAGAGTTATGGAATCTAACACTGAAGACAATCCAAGGAATACTGCAAAAAATAAAGTAGATCATTAGCAAGCTGTATGCTAAGTAAAAATATACATTAATAATCAAATTGGAAGCTTCCATGGGGGTAGTATCTGATGTTGTCTAAAACACTGAAAATGAAATACTTTATTGTAATGCAGAAATGAGGTGGACAAGAGGCAAGGGTCCTTGTGGCATCTTTTATTGGACCAACTACACAGTTGGGAGGGAAGTCAGACAAGCTTTTGGGCCTGATCAAGGGCAGTTTGTGGCCAAAAGCTGGTCTGTTTTCTGGACCAGCATGGCTGCAAGAATATTCTAACCCCTCTGCAACAAAAATGGGGGACTTTTATTTAAAAAGGGTTGTAAGCAGCTATAGTTTTTGGTTTGGCTAAGCCTCAGTCATCATGTTTTGATTTGCAAGGAGAAAACCAAAACCACCTGTGGTTTTCATTTTTAATTCATGGCCTATAAGAATACAGATTTACACTTTCCAAGTTTTCCCTACCCATGTGCAACAAATTAATCACAAAAGTAATAGTTTTAAGCTATCTCTACCCTGCTTCCAGCACTCAGAAAGCAAGAAAATGGAAACTTAACAGCAGCCATCATCAGTATCACTCAGTGACATGCACTGAGAGGCTCACAAAATCTAGCCACTCAACCTGAGGAATCCAATTCCTATCTCTGGATTCCACTACAGCATCACCTATACCCCCTTTCCTTGCCCAATAATGGAGAATAGTTTATACAGTTTTCTGAAATAACGAGAACAACTTCTCTTGTTAGGTCACACAGAACAAATGACTCTCATGCCATATTTTTTCCATTCCTCTTTCATATTACAGCTTTCAGTTCCCATGTAGTCCTATCAATAAAACATAGTAAACCTTACTATATACACAAGCTATATTATATATACCAAGGGCTACTGTTTCCCATGGATATGAATATCTACACTCTTGGACTTAGCTTCATTATTTGATTGTCAGTCAAGAGGCACCCTCCAGAGGGTGGAGATAGACTAATTAAGTTTTAAAGAAACAAGAACATTTTTGTGTTAATCTATCATTATAGACTTTCAAAGTCTTCTTCCTTTGTCATGTATTTAAATGTGGAACTGCAATTCTTTTGTCTTGAAGCTTCATCAGACTGGCTCCCCAGCTGGTGATATTAAACTGGCAGCTCTCACTAGAAAACATGCCGGGTGAAATCCAGGCCCAATTGAAAGACAATGGGAGCTTGGTCTTTGACTTCAGCGAAGACAGAATTTCATACACTTTCATTATCTTCATGGACTAGGACAGTAAACTATGATAATTATTTCTTTAAAGAAAAAAAAATCTCTATTGAAATAAAATATATAGCCTTCCATTTTTAGTAGGAATGATTGCCTGTGCATTTGTCATAACATTTCAAAAGGCAAAAATAAAATAAAAAAATGGAAAAAAATCCCAAAATAGCCTTGGTTTTAAAAAAGTTAGACTTGAATAAACATCATTCACATCCAAACTGCACTTAGTAAAAACTGAAATATGTGGCCTATAAACTTTCCTTTTTTTAAAATGAAAACCATTATTTGGTACTAAGTATATCAGTTAGGAATATATCCATTGGAAAAAAATGCTAATATGGTACATCACTAAACATAAATACATGCATCTGTGTGTTTCTGTTATTAAAAACCCCTATAAAAACTAACTTTTATAAAATTATGATCTCTCATATGTATATAACAGCAAAATGACACCAAAATACCAAATAAATCAAATATGGAAAAATGCTACTCAGGGGCACATCTACACATGCATTTGAGAGATTTTAGTCTTGGTGATAGGTATGCATGTGCTTAGGCTAGTTTGGAAGTGTATGTGCCTGAGTTGGTAGTGTGTGCATGTGTACGCACCTAATTGATTTGTGTGTTTGTATATGTGCAATTGTATACCACGCCCTCCTGTCTAACAACGCAATATTGAGATCCTGAGCGTTGGCCTGACCCCACAGGGCAACAGTCTTCTCATCATACTATGAGGAAGAGTCTCATTGAAACTGATAGGACTGCAAGAAGTGGAAGCTTGTCGGGAAATTTTAGCTGGAAACATTTCTGATGAAATAGGTGGAAAATATTTTGATCAAAATTTTGCCTAAGCCTTCTAGTTTTTCTTCCAATCTAGTAGTAAAGATTTATATCCAGAAACAAATGATACCAGATCAGATTCTTAGTGAAGAAATACATCAGCAATTCACAGCTATGCTGTCGGCAGCCTCGGAGAGATAATTATGACATAGAGGGTACATCTACATGTTGCCATACGGCAATGTGGCTACGACACTGTGATTTAGTACTTCCTTTTGGACACCGTGTGTCTACAGTGATACACTACATCACCATAGGGAGACATGTAGACGTGCCCACAGGTAACCAATGGAGCTAAAAGACAGAAATCAGATTCCAATAATGATCTTTTTGAGACTGAAGTTCTTAGTGAGCATATTGTTGACCTAATGAAGTAATAATCATTATAATCAACAATGAATAAGGGCATAAGATATAAGATTCTAAGTCTTTTGCATTTGTTTGGTTTCTTAAGCATGCACGCAGCTAGACAGAAAGTTTTAGAATTGTGCCTTTTTCCCTAACTGAAGTCAGAATACTTTGAATACTTGTTAGGAAATGTCAGTCCTGAAATGTAGATGTAATTGTTTCTGGAAATGCTCCCCCCTCCCCCTGCATGCTCCACACACCTCCACCACATCCCTCTCCCAACCCGCCCTCCCCCGCCAAAACAACAAACCAAAAATGTCATAGGATAATAGGTAAGTAGGATTGGAATGGACCTCACTTGGTCATCCAGGTCAGCTCCCTAAGCCATCCCAGCCAAGTGTCTGTTTCTGTTTTTGAAAAGATTCCACAACTTTTCTAGGTAGCCTGTTCTAAAGCTTGACAACCCTTACACTCAGAAAGTTCTTCCTAATATCCAGCCTAACTTTCCTCTGCAATTTAAGGCCATTGCTTCTTGTCCTGTCCCATATAGCCACAAAAAAAGCCTATCTTTGTCCTTGTGAGGATTAACAGCAAAAGTTTTTCTGTTTCTTCTTGTACAATATAGATGCAAACTAATTAATATAGATTTAGGTTATTCTAATAATTGCTTGTTAAAAAAACACGACTAAATTAAAGATAATTTTGTTTTGGCTTAAAATCATGGCATTGCTTAAAAATAGATTGTGCTATTTTAATTTAAATTCTGGTCTTTGAACTATTAGGTCAGATAATTGATTTCATATTTTTTCCTGCAGGCATACGTCTGGGAAATTTACTTTTAAAAAATGAAAGATAAAATTCTCGTGTATTTTGACAACTCCAGGAGCTGGAACTTTAAGAAAATGACATTTGGTATCATGAAACCTTTATTGTGTTGGCAACACAATATATTCTTCATCTTACAGACTGTGGGGTGCCTTATATATTACATACATAGGAAAACTTTTGAAAGTGACAGAATAAAAATCTCTACAATTTTTTCATATTGTGTGGTTTGGAGTATTAATCTTTTTATGAGAGAATTGGATTTATTGTATGTAGATTGTATAGTAGTGTTGCAACTTTACTAAAGTTTATGTAGATCTTGAAATGTTGTGTTTTAACTATATTGTGTAACTACTAACATATGTATTTTTATATAGTGAGTAATGCTATAGCATATGTTCTTGTTTTAGTGCTTTGGAAATAATTCTCTTGAAGAAGAAATGGAATTTTCTATTTCCTAGATGGCCAGTGATGGCATTTTGTTTTGAGGTGTAATATTTGCAAAGATGAAGAATGTTTGGAATGTATTTTGAGGAGCTGGATGGATTCTGTTAAAACAAATGCAAAATACTTTCTAACCATTTCTTTTTATTATACACAAATATTGTGTTTGTTCTTTGAGTTGCTCTAACAGGTATTCTGAAGTCCACCATCTGAGTGAAGAGGATTGGCTGTGAGAGTGAAATACAGCTGAGTGGGATATTGGATGTATGTGGAGTATTGGAAATTGGAGGTTTTCATTCAGAATGAAAACTTTAAATCTATAAAAATCAAATCATTTAAGATTTACTTTGGATACAGTTCTGCCTTTCTTTGTCCCTCCTCCATGGGCAACTGGTGCTACCTTAGTTAGGAGGGGTATGTGCCTCCCCTGCAACCTGTCTCACCAGCTGGAGGAGGGGGAAGATCCAACCAGCTGGGGGGGTCAGTCGCAGGCGATCCTGTGGTCTGGGGGGAGGGGGGTCACCTGTGGGAGGTCCTGCAGTCTGGGGGGCAGGTCCCCCACAGGTGATCCTGCAGTCTGGGGTGGTCCCCCATGGGTGATCCTGTGGTCCAAGACAGGGGGTCCGCTGTGGGCGATCCCCCATGAACCCCCTACACATCGCCACTGCACTCCTTATTCTCTCCTGATTTTTTCCCCCAGTCTTCAGCCTCTGTCTGGAACTGAGCCTGCAAAAGCCCTGACACTGACACGGCTTTTTATCAGATGGGCATAGGACAAAAGAGAGAGAGAGGCTTACTGCGGGGGTCAGCATATGCATTTGATCTGGGAGCAGTTTACTTACGAGTAAATGCTCCCAGGCAGAGTCTACACTTACAGAGTTTTGGGACTAGATTTGCTGCTCATGGCAGCAATCTCCTCCTGCCTCCACTGGCCCTGCACCAGCCTCCTGCAGCAGCCAAGGGAGCTTTATAATTTCCACTGTATTATAAAGCAGTGGCAACAGCACCATGTATTAAACCAGAATCCTCTTATAAATGTAGTATTCAACCCTCATTCTAATTTCCACAGGTGAAAATGAAAGCATTTGAAAATGTCATATGCTGCCTCATCTCAGGTTGAGATGGAAGTTTAGAACAAAATTCCAGGGAAATTTAGAATACACCCGAATAAGAATTTCAAAATTAAGATGCTTTAAATATTTCCCTGTAATTAATTTTTTTTTCCCAACAAAAAGTACCTTTCCTTTCTTTGGCTTATCTTAACTTCAGAATGTCTTGGGCTCACTGCTAGCTGCCCCACCAGTGGATGAGGCAGGGGGCAGGAACCTGTCTCTTCCCTACAGCTCTTTCCAAGTCCTCTGCCCTCAGTTGGGAAGTTGGGGCCAGGAGCTCCCTGTTGCTGGGAAGGGAAATATTTTTCCTGCCCTAGCAGCAGGCAGTGCCTCAGGGGCAGGAAGCAATGTCCCATCCAGCTCCCCCTGGATGCTATCTCAGGGACTGGCAGGGAGCACTGGGCCCGGACACAGCTGGATTTATAAGAGGATTCTGGTTTAATACATAGTGCTGTTGCCACTGCTTTATAATACAATGGAAATGCACATAGAAATACTATTTTGGTTATATAATCAAAGGACCTGGGATTTTTTCCCCCCCTTTGCATCTGTTATGGTTACAGGATCAGCTGAAGGTTTGACCCCTTCCAGTCCTTCCTTCAGTGACAGTGGCACAGCTGGATTCCCATACTTCTTTCTACACAGAACAACTTGTTCCTACTATTTTATTTGCATTGTAGTTCCCTAGTTTCCCAAGAGCATATATGGCACTGGATCTAATGAATATGACCTCTGTAAGCCCTTTTCTTCCACTGAATCTTGACCATAGCTGATCAAAGTGACTCAGTGAGCCTCTTCAAATAAAGCAGTACTTATCCATCCAAAAATGTGGCAAACCAGCCAAAGATACAAACAAACAAAAATGAACTATAATTCCTTACCTAAACCCTAATATTCCCCTGCAAGGTTTGGTGAATTCCATTCAGCCTTCTCACCTCATTCTTGGAGACAACCTACTTGCTTCAATTTCTGATGAGGCACTGACAGAATTCATCTCCAGTTACTGACAACAAACTCTCAATCACCTTTTCTGCCTAGCTAATTATATTGACTGTATTTACTTGATTAGAAGATGAGGTTTATTTCCCCATTTAACAGGGGGGAAAACAGTCCCTCACCTTACAATCAAGTATGAAGCAGCGGGGACAGGCAGCTGTTCCAGCTCTGGCTCCAGCCCCAATCCTGGTACCCTGGGGCCGGGGTTGGGGTTACAGCTGCTGGTCTGCCACTGCCTCTGAACTACCCCACCACTCTTCCCCACAGCGTCAAGCTCCTACTGCTCCCAGTCTTCTCCCTGTGTCACTTCTCTCCCTCTGCTGTAGTCCTCCTTACCTTTGCTCCATGCTGGCAGGCTATGTCCTTACTGGAGCATGGAGTATATGTTCCAGTCTGGCCCCATAGGCACAGTACAAGCTTCATGCCACTGATAGAGGGCCAGGCTGGAGATGTACTCAGTGCCCAATGCTGCAGCAAGAATGGGCCTTCTAGCACTGGAGGAAAGGTAAGTGGGGGTGGAAGGGCAGGTGAGGGGTAGAGATTTTGGGAGGGAGACAGGAAGGAGGGGCAGGGACCTGAGGCTGTGGAGAGCAGATATGGCGTGGAGAGGGAAAAAGAAGGGGCAAGGGAAGTGGGATTTGGGGTCTGAGGCAGTGGGGGCAGGCACAATGATGGGTAAATGTAGGGAGGGACAGGTGGCAGGGGGGAAGCTGCCTATGTCTCTCAATGCTTGCCCCCCTCCACACTGTCTGCTCACTACTGGGTGCCCTTTACTGCCTCTCCCCCAATTCTCCCACTGCCTGCTCTATTATGCACCCACCACTACCTGCCTTACCATGTGCCCCCCTACTATCCCCCAGTCTCTTCCCCCCACCACCTGCCTATTACTTTCCTTTTCATCACATCTCACCCACAGTAGTGGGAAGGACAAATTAAGATAATCTTCCAATAATTAGACTCCATACATGGAAAATTATAATTATAATACATGTCTAAATTTTCAGTGTATAGAATCTAATTATTTAAATTCAGGGTAATCTTGTATTTAGGTAAAATACAATGTTTTAATTTCTCTTTTGACTCCTGATTCAGCCTGGGACAAGTAAACATGTTTGCCTAGTTAGAGCTAAGCAATGGGGTATTCACCAATTAATAGTTTCCCCATTGTTTTCTTAAGGTCTTCTGGTATTCAGTATTATAGTGCCTTATCTTTGCCTTTGTTTTTCCTAATTGTTCCCCCCTCATACTCTCCTTTGCTTTAAGTATATGGAGCCAGAGAAGATCACACAGGTGTACATGATGTTTATAAAAATACTAGCTATTTCTTTCACTCTCTATAGTACTTATTATCTGATTTGGTTGGTATTCCTTTTCACTTTCAATTAAGTTGCATTATTTTCAGAATCAAAGCCAATGTCATGCATGGCTAGTTAACATAGGTTTCAGATGAACGTTTTACTACATAAATCACTTTTTGGTTATTTTTTGCTTTAGTCTTACCTTTTAATTGATGTGACCAAATATTTTACAAGGCATAAAATGGGATAAAAAAAGAAATGAATTTAATGAAATATGCAGTCATAGATCTCATTGTACAGTTGCCATAAATGTTTAACTCTCATTTCATGTAACTTCCATAACTCCTGTTTTGATCACTGATGACTTAATAGTACCTCTAATACTACCAGATAATGAAAGCAATAATTAAAATCACTTTCTTGATGCGCTAGTATGATGTGAATATGCAGTAAAATATCCTGAAACAGTGCAATGGAGAATTTTTTTCACACAAAAGAAGACTAGCTGTTCCTACATTTTATAGATTGATCTGTTCAATCAGTTGTTCTACAGTGAAAATGAAGGAGAAGCATGGTCTGAGTTCATTGATTGATGTTTCTCCATGTTCCTATATGGCTTTGGTTTTCTTAGCACTTTAAAATAATGAAAGAAGAAGCTACCTGGGGCATTGCTTCCTGTATGCATTCTCTTCAGACATATTCAGTGTCTTTCTTGCAAGATAATAATAGCTGCAACATGATCTTCATCTAGTCACATTTCTATAACCTGCTGAAATTTATCAAGCCTCTTTGGGCACTTCTACATGTGACAGGGGTTTAATCCTCAAGGTTTTATTTTATGTCCCCTAAATTAAAATGGTGAGGCATAGAATAAAAACCTGAGGACTGAACTGTTTCAATTTCTCCATCATGTTATGGTGAGGGGCCTGATTTTAATTTTTTTTTGTTAGAGCTGGAGCCTGCCCACAGCTGGGAGGTCAGCTTCTGGCAGGTTGAGCAGCCCCGGAGCTGTGGGCGTCCCCAGTTCTTCCTTCCATGGTGGTGGTGCCCCCAGTGCCACCCACAGGTTGCCCACAGTGGACTGGATGCCACCCCAGCTTGTAGGCAGCACCTGGCTGGATCCAACTCTTCCTCAAGGCCACTGCGGCTTCTGTCCCTGCTGCCTACCTGACACCTGGGACCACTGAGTTGTCAATGGGTTGGCTTACTCCTAGAGCAGTGCGGGGAGGCGGCAGGAGGGTGGTTCGGTATGCTGGAAGCTGGAGAAGACAGTGGGGACAGTGTATGGGGTGCTGGAAGCCTGGGTGGGCTTGGGCCTGGTGGGCTTCCATCCCCCTGTACACTATCCCTGCTGCCTTCTCTGGGGTGCTACCTCAGGGGCAAGCTAGCCCATTCCTGGGTGGTTCCAGGTGGCAGGAAGGTGGTGGGTGTTGGCTTGAACATGGTATTTAAAGGGGGAGGGGTGAGCTGACAGCTGCATCATCTGGATGTAGTTTAGTTCGCAACAATGCAGTCATTTAACCCCCTCAAAAGTCTTGCACATGTACACTGTGATGCCATTAAGCCAGACAAAGTGACATTTTCATGTACATGTTAAAGGCATCACATATACAAGTGCCTTCTCTTCTCTGTAACTGATTTTGCTACTTGATTGTTTTCCTTTAGGCTTGCAAAGCTTTCTTGTTTTAAATTCAGGTGATGGTTTTTCATCAGTTTATTTCTTATCAGTCAGATCCACACTACAAATATTTGCCACCGTGTCAGTCAGATAGGTGATATGAAGTATGATATGTGACCAACACAGATTTTCTGGGAAAGTTGTGCTTCTGCTGGTATACACAGGGGTCAGTGACCTATGGCCCACAGGCCAGACCCAGCCCACCAAGGGATTTTTATTTGGCTCACAAATCTAGGATGCTGGCATCAATTTGGTTGCAGGGGGCTTTTATCATGGCAGTGCAGCAGAGGGAAGTGGTCGCTGGGTTGGACGTGAAGACCTGACTTTGAAGTGAGCTCTGTTAATTTGATCTGCCATTCCTGCAAGGTTGCAGACTCTAGATAGATTTTTTTGAGGGAGACAGGATGGTTGAGATAAGCCATGCCTGAAAGAATGCAGCTTTGCTGGTTTAAACCATGTCGACACTTTGCTATACAGTGTACTGGTATAACTATACTTGTCCTTCTTTCTTGTGTTCTTGTGACAAGGTATTTAGCAGAATTTGCAAATTTGTTGGAATCTGACATGGACATGCCATGACAGCTTCTGCCCAAACTTGTGACTTCTGGGCTATCAGCAGTGTTTCTTAGCACCTATGCCACCCTAGCCCCCTCCCCTATGCTTGTAAGATCTTTCTAGTGTTGTCTTAGAGGGATAAAGGGGCTAGATAAGTGGTTTATAGGGAATCACAATGAAACATGGAAGAAAAAGAATACGGTGAACAGTTGGTTAAGGCAAGGACAACTTCACTCTGGCATTTCCTATTTTTTCACAATCTATATGTTTATTTGAAGCCATTTAATGCTCTAAGCGGAGTATGCAACTTTGTTAGAGTTGTGCTTTTGTTTTGTGATCTGGAAGCTGAGCAGATTATTCATTGCCAAAAGAAAAAAAAATCAAATAAACTGAAAAACCACAATCAAATGCAGACTTAATTTCTTCTGACATACTTCACTGTGCTCAAAACATAATTGGATTGTAGGGTTCCAACCATGAAAATCCAGTTTTACCTAAAATAAACAGATTGGGGTACCTTGAAACCTTCATTATTTGTTTGTATTTTCCCATTCTTTAGAAAATATCTAATACCAAATGTGACAAACTGATTAAGACAAAAATGTGTGGAAAGCAGGATTGTAATACGGGAAACCATCTATGACCTTTTTTATTCTGGGTTTCTATAGTGCCTAACACTTTCTGATTCATGGCTAGGGCTCCTAGGCACTATATTACAAATAAAAAACATTTTAAAAGTTATACCTTGTTTGCATTTGTCCACCACCACATACCAACAAAACTCCACCTACTACTTTTCCCTACTGAATTAGTTTCTCATGAAGGAGAGTACTGTGGGTACTAATCCAAGTTAAGCATCTGCAGTTCTATGTTCACCTTCTAGTCAAATATTACATATTTATATGCAGCCATTATCATTTTTCCACTACCAACACTCTAGCCATCTCTCTTTTGTTTTATGTATTTTAAATCATCATTAGAAAATGATTGGTTTATGGCAAGGCTTCCATTTTTCTCCTCCTTTTTCTAACAGAGGTAGGTCCAGGAGGGGTACACTGGTGCACTTGTACTTTACTTTTCTTTCTAGTCCACCCAAAGTTTAAAACCAACTGCCTGTCAGTGGTAGCAGCATGTCTAGTCAGGCAGTGTTAAGGGAGTCATTTGACTTCATGGGTCATTATAATCTACCTGCTCCCTTCTAAACTCTTTGTTCTACAGGTATTAATGACCCTCTCTTCTTTTTAATGGTCTCAATGGTCCATTAATTAAGCTATCCATTGTTCTGCAGTTCTGCAGTCTGTTAGCTGCTCCTGGTAACGAAGCTCCTACTTCACAGCCCTGCAGATTGTTTTTAGCACATTCCAATGAAGTTATATTTGTTTTTGCTTCAACCTTAAATTGAATTATACAGCCCTTGGCCTCTAGCATATTAGTAAAACTTCTAGTTATTTTTAACTGGAGAAAAGTGTCTTGTGTTATATGTGATGATGCACCTTACCATCTGCACCCTCCTTTTCAAAATACTAGATCTACCCATGTTACTTAACCTCAAGTCCTACTTCTAACTTAGAATCCAGGGCCTGGACCACTGTGTGAGTAAAATTAACACTGTGGACTCTCACATGGTTTCCTTGGCACTAGTTTCTGGGCAGAACTAGGGCAGAGCATGGGGAGTGAGGGGGGTCAATTTTGGGCACCAGTTTGGAGGGATTGCCAGAATGGCAAGCTCTATGGAGACCACACTCCAGCAGATACTGTAGAGTCAGATATTGTAAAATGAACAAGACCACAGAAACTGGACGTCATTCAAAGGAAGTCTTGAGCTAATGACATTGTAATATTTGTGACACTGAAACTTATAATGACTCCTGATTTTTCTGCTGAGTCTTAGATACAAATCAAACAAAATGAAGTATGCATAAAGTTATCCTATCTTGACAATGCAGTGGGAATCAAGAGGCCTGTTTTTTACTCTGTGACCAGATCCCGTTTGGTCAAGTAGGCGCCTGTACAACACTTAGTGTTACGGATGACACCAAGCTGTGTGGAAATGCAGGCACATCTGAGGGCAGGGCAAGTATCTAGGATGACCTTGACAAGCTGGTCCTACAGGCAGAATGCAATCAGATGAAATTCAATATGGACTAATGCTGGGTCCTTTGTCTGGGTAGGAAGAACCTTCACCATAACTATACGATAGCTGGTGGTGGGCAGTGTATTTGAAAGGGACCTGGGGGGTGACAATCAACCAAAGGATGAATATGAATCATCAGTGCAATGAAGTCACCAACAGGGCAAATAGAACTCTGGAGTGCATTAGCCAATGCATTGCCAATAGATCCAGAGTGGAGCTTTTCCCCCTCTATTCAGAGTTGATAAGGCTATAGCTGGAGTACTGTGTTCAGTTCTAGGCATCACACTTCAAGAAGGATGTGGATAAACTCAAAAGAATACAGCAGAGGGCATGATCGGGGTCTGGGCAATAGGCCCTATGAAGAGAGACTCCAGGAACTGGGCCTGTTCAGTCTGAGTAAGAGAAGACTGAGAGATGACTTGATAGCCGCCTACAAGTATGTCGGGGTGAACACCAAGACCTAGGGGAGCAGCTCTTCAGAAAGGCACCCCTTGGGAGGATAAGGTCCAATGGGTACAAGCTAGTTGAAGAAAAATTTAGGCTAGATATAAGAAATAACTTCTTTTCTGTAAAGGTAACTAGAATCTGGAACACACTCCCAGCAAAGGTGGTACGGTCGCTATCCCTGGAGGTGTTGAAGAGGAGGCTGGACAAGAACTTTGTGGAGTTCATTTAAACCTAATTACCTCCTGCCCATGGCAGGAGACCAGATTCAGTGATCTTACAGGTCCCTTTTGGTTCTTATATTCTATGATTAGGGGATTTTTACACATGCTGCAGGATGTGGCACCAGGTGGTTTATTTAGTGAGCCATGCTATTTAATATTGCCAATGTATCAGCATCCCTGTCCCTGCACTATTAGCCTTGGATGGTTCATCCCTAGCCTGACTGCATAGTTTTACCAAGTATTTACATTGTTTAAGGGTTAAGTGAACAGAGTAGTTTTGCACATGCTAAGTGAAGGTGATCCTAGAAAGCTTTTGGAAAGAGCTTACCTTTTGACTTAATTAGAGTGGAGAAGCGTGCTCAGTTTAAACATTAGTTATATAATCATTTTCCCACCAAAGTGAGTGTGAGGCTATCAGTATGGATACATTAGTTCTGAGGTGTGAAGAATTGTGATTGGTATACATGATGGTTTACAAATGATTGATAGGTCTCTGAAAAGGATGATTGGTTGATAAATGATTGATAGTAGTGGAGTGATTAGGGAAGTTAAAAAGAGCTTGCACCTCAGAGACCCATGGCTCATCCCTCTCCCTGAGCTGGGCCCTGTGGCTGTATATTCCCACCCCAGCTCCAGCCCCAGGCCCCCTGCACCACCCCAGCTGGGAAGCACCTGCAGCACCAGATGCCAAACCCTGCCCATGGGGGCCTCAATCTACCCCCCCCATAGACTTACTTGCAGGCAGCTGGGGGATCTGTTTTCCACCACTGCCTGTATTGCTGGCCATGTGCATGTGTACAAGGTGTCCCACTCTCCCCAGCCCCAAGCAGCTCCTCACAGGTTGGAGCTCTGCCAACCTGTAAGGGGGAACCTGTGGTTTCCCATGTTTTTCTCTGTTCAAGGAGAAAATCTGTGTTTTTTGCAGCAAACAGAAAATCCGGATCCCTGCAAATAAAAGTAGTGATGGTGCTTATTGTTAACCCAATAGCCTAATGGTTGGTACACTTGCCCAGAAAGCAGAAGACCTTCATAATGTTTTCTGAGCTCTAGAGAAGAAAAAAGACTTATTATAGTGAAGGAAATGCATGGAATGCTTTTATTTTATATATCACCAAATGATGCTAAGTTTCTTACCAGGAAAGAACATCAGAAAGAACAAAGAGGAAACAGCCCCTTTAAAGGATCTATAGTTAAAGACCCCAATTTTTCAAAAAGGATCCATTTGGCCATAAGGGCTTACCTGAATGATTTCTTCACTAGACTAGCTTCTAATGAATGAGTAAATAAGGGGAAGGGAATAAAAAATGGCAACAAGAAAAATCAAGGATAATACAAATACTTCCAGGAAATGTAGTGTTAAAACAAAGGCACTCTGACATATTATCATCATATAGGAAAACATAAAGATTGTAGTTCCACAGGCCTACTTTTCCATATAGAAAATAACAGAGGATAAGAGTTGCATGATCTGCAAATGGATATGTTTAATGGTTTTTTACAAACAAAGGTGTCCCCAAAATGTGCAAAATTTATGAGTATGGCATTCTGTAGTAAGTAACACACTGTATTTCAATGCTTTGGTCCACTGCATACTGTCCTTTGTACAAAGACATACACATAAAGAAACAAAACCAGTTTTGGTGTAACACGGGAGAAAACTAATAAAAAAATCAAGAATTGCTGGCTTTTCCAAAATTCTGGTTTTAATATTTGGAATTTTACTTTTCTGGCTAGATATCTTTATATGGTGAAAATCTGTTCTAAGGGAATGGCTTTAGCAACTTAAAAAGGATGAAACCTCTCTGCTGCTGTGGGGTGAGGGGAAGGACTGATTAAGGAACTGAAGAGTGCTGCTGGAAAAAAAAAGCATAGCAAAACAGTGTGATTTTCGGTGGCTATGGCTAAGCAACTGTAGGATTAAACAATTTAGTTAATCTTTGCTGGGAAATTTTCTGTGAGTGCTGCTTATATGGAAGACTTGGTAGAGATTAAAACTACCGTGTGCTTGTGTGAATCCAATGTAACATCATCTTTAGTGGGTAAATCCCTTCTACATTTGTAGCCAACTCTAAAGGAGTTTGCCAGATCTGGAGGCCAATCCACTTTAAAGCACCGAGTTGAAGTGCTTTAACTAAAAGAGTTAACCATTTAGCACTGAAGTTATTTGGCTCAAACCATTCTAATTCAAATGATCTTTGTTAAAATTATTAATATCTGTAAGTATTCCTCCCTAAGCTGCACTATTAATTATTCTTGCAGACAAGCTAAGGAAGTATGGGTTGGATGAATGGACTGTAAGATGGATAGAAAACCGGCTTGAGCATTGGATGTCTAGTTGACAGCCGGTATGAAGTGGAGTGCTTCAGGGGTCGGTCCTGGGGCTGGATTTTTTTCAATTTCTTCATCAATGACCTGAAAGATGGTATACAGTGCACCCTCAGCAAGTTTGCAGATGACACCAAGCCAGAGAGAACAGTAGATACACTGGAGGGCAGGGCTAGGATTTAGAGTGACCTAGACAAATTGGAGGATTGAGCCAAAAGGAATGTTCAACAAGGACAATAAGGTTCAACAAGGACAAGTGCAAAGTCCTGCACTGAGGATGGAATATCCCACATACCAGTACAGGCTGGAGGCTGACTGCTTCAGCAGCAGCTCTGCAAAAAAGGACCTGGGGGTTACATGAGCCAGCAATGTGCCCTTATTGCCAAAAAAGGCTAATAGCATACTGGGTTGCATAGTAGAAATGTTGTCAGTAGGTCCAGGGAAATGATTATTCCCTTCTATTCAGCACTGGTGAGGCTACCTCTAGAGTACTGTGTTCAGTTTTGGGTCCCCCACTACAGAAAGAATGTGGAGAAACTGGAGAGAGTGCAGTGGAGGTCAGCAAAAATGATACATGACTTCTGAGGAGAGGCTGAGGGAACTGGGCTTATTTAGTCTAGTGAAGAGGAGCCTGAGAGGGGATTTACTAATAGCCTTCAATGACCTGAACTGGGGTTTGAAAGAGTATGGAACTAGATACTTCTCAGGGTGGCAGATGACAGAACAAGGAGCAATGATCTCAAGTTGCAGCAAGGGAAGTTTAAGTTAGCTATTAGGAAGAATTTTATCACTAGGAAGGTAGTAAAACACTGGAACATGCTACCCAGAGTGGTGGTGGAATCTCTGTCCTTGAAGATTTTTAAGACCTAGCTAGACAAAGCTCTGGCTGGGATGATATGGCTGGGGATGATCCTGCATTGAGCAGGGGGTTGGTTTAGATCAGGGGTTTTCAACCTTTTTGGATCAGTGTACCTCTGGCAGTCGGATGTGAAAGATCATACCCCTGGTGGCCAGACATGGAGATGGGGTGGTGAGCAGCCGGATGCGGAGTGGCAGCAGCCACCACATGCAAGCTTCCTCTGCCCCCCATATCCAGCTGAGTGGGCAGCACCTGCACAGCAGCTCAGGATGGTGTATGGCAGTGTCCCATCCCTACTTACTTGCGTCTACCCCAAGGGCCTTCTCAAGTAGCCCCAGGGCTATGCGTATCCCTGATTGACAACCCCTGGATTAGATGACATCCTAAGGTCCCTTCCAACCCTAATTTTCTAGGATTCTATGATTCAAAGATCAGATTCTTTGGGCTGTTACTGTGGTGCAAAGCATCCAGATGGAGCCCCTGGGAGGGTTGGCAGCGCCCTAGCCCCCCATTTGCAGGGGTTGCCTGGCAGGGCTCCTGGGGGTGGGGGGTGGGAAAGGAGTCCCCTCACCTGTCCCACATGTGCCCAGATTGATGCCCTGGAGGGGCATGTGATGGAACTCCAGGAAGAGGTTAGCAGGCTTAGGGCTGCAGAGGATGATATTAATGGGTACATTCATTATTTGCAGGCCTAGTCACCTAGAGGTGAGACAACATGGGAGGGACCCAATGCAGATATATGGAAGATGGTCACCTCCAGAGCTAGGCATCATACTGCTGAGACAACCCCCCCAGTGCAACTGGGAAACAGATATGAGACCCTGACTTCACTGGAGGGAAGGGCAGTAAAGGAAGCATCCACCACCATGCAAGCTGAGAGACAACTGGACAACCAGAGGAAGATATGCCGAGTCATCATGGTGGTTGACGCCCTCCTGAGAGGAACGGAGGGTGTCATCTGTCATCTGGATCCCATGGCAAGGGAAGTGTCCTGCCTACCAGGATCCTGGATCCGGGACATCACTATGAGGATTCCTGACTTCATCCATCCCACTAATTACTATCCCATGGTCTTCATCCATGTGGGTACAAATGATGCAGCCATGAGTAGTCCAGACCATATTGTGAGTGACTACAGGGCCCTGGTGGCCAGGCCTAGGAAGTCAGGGGCACAGGTGGTCTTCTTGTCAATCCTCTTGGTCAGTGGTCACAGCACTAAGATACCTGCATCAGAGAAGTCAATTTGGGGCTCCAGAGTTGGTGTCATCTCACAGGTTTTGGCTTCTTAGACCAAGATCCACAATTCCAAAAAAAGGGCATCCTGGGGCGTGATGGTCTTCATCTCACTTCAAAAGGTAAGAGTCTGTTCACTTACAGTTTGGCTGATCTCTTACACAGGGCAAAGGACAGAGAGAACCTAAGATCCATGAACCATAAGCCATGTGCTGGAACAGCCCACATTAATACTAAGGGCCCAATAAGCATCAGGACAGGGGGGCAGCAAGGGTGCCCACTGGGGGGCTTACATGTCTCTATATCAATGCTAAGAGAATGGGAAAGAAGCAGGAGGAACTCGCACTCCTGCTTGCAAACAAAAACTTTGACCTGGTTGGGCTAACTGAAACCTGGTGTGACCCTACCCATGATTAGGCAGTTGGCACTGAGGGCTAAGGGGTGTACAGATGGGATAGAGTAGGGAAAAAAGTGTGGGGAGGGTGTTGCTCTCTATGTTAAGGAGCAATATACCTCTTCTATAATCAAGATGGGACCAGAGGATGGGCAAATCGAGATACTGTGGATCAGAATACAAGAGGGCCGGGGGAAAAGGGGTAGTGGAGACCTACTATAGACTGCCACACTAGGAGGATGGGTTAGAGCTAGAATTCTCAAGGCAGCTTTCAGAGGCCATATGGTCAAGGGACATGGTTGTCATGAGTGACCTTAACTACCCCGACATCTGCTGGGAGGAGCAGTCAGCCAGGTCTAACCATTCACATAGGTTTTTAACCTGCATATACAAGACCTTCACCTAACACAGGAGGTATACAGTCCCACTAGGGGAAATGCCTTATTGGACTTGGTGTTGGCTACAGGGGATGACCTGGTGGGAGATCTGCAGATCCAAGGTACCTAGGGGATAGTGACCATCAACTGATTGAATTTACTATCCAGCAAAGGGTAGGGAAGATAACCAGTAAGGCAGAAGTGCTAGACTTCAGAAAGGCCAACTTCAATATGCTCAGGAGATTAGTTACTGAGGCACTGATGACCAGGAGCATTGGTGAGATTGAAGTCCAGGAAGTGTGGTTGTTCCTAAAGGCAGTGACCCTTTGGGTGCAGAAAGAGACAATCCCATTGCACATGAAAGGGGGAAAGGGGCAAGAAACCCTCTTGGCTGAACAGAGAAATCCAGGAAAGTCTAAGGGAGAAAAAAGAGGCATATAGACTGTGGAAGCAGGGGGTAGCTACCAAGAAGGAGTATACCTACTTGGCTTGCACTTGCAGGGAGTCAGTTTGAAAGGCCAAAGCTGCAATGGAACTTAGGCTGGCAATGAAAATTAAAGACAACAAAACTTATTTCTACTGGTATATATGGAGCAAAAAGACACAGGGTAACATAGGACTCATACAGGGAAGACTAGGGCAATTGGTGACAGATAGGAGGGACAAAGCTGAGCTCTTCAGTGAGTTTTTTGCTTCTGTATTCCTGAACACGGATCAGGGCAAATCTCCCAACTGGACTATAGACGAGTGCAGGAGGGAAACCAGCCCACCAACTGTTATCACTGACTTAGTGAAGGGACACTTGGAGGGGCTGGATGTGTTTAAGTCAGCAAGCCTGGATGATCTGCATCCAAGGGTGCTGAAGGAATTGGCCAGTGTCATGGCAGAACCACTGGCAAGGTTGTTCGAGCATTCGTGGGGCTCAGGTCAGATCCCAGAGGACTGGAAAAGGGTCAGTGTGGTCCCTATTTTCAAGAAGGGGAGGAAGGAGGATCCGGGTAACTATAGGCCAGTTAGCCTCATCTCTATCCTTGGGAAAACCTTTGAAAAATTATTAAGGATCACATTTGTGGGAGTCTAGCAAGTAAAATAATGCTGAATGACAACCAATTTAGGTTCATACCAGGTAGATCCTGCCTGACTAACTTTGTTTGTTTTTATGACCAGGTCACAACATGCTTAGATGCAGGGGATGAGATAGATGTCATTTACCTGGATTTTCAGATGGCTTTTAATATGGTATCTCATCCTATTCTCATAAATAAACTGAGCAGCTATGATGTAGATGATTACATAGTCAGGTGGGTGGCAAATTGGTTAATGGAATGCACCCAGAGAGTGGTGGTGGATGGGTCAGCATTGACATGGAAAGATGTGGGCAGTGGAGTTCCCTAAGATTCGGTCCTTGGACCAGTGCTGTTCAATGTTTTCATCAGTGACTTGGATGAGGGCTTGGAGAGCACTCTGTCCAAATTCATGGATGACACCAAATTATGGGGTAAAGTAAACACACTAGTGGGAATGGAACGAATCCAGCTGGATCTGGATAAGTTGGAGAAGTGGGTAGAGCAGAACAGGATGCAATTCAACAAGGGAAAATGCAAAGTGCTGCACCTAGGGAGAAGGAATCACCAACACGCTTACAGGCTGGGGGATGACCCTCTCAGCAGCACTGTAGCAGAAAGGGATCTTGGAGTCATAGTTCAATGATCAGAGTCGTCAATGTGATGAAGTGATCAGTAAAGCTACCTGCACTTTATCTTGCATTAGTAGGTGCATCAGAAACAGGTGCAGGGAGGTGATACTTCCCCTCTATGCAGCACTGGTGAGGCCACAGCAGAAGTACTGCATCCAGTTTTGGGTGCCACACTTCAAGAGGGATGTGGATAACCTTGAGAAGGTCCAGAGGAGGGCCACTCATATGGTTAGGGACCTGCAAGTAAGGACCTACAAGGAGACATTGAGGGACCTGCAAGAGAAGACTGAGAGGGGATCTTGTGGCCGTCTACAAATTCATCGGGGGGGGACAGCAAGAGATAGGAGATACTCCAAGGGGTGGCCCTGGTAAACAGAGTAACTAGAAATAAAGGCCACAAACGTACAGTGAGCAGATTCAGGTTAGACATCAGGAAGAATTTCTCCCACGCTAGGTACAGAGGAGAACTTTATTGGTTAGAAGGAGTAGGTTTGGAATAGGGTACAGGGTAGAGCAATATCAGAGAAATCCCTTAGAGCAAACAGTGGCATTGTAGCCTTTGATTACTCATCTGTGTTACTGCAAGTTATATATCTAGTTAGATTTGAAGTAGCTTACCCACAAGTATCATCCTGAAACAGGTGGAAATTCCCTCTGGAGGGAAGCAGTTAATTGAACATGAGTTTCAAGAAAGAGAGAAAGTTTCAGATGGTCTAGCTTCTCTGAGAGTTTTCATCATTAGTGTCCTTTACTGCACAGTGTGTGCACATGTAGACATGTGCACCTACTGCTCTGCAAAACTATGCTACTGTGCAGTTAAGCATTTCATGTAGATGTGACCAGAGATAACTGAAAAACAGCTGAACAATTTTAAAAAATATTCATAATAAAAATGTGTTCGAGGCTGAGATTTTGTATGCCAAGTTTCCGCCTAGAGTGAACTTTTATGGATGAGTTATAAATCCCCTAAATTATGGTTTTATAATGGAAATGCTGACACAACCTTTATACATACCTTGCTATAATTCTAGGTGATGTAAAATACCATATATGGAAAGGCAAGATAAGTGATTTTTTTTGCTATAAAGAGCAAGCAGGAGATAAAAAGTAAACCTTTTAGCTAAGTATTTTATTCTTTGTTTTCATTTTGACTGAAGGATAAGGGATACTCCTGCAGTGATAAGTATTTAAAGTTGCATTGTATGTTTGCATAAGACTAAATTACATTTGTAATCTTTTTAGAAAGTTCAAATAATTGCTTTGGGAAATCTGCCGTTTTGAAAGCAAAAGTCAGTCTTAAAATTATTATAAGCAAACAGTCTTTTTTGAACAATTTTTATAGGAAAATCTGCTGTATTTCACAGCAAACATAAACTAAACTTCTAAAACATTATGTGCTACCATCAGAAAAAGGATTGGTATGAGTAATTGACTATGATTGAAACTGACCTCATAACATCTCCAATATATTTTGCTGGCTATGCTTGTCCAGGACATTCAAATAGTTTTAAAATATGCTTGGACCTAGGAGTAAACCTTGTGTGATTCGTAAGTTCACTTTGGATAGAACATCCAGAACTTTAGATAAATATGCAAAGATTATACATATTACTCGTCTTATCCAAATCTTTTTGGGGAGCCTGAAAATCATTCCCCCCACACCTGTTTTCAAGATTTTCACTAGCCCCTGCTTTTGTTCAGCTCAGAAATACTCCAAGAATCATCGTTCTTGTAATGCTTTACAATTTCTTTTGCCTGACATTAGGAAGTGCAGAGGCAGGACCTATTACTTTAAGAAAGGAAGAAAATTTGCCAGATTAATTTAGATGAAGTTTTTATTTGGAAATATATTGCCAAAATGTCTTTTCATGAGGAAAGGCCTTGCCATTTTAAGTCGTCTTGGGAAAGGATTGGTTTGTATGAATTTTCCCCTTATGAAAATGTTGAAACCTATTTTGCCATTATCTAAACAAAAAATAATAATCCAGACCTCAGCTCAAAATGACTTTTTGTTTTGAAACCTTATGGTTAAGGAAGGATTAAATGAAATATTTAAATAGTATCAAAACAAAATGTTTTGATTAATCTGTTCTGAAAGGTGTTTTTTCAGTTCATTAATAACGTTTATGATCTTTCAGCTTTTTATCTCAGTTTTTGATCATGGAAAGATTCTGAAACGTTAACATTCCTTCTGGTATGTGAAACCTAGCTATACAATTTATATCATTTAGATTATGTATGGGACAGATTGCACCAGAGAAAGGGGCTGGATTTTAGTTTTAGTTTGGTTTAAGATATATAAAATAGTTTCTCCTACCACCCCAACTACCTAGGTGGGGGGAAAAAAACAGACTTATTGCAGTTGTTTTGGTTGTATTTTTTACCTTTCTGTAACAGGTGTTCATGTGCTATGGTGGATAGGTGTCCTTACAAAGACAAATATTACCAAGAAAGGAAATGAAGGCACAGAGAAATTGTCATTTCTCTAAGGCTGCGCAGGAAGTCTGTGGTAGAACAAAGAATAGAATCTAGGTTTCCGACTCAGAATCTTAGTCTTCTGTCTTAACCACAGGATCATTTTTTCTTCTTTATAGTTTCTCTAATGAATATGTCCTTCATATTTTACACTATGTTAAAACTAGAGTAATAACAGTATTACAGACTTGACATCTAATATTTCTTTACAAATATGCAGCAGAACTTTGTAAATGAAGTGGAGGCTGGATATGTTGATTACAACTATAATCAGTTCTTAAAATGAGGACACTTGGAAGAAAATATTTATTCAAATTAAAACAAAATAATTTCTTCTTTATGTGAAGTTCCTGGGCTTTGTTTTTGAAGCAAACAGATGCTAATTTTGAAAGAAATGCTATATGATTTCTTTATATTTAGTATCTTTTCAAAATGTTAATTCACTCTTTGGTTTCATGTTTATCATAAATAGGGCCCTACAGAATTCATGGTGGAAGTGGGCTGTGCTGCAGCTCCTTTAACCTTGCAGGTTCCCCTAAGTGCCCCCTACTGCTCATTGGTGGAGGGGCTCCACTTGTGGCTTCCTCCTGATTCGCTTGGAAGTCAAAACTGTGGTTTTAAACATTGATGCCATTTTTGCCTCCCTGCCGGTCAGCAAACAGGAGCAGGGCTACCAGGGTCCCTCAGCCAATCAGCGGCAGGAGGCAAAAATGGCACCATATTTAAAACCACAGTTTTTATCTCCCTGACAATCAGGAGCAAGCTGCAAGTGGTGCCCCTCCACTAGTCAGTGGTTGGAGGGGGGGCAGTGTATGGGGGAACCTGCAAGATTGAAGGAGCCCATTTATGCCATGAATTCAATAGGGCCCTAATTATGAAATAGGATCAAAAAATAGGATCACAAAGCATTGTGATCACAAAGCATGAATTTCTCTTTAACAGGAATAGGATCACAAAGCAAATAGGATCACAAAGCATGAAGTTCTCTTTAACAGGAAGTAAGATGCCTTCAACTGAAGTATAACGATTACAGAGAACTCAGTCCTGTTCAATCCTGTGTTAGAAGCAGTGTAGTCAGAGGTAAAAATCCCCGGGTGTTCTCATGTCCAGAGAGATTATTCAGGCCACATTAATCTTTAGGGTATATCTGTGCTATCAAAGGATTGCTCTGGAGATTACTGTTCTAGGGATAGCTGCAGCATGCCTGCTCTGCACATGGTACAACCCAAAAAGTTGAACTGTATCCACCTGTCATGTTGTTGGGTGCACACCAATAAGCATGCCCAAAAGGGAGAGCTTTGAGCATGAGTCCAGTGATTTACTTTGGCTGGAAACATTGCATCTTTTCTGGATACAGCATGCACAGAGCCTCACAGAGCTTATGCTTCACTGCAGCACTCCCAAGTATGATCCTTTGTCAAGGCAGTCATGTCCTTAATGGGCTTTGGGCCTCTCTCTATGGGTTAAGCCTATGACGAAGAAAAAGTGAATGCAGTTGTAATAATGTGAAAAACATTTAACTAGCTGAAAAATGAGCTGTTTCAAGAAACCTAGAAAATGATGACAACCTAGAAACATAGATGATAGTTACTAAGGCTGTGCATTAGGACTGTTGTAAACTAGAACAGTAGCAAATCTGGAGAACTTGAGCAGCAGACTACTGAAGCAAGTAAACTACCAAAAGTATTAGCTAAAAGACATAGAAGATCTGAACAATTCCTTGCTGCATTCTGCATACTTTATAACGCCTATCTGAGTTTCTCTAGTGATGGAGAAAGCTGAGAATGTGGCATTTTCAGTTTTTGCTGCAACTAGGAAGTATCTTGAGAAAAGAAATGACTTTAATACAATTCAGGTGACATGGTAAAAAACAAGAAGTTGATTAATTTTTTGCTGGGCAGTAGAACTTCCTCAAGAGTTCATGAAAGTCTTATGAATCTTTAATTCAGATAAGACAGAGCAGTACTGGCATTTAAGTATGCATGGGGCATTAAAATTTAATTGTCGAGTAGGTTACTATACAAAGATAGCCAAAGAAAACTTTTTCTGTATGTGGCAATATGGAGAACAGTGAAAATTTGTATCCTGCTACTGCTAGAAAAAAATGAGACTCTAGGTATTATGAAAATATATTTTTCTTACATTAAATATTATGCTAACAAAAATAAATGGTTGACATGCATATATTTAGATGCTTTATCTAAAAAGAGAAAAAGATTCAGAATGAATCCTAGTCATGTGATAATGGTGCAGAATACATGGATGATAGACTGTAGTTATTCTTCATATACCTCAATTGCTTTTCTGTCGACAACATGCCTTCACTGATACAGCCCATGATAGCAGCTACCTATTACTGCAGCAGAATTTCTTTTTTCTTGTGAAGTTGTGCAGTCTGCTGAAGCTAGCAGTGACGAACATGTCATTGCACTGGCAAAATACTAAAACTATTCAACTCATCAGTTTGCAGAAGTAACTTGTCACCACTTAAGAGTCACAGCAAGTATATAAAGTTAGGTTCCACTGAAGCTAAACTACTTACAACAGATTTCTCTGTTGTACATTACATACAATGCTGACCAACAAAGGCAAACTTGATTTAAAAGTTTGTGTGTCTCTTGGCACAGAATATTTTGACATATAGAAGGAACAGGGAGATAGTAATATAGCTATTTAGTGCAGTATAATTTGTAATTTTTTTTATTATAACATACACAGTACCACAACATGAAAACTATTCTATTAATGTGAGCAATTACTCAGAATTTTCTGAGACCATCCCAAATTTTGGAGCTGTCTGTACAAAGAGTCTCTTTAATGTAAGTTCTATCCTGGATTTGAAAAATTAATTTCAAATGTTTATCAGCAGTGCACAAAGCATCTAAGCCCTCTTTTTCAATAACTTGTACTGTACTTCTAGTAATTTTATGTGAAGTTAATGGTTTTGTTTCAGTATTTGGGAAATATATAAAAGAACAGAGAAAGGCTAAGGAACTGTATTAACACTCAGATTTGAGTTTAATTCACAGCTCTAACATGAACTTTCTGTGTGATCACTGAGCTCAAAAGGCCATGTACAGACATTCAGTTTTTCCTGGGAGAGTTACTGCTCCTCCAGGAGAAACCAGGAGTGTACAGCTGTTCAGGATTTTTCTCCCAGAGCTAAAATGCAACCAGAATAAAAATTATCTAGGAACAGCCAGGATTAAATCACTCCTAGGTGAGTTTCTCCTGGAAGAGCTAATGTCTGTACAATTTACCATTCTGAGAAAAGTCAAAGCAAAGTCCTCCAACATCCCAGGGTACTTTACTCCTTCCTCCATGCAGAGAGACAGTGTGTTACTCAGGCCGGACTCTACTGCTTCAACTGAGCAGGGAGCAGAACCCCCTTCATAATCCTACATTGTGCTACAGGGAGGTACAGGCTGACCCTGAGTAGTCTGAATCAGCCAATGAGGACTGCTGTGTGTACTGCTACCATCTGTCACCAGGCATAGAGGGAGCCTGCAGAGCACACTAAGACGTGCACAAGGGCTCCCTGGCTATACAGTCTCAGCACTATGAGATTTCTGCTCTTCAGATGCTCAGCATTTGAATGTCTGTTCAGGTGTCTCTGGGTAAGGTTTTGTACCAGGAGAACAAACCTGGGAGAATTCTCCCAGGTCATTTGAACATAAATACATAGCCTTAATTTGTCAGTGACTCAGTTCCCCATTGGTAAAATGGGGATAATGCAATTTTTTGGCTGTTGTATCTGTTTAGACTGTAAACGGGATGTGTGTGTGTAAAGTGTAGGGGCCTCTAGGCACTCATGCAACATAAACCATTCAGCTACAGCTGAATGCATTATTTGTAGTGAATATATTCCTAGCAACATAAACATGCAGGCAGTCAGTTGACAAACAAAAAATAGTTAAATATTATTCTCAAATTTATTAACTATTATTTTTTTCTGTGATTACTTCTTGGCCTGCCTTTTCCTCTGAAGATTTTGATATTTAATTGCATGAAGTATATTAGTTAGTTTAACCCAGGGGTTGGCAACCTATGGCCCAGAGGGCATATTTGGCCCTCAAAGATATTGCATCAGTGCACAAAGATCTGATCTGGCCTGTGGCACAGGCTCCCACAGTCAGTGGGGCAGCTCTTCTCTGCCATGAGACATTCAACTACTGTGAGGTGAGGTGTCAACACAGTCAGTAGCCAGGGTGTAAATGTGGTCACCTGACTGCCACTGCCGCCTTTCCTACTGCCAAATTTACCCCGGTGATTGCTTACTGCTGCTGGCATTGGGAATCATCAGCACTTGGTAATGGGCAAACAGGGGTGGTAAAACCAAAAACATACTTTTAAAGTTATAAAAATTATTAAAGTTAAAAATAAATAATTGAATATTACATAATAAGGACAGCTTTGAGACTGCCTATGTAAAGAAAAGTTAAAAGACACGATGAGTAGAAAAGTTTCCATGTTCAACCAGTAGACTTGTGTGTTGGAGTTTCCCGAGAGTTTGTGCAATTGTTAAAAAAAAAAAATTCTGCAACTTGCACTTCTATATTTACACATCAAGAATATGTTTTATCTCTGGTACATTCTGATATTTCTCCAAAAGTGCTGGCAGTAGTATGCGGCAGAATCACAATTTGACTGGCCTACTGCTTGGTTGAGGTGAAATTATGTGGAATGAAGAGTGACTTCAGTTTCTTCTTCTTTTGTAGCCAGTCTTAAAAGGGATATAATTTTAAATAGAAATCTAATATGATAAAGTTGTCTCAGATAGTAAATTTTTAATCCATAAGCTTGAAAGCCTTTATTGCTTTCACAGAAAGCATTCTTTGCCTTTAGTTGAGCTGTTACAAACCTGGATTTTTGAGTGAAAGTATAATTTTCAATTGCAGTCAAAATGTGCTAATCTGTTCTCATGCTGTTAATATTTAGTGTTGAAATTTTACTTCATTTCAAATACAAAACAACTTCTAAAAATCTAGGTTAATAGTTATATGTATTTCCAATCAGCTGGAATGAACTTAAACTGTTCTTTGATGAAGTTCTTTTTCTAGTTCCGTTCACATAATTTTTTACTTCACTGCACTAAGCAGTAAATATACTTAGCACATCTAATGTATCCATCTTTTATATCCAAAATACATTCAGTGAACTACCAACCAGTGAAATATTAATTAAAGAAGTAGGAGGGGAAATGAATTCAGAATGACAATCTTGATATGAAACTGTAGAATTTTAAGAAGTATTTGTCAGCACAGGTTTTGCCTTTCTCTGTAGTATATGGCCCTCTTTGGATCCTCTGAGCATATACAGTAATAAGCAAAAAAAAAAAAATTCTGCCATTTCAATAGCACGGTATTGATTGTGCCCTCTTTTTTTTATCTGAGGTGAGTTATAGGAGGATCTTGGATTTATGTGTTTGCTAGTAGCTGTGGTGTGTGCAGGGCTGGATTTTTAGGACTCTGGGTAAATGGTAATATGCAAACACAGGAAACTGAACTTGCCTTTTACATGTGCTTCAAGGGTGGGAGGTGGGGGCAGTTTAATTAGAGTGGCTTTGAGAGGTGCTCTAATTAATGCACTGCCACATCTGAATCAGTGTCCCTGCAGTTCAAAATGGGAGCGGGGGTGCTTGAACTAAGGCTTGTTTGACAAACTCTAGTCCAAGCACCCCACCGCCATTTTGAAGCATGGGGACACTGATACACAAGACACAGGAGGCTGCTGGAGCTTTGCAATTGTCACACCCCAACACACTCAAGTAATCCAGCAGACTTGATTAATCTAATGCTCTAATGCACTGGAATTCCAGCATGCTGGAGTAGCCTCGGCACTCGTGTATAGGTGCCCATGTGATCCAAAAGATCGTCTCCACTCCTGTGCCCCCATGTGTTCCACATAGGCAAGCTGAGAATTAGATCAACACTTGACACCTGAAAATAGTTATGTCAGGTGAAAAGTCACGTGCAAGTTGCTCTGAAATAAAATAGAAGATGTCTCTTTTTCACTCACTCTCAGTGTTAGTAATCTGCAAGGAAATACTTGTAATGCAATGATCATTTCAACTAGAATATTAAGCAATCTAAATTCTTAACAAAGAATTCTGAAAGAGTAATAATCTCCTGTAAAGTTGTAATTCTATAGATGCAAGTACAAAAATATTGAATAAGCAATAGTAAATTGACCCTTTTATCACTGTAAATCTGTCAGTCTATAAACTGTTCTTCAAACAGAGCATTATGATCTGTCAGGTAGTAGTTTGTTATTTGTCACTCAAAACTACCACAATTTGAGTGAAAATATCAGGTATATCACTGCTCACAATCTGAATCACAGCCTGCTTCTTGGATTGATCCTGGGGCAGTGCAACAATGTGCTGGCCTTTGCTTGGGGCAAATTGTAATGACCTAGCCTTTTGCTAGTGCATTCAAACTCTTATGTTGTTATATGATTCAGTGCTGGATAAAAAGACCTACTGATTTCATGATTTCCAGGACTTAGGCACTTTGTAATTGTTGCATTAGGGTTCTAAAGCTATATTCTCTGCAGGAGCCTCCATGCTTTCAAATACCCTATGCTTAAGTTTTAAATTTTCAAGGCTGAATGTACCTTTTTTCCAGTTGAACTTACTTGGAGTTCACATTCTGATGTCCTGGGTCATTTCAGAGATGTTGATGTGCAACATCACACTAATGGAATAGCAAATCTCCTGGAATATAAAATTCTCTTTTTTTTTAATTTGATTCTAGCGCCTTGACAGTGGTACTAAGATCTTGTGGCTGATGACTAACCAACTGTTCTTTTACAAATAGAGACAGAAGTTTTTTTTTCTCTTCTGTTGGATCACTTGTACATTTCTTTTGCTGGAACTCACATTGAAGTTATTTGAATGTGATTTTAGTGTGGGTATTTCAATGTGATGGGGTACTGTAAAATACAGTGAGAAAGTCTGTTACTGGTCATGTTTCCTAAATGTTTCTACATAAGAATGATCTACTTGCTGTTGCGATACGACTATGTATGGACATGGCCCTTTACATCTCATTGACATTCACTGGTTTCCTTCTACCAGGCTGATGCCAATCAACTCAAGTGGATCGGTCTTCCCACAATTGTCTTCTCTGCCATGACTTTGATGACCTAATTAATGGTGGGAGGGGTGATGACTCCCTGACCCAGTGTTGGCCACCACTTGCCCAGTGCCAGACCAAGTATATGCAATGAAACCAAAACTTCTTGGCATAAGAAGCAAGATTACAGGCGACTTGCCGTCCATCCAGTGGTGCCTGTCCTGGATGCAGGAGACTTAGATACAGGTTCTCCCTCTCCCATACCTTAGTCCATAAATGCTTGATTGCCGAAGCCATGATCGAACGCCTCCTTCTCCGTTTTTTTTGTGTTTTTTGTTTTTGTTTTGGTAATTGATGCCACACTGGCTTAATTGACCGCGCACAGCAGCCAATTAATGCCGGAGTGCCAACTTCTCCTGAGTATGTGAGCTCCTCGAAGCTCTCAAGACCATCCAGATCTTTTGTCCCATTCCTGGGGGCTTCAGTTCTGGGCAGCAGGCAGGCATTCACGCTGTCTGCGTACCCTGACTCCCTCTCTCCTCCTGTACTATGCTGTCTCTGCTCCCAGGACCGGAAATAACCCTGGGCCGTTTAACGATCCCAATCTGCTTCACCCAGTGAGGTGGTAAAACAGTGCCGGGGACAACTGGGAGCTCCCATCAAGAGCGTGGCTATGCTGCTGTCATTAGGCAGACTCCCCTGGCCAGGGGTCTGCTCAGGGTATGTAACCTTGTCCTTTTCACACTTTTATAGCTGTAAGGATGAAAATTAATAGGCCCACTCATTTCACAGAATAAAGACAAGGAAAAATAAGTATGTTATCCTATTATTCTTTATATCATGAAAATATAAAGATTTTGTAATGTTAATTTTTGTCAAGTATCTAAAGTGTATCCTTTCACCTGACGTAAAATTGGATCCAACAGTAGATTCATAGATTGTTAGGGGCTGGGAGGGAACTTGGTAGATCACTGGGTCCAGTCTCCCTGAACTAGGCAGGAAAAGACAACGGGGGTCAAGTGACCCCAGTGAGGTGACTGCCCAGTCTCCTTCTGAAGATTTTCAGGGTAGGTGGAAGTACAGACAGGCAGAAAGAACAGAGGCTGAATTGATTCAATTTTTGTGGGTTAGTTTAGCTGTGTAGATTGAACAGACATTCACTTTTGATTCTGCAAATGCAGCCACGTGCCTGCTGTGGCTCAGGCCAGAAATCAGTGTGGGTGTGCTAGAGCATGCCTCTCTACTTAGATGGAGCAGATAGCTTTGGCCAAGGCTAGCCTACCCTCCCTGTGAGAGTGGGTTTTCAGGAGAGGTGCAAAGCATCCCAGGATCCTAGGGAACTGTGAGTTAACTTGAAACTGGAGGGGATCTGGGAAGAAGTTCAATAAACTGATTTAACCTAAATCAATTAAGTCTAATACTACATCCATCCAGGTTTATCTTAAACTGGTTTTAGCTACTTTGAAAGCAGTTCATGTACACTAAACTTCTGTTGTGTTAAGTTTTGACCCAGTTTCCGATCACTTATATCAGTTTATGTGTAGTTTCTCTCCTTAGCCTAGAAGAATGATCTTTATTCAGAAACATTAATACATGCCAAGGATGCTATACTAATTGGAGAGTAAATTATACTTTCTTTTCCTCAGCAAAATCAGGGATTTTAACTGATAGAACTTCTGTTCTATAAAAGGAAGGAATATAATGACCAAGTTGAAAAATGTTACTGATCCGGGAAGAACAAACTCTTATAGTCAGTATGTATTGAGAAATAAAATGACTCCATACAATATGTAGACTGAGATATCAAGCTCTTTGACCTCCTTTTCTTCCATTTTTCTTTCCAGCTATTTTCTTTACATTCTAATGGAACAGTTTTTATCCACTAACTTCTCAATAAATCCATGATGAATAATTTGTATCATGGCAGTGTATTTTTTATTTGTTTTAATTATTTATTAAGTCTGCTGGATTAATTGAGTCTGCTGGAGTGTGGCAATTGTTGTGCTTTTGTAGCCTCCTTTGTCTCATGTATCAGTGTCCTCACACTTCAAAATGGTGGTGGGGGTACTTGGACTTTTGTATTTGTTTTAATTATCTCATCGGTTAAGTAGTTTATCAATGCTCTGTACATAACCTTCTGCATAACTATGCACTATGTAAGTAAAATGGCCAACTAATTTCTTGTACCTTGCAAAAAAAAAGAAAAGAAAAAGCCATTACCCTCTGATTCATGTCTGTTTATACACTCTAGTAAGAAGACGATTTGTTAGGCACAAGAGCAAGTGCTGTCCAGAATATTTATCCACACTGACTGTCCAGGCCTCTGTAGATGAGAACTCCTGCTGATAGGTGGCAATTATGTTTTAAACAACGATATTTTGCAGACCATAGCTTCCTGTAAATCTCTGTTATAATTCACATAAACAAAATAAAGGTAGAAGGTTATACAGATGGTTGAGTACTGCATTGATGTTCTACAGTTATAAACATTCTCAAACGCTTAGAGAAGGCCAATTAAGACCTGAAGTTTTAATTTAAGATAATATATTTCTCTATTACTACTTAAAAATATTAAATATAATACATTGTTCTCATTAGCTGCTAAAAGAAGTTTTTATTTTCCAACAGAACAACTCAGAAGTCATGAAATCTCAAAATTGTGTGGTACTCTTATCTCTCCATTGGTCATTGCAAAGTCATTTTTTCAGAAAACAATCCTTGAAAGAACGCTGAGCCATAAGCAGAGGAATGCCTTTAATACTTTGGTATTTACCACACACATGGTGTTTAGTTCTTGTTTACAATACAATAACCAGTACCTGCCACCCAGCCTTGAGCTTCTATCTTGAATCAGTTTCACTCAGTTGCTCTGTTAGAAGATCAATGACCTCAATACTTACATGATAAGCCAGTGTTCAAGTCAGTCTTGTGACTATTACTGTGAAATCCTGTCCCAGCTGGTTTGAGGAATGAAAATGTAATTAGTTGCATTCTTTGCTAATAGCAGATATGAAGCTGGAGAACTGCTGTAGACCAGGGATGTCAAACATGTGTCCCGTGGGCTGTTTATCCAACCCACAGGGCTACCAGCAGGCCACCAGCAGTTGGACATGGCCAGTGGGAGTGGCCTGCCACAGAATTTGGGGCCTGTGGGTCTCAGTAGGTGTGGCGATTGGCAGCAGAAGGGTGATTAAGAGCTGATACCTCCCCGTTGCCCTCCAGCTGCTTCACCTGTTGCCACTGAAGTAGCTTTACCTCCTTGCCATAGTCCTGACTGCCACCATGTACTGCATGTCTGAGCCAGAGCCATGGCTGTTGTGTATGCTGTGTGTTGCTGCTGAGTCATGAGGCATGTGGCAGCAGAAGCAGTGATGGCTCCAGCCTGAGCAACTCTCAACGAGAGCCAGAGCTGCTAGTGCTGCCATCACCACCATATGCATGGGTGGGAGGAGAGCTGTTGCTGCTGTGTGCACCAGGTGGGAACTGGAACTGCCACCACCATCACTGGAGGCACCCTGTATCCTTGGCTGGATCCATCTTGCAAGGAACCCCAAAGTGCAGATCCAGCTCAGGACAAGAGGTGAATTTGATGTCCTTGCTGTAGAGAGTACAGTGCTACTTCCCTGAACTGGAGCTGCCTCTGAGTTTTCAGCTGACTTCAGCAGCACAGAATTTAACCAGTAGTTTTCATTATATGATGGGTATATAGAGGATGGAGTTTTTAAACTAGTTTACATGGTAGTACATAATGCTTAGGTAATTTGGCTATGTACTGGGTTTCTGAAGAAATTCAGCTTGTGTTCATATCCATAAAAAGACTTTGGGTCTAAAATAGGACTTTCTTGCAATTTAGGTACCAAAGTGCAAGGCTGTAGTTCTCAAAACCTGTATTTTTCTGTTGCCTAACCCCTACTCTACCTAAACTCCTTGGGTGCTTTACTTTCTTACTTTAGATTTCTGAAGCTGACTACACTTGTGTCTCTGGGCATTCTTCACACTGTTTTCTTCTTGACAGTTTTGATCAACTGTGCATCTTGCTCATACCTAAGACCCACATACAAGGTGTTCTTTCACCTAAGACTCCTGAGAGACTTGATCCAGCAGGAGTCCTCTGAACATGTGCTTAGTATACACTGGATGCATATACATGTGCAATTAATGTGACACAATAACATATAGATCAGCTTGAGCTGGAGTCAGCTGCTCTCAGGCACAGCATCTACATTTTTGCCCAGGACAGCAGCAATTTGAGCTGGGGTGGAGCAATCCCCTGGCTGGTTGAGCTGACTAGACACAATGTATACCTACGATCAGCACCCACACATGTGTTTTGGTGCAGTAAAGAACTCTGCTGTAAAATAGTACTGGGCCTGATGGTACTATCCTTTAGCAGAAGTTTGCTCTGCCCTAATACCAGCACACATGTAGACTGTGATGCTTTACTGCAGACCTAATTAGGCAACTCCACAATAAAGTACACGTGTAAATGCACCCACTGAAATGTACAACCATCACTCTTAAAACGTGACAAAAGTTGCTAAGAAAAAAGGAACAGCCCTGGCAGCAGGGACCAGAACACAGGACTCCACACATCCACTCAGACTGTGGGCGTGTCTACACATGCCCCTACGGTGCCGCTGTTACTGTGCCGTCATTTGGTACTTCCTTTTGGTTTCTTCCATACGGAAGTACTACACGATGGTGCAGTAACAGCCTGTACTGCACCGTGAACACCGTGCAAGGTTATGTTAACTGCTACGTTGCTGTAGCTACACATTATACTGAAGGAGTGCATTGCTATGAAGATGTAGCTGCAGCATTGCAGTTTTTGCCCAAGGATGCTTGGTCATTGTAGCATCTTGCTATGGCAATGTAATGTCATGCATAGATGTGCCCTGTGTTAACCATTAGGATACACAATCACACTCTTTCTTGTGCTTTGTTTCAATTAATCTTGAGTTTTTTTCTTTTTTTTTTTTTTGCTGCACTGTGGCACATGGGAGGGCTCTCTTACTTACCCAGAATAATTTTCAGCCTGGTCATCAAGGTACTTTTCTAGGAGCTGGGATATGGAAGTTTGCAAAGTTCAGACTGGGCAGAGAAATGTTGGTGAAAGTTTAACCAATAAGCTATTATGTATGTAAAAATGGGTGCCACCATTTGGTCAACATGTAGCACACATGCCACATGTGGAATGGGCAACCTTTGTGTGTGGCACTCAGTGGATCAGGGAGGGGACAGGAAACACAGCAGCACATAGGGCAGGAAGCAGAAAACAGAGAAGCAGCTCAGGCAGGAAGCACAGGGCAGGGAGCAGAAAGCAGAGCAGCATATTGTGCTGGGAAGGGGATTTCAGTGGCATTCAGGGTGGGTGCAGGGGTAATTTGTGACACAGCTGAAAAAAAAGTTTAGCCACCACTGTTCTAAAGGAAAAAGCCCTGTTTGGAAAAGGTGCATGTCTCTACCATCAAAAGAAGGTTTTGGGTCAACCTCAAGTGGACAGAGATGCCTCCCTGCTGAATAAGATGAGTAAGCCTTACAGAAGGTGGGATTTTAGACACACCTTTCTTCTTAGCTTTTCTTACTTAAGTCTTGTTGACTTTTAACTCAGCAAGCTGTCTGTTTTGTAACCCATCCTGAGGCACTCTTTTGATCTATAGGTAGTCTTGGAGTTCTACTCTGGTCTTGCCTGAGATTCTGGAGGGCTGGGACCTATCAGAAGTTGCAGTGCCTCATGGTTAGGAACTTAAATTTTTTGATAGATTTAGTCCTGAGTGGTTAAAAGTTGGAGGAAAGAAACTTCAGTTCCTTTCAGTGGGAGCTAAAGAAAAGCTTACTGCTTATGAGTCTGAAAAGTCATGCAAAAATGTTCCTTTCCTGTTCTGTGCTTGAACAATTTAAGTAGAAGACTCTCAGACTCTCCCTATGCCTGAAGAAGGGTGTTTGTGTCTAATAGCCTGGAAAGACCAAATTTTCCAACTATTTAGTTGGTCTAATAAAAGATACCACATTTACCCAAAGAACCTTGTCTGAACAATTCAATGCATTCTCCTCCTCCACCTCAGCATCCTTTCTTCCTGTGCCTGGAGCTGCAGAGTTTTTTGCAAGTAGCTGTAAGGCTGTAGGATGTAATTACAGCATGGTGTCTGCCTGAGTGTCATATATATCTGACTAATCATTTTGGAATATTAGGTGCATTTAGGGTAAAAGAGGCCCTACCTACTAACAGGCACAGTAAGTTTCAGCTGATTTGCAACAAATTACTATCTTAAACTTAATGTAAAGTTTTGTTAGTCCTGTACAGTAGACAAAGATAAATAAACCCTACTTAAAAGCCATCAAGGATTCATGGATTCAAGGAAGCTAAAAGTGTCAACTCTGGGTTACCTAGATCCTCCTTTTTGAGACAGATATCCTGAGTACAGGAAGGAGTCTAGATGTGGAAGCACAGACTTTCACACAACTCTGTTTCTCTGCAGATATACAGGTGAGATGCAAGAAGGTGTAAGTAATACCTTGGTAAGTGTGTTTGCATGAGTGTAATTTACATGATAAGATGCAAAATAATTTAAATTCATTGGTTCATATTCAGATCTCACTTTTACTGGGTAGCTCTGTTGAAGTGAAAGGAATGAAGTGAATGGATACAGGATCCAAATGAAACTATAAGCTACCGCTTTGTGTATAAAAACCTAGGCTGAGATCTAGATAGGTGTTTCAGCTGTCCAGTTAAGAAATTGTCCAGCTGCCCAGTTTAGACATTGCAATACCTAGAAATGAACTGCCCAACATTGGCAATGAATAGGAGGTGCACACAGGTGCATGTGCACTCCCTGAGATTGGCGGTGCACCCCCTGAGAGAAGCGCTACTGATGTTGCCAGCAGCACCTGTGGGAGGTTGCCACTCACAGTCCCCCCCCGCTGCCAACACTGCCAGCGGTGTCTGCGGGCAGTCGTCAATCACTGCTGGTTGCTGTTGCTGCTGCCAGTGGCATCTGTGGGTGCTCACCAGTTACCAGCTGGCACTTGCCAGCCCTCACCATCACTGCCGACACTGCCGCAGCCACCTGTGGGAGCTCCCTGCTCACCGCCACCATGCCCCCCTCCCCACCACTGCTGCCACCTGTGGGCAGTCACCATGCCCCCCCAGCCTCTGGGGGCACACACCATTCATGATGTCCAGTACTAGGAGAGTGATTCAAAGAAGCAAAGTTAAATGCTTAGGTTCTCTGAACAATCAACAGGGAAAATTAAGCACATCTAAAAACCCACATACTGAACAGTGAGTTGCCTAGAACTAGCCAGTAGGAGACACCAAGCTCAAGTGTCTGAACATAAGAATGTAAGTATTAGCATTTACTGAGTCAGACCATAAGTCAAGGGCTAGGGTGGTGTGGGTGCTAAAGCACATGGTTTATAGCCAAGAAGTCACAGGTTGGAGGCCATAGCAGAAGCACTCATGGCACGGCTGTGTGAGATTCCAATGAATCTGTGAATTCTGTTAAATATCTTGTTACACAAGTGTTGTGGCCAAAATTAGGGTCTGGGTGTACATATGGTACCACAGCACAAGTGGAAAGTAGGTCACCAAGTGAACTGTGAGTGTCCTTGCCTCATGAATGACGCAAGACCCCTGAAAGAGGTGTTGTGTGAAGATTTGGGGACTGAGTGCAAAGCTACCTAGGTAATGTGTGCACATAGCCTATAAAGAATGTGTGGATGGAGCTCAGCACATGTTTTTGGCTGGGTGTCTGGGGCTGTGTGGTTTGGAGCATGTCTGTGGGTGGATGTGTAGCTGTGAGGTTTGGGGTCTGTGTGGCTGAGGGCACATGTGTGTAGTGTGGTCAAGGGAGTGAGATTGATTGAGGCCTGTCTTAGAGGTTGACTGGGGTGTGAGAGCATAGGGAGAGAATGACTGAAGGAGAGGATAGGCACTCCATGGAGGCTGTGCTGTGTATACTCCAGAGGCATGAAGATCTCCTTGTGGTTGCTCCCCTCCAGACTGCTACACCAAAGTAAACAGTCGGCTCCCCAGACTTTTCCTCCTTGGGTGTATGTGCCTTTGACACAGAGCAGCCCTTTTACTTTATTAGTAAGCATCACCTCAATCCCTCCCCTCCTTCTTCTATCCTTTTATTAGTTAAGCACCCTTGTTAGAAAGGCAGCAAGGTGGGAGGTAAGCCACCTGTACTGGAGGATGGCTGGCTGGTGACCAATCAGATGGTGGCAGAGATAAATAAAATTACTCTTGCCCCCCTGTAATATATTCCACTCCTTCCTCCCTGTTATAGTTAATTGATTCATGTTTCTTAATTAGTTGTGGTTAATACTGCTTGTTAAATGTTGTTAGTTGCTCTTGTTATTAATAAACTTTGTTATTCATTTCAGTGCTGATTGAATGTGTGTGGTAGGTAACCCAACTTCATCTAATAACCTGGTAAACTGGGTAGTGATAGCCTGGTGTACCAGCTAATTGTGTCAGGGCTAAGAAACACCTCCCTTTATGTGAGTGGACAGTATAAGGTACAGCCCATTGAGCAACCTCATTTAATTAGGCACTTAATTAAGTCGCCGCATAACACCAAGGCACGAAAAAGGAAAGGAAAGACAATAGTTCATCTTGACCAATATCTGGTGCCACACAGTGGCATAGAGTAAATGCCAAAGGGGAGAATGAATGAGGTATGACCAGGATTTTTTTCCACTGTTCCTGTCCCACTCATAGTCTCCAGCTTTTAAGGTCTAGGAAATTCTGATGTCCTAGAATCAGAATTTCAGAGGCTGTACCCATAACTCCCTTGCTCCATAGCTATCAATGCTCCTTTTCTCTAAGATTTTGTCCAATCCCTTTTTGAATTTAGCTAAAATTCCTACTCCTTTCTTGTGGTAAGAGACCTGAGTTAGGGGTAAACTTTAGGCTCTTCCATAGAGCATGGTGGTACGGGCAGTCTCCTGGAAGGTGTCAAGCTGAGAAGGGCCATCCTGAGGGGAGTGCTCTTACCGCTAAACTATTATTCAAAAGGTAAACATCACCTCAACTTTTGATTGTATTTTGAGTAAAAGTGATAGTGGCTGCTGTGCTTTGAACTGAAATCAATGCTGACATTTTGTATCAGGTGTGGTGTAAGTCTTTCTAACATATCAGGCTCCCTCGGGGACTTGGGCATTGTTTGACCAAAGATTTGAATGGGGCTTAGTTAGGAATTAAGTGTGCATGAAAAGAAGCCTAAGGACATGGACACAGGTATGTTTTGCAACCCCTTCAAAAGTGGAAGGTTTGAAAAGTGTAGCAGCTGCTATGTTCCAATTGTAACGTATTAGTCAGTTGAGAGTGATTCAAATATTGCAAGACCATTCCAACTTTAACACTGCTTCTTCCAGGTTTTAAGTTGTAGCAAATGTTTTGCTGTATTTGAATCCCTCTGAGTTCATTCACACATCATAACAATTAGAACCTATCAGCTGCTGTCCTTTTGAAGACTTTGTCTTTTGAAAGTGTTCCAAATTTATTGTGTCCACACCCTAAATTGCTTGTTTTGATTTAGGGGCCTAGAATCTGCCTAAGAGCTGCTTTAAATGGCTTCAGTCCTTCTCTGAACCTCCCCCTTCCTCCATATTGCAATTAATACATTTTATTTTAGTGGTTTTAGTGGACAAAATCATTATAGTTTAAAAATAACTGAAAATTCATAATAATAGACGTGTAGGTGATTTGAATTCAAGCATATGTATGAGCAGGTATTACACGTGTAGGGCAAATTTATTACAGATCTAATCGCATTGATCATTTATTTCATTACCATCACAGGCCAGCTAGATCGATGAAGCAAAAATAATGCAAAACAAATAGAAAAAAACAATTGCTTTTAAAATGCCAGAAAATCTTAACGGTTAAAGGATTATGTAAAGAATATAGTAATATAATGGAAGATGGAAAACGATACAAAAATTGGTTTTAATTATTATATTTCAGGTGTCTTGAAATCTTGGTTGGAATACTTAAAACATTCAAAACAAAAAATTATTCAGTGATGTCATGAGAATATTAACTTAAGTAGAAATCAGTATGCATGGAGTAATTATCCCTTAACTACTGCTCTTTGAATGTGTCATATGTCTGCATGTTTCCCTCAAGAAATACAGCAGGCCACTTCCTTCCAGAAAAGTAATAAATTACATTTCTAAGCTATATAGTATGCTAATGTCTCTTCTGTAATTTTTTGTTTGTAATTTGTTCAGACAGGCTGTAATACACTGCAGAGTCAGCCAGAACAAGTGTTATATACTTCTTAAGTTTAAAGACCTAAAGAGGTTTGAGGTCAAGATTTTTAAGAGTAATTAATGTTTTAGGCTGTTTCAAGTTTTCAGTGCCCAGTTAGATTCATAATAAAGGGAAATGATTTTCAGAACTTCCTGAAAATTGAGTTTCTATAAGGTATTGAGTTGGACATACAAAATCACTATCAGGACCAAAAGTCTAAATTGAACCAATTTTAAACCATAAGTAGGACTATATATAAGGAGTGTACGAATTGGACCCTATTTGATTTGGGTTCGGATTAGGCCCAAATCAGGGACAGTGATTTGATTTGTCGATTCAGATCTCTGTCCCTGATTCAATTTGACTGAATCAGAATCTGAAGACTTGATGCTGATTCGGAGAACCAGCGATTCAGACATAGACACAGCTTTAAAAGTTTTTTCTACATACTTTGACGTACCAGTGCGGCTCATGATCACTGTGATGCTGGGATGGATGGAGTGTCCCACATGCCTAGTGGTGAACCCAGAAGCTGACCAGAAGTCCACTTCCAGGTCCACTTCCAGGCCTGCTAGGGAGCACCCAGGCCTCCCCACCATGCTCCCTTGGGTCAGTGATTGGCCACAGGGGGGCCCTGGGTGCCCCCCCAGACCCAGGAGGCACCAGTTGCCAAGCTAGGGGGATGTAGGGGGGTCCTGCATGATCCCAGGTTGACCTGGAAGTGGACTGGAAGTGCTTCTGGTCCACTTCCGGGTCTGCTGCCAAGCGAGCTGGGGAGCCCCCCATGCTCCTGTGAGGCACTCCATGCACCTCAGCATGGCAGCACTCACAAGCCCCTGCTACCAAGAGGTATGTAGAAGAAATATTTAAAACTGTGTCTATGGCTGAATCTCCGAATCTTTCTGAATAGATTCGAAGGGTTCCAATTCGATTCAGAAAGATTAAAGGGTCCTCTGATTCAATTCAGATTCAGAGATTCAGCCATTGAATTGGGCTGAATCTCCACTGAATCGAATCAGGGACCAAAGCTTTGCACAGCCCTACTATATATAGGCTTCACGTTGGCCCTCTGCCATCTCAGCTGTGATATTATAATCATATCATAATCTAATCTTCTGAAATCTTAAGAAACTGAAGCTGGCTTTCACAAGACTTTAAAAGGATGCATACTCTACACATCTTTGTCTAGATTAGCTCATAGAAGTATTATTTTAGAGTTCACAGGCCCATTGTCCCATGCAGAATATTTTGGTTAAGGTCCTAGTCTTAATAAATAAATCCCTGAAGAATATGACCACTTGATGGACCATTTATTTACATACTATACTTAGATGTCAAATACATAGGATATTAAGGTCACCAGTGTTCAGCATGACATGCTCAGATGTGGGACCAGAGGATTTCCAGTAAAGGGCTCCCAACCATGAAGACTCCTATTTTTTTTAGGGTGCCATGGAAGACACAAGGACTATGTCCTGGGACCCGAAGAAGCCGGGAAGACTCACCGGAAAGGCAGGACGAGAGGAACGCCATGGTGGAGGGTGAACCCACTCGGCTTGTCAGCCGTGTCTATGTACAGCTGCGGCCGGCAGCTGACGATGACGTCAGATGCCAGCCGAGAGATTTAAAAATGGCGGCCGCTGCTTTGGAGGCAGTGGATGGCGTGGAGATCAAGCGGCAGGCTGCGAAAGTGACGGCAAAGGATCCCGGGGACAGGATACGCCGAGCTGGAGTGCAGGAGGAAGAAGCAACCCTGGAAGGAAGCCGGATGACAGGGACGACATCAGATCGGGCAAGAAGTGATGGATCAGGTGAGTGAACAAGGATCGGGATGATCCGGGAGGAGTTCGGAGACCCAGAAGTAAGTCCTGAGATGGTGGGTGCGGGACTCACCGAAGAGGGGCAGAAGACCGAAAATCCCCGGGCTGAAGGGAGATTGGGGCGGGATAGCTGCCAAAACCTGCGGACGTTGGGTAAAGGAACAGGAGTGGGGCAACCAGAGGGCCACTAAGCGGGAATCCCTTCCCCTCCCGTTCCAGGCTAATAAGGATCTGGTGGAGGGATAGCAGTATAGTAAGTGACTACATAGGGGGAGAGCAGCACCGGGTGAAGGGCTTGTGGGACGGGGTCGATAGGGGGTGCAGATTAGGCTCCGGTGTAGGCTACTGCGAGGAGGTTGACCTTAAGGTAGCGGTATAGTGGTATCCTATAGTCTGTGGGATTGAGTAAGAAAGCTGTGGTAGAAGCTGGTGGAAGCAGCGGAGCAGGCTCGGGGAAGTGGAGCCCAGAGGTGGCATGAGGCCGGGGTGTAGGGGTGGCAGAGCCCTGTGTGCAACCGGCGGGCCAAGCCCGGGCCAAGGGACCCGTGAACTAGCCCCGCCCCACTAAGGAAACACCAAGTCATGGCAGGCGAGAGCGGGGTGTGGTGACGCGGGAGAAGAACACCCACGGAGATAAACCGGTCCGGAAGGGGAATAGTTACCAACCCGGAAATAGAGCTCCCCAGAGGGGTACAAGAAGGCCCGTCGGCCACACAATACTATCTGCCTCTCACCAAGAGACTCTCCTCCAAAGAACTTATTGCATACAACCAAACTGAGGCAGGAAAAATAAAATACCCTGTTCTAAGCTTCACATGATGCTTTGAAATACTGTCTTCAGACACTATATTGTGTAGGATGTATTACACATACAGGGCACATATGAATCATTAAAGCAAGTCAGTGGCAGAGTACTTATTTGAACCTACATGTAGAGCTGTTTGGAAATTTCCCAACTAAATACTTTTAGTATAGGCTAATTCATGCAAAGTGAAACATTTTGCAGAAACTTTCATTAGGAAAGATACTTCAGCTCTTTCTAAGATAGAACTTCTGGGCACATAGAGAGAAGGGTGTCAAATAGCCCAGAGGTTAAAGCAGTTCCTTGAAGTGTGTGAAACTTATTAGGATCCTGGCAGACACCCAGTTAAAGGCTCAGTGGTATCTGATGTGCTATCCCAACAATTGCACCTCCTGCCACTCTAACCATGCTGCTGGTGCAAGGGGAGCCAGTATCATGAGCCCAGGCTTACCCTACACCAGCAAGTAGCAAGCCAGTTAGCTAAGTGGTGCTCCCAGTCTTGGGGGCACATTGAAGCTCTTGACTTCTATGTACCCCTGAGGCTATGGGAACCACCCAACATGTTACCAGCCAATATTATACATATATTTTGTATAATACATTTGGGCATCTTTACATGTGCTCCAGTGTGTGTGGGGG
>NW_017728913.1:8456846-8474994 GCF_001723895.1 Crocodylus porosus
GGGGGGGGGGGGGGGGGGAGAGGGAGCCACTCTAATTAAAACACCCACAGTGTCTTGAGTATTTAGTGCCCTGTGCTTCAAAATGGCACTTTATCTAAAGTTTGTTTGATGAGCTTTAGTTAAAGCACCTCCACCATCATTTTGAAGCACAGGGACACTGAATACATGAGATGCTGAGACTACTGGAGCACGGCCATTAGCATGCTCCAGCAGACTCAATTAATCAAATCAGATCATGAGTCAGAGCAGGTGTCGGGCATGTGTATAGGTACCCTTTGTGGCTTAATCCATATTTTACTGCACTATTCATTGCATGAATGTGTGGCCAGTTGCTACTTAAGATGTGATTAACCAGTTGACTTCCTAATCATGTCTTAAGTGTAACATCTGCTAGGGGCCTTTGGCTCAAGTGTCTGCTTTGCCAGATTCAGTGATTTGAACCCTGAAGTCTTTTCAGTGAATGTCCTAATAATAATCAGGCTATCTCAGTCTCAACTGTTCTCTCTTCATACAGATTTACAAGAGCAAAAAGTTAAACCTCAGGCTGCCTATACACATGCTTGGAGGTTGAGGGGAGGTGTGTGAATAAGACCAGTTCCCCAGAAGCCGCTCTAATCAGAACACCTCAGTGTCACATGTATTAAGCCTCCGTGTGTTTAAAAATGGCTGTGGAAGGCTTTATCAAAACCCCATTTGACGAAGTTTAGCTAAAGTACCTTGTGGCCATTTTAAAACACTTGTGGGCTTAATACACATGACACAGTTGTGAAGCTGCAGCATTTTAATTAGAACACCAGTGAGCATGTGTATAGGCACCTCCTACTACCCAGGTAAATACCCTAACTACTACATTATAGTCTCTCTCTCTAGCCAAAGAATATGGGAGACTAAGGTCTGTGGTCTAAATCAGTCTTACCTTACCTTCTGATTCCAGGGGGACGGAGGGGTGTCTCTCTTGTTGTGGAATGGGTAAATTTTTGAAATAATAAGAATTTTCATAAAATAAGAAAACAGTTTCTTGTCTTGTTCTCTTCGAATGCTATACTTTTTCAGTTATTTATTTTAACCAGTAAATCATACTTTGCTGTAAAATTCTGAGGATCTCACAAAAACAAGAGTGAAAGAGTAGAGACGATCTACTAAAATGTTATTGTATCCAATATTGTAATATAATTTATTTTTCTTTATTGAATTCAAGTTAAAGGAAATTCATACAACAGAGCATACATGACACAATAAAATTGTGAATGGAGCTGCACACACATTTCTCATTTATATTTTCCTTGTGTGGCTACCACCATCCTTAATATCAACTGTGTATAGCAATTTTTCTTTCTCTTTCAGTATTGTGTGCATCAATTCCATGTGACATTATTCCATACCAAATGGGAAATCATAAATAGTTTCTTTAGTATTCACTGAAATAAAATTAATCATGATTAATTGTACTAGCACTTATGTTAATGTAATAAGTAATTTCATAAGAATTCTAGTGTAATTTATCAATAATTGAAGACCACTTATTACAGAACTATTGTGAAAGCTTTAAAAAGAGGTTTCAAAGGTTAGTTGTATTGTACTATATAATTGGGCTGATCTTTAAATGAAAATTAATGACTCAATTCTTCATAGGCTATATACAAAATAAATGGGAACTCAGTTTAGAAGTTAGGAAGTTCAAAGTCCTTTCCTACATTTTATAATTTAAACACTCTTGTTTAGTAACAGTTAAGTTTACAACAGGAGACAGTCATTTCACTCAAAGCCTAAAAAGCATTAAAATAAACTTCTTGCCACTTTCTGGTTTGTGTCCCCCCAGAGTAGTGGAAGCTGAGATACAAATTACTAATTTGTATCTGGTGGAAATGGAAGTAAAGACATTCTGGAGTCTTTTGGAGTGTATTACCAAGAGCATGATAAATAATATGAAGATACCAAGAACTGCTAGAGGCTTTTTTCATAACTTATCTTCATGCTTTCAATGTTTTGGGTGGGGGACACGTGACTTGATGTAACTGTAGCAGCCACCAAATAGTTTCCTATGGTTTATATAGGCTTGACATAACTCCCTAGGATCAAGGAAGGGAAATTAGGGATGGTAGGGTCATACCTACCTGGAAATGAGGAAGAGAAACTGCTCTATTAGAAACTGGATATGCAAGCATGAAAGATTGCAATGTACCTTGGAAAAGTTTGTACCTCTAGGGTTTTAGTGCTGCAGAAAAGTACTGAAATTAAGTTTAAAAAGAATTACCTGTCATATTTATGTTTCTCATATTTATTGTTCATCACCTGGCTGGAAAGAACTTCCGTGAAGGACTGCTCATCATTGCTTTCTGAATTACATTGTAGCTTCACACTTCTGGAAGGAAACTACAACCTGTAGGGGATGTAGCAGAAGGCTAGACCCCCTCTGCTAGTGGGTCTACCTCTTGTGTCCCATTTGTCTTTGAACCTCCTGTTTTTGTGAGTATTCTTCTGCATATGCAAATCTGTACGGATGTGATACTAACATTCAAAATGCATGCCACATAACTGACATATTAATAGGTATTTTTTTGGCCTCTCATTCTGTGCGGATTAAAGATAGCATTTGTCTTGGGGGAAAGTCCTAATTGATGTGCATGTACACAACACAAATATGATATTTCTGCTAGCATCCTTCTTTTAGCTTGCTGACACATCTTATGGGCCAAGTGAGGCTTGGCTACCAGCTGAAGGAAGTAGGGTCTTGTTGAAAGGTGATGGAATCAGGTCACATGGAAGTGTTACCCGGGGGAAAACCACCAAGGGGAGACCTAACAAGGGAGACTGAACACCCTACAAGTCAATAGTCATCTGTGAATGATAGCAAGTGTTGAACATGTAACTAATACATTGTCAGCATGTGATACACTGGAATCTATTTAGTGAGGCAAGGTACCATTAAGCTCCCCACTAGTATAGGACATCCTGTTTATTCTTAAGTGTTCTGAGCCTTTTCCTGTGCTGGAAGTGTGTAACACATGCTAACTGCTCCGTTTTTTGTCACCAGTCAGGGATGTATACCACATATGTCAATTTATAAATTTTATATTTCCTTTGAAACCTATGACTCACATGCAGCATACTGCCTGCAAGGCATTCAACTCCTCTCACAGTAACAGGAAGTTAAACAACGTTAAAACCCAAAGCTGATGGAGAGCAGAGCATGATGTTGCCTGTAGTGTGTGACTTACAAAGCATGGTCAAGCATAGGCCCTTAAAAGATTGGGATCCCTGGCTTTCAACAAACAGACCTGACTCTTTACCTCAAGCAGTAGCAAAGCTGGTTTTTAAATGTAAAGGTATTTGGTTCAACCTCAGAGATGATCAGGAGTATCAATATAAAAGGTCTAGCCACTAGATTGGAAACAAAAGCCCCACAGGGGTAATATGGAATATATGCTCCCCCCAGTTAGGGCAGTTTGTTTTGAGCTTTTAAGGTCAAGATTAATAGTGGTTTAAACTTCCATAGGTGCCCCCAGATTGCACTTGGAACTTCTAAATTTAAAACAAGTGAACCTCCACTATTTGAACTGTAGGACCAGCTAGCTTAATTTATTAAATGCACACTTAACTCCCTTACTTGGATCAATTTCTGCTATCTATACTTCACTCTCAAAAGCTGTAGGATTTGGTTTGTAGGAAATACTAGCCTACACAATGACTGTCAGTGCACACTGGAAAGTAGAGTTTCCAGCTCATATTTTCAGTGACCATAAACAAGTGGTGTTAGCCATCCCCAGTCATCAGGCTCTATAGAAATATTTTGGAATAACACCATCCATAACAGTAGGCATACAGTATTCAATCTGGTTCTTTAAGGCATTGCCAGCATCTCTTTTTCTAATCTAGTAGATTTCTAACATTTTGTTTCTTTTTAAAAAATGCATTTAGTCAGTGAACTGGTTGAGCTGCCATCAGAACTGAGATATGTATAAGCCCTGCCCTGGCCCATTACCCTCTTGTCCATGTTGATACTTGATGTGATTTGTGATTCCTACTACTTGCTCAGCCATTTGTTTTATGGTATCTAATTGTGATTCCTGTCATCGCTTACTCCATACTTTTTTCACTCTACCTGCTATTGTAGCTGGGTTTATCTGATCAGCAGCATAAATGGACCAAGTTCAGTCCTGGCAAATGCAAGCACAGCTTGACTGATGTCATAGCCAGAACCACTAATGACAGTGATGAAGTCAGCACTGTGGATGAAATCCTGGCCCTGGTGAAGTCAAAGCAAATCTCCCATTAACTTTAGTGCAGCCATAATTTCAAGGAATGCTCTAGGCCACGTATTGGTGCCTCTACAGGATGTGTACAGTTGGTGGCATATCAAATCCTAGTGCCCTGTTTCTTGGTTTGCTTGTTGGACACAACCCATTGTTGGGCCAACAAGTGTAGCACCTCCTCCATTTTCCTTCACTCAATTGCCAGAGCAGTGTTTGCCCACCCCAAGAGTCCTTTGTGCCAGGGACAGTATCCCTTTACAATTTCCTGTTCAGTATTCTTGACTTCTACATCTTGATGTAAAAACTATTAGGGGAGGCTTCCTAGAGGGCAAAACATGCTTTGAAGAAGCGGGCCCTTGTTGGTCCATAGCACCCCCTGGCCTTATCCTTTTTAGTTTAGCTGAGCCCCACTCCTCAGGGCCACAAGCTCCTGGCTCAGCTTTGGTCACACCCTGTGACCTCAGGTTCTAGGGTCTGCAATATCCACTACGTAGGTAGCTACGGGTCCTGTTTTCCTCTGCTACCCTCCTGTCTTTCCAGTCTGGGAAGGCTTGGCCTCATTCAGCCACAGAACATACTTTAGTCCTTATCCCCGGTCCACTCAGCTGAATTTCAAATTCAGGGTATCTCCAGTCACCCTGAACCTTTCAGTGGTCTCCATGTCTCCTTTATCCACTATCCAGTCCTCTGGGGAAAAATGACAAAGACAAAATACTAGTGTCAGAAATGTCCTGAATGGGGTTCACTATGCCTTCCTGGTGGTAGGCTCCAAGCAAAAAGAAAACAAAACAGAAAGTAGCTGGGCTATTTAGCTTTCATCCTGTCAAGATCCTTAGCTTCCCTTCACTCAGGGCTCCCTCCTGAGTCCTCTCGCCACAGTCTGGGCTCTGGTCCTTGCACTTCTCAGGGAAGACCCTGTCCCTGGTGGCTTCCACAGTAAGACTGACCTTTCCTGGCTTGAGGCTTGACCTTATGCAGGGTGCTCTGGGTACATGGCCCCTTCACTTCTACCTCCTGGGTCATCAGGCTCTGGTGGCACCTGTCTTCTGCCTGAGAATTTGTCTCTGGTGTCACCCAAAGAGACATAGGTAGAAGGCACTAGGAAGCAAAATGGAAGGAAGTGGGGGGAGGTAGCAAGGAAACCAGGGGAAAGGACCCAAATACAGTGAAGGAATGAACCAGCAGACATGCAAAGGTAGGAGAGGGAAAGGAAGGGTGGGGGTGAGGGAGGAGAAAAGGGCCAGGTACCCCTGAATCCCCTTCCCATTTTAGTAACAGGGTAGGGGCCCCATTACAGGTGCCTTCATTATAACCTTGTCTGATTTCTCACAGTAGCTGTCTCTAAATCCAGGAATTGATATCTTGGTTTTGAAAACTTCTTATGAATTTGTTCCATGCTACTTTGGCAGCTTCTGGGCTGCCAACTTCCTCCTACTATACTTTCCTCCTATTTTTATACTCCTCCTTGGCCTCCTCCTTTGGCCTCAAGTCCCACTGCCTAAGCCTCTTCTTTTAGTTCTCTAGACTAGGGAGTCTGGTCCTATCTAACTGGAACTTTTTATTTCCTTCCAGTTAGTAGCTATTATGAAAAAAAAAAACCCATTATAATATGCTGTTCATTTTGAGTCCACAGGGAATCTGAAGTAAAAGCACTACAAGAAATTGCCCCTTTAAATCTGGGAGGCAGAAGCATTTTTAGTCCACTTTCTGCTTAACTATTTTGTATATATTTCACTGCTGATTCATGTACAAGAAACACCAGGGGAACACACTTGTCTGAGGTGCCTGGATATATTTGTTGCCTCTTGATCTTGATGCCTCCTTTCAAATGAAAAAGCTATCAATAGGCTACCAGACTTGAATTTGCAATGTACTGAATATTTTGCTTGTTATTTGCTAGCACTCTTCAGATTTAAATTTAATAGGGTCATTACATAAGAAGTGCAAAATTGCCAGATGTGGTTTGTATGATTTTGTGTGCTTTTTGTAACCTTGATGCAGCAAGGGCAGTTAGTTGAGACTAACAAATAAGCCGTGATATTAAAAATAAATATTGGAATGGCACTATTGATATCAAGTCTTGTGTCTTTCTAGTGTTACTGGTGTTTAAATACAAAAGCAGATGTGGACAGAGTAAAATGCAGGGAAAAAAATGCAGATCCTTTTTTGGAAGGTGTGAAGATGGAGAGGAGAGCTGGAAACCTCTACAGATTTTTATCCCAATTACATGTGGATCTTTTTGCTCCCATGGATTCCTTTTCTCTGTGCTCTCACGCTCTCTCTCCCTCCCTGTGAATGCCTTGTCTGACTCTCCCTATTAAGTATTTTATGAGTAGTGTTGAGTATTCTTTATAAAAAATAAATTGTATTGCGTTGCATTGTAGGTCAGGTCAGGAAGGACACATTGGCTGAATAGCTAGTTAATCTCTTTCATCTTCCTCATGCTGTAGTTAATGCTTATCTGCTCCCATAGGTATTGCAATGTCATCTGTTTTCTCCAGTGGGATAGTACAATAATGAAACCTTTCTATTTGACATGCTAGTTGTTTGCGATGCTGGCTTTATTCATGTTCATTCTGAGATCAGAATTTGGGCTTTCTTGTTTATAATGTTTTTGTTGCATTTTCTAGCTTTTCTTTTATGGGCATTCAGGAACTTATTTGGCTTCCCATTTGTGTCACCTCCTTATGTTGACGAGGTTTGATGCTGATCAATATGCTGTACTAGCACTATCCTCAGACTGTACTGCTTAAAGATTACTGTAATTAATTGCTTGATCTTTGCCATGCTTGTCATTCCAGCAGTGTTCTGACAGTCTGACATTCATATTCACAAACTATCCATATAGTGTCTCAGTTTACTGTTTTGAAACGTCGGGCAAACAAATGCCCTCTTTACTGTGAGGTCATATGAAATCATACTTAATTCATAAAAATGTCTTGACCGTTCCTTTCCATTTAAAATCTTGCACGTGGAATGTGTCTTGTTAGTAGCAGCATGCACTTTGTTTAAGTGGTTTGCTTAATTAAATTGTAAAGATTTGTAGCAACCATTCTTCCTTAGTGTACCTCTGAAGTACCTCTCAGTCTAAAGGACCTTATTATTTGGGGACCAAAATTTCAAAAGGTTTGTAAATATGTATTTTCTTTATTTTTAATAAATATTTCTGATATTGTTTGTTAAAAATAAATATGAAACTGAGGTTATAGATATATTTTATGCTAGAAGAAAATAATCTGCAGGTTTTTTAATTTCCTGTATTAATTTTTGTTTCATTGCCTTATTTTAGATCCTTGTGTTATGGTGCATCTCATGTTTGCATCAATCTATAAGCTGCTCATAGTCAGTAGTTTTCATTTATACACATATTCCAGAACTGGAACTGAATGTATCTGTATGCCTGTATAGGAGAGGGAGGAGGGGCACGCAAATCATAACCATTTTATATGTTTGAAAGGCATGACCAAACAGGAACTATATAATAAATTCTAGCAAGTATTAACAGTAGAGAGAGATTCATAGTGAAGAACAAAGTAGAACACCACTTCTCAAAACTAAAACACATCTGAGGGTCCGGTGGTGTGAAGACACTTCTTTCTTAATTTATGGTCTATAGATTGTCTAAAAACTATTTTATTTCTCAGAGATATAAACATACTTTTGATTATTGGGTCCTGAGGTTTGGATTAGGCAGAAAGGTTGTGGCCTAGGTATGGTAAAAGGCCCTGACATCAGACAATATGAGATTTATTTTAAAAGGAAAGATGTGGTTTTGCAAGATGTCATAGTGAATAACAAAGATTTTGTTGTTTAAGAAACAGGGCCATATTGTTACATGGAGTGATATTAATAAAGTGTTAAAATCAAAAGAAACTCAAGTTTCTATGAAAAGGATTTCAGGCCTGTTTTGAGGTTTATAAATCTGGACATCCTGAGCAAAAAAGGCAAAAGAAAGTAAAGTTAAGTTACTTTCACACTAAAGAACACATGCCAGAATAATAACTTACATATGCCTTGTTTGTTGGTTTGGAAAAGAAGTTAAATATTTGTAATATGTGTCAGTAAAAAGTATTAATATGATTATATTACGCTGTTCAGAATTTTAAAGAGTCAAAGTACTTATTTAGTTAATCTAAGACTTTGGTTCTTTACTTTGCTATGACTAATTAAACCATGATTCCAGCTTGGATTTCAGAATATATATTCATTAAGATCATACAATATTATCCTGAAACCTAAGCATACAGTTCTCCAAGTATTTTGAGATGGGCAATTTATATCAGTTCCTCAAGTACATTGCTGAATATTTTTAAATGTCTCTGCCTCCTTCTTCTTTGTTTCCATTTATTTTTCATACATTGTAGAACTGAATATTATTTTTTCTTTGACGGGGTTTTTGGCTGATGAGGCTTAATACATGATAAAAAATCTAGTTATGGGCAGGGCCAACCTTAGAGAAAATGGCACCCTAGGCGAATTTATATTTGGCAGCATTTCTTTGAGTTTAAGTATGTAGTAGTATTAGTGAACGTTTCAGAAATAAAGCCCTGGGGGGAGATATCAGGAGACTTGCTTCCCTGAACCATCCCCCAGTGGTGGCCGATCCCTTAGCAGCTCTCAGGTGAAGATCACAAGCAGTGCCAGGCAAGCACCCATGACAATGAGCATCAGGAAAATGAGAAATGGGTGCTGCTGGCTCATGTAGTTGTAGGACCTGTAGAGCCAGTCATGGGTGCAGGGCAGTGGGCACTGATCACAGCCCGCCTGTTCCACCCTGTGCAGCAAGTAGTGGTGCCTTCTCATCATTGCCAAACCCCACAGCCAACCAACTTCCATCACCCCCAACCTAAGTCAGTGGTGCTGCTGCAGGCAGACACAGACAGATAGGGGTGCAGGGCACAGTCTGGCAGGAAGGTGGAGGTTTTGTGTGTGTGTGATGCCTCCTAACCACAGCGCCCTGGGTGATTGCTTATGTTGCCCACCTGTAAGGCTGGCCCTGGTAATTGAACAGATTTCTTTTTTATGTAGGAGTAATCGTGGGAAAACTCTATAACAGAGCATAGCACATAAACAAGAGAATCAGAACAACGTTTACCACTTTTGTTAGGCTTTTACATAGTAGGGTTTTTTTTAAGTGACTAAGTGTGTAAATGGAGAAGGAGATACTGCCTGAGGTGCCAGGAAAATGTGAGTTTATGATGTAATTTTTAGAGATGAGACAAAATTATGCAATGTTCAAGTCAATCAGAACACTACCAGTGTTGTTTAATGTACTGTTTAATGGCCTATTTGTTATATGTAGGACAACATTTTCAGGCTTGCATTCAAGCAAACTAAATCCAGATGCGTAAGTGTGTGCCCCAAATTGAAAGCAGGCATGCGCATAATATTCAGAATAGGAGTGCAGGCTCATCTAGGGGCTGAATTGTGGAAGTAGATGTGAAGATACAAGCTTGTAATGTTTTCATATTTTCACAGTTATTTTTATAACATAATTTTCATAATTTCTTGCCTGTGACTTGGATGCATGTAATTCAACCCTAAGTTTTTTAATGCATATAAGGTGTAGCCATCTTTGTTATTAGTTTTACTTACAGCCACTTGAAGACATTTTTGGTTAGCTGCTATCTACTAGAAGCTATAGATGTTTGGAAACAACCAGGAAGTTGGGAGAGGAAGTGAAAGTTAGTAGAGCTGAGCAAAAATGTTGATCCTGTTTATATGGAAACAGATGGGGGAGAGCAGGCACATACACTCTGAATAGCATTTACAAAGCACTTGTTAGCTCCCACAACATCTCAAAGAATCAGGTATTCCAGAAGTTGATACTAGATCAATATCCCTTTTCAGCCTTTCTGGCTCAGATCAAGTGTAAACTTTATGAGGAACGGGAAGAAGGACAAAAGAACTGTGGTCATGCTTTGCTTAAGGGGATCAAGGTAATCGTGGTGTCACTCTGGGCAACTGTTGGAAACATAGAAACTTACAGAAGCATATACTAATTCTTGCACAAATTGTTTAAACCTAAGCACAGAATTAACTAATCTGGGAAGAGTCTTTACCCTGGTGTCCTGGAGCAGTCTTCCCTTGGGTAGAGTTCAGTGAATGTTGATTTCTTTTAGAGTCTTCTGGTGTCCCTCTGTTCCCTTCCACTCCTAGTTCCATGGGAGCAATAGTGAAATTCCTGAAACTCTGACAAATGGGGCCAGCTTGTAGTTTGATCTCTTATGCAGGGGGCACTTACTGACCATTAACAGTCAATAATAGTAACAAGCAAGGGTGTCTAGTATAACTGTGGCTGAATAGTGCCCCTGCCCATGTAGCTGGGGCCAGTTTCCATGGAGACCCCAGCAGCAGCTGTGCTGTGATAGTGCCAGGCCAGGGTTTCTATGGAAACTGTGAAGGAGAGAAAGAGCCAGCAGGCTCCTTGGCTCCCAGCCTGAGCGAAGGGCCAGTGGCCCCAGGCCCGCAGCCCCAAGGAGACAGGCAGAAATCCCCCTTACCCAGGTGTCTGGGGAAAGGAAAGGTCGGTACTTCCTTCGCCGGCATAAAAGAGAGGCCAGGGCCGACAAGCGGAGGCAACCCGGAACCGGAAGGAGGACGTGGAGGTGATGGAGCACGCCGGCGTACGCTGCAAACTGGCCCCAGCCATGTAGGCAGGGGCTGCTGGGAAATGGAGTCCACTGCCAACTGGATCCGGCCCATGGACTGGACCTTGCCTGTCCTTGCTCCAAAGTAATATTGGAATCCTGTAAGTTGCTAGGCACTAGCAATATGCTATGTGCTTGGAAGGAACATAGGTTAGGTTGCTTTAGTCAGAGCAGACTGTTAGTGGTCTTTTCAGGCAATAGGTCGTGGACTTGTGCAACAAGGTTGATCATGTAGTTTTAGGAAGAGGTGAGACAAGGACCTGTAGGGTATGGTTTGGATAGGGATGATCCTGCTTCAAGGATTTTCAAGATGCCGAAGTCCAGGACTACAGGAAATTTTGTCTAGTTTAGGAATGTAATTACTAGGAATGCAAGCAGAACTGGTACATTTGTTAACCTGGTATCTTCATGTAGTTCTGCTAATTGTAATTACATGTCCAGTTGTTTATCTGTATTTGTGAACTAACCAGGACTTCTACCATTTGAAAGTGTGCCGGAAAATGTTCCAGTATGAACCAGTTACATACATTCTTGCTAGAACAGTTATTGCAGAAGGTCAATACTTGACCCATTTCAGACCTACACTTGAGTACACATTCAAAGATGAAGCCATTGAACATAACAGGAAGTTCCTCAAATTATTTAATGGTTTGGATTTTTTTTCCTGTTGAGTGAGTCTTCATTATAACAGTGGGCTCTGGGTTAAAGGTTGTCACTGGCCCTGGACAGTCCATGGTTACTAGTACTACGCTGGTTACATATATTAGGTGCCTTCAATTGTACCTGCCCATTTATTTGATAAAGCTCTTGGTAGCACTTATTACTGTTGCAACTACTCCCCTTGCTAACCAGGGCTGAACACCAGACAACTGCCGGACTCTAGGCTAGGTAACATAAAGTCTGATAATCCATACTTTTCAAATGTCATGGTCTCATGTATGACCATGAATCCATGTTAAGGCCCATGTTCAAATTTATCTTATGCCTTTTATGGCCATGGGCAGACAAGAGGGGCATGTGTGCATGGCACTTTAAAGTGGGTTAAATGCTTTTGTACTGCTTTAATGCTGTTGGTGTTTGCATGCGTTGGTGGTGTACTGCACAGTAATTCCAGCTGCTGTAGCAAAGTCAGCAGTGTAGTGCGCTTTAAATGACTTGGGGCACAGCAAAGTAAAACTCATCCAAGGAGTTTTACTTTGCTGCCCTACAGTCATGAAGCGAAGCGCTGGGCCCTGTGCAGGTCAGGTGCTTTGCAGGAAGCCCATGCAGGCAGCTTGGCAGCAGCGCAGGAAGGCATGTTCCACCCAAGAAAATAAAACAGAAGGCGAGCCTGATCTTTTTTTTTCTGTTTCCTCTGGAGCCTGCCTGCCTGAGCTGTACAGGGCCCAGTGCTTCCCTCTGGGGCTGCAGAGCCCCCTGGGACCACCTCAGCTGGGTGCCACCTGGAGGGGTGGGGGGTGCCGCCGCTGCAGAGGGAAGCACCAACTCCCGCACAGCCCAGGGAGTGCTCTTCCCACCGGCAGCTCACTCTCCCCTCCCCTGCTCCCAGAGGCAGGTAAGTACATGGGTGTGTGCACAACATGGGGGTTTACTTGTCCCTAAATTGAAACGGTGCTTTTAAAAACCCACTGCTTCAATTTAAGGCCCCTGTTTCATCTACACACCCTAAGAAGTTAGCTTTGCAGTCTTAGGGTGGTGTCATATATTCAGCTTGACACTAAATGCAAGCAAACACATGTGCAAGCAGTTTAGTATGTATTAAGTGCCATTGTGACATTGCAAAGTTGGTCTCATTCAGGCTAGAACTCTCTAATGTACTAACTTCAATGCGTATACATTTTGATAGATTACAGCAGGGTTTTTCAACATTTTTAGATCATTATACCCCTGGTGGCTGGATACAGCTACTGAGTAGGAAAGGGGAGGGAGGGAAGGTGGCGCACAACCGGACACTGAGCAGCGGGGTGGCACATGGCTGGTCATGGAGCTGCAGCAGTTGCCATGTGCAAGCTCCCCCCTGCCCTCTGAGTACGGCTGGGTGGGTAGCACCTGTGTGGCAGCGCAGGATGTTGCATGGTGATGCTCTGTCCCTACCCACTTCTACCCCCTAAGGTCATCTCATGTACCCCGAGGGGTACACGTACTCCCAGTTGACAACCCCTAGATAACAGCATTCCAATGATTCACAACTATTGCAAGTGAATGTGTGACTTTATAACATACAAACTTCAGTAAGTATTTAACTTGCCAGCATGTTCCAGCAATTGCAAGTGAACATACTACTATACCAGCAATTTTCAAGTAGGGTGCCAGGGCACCTTGAGGTGCTGCAGGAGCCTTTGAAAGGTGCTGCAAGTTATAAGAAGGTAAGCTGGCTATGAGGAGATATACAGGTAAGTGCAGGCTCATACTTATTCCTGCCTGAGCGTTTCCCCTACTCCCACTGCCTGGCCCCTCTGCAAGGAGGTAAGTACTGTAATAAGTTAATTTTTGAAATGGGGTACCTCTCAGTTCACAAAAGTTATGAACCTATATACCTTGAGTCTGTTGCACAGTACCTTGAGTCTAATGATGGGTGCCTTGTGTCTAAAAAGATTGAGAACCACTAGACTACATCTTTAGTAAAGTTTCCAGTGGGTGTTCATTTGCATCTAAAAATTGCTCACAATTTATCTTAATTCTACCCAATTTTCATTGTCAGTTTAGAACAAACCTACAACTTAAACAGAAAGGATATTAGAAAGGAAGACAGAGATACAGTAGCAAAGATGTGTACTTAAAGATTGCACAGTGACTGCCTGCAGCTACACTTTGCTGATTGCTTGTGCTGTTAACCTCTCACTTACACTTGCGATCAGTTATTAAATGAAAGTACTTTAAAAACCATTTATGTTGGACCAAGAATAGTTTGAAAATGAAGCAATAAGATAAATCCAAAAGAAACTGATCGCTTTCCCTAACATAACATTTGAATACATTTTTTTAAAAATCAAGTCTGTTATTTTACATATTTCTATATATTTCTGCTAGCACTTCACCACTTCCTTAGGTTACGGTATATGCAAATGTAGTTTACATGATCACATTCTGACTCTTTTTTCCTTGTCAGTCTTCCTCTTTTTAGCTTTAATCTTGTGTTTCACTCTGAAGCTTTTTTGTTACAGGAGCACTCTTGCATGCATTTTTCTCTGTGTTCTATTGGCACTCAGTACTATAAGTTAGTATTTAGGATAGAATATAAAGACTTATTAAGGACATACTGGAAGACATAAGTCCTGTTGGGAATCACTAAGGTGAGAACATGCTATTATCTTTAGTAGTTCTGCGTGTTCTTTATATTTAGACATTGCAGTGAACTATTGTACTGTAAATAAGGCTGTTAAAGTAGTGTAAACAGAGCAGTAAAAATGCATCACTTGATGAGTCAGTTTGTTTCAAGCAAGAGAGCAAGCACAAAGTTACAGGGCACACTGCAGAATTACAGCAGGTCAAAAAATACACAGCAGAGAGAGAAAATTGTATCAGAGGTGATATTACGCACAAACTGTTCTTTAGGGCTATGACACCTGTCCCTCCCCCAAATCCTTGGATGGCCTCCTTTTTCTAAAACTCAGAGAAAACATCCTGGATACACTGCAGTCCTTTCAGCCCATTTGATTTATTGCCTTGGATTCTCATGTGTTAATACTTTGCTCCAGTTCTTTTTGTATTGCAGTGCGTGTCCATTACAGATGTTATATATCTGTTTCATTTTGTAGTTTAAGTTGAACATGAACTTGGGGTCAGGAACAAATGAGTCATGTGATGTGACTGAGGTATAACTGCTTTTTCCAGTTTTTTTCCACTGCATTGTCTGGGGCTTTGCGAGCACAACCTAACGTACTGTGCATAATGAAAGTTCACAGTTCAGCTGTCAGTTATAAAATGGGCTCATGAGTTAGTTTCTTTAAGGAAGGCACAGTAAGAGAGCCACATGGCACAGGTCACACTTTTGAGGACATTGAGCCTTCTTTTTAAAGTTATATTGATTAAATCCATACCAGGTAGTCTTATGTTTTTGATGCACAGAGAGCTGCATGATGTGGATATCCTGAGATGGGGCTGGTGTGCTATTTTGACTGTTTCTTTGGTGGTTTTTTGTAAGTCTAAGTCTCAGCTTACCGAGAAAAATTAGGCCAAAGATTTATAACTGCTGGAAGATCTGGAATACACAGAAAATGATGGACTAGTATCTTTAAAGATGAATAGTCTTTAAAACTATACTGCAGCATTAGAGAATACTAGCTCTCTTATTACTACTCACAATAGTAGTATTTACATTGTTTTGGACTAGTCTTATTTGACAATGCCACAGCACCTTCAACTCTTTATTATCCATTTGGCCACCAGGTCCAGGAAGAATGAACCATATTTAGAAACTAAACAGGCATTACAGCCTTTATAATAATGTAGTGAAGTCTTTGTTAAAGGAGAGAAATCCAGGGGCCGACTTCTTATATAGGAATGACTTTTAGGGCTTATGCAGAGGTTTTGCATTTGAAATAGGCAACCAGTTTTAAGGTTTGGCATTATAAATGTCATTGGCATATGTATGTACCTGTGTACAGATGGATGTGTGTATATGTCTTTCTGGATTTTTTTAAAACGAGGGCTGTCCAACTTCCAAGTGGCAGGGGCCACATGTCCTGAGGGCTGCACCAGTGAAGGCTGCATGCTATGCTGGCTACACCACAGCAAGCCATGGGCCCCCCACATTGCATGCTATGTGGATGTCTCACCACTTCACCACACACGCATGCAGTCCTGGACTTGCACTCTGCTTTCTGGGCCATGCACCACACTGTCCTCAGGCGGCAGCTGGAAGTGGGAGCTGAAGGAAGGATGGGGGAGCCCAGAGTACCCCAGCTGCTGCTGTTGTAACTGGAGTGATACGGGGAGTGACAGTTGATTGGGAGTCTGAGGTCTTCAGTATAACCTCTTGTGGGTCATATGTGGGCTGCAGGCTGCCAGTTGGATATCAGTGTTTTAAATTATCAGTTTGGTTTGTGGAACAACTGCTACACAATTGTCAAGGAGCAGTGGAATACCTTAGTTAAACCCAGGTAAAGATACCCTTAAGCAGGAATGGCATGAATAATATTATTATAGTGATACATATCTCCAAACCATGCAGGTGGGCTGTTGATTAAGTATCCCTAATCAAATTCCCATGACCTTGGCTAATATAAGTTCTTTGCAAAGTAGAAATGGGAGGAACAGTGTTCTAAAACCAAAACACCGCAACATAAATTTCTTTGACGATATTGCACAATTTACAGAGGCTTCATAGTGCACCTCGGGTATGGAGGACATTGCTGAAGAATGTGTGATACAACATACAAAAGAAGGTAGAAGAACTCAAAGACAACAGTTGTCTTTGTCTGGTTGAGTTACCTGAGGGGGAAATATAGTCAGACTGTCCATCATGTACCATATCAGTCATGCATGTGTTTATTTATGGAAGGTTTATCTTACTGGATAGCAATTTTTTTTTTTTAGGGTGAAATTCCCCCGCTGGGCAGAGTGCTTTGGAAGGCTTCTTCAGTCCCCTATAAGCTATAGTTAATATTTAAGGTATTAGGGATTGTGCAGGTCTCTGTGCACAGGGATGAATTTAACCTTTACTGTTTTGTCATTTTAATTTCACAACATCAAAAGATGAAATAATCTGACTCGTATAAGACTATTGCAGATACTAACCTGGGCTTGGCTGCACACAAACACAATGAATCATCAGGGCTTTGTTCAAAATGTCCTACCCATGCACATTTTTGCTCAAAGTAGACTTTTATTTTGACCTATAAAGTAGTGGACATTTATTACAAGCCAGATATTTTGTCTGGCTTTGTGGGGTCACACCATGTAGGTCACTTGTTCTGTGTTGCAGTTCCATGACTGACTAATCCTACTGTGCACAATTGTGATATTTGAAAGGAGCCACCTTCAACTGCCATGGAGGTGAAAAGACTAAATTTATAAGTCTTATTACTTTGTTAACTGTGCAAGTTATGACAATACAGCAAGTATTGTGATTACACCAGGGTAGTCATACTCGCACTAGGATTATTCTAGGTAACAGGTAACAATACTTGTGAAGATATGGCAGTCTGCCTACCTTTGCTGCAATCACTGCTTCTTTTGCTGCATAGATATTTAAAAGTGTATTTTTTTTCAATTCAGTCTGAATAGCAACCAACATATAATGCACTTGTGTAAGTTTTTCACTTGGTCAGAATTTGACCAAGTCACAAATTCCTCCATAATTTCTTTCACATTGGAACGTAGCTGTTGCAGTTTTACTGTTTTGCAGCTCTCAAACCCTGACTGAGACAATGCCATCATCACAGGATGTGTCATAATTAAATTCATTGTTTATGGCAAAATCTGTTGATTCATCTATAACCTCCTGCACAGAACAACACAACTGTTATTTACAATTGGTCAGCCTCAGTCCATGCTATTAGTGTGTGCCACCCCTCTGTATCCATTTCTGGAGTGTGTCACTGACTAGATCCCATCTTCTAGCTATAAATCTACAAGTATTATAGTGTTTTGCCAATTTTCAAGTCATGCTGCTAGGATTGCTACAGCCAATGTCAAAACCACACCAGCAAACAGGTCCAATAATGTTTCTATTTTTAGGGTATACTTGAAGGTTATTGTATTAATTTATTCCTACCATGCTTCAACCTCCCACCTTCCCACAGCTAAAAGGGTAGTTTTAATAAAATGAAGAACATCACCCTGTTATGAAAAATTGCACAGTTCCTTCCTGACCAATCCATTAAATTGAAGCAGTTTTATCAGTGAGCTTTAGTTAACTCACTGTCAAGCAAGCACAGCACAGCAAGCAACATCATGGTCTATATCCTCAAAACCTGTAAATCATATAAATCATGAACAGATTACTGTAAGGCAAGTGAGGACACCTATATGCTTACTCTTACCCCGTAGAAATGCTAAGGGTTTCTTATCCCTCAGTGAAAGAGCAAAAGCATAAGCAGGGACAGTTGCCATGGAGTAGCTGGTAACCTGTAAGTTTAATAGTTTCATAGTTTCTAGGGTTGGAAGGGACCTGAGCAGATCATCTAGTCCGACCCCCTGCCATGGCAGGAAATAATACTGGGGTCAAATGACCCCAGCAAGATGTTCATCTAACCTCCTCTTAAACACCCCCAGGGTAGGAGCCTGCACCACTTCTCTTGG
>NW_017728913.1:8475407-8484670 GCF_001723895.1 Crocodylus porosus
TTTCTGCCTCCATGCTGACAAGAGGGGAGTTCCCTAACCTGTAGGTATGGTGCCGGTTGTTCACACACCAGTTTACCTCTTAGTAACTTATTCTTAAGCCCAAACCCCTTAGCCCAATGGACTTTTGTGAAGCTGCATCAGAGAATCTGGTCATTCACTCATTTTATAGTTTACCTCTACGTGAAGCAATTCCTATACTGCTCTCAAATCTCAGAGATGGGCTGTCCATGATTTCAGGGATGCAGTACTCAGATAATGAATTCAGTGAACTTATCAGTGAAGACCATGATGAACTCTCCACCATAATGTATTAGCTAGTTTGTCTGCAGTTCAGCCAAGCCACTGTTGTTAATAAGGCACTGAACCACCCACAAACTAGTTGCCCTTATGAGAGTTCAGAAAGTATCCAAGATCAAGTCCTCCTTATCAGAAGTAAACAAATTATTAATTTCCATTTTATCTTTGATAATAGGTCCAATTTAATCCATAAAGTTTACGGAGGTGAATTTTTTCCGGTGTCCTGCTTTGCACTCTGCATGACTTTTATGCAAGTTCTGTTTTTGTTAGCAAGTTGTTGGCTGGTGTGCAGGGGTGATTTGATCATCAGAGAGAGAAAGGAGAAAGGAAGGAAGAAAGAATGTAGTATTTAGGGTCCTGTCAGTATTATCTTTATCTATAGCAAAAAGGCAGAAGAAAAGAGTCTTGGGTTCTTCTCCTAGTGCTGTTTATGCATTTTGCATTAGTTATTTTGTAATATTCATAAAACAGCACGGGGAGATGGGGCCAGAATCCATGGTCCCCTTTCTTACAGGGTAATGCCCACTTCCCTTGGCTAAAGGGTCCTGCTCCTTCTTGCTAGCTGTCCTCCTGCCCCCATGACACTTGAAGTCTTTACCAGCCAGTGGCCCAACATCAGCAGGACTCATAAGGTATGCCCATTCATGCCCATTCCATTGCTTGGAGATTACAACACTTTCCTGGGATGTGGATTTAACCCTCCACATCTAGGCTAGGTGAGGCATATAAACCAGCTTTCCTATTTTCTGCTCAAGTTTTCTAACCACTAGGCTACTGAGAAAAGGTAGTGGATGCTCTTCCCTCACATCCCCATACTTACATATTTAAGACTAAGAAGAAGCACTTAAAAAAGTAGACATGTTAACAGTTTGTCAGGGACTCAAGCAAGGTGGAATAGGACTGTGCTTAGAGACTTAAATGTCTAAAGGCCACCTGAGTTCACTGGATGCATAATAGGGGTAATAATATCTGGTCCAAAGTCTTTAAAGCCCATCTCAATACATTTGTTCACATGTCTGGCAAGTCCAGAGTCTCCTAGGGAAGAAGGCCCTTGCCTATTCTGAACTCTTGCCAAATGGCATTTCCCTCTCCTCCTCCTCCTATCCCTGGAGATGTGGTGCATCAACATGCACACCTCCTTCAATGTTACTACCTCTTCTTCTTCCTCTGAAATGCCCTTGGTCTGCCTTATGTAGTAGCATTGATGATGTGTAAGTGTTGACAGTGGAGGGAGGGGAGGGGGGCAACCCTGCACCAGCATCACTCTCACTGCTGCTGGGTGTTGGTTCTGAATGGGAGGCACCCTGTGCCCCACGGTTGGTGCAGAAATCAGACCACTGCTGCTATCCCTGCTGCTGCTGAGCTCTGTCTCTGGTTGGGCTGCAGCCCCATTCCCTGTGCCCTGTGCCCACTTGGCAGAGAAATCTTGGGGTTGGGGAGGGGCATGTGCCTCCCATATCCCTCCAGTGCATTACCAATGTATGCAGGTCATTGACCTCTCCAATTTCCAGTGACCACTGGGAGACTATGGGTTAATTGGAGCTGACAATTAGCCCCTTCACATTGGTAAAGAAGAATGCCAAAAAAAAATGGTGATTATAACCCAAAGGCTTTGTGGCTGTTTTATCCTCATCACATCCTGATACAAAAGTGATATTCTTGCTATTAATCAGGCAGTAAAAGCACATCTAGATGTATTCAGTGCAGCTACTCAAATGGGGTTGCTCCCAGAGGTGTAACAATGCAGCCAGGTGGCCAGGACAGCTGCCAGACATGGGTGCAGTGGTGGCTTCTGGCTGTCTCTCCACCACTGGCAAGATCATGTGGTTGCAGCAGGAACCATTTTTTTAAGCCTCCTGCCCCCCCCCCCTTCCCCTCAAGTCAAGCCAGCAACCAGGGCAATTGCCCCATTCTCTCCCTAGCCATGCCACTGGTCCCTCCAGTCCATTCATCTATTCAGTCCAAAGCTTATGAGTAACCCTGCCTAATGTCTGTAATTTTATAAAAGAACAAATGTGAATGCCATAACAGGCTGATGGGCAACCTGAGAGTAAAAGAATCCCAGTGGGTACATCTACACCTGCAAAAGCTGTGGGGTGGGTTTACTTTAGAGTAAATTACTCTAGAGTAAACATACCCCTGGGCAGGCATCTACGTGTATGGGTATTTGGGAGTAGATTTGCTGCTCTTGGCAGCTATCTGCCCCAGCCCCTTCCACTATGCACTGGTCCCTGCATCATTGTGTAGATGTGCCCTTTGTGTGTCACATATGTGTTACAGCTACCTAGGAATTCTTTGTGTTGGCTAAGCTTGTATATTTTATCTTCCTGGCCCCTAATGGAGACTGTGTTGTATTTCAAATTCTAAAATGGGCTAACCCACAATCCCTTTATGTAGGAACAAGTCTTAAGATAGTAATTATGTGAAAAACTTGAAAAAATCAACTCAGTTGGGAGACAGGTTTCATCCTAATCATCCACCTAAGCTGTTTCAAACACTAAGGCCTTTGCAAAGAATACTCTTGCTCTGAAGTAATCAAATCTGGGATCTAATATTTGAAGGGAATTCCAGAGGCAAGGCTATCCCAATGCGAATGCTCTCCCAGCATTAGCCTTACTCCTCTCTAATACACTGAGTGGGGAAATACTTGCATCAGTATTATAGCTAATCAAAACTTCCATGTAATTGCACTGAAAGAGAAGTGGAATCTGGCTAACCCTAAGATGCTTAATGGCAATTATGGTATGGTGTTTGCTGCATTTGCTTGACCACAGCATGTGTAAGAGAAGACAAAGCAAAGGAAATAAGACTGCAAGAGAGTGTCAAAGATTAAAACAACTTTAGAACATGTGAGGAGGACAGGTCAAAAGAAATAGGTAAAAGTTTGCTTAGAGTGTATTTAGTGGTTTTATGCCAGTTAGATTTGGTTAAAGACAAGATGGGCATATCTATACATGCAATTAATGCACCTTTAGGCTACTGTCCATTACAATAAGGTGCAGTAAAACTGCACCTGGGAATGTATCTATGTGTGCGTGGTGCCCCTGTTGGAAACAAATTTGCTCCCAATGGGAGCAGTTGTGTCCAGGGCTGCTCTGTCCCCTTGCCCTGTTCTGCCCCCTGCCTTGGTGCCAGTCCCAGGCTGGTAGGGGGCACAACGATCAGGTCTGGTCTTTGGGAAGTGGGGAGAAGCCATCCTGGAGCAGGGGACAGCTCTAGCTGCATCACATCCTAGCTCAGTGAGACTGGCTTGAAGTGATGCCAAGCAGCAGCAGTGCCCTGATCTCTCCCCTTGTTTTGCTTGCTGACAAGACAGGGGAGCTCTCTGTCCCCTGGGAGCTGAACAGCACTGGGATGAGGAAGTTCTGTGCCCCCGCAGCACTGGGCAAGAGACAGAGAGCCTCTCAACCCTGCCACTGCCCATGCAGAGCATGCCCCAGTTGGCTCCCACTCCCTGCCCATGCCTGGGGGGAGCTGGGAGCTGAGAAGTGCCAGGACCAGGAACAGAGCAAGTAAAGCAAGGGGAGAACTCAGGGTGTGGCTGGTGCTTGGCCACAGGTCATCACCCCAAGCCCGCACTGTTGAGCTAGGCTGCAATCCTGAGCTCTGCACCGCAGCTGGGAGCAGCTCTTCCTTTCCCCTCCCCCCCCTGTTTTCTAGATTTACTAGGAGCAAATTGCTTCTAGTTAGCATCTATACATGCACTGCTGCACAGTAGCTGATGTGCCATTAATTTAGTACCTGTATTTCTTGGTACTAGCAAACTCCACATTAGCCTAAGTTACTGTGCACTGGGAGTATCAACACGAGATGCTACACTGCCATAGTGGTAAGCTATGGGAATGTAGCTCATTGCTACAGTGACATAGCGTCAGTGTGCACAAACTGTGATGCTGATGCTACTGCACAGTAGGGTCAGAAATGACCCAGGCACTGCCAGGACGCAGTAACGGGGGTTACTGTGCAGTCATTTAGAACATGCTAAAGTAAGCACTAAATGACTGTGCAGTAACAACTGCACAGTCAAGCACACTTGTAGACATGTCCAGTAAGTCCCGTGAATGTGTAGATGGTGATGCTTCACTGTGCATTAGATTAGTCTAGTGCTCAGTAAAGCATTTTGTGTAGATGTGCCTGATATAGCTTAAATAGAGGATAAAAATAAGTATATGAATATTAATTAAAGGAAAACCTATTAGGAACATTTTAAAACAATTTGGCCTTATTTTGTAAGCCTTTTGATAATTTAACCAGGTAATAGAGTATATATAAAGATTCACCTCACTGTCTTTGTTCTTCAGCCTTGAACTACGGTTCTTGCTAGACATCCCATCTGCAGATGAACCAAGATAAGCACTCTTTTAATATTTAATTTAAAGTGTAGGTGAGTCCTTTTCCCTAAGAGGCTGGCCATCTATTAGAGGGTTTTCAAGACTTTAGGACTTAAAGAATTCATTTAAAATTCTCCCGAATGTTAATAAGATTATTATTTCTTTTGATGAATGCACATTTTATCATTTTTAATAATTTTCTTGATATAACTTTTCTGTACTGTGGTCATTCATCTGTATTTCTTCATTACATTTATTATTAAAATGTACCTACACTTACACTTGTATTTAATTTTGGTGGAACTGGCCCCTCAAATCTTACTTGGGCCCCAGGATACCTCTGGGGGTCAACAAGTCTAAGGCAGGCAGGGCTATTTAGGGGCCCGTAAGTTAGAATCAACATTTTAAATTTCATTTGGATATCAAGTGCTACCAAGATGCTTTCATCATCCAAATGATGCATCTCATCTGGCTGCTGGAGAAAAAATCATTCTTTTTGCTCTCATTAGAAGCAAGTGGATGACAAAGTATCTGAACATGCAACAGATGCTATAGAGAAACTCATTCATTGGGGTAACAGAATGTGTGCAGCATGATGTCCTGTTCACATTCTTGGATCTCTGTACCATGATACCATCTATGTTTCCAACTTCTTGCCTGGAGGAGACATGAGAGAAAGCTTCTGAGTAATATGGTGACTCAGTGTACAGAGGATGGGCCTGTCCCACATACTAATCATTCTGAATGAGGACAACAGTAACAGCAGGATGAGGAGAATAACTTCAGTGCACCTGAAACATCCTCTGATGCATTAGATGACTACGCCTCGAAATAGTAGAGATGAATGACAGCTAGATGATGGCAGATTATCTTCAAAATAATTGTAATATGTTGGCCTGAATATAGGCAGAATTTTATTGACAGGAGAAGCAGAAATTGCTGGCCATCGCTGTCAGTTGTCTAAGCTACCTGCTTTTCAAATATGTAAACGGGCCGCATGTTTACTGCAATGCTTGGTACAGAGCTGAACTTTTTATTAATAAGGAACTTTGATAGGCTGATTGACTCATAGACTCTGTCATTGGTAAGAACAGCAATGAGTCCATGTTCATGAAGTACCAAAAAGGAAGATGAGAGTTATATAGACATAATTACAAATGTTTGAAACCATCCATGGATGGATGACATGTTACCCTGTTTATTGACTTTATTAACTTTTAGTTTATTGTCTGCCAGTTGGACCAAATTAAAAACACCGAGCGATGAATCAATTGGAGAAAGGCAACGTTGATTGGAAAGAACTTGTATTATTTAAACTTTAAGAGTTTATAACAGGCAGTAAAAACAAATACAAAAATTCCAATAAAGTGCCAAAAGAATATTCCCTTTTCCTTTGTATTTGGTTGATTGAAAATATGCAAAATTATACGATATATTATTATGATCAGTTTCCCCAAATAAGAAGTATTGATAAATCACTGCATCACACAGTATTCTGTGGAATGTTTTGCTTTTCATTTTCTATTCACAATATAAAACACAATTAACCAAAACAAAAATAAATTAAAAACAAGCAATCCTTAAGCATCTTTTTCTCCTGATTAGCATAGCAATATGTTGCCAAGTTTGGACATTAATTTTCCAAAGTTTTGTAAACCAAATGTGCTTATATCTTGGTAGCTTTGTAGGTAGAGTTTTCATTACAGGAACTGTCATGCAGTATGTAAAAACACTGTTTCTTCTGCAGTGACCCTTTTGATTTCTTCCCCTATTACCACTGAAATGTTTTTTCCCATTTTTACATTTGGAACAACTATTTTGTTTTTTTCATGCATTTTTAGTGAACTGAAACATGTTGTCTGACTCATTTGTATGATGCATGTAATGCTTCACCAGACCTAGGAATTAATCAAAAGAAAAAAGCTAGGACTAAAAAAAATATGTTTAGAATTATAATTTGCACAAAACCAATTTTGCTTCCATAATGTTGGTGGAAAAAACAAATTAAGCAGAGCCTACTTAGTGTCATTTGAAGTATAGCTCACCATTGTACTCTTGGTGTTGGAAACCTACATCTATTGAGTGGGTCATAACAGCCATCTTGTTTTGAAACCTTAAAATCTTGTCACCCAGATTCTTTGTATTTGTGAAGGGTAGCTACAATTTAAAGAAATCATGTAAATAATTGAGTGTATTCTCATCAAGTGTGGCAGCACATATGAGGCTTAGTTCTGCAGAGTTCTGTGAGAGATTCAATTTCTTCAGAAGACCTACTACTTCTAGTAACAGGTTACAAGTTTGGCCCATTGTAGGTAACATTACTCATTCAACAGTGTGATTACTTATCAAATCTTCAAGAGATACTGCCAATGCCAATTTTTTGGAAAAATATATTTGAACTTATGATAGTTAAAATTAATACCTATGATGGTCATAACTGAAATAAAGTGGTGAAAAGAAAAACTGCTTCCTGTATTTCAATTTGTCTATTCTATGTACATTTCATTGCTTTCCATATCTTAAGTCAGTTTAGATATGTGTTTCATGTGCATAATCAGGACCAAAGCCATTTGAATTAATGGAAGCTTGGTCTCTTTAATTTTTAACTGCTTGAAAAGAGTATCAAACTGTAGTTATCAAACAAACAGTTAAATACATCCATGATATACCACTTAAAGGTTATTCTGTTGGAATTTATAACATGGACTAGGATTTTTCTTTTTCATTCAAACTGACTGTCTCTTTTCAGAAATAGAAGTAGATTGAATTCAAAACATTTTTTTCTTTTATGAGTTGAAGTAAAATCCTTAATGCTAACGTGGGATTATTTTTTTTGGATTTAACATACATTTTGTTATCCTTGGCCCAGTGCCTTAGGAGTCTGAGCCAAAGCAGTTATACTGTAATATCCATGTGGTTCAGGTTTTTCTTTCACCTGCAGTACTGTACTCACAGTGTAATGCTAATGAGTCTCCCGCAGCATAACAAAGAACCCATAATGACAGCAGTGGAGGGCCCTGAATGTCATTTACACCTATTTGTTATATTCAAGGTCAGCAAGAATGCACCTGGAAAACACAGGCATTGTAGCCTAGACAGTCTACATGAAAATGGCTTTGTGCGATTAGTCTCTTTTGAATAAAAGATTTATTTAGGCTCCATGTGAAAGAAACTCTTAAAGGTTTTTGTACAAAATTTATAATCAGATATTCATTTAAGGAAGAATGTATACTTGTGTTACAAGAACCAGGGAGATACAGTTGGAGGCAATTACAAAAAAAATTAAGAAATTGGCTTTTAAAATGAATTTTATTTATCTGTAAACATACTGGCCAAAACATTGTCGTTTTATAGTAGGTTTCCAGCACTGCTTTATATTGAAAGGAAGGAATTGTTGACTAAGTAACAAAAATAATCCAGAATTACTTTCGAACTGTTGCAGCAAATATGATTTGTAAAGAAATAGAAAGGCTATTTTTTGGTTATATTGCAAGGAGTGGATTTGTATCTTTAAAAAATACATGAAAAGTGGCATGTGCTATGTTCTATGCATTATGCTTTATTAATGTAAAATATCTGATATGTGTATGTCATATGCCTATTACAGTTCCCTCCTTTGTACCACTCCATATACTTGGGTATAGTCCTTCCATTCAGCAGGTGGAGATACAACAACTAAGTCTTTGATAATATCATCCACATCACATGTGGGTCTTATTCTCCAAGCCTAATTTGAGTTTTGGCATTGTTTTCCAAAAAGTGGCGATACATTCTCAGCCTAGAAGTAAGGAAAATACTAGTAAGGGAATAACAGTATAAATTCTCATGGGGATTTATACTTTCCTCTCTAATTGTTCTGCAGGTAAATTTCTTAAAAGTTTAAAGGTGCAATACTCAGAAAGCATGTGTTGCAGTGTTAAGGCCCCATGCATTACACACTTCCAGATGATCAAACAAGTGACTGGATGGATGGGACAGTCTGAAGAAATAAGAATAGAAAAGACTTCAGAGATTTAACACATTATCTCTACACATGCTACAGTTGTGCCTTTTCAGCAGCATGAGAAATCCAACAATAAGGAGGTATCAATCACAAATGCAACAGTTAAGCCTAGTTAGGCACATACCAACACAAATTCCTGCAGGATTTGCTAGGAGGGAGTAGATAGAAGACAGTGTGTGTGTGTGTGTGTGTGTGTGTGTGTGTGTGTGGGGCAGGGGGGCGTTATGGAGCTGGGAGGCAGGAGGAGCAGCAAACTGTTGTGTTTCTTAGACAAGTTGTTCTTAGCTTTTTTAGACTAAAGGCACCTGTAACAGGTTAGGTGCTCGAGGGCCATTGTAATGTCCCCCACAGGCCTTCTTACTCCTGTTAGGCTTTCTCTCTGCACTGTCTCTCAAGCTCTTGACTTGCCTTCTCTCCTGCCACATCCTGATGGAAACTTCATGAAACAGAAGCTGCCCTCAAAGACTGGCAAATCTAAGGTGCTCTCTTTTATCCAATGGTCAACTCTTTTGACCTTGCTTGCCTTTGTGGACAGGATCTTTTGATAGTCGGGCTTACGCAGATCATGCTCGCTTTAAAAGTCAGGCTTAATTTTATTAATAAGGGTTAAACAAAACAAAATCAACTATGCT
>NW_017728913.1:8484770-8494539 GCF_001723895.1 Crocodylus porosus
TCCGAGTCGATTCAGTCCGTACGTTCCGTCGGGCGCGCAAAGACCCCAAAGTTCACAGCGCGATGTTTTTTATACTCTCTGTGATGCAGGGCGGTCTAATTACATGTGGCGCTTTCTCATTGGCCCGAAGTGGCGACTGTCACATTATTGACAGGCCCTGGACTTCCCCTTGAGAGACCCCATGCAGAAAATTCCAGCTGCATGGTGCTTCCACGCTGCAGCCCCAGAGTCTCCCATCCACCCAGCACTTGTTACATAAACACTAAACACATGCGAACATGGCCACCTATAGCACTTAGCAAGTGCAAAATAATTACAACAGCCTTAAGGGCTTATTGTATGGTTCTGTCCAGCCTACACCATACCCTATGCCTCACAGGCAATCACATGCCCCATAGGCAATAATAGGGCTTCCCAACAACCACCCTTCACATTCCTCCCAAACCAGTGGTGTATATCATATCACAAAGAGCCCTTTGGCTACGATGGAAAACTATCCCCCATGCTGGTTCATTCAATCCCAGTCTGAACCACTAGGCTTTCTTTTATACTGGGTCTTACTTCCTTGCAGGCATCTAGTTTGCAGGCCTTAGGGGTTCTCCCCTCCTTTAGCCTCCCTGCCCCAGAGCTCCTTCCCCTGTGGATTGCAAGGCCAGACTGATGGCCCTAGCTCTGGCCCTGGCTTATATTTCACTCAAGCCCTGCCCCCTTCTTGTCATGTGCCTCCCCTATCAGCTGACTTGAGTACAGGGCTATTCCTTAATTCCTACTTTCTGGCTGCCTGTGTCCATCCTGTGAAGACCCTGCCCTTAAAGGGGCCACACCACTTTCAAGTTACAGGGCAAGGGTTCCTTGTTACAGCACCCCTCAACAGACTCAAAGCACCCCTCAGAAAATCCTAGCTCACTGTTTTTAGTCTTTTTTTTCTTGACTACATAAAAATAATAGAGCAGTTTTTGTGTTGCAAGGACCTCAGAAAGACCACAACATGTCAGAATATTTTTAATACTATGGATTCCCATGTGAAAACTCTGGATTTATTTTGTGAACCATATTTGCACACCCAACAGTGCTAACATTGCATGACACCCTGAAAGGATCTCAAGACATTTTGGGGTGCCACGGCACCCTGCTTGAGAATCACTGTCTTTGACAGGGCTCCTTTTGCTTGAATTGTTAGGAGAACTGAATTCCATGGGAGTTGTGAGGAAAATACTTTTAATGGGGGAGCAGTAAAGGTTACTGTCTGCCAGTGTAGGGGACTGCCTTGAAAAAAGACCTGCCAATATTTTTATAAAGCTAAAATAAGCAGATGCTTATGCAAAAGTAGCCTGTAGGCAGCAGATACACTAAAGAAATAATTTATAGTCAGAGAGCCTTAGGTAGGAATGATTATTATTAGTGCTAGTTGTAGTTTGTGCAACTTTTAAAAGGATCTATCCCACAGCTCACAATAAGAATAGTCTCATTAAATGCGGATTTACAAAACTGACAGAACTTTATTGCTATCAATAACCTCCAATTCCACAAAGGGGAAAACAAAAAACAATTTAATACTCCTTAAAGCAGTTCTTCAGCTGGTACAAATTTTTGTACCTTCCAGAATGAAGGTCTGCTTCAGAGAACAGATTCCCTGCCCCCTTAAGTTTACACTTCAAAAAGATTTGAAATGCGGCTTTGTTAATATTCCAGAAAAATCCTTATTAACTTTCAACAGAACCATTTAAATATTAACTTCAGAGTAAATATTTATAGATTCATTCCTCCAGGTGATTTTACAATGCAGTCAACATAGAAGGTAAAATAAATGCTATCTGTGTCTTTTGGTCACTTTATGGTCTCTGCCCACTTCAGAAAAAGTAGGAGGCTTGTAAAGTTCTTCCAATGAATGAAACCTTGATCTGGTCTAAAAATAATGTTTTTTAATAAATCATAATATGAAACAAATTAATTATAAACAACTTCTTGTGAAAAGCAAGATATTTGGGACCAATTACATGGTTGGAATGTATTTAGACAGGGTTTCAGGTACAGCAATATCCTTTCTTGGGTGTCAGAAAGAAGCAGATTCAGCAGAGCTAAATAGCATGCAGAATAAAGGTTAATGTGAATTCCATATGTATAAAAACAGGATATAAGAAAAATTATCAGGTAGCCAACAAACAAAAGGGATGTAGTAGAAAACCTGATGAGTGGAGAGCTAGATTGTTTAGGAGGATTGTTATCATCTGTGAAGTGCAAAGATTAGTGAGTATCAGGTAGATCATTATGGACCATGAAATTATTGTCTGTGCTAAATCCCTGGTACTTAGTGTCCAATAGGCTAGTGATTTTTTGTTCCCTGGGTCATTTTTGAAGTTATTTTGTGCATTTCCCTTAAGTACAAGAACAGTGAGATAAATTATTCTGTGAAAAACTGTTCTTCTATGAGTATTTTAATGCCTCTGTCCTTTGCCTTTTTTTGGTGATTGCTAATTTTGATGTGTAGATTTTTTTGTTTGTTTTACCCTCATAGTTACTATGAGGGTATTTGGGATGAGGTACGCCAGGTTCTGGGATAGACATATGTATGATCCATGGATTCAGATGGTTTTATTGGGGTGAGTACCCTAATCTAGTGGCAAGGGTACTGGGGTGAGTGGCTAGAAGCCCATAGGCTGAGTTTGAGACCAAGGCAGATGCACTCACAACACAGCTGTATCAGATTCTGATGGATCTGTGAATTTTGCTAAATACCTTGTCACAAGAACATGAGAAAGGAAGGATTGTGGGGGGTGCTACAGTGGCAGAGATGAGTCCAATCAAAGATATCGCCCACAAAAACTCAAAACCATCTAGTTGGTCTAATGAGAAAGATCATCCACAAAAATGCTTGCCTCTTGTATATTTCCTGGGCTATTATAGCTACAACACCACATCAATGCTACCAATTAGCCTTTTACTATTTGAGTAAATATGTACAGATAAGCATTTCTCTCAGTCCAAAACAGCCTTAGTAAGTGCATTTGAGCTATAAGAGTGGTAGATTTTACCATGCCCAATCTAACCCAAGGTTCAAAATATTGGGGAGGGTTTGGGGAGGCTGAGCCCCCCATAAGAGACAAGAGTCCCCCAAATCCACCCCATAAAGACAAGAGCCCCCAGCCTGCCCCACAACTTTTTAAGCAGCTCAGGCAGCAGCAGCTTATTCTGGCTTTCAGCTGCCACCACCGCAGACCCCCCTGAAGTGACCGAGTGTAATTTGAACCCATCTCTCACCTCTTCCAATACTTTGGGCAAGACTGTAATTTTCCTGATGTAATATATAGATGAGCAAACTTGTCCTTCAATTTGAGCATAAGCAGAATGTAAATAGTATGTTACTCATTGGGTGTATCTACATGTGAAAGTAAGAGGAAGCAATAAACCCTGGAGCTATTTGAGCTGGAGTAGAATGTTCCTGGCCACAGCATTTACATGTGCTCCTAGAACAGAAGCAATTTGAACTGGGGCAAAGCAGGCCTGGGCTGGCAAGGGGCACCATGGATCAGCCCCGGGCTCCAGGTGGTGGTGTTCGGCAGTAGAGGGGCTGGCTAGGGCATGAGGGTGCTGAATCTGCAGAGTCATAGGCAGCAGGCAGGAATCTGGCCCCTGCCTGGTCACCATCTGCATGTGTGTTTCAGTAAGACTTAATTACTTGGTTGTAAGATAGTATGGGCCCTGACAGTACTATCTTATGGCAGAGTTAATTTTCTGCACACTAATACCAGCACAAATGTAGACAGCGACACTGTACTGTGGAACTAATTAGTCTAGTCCACAGTAAAGTGCACGTGTAGATGCACCCACTATGAACAGATTTTGGTCATTTCTAATTTCAGTGACAATGCATTAACATAACTTTCTTCTTTGAAATTTAAATCATCCATCACTATTGTTGGATGTCAAGAACTCTAGTAGATATTCAGGATGGTGTCCCTATTCAGGAAGGATATGTAAGCATGTGCTTAATTTATGTTGACCCCAATGGCATTTAAACATAGGTATACATGTGTTTTTCAAAGTAGGGATGGCTTCAGTTTGAGTTGATGGTTTCTTGAGGTCCTGCATCTGTCATTTGTGGGCAGAAATAAAATGATTTTGATCAACCTCCATAGACAATGTCCAGCAACATAGATGTGATGATCTGGCCGAACTACAACCTAGAGTTATGTCATATTCAACACTTGTTTCAAATCACTTCTCCGTGTCTTCATACTCTACTAAAAATAGGCAGAATAAGGTGCCAGCAACTGGCATATCCTAACTTGATCTAGGTTTATCTGCAAATTGTATATCCTCAGACAGGATGTCATTATATGTAGACTTGGTGGTGCTGCCAAACCATGATTAATGGGCTTATATGCTGAACTCCATTGCAATTTTCTCTCATACATATATTGATGGAAGCACTTACAGCTAAACCATTCTGAGTATATTGTCTTCCTTGATTTCTGCATAGTATATTTTCATGGGAACGAGGGACCTGGTTGTATAAATTAAGGGATTCTCTTCTAAGAATTACACAACCCTATGCCTTCACGTAACACATTTTTTGCCATCACTTTATTTATTTCATATAAAGTATTTGCACTGGCAACTTGCAACTTTACGTCAGTGAAGGCAGGAACTTGTTGGGCCTCCTGCATTTAACCTCTGAGTTTCATTTCGTTGTGCCAAAAGTTCTGCTAGATATAGTTTCAGCTGGCAGAATAAATCATCAGGGAGAGACTGTAGCTTGTTTAGCTTATCAGTATCTTCTTGGGAAGAAAATTGTAAGTTCTAAATGGCTTTTTGCTCTAATGCAGGACTCAGCAACCTACAGCTCAGTCAGATCTGCCCCACAAAGAAGTTGAATGCAGCCCTCAAAGGGCATATTTGGCATGGGGCACTGGTGACACAGAGCTGTGGCATGCTGCCCATACCCTATGGTGCATTTATGCTTCCCTAGCCTGTTGCTCTACTGCATTTATGCTTCCCTCGCTGTAGAGGGGTTGGGAATCTGCAGTGAGAGAGGGTGCAGGCAGCTGGCCACTCTGCAGGGCGATGACTTCTTGACTACAGCCAGGGCTGGTTTGCAAGCTCTGTCCCACACTGGCAAAAGACTGCTAACTCCTGCTGTAGTGGATAAAACCACACCAAGAACAAATATGTGGAATTGGAAGCCAGACAATTTCAAAAAGGAAGTAAGGTTCATTTTTTTAACACTGTGTATAAGTAACCATTAGTCTCACAGGAGACACAAATTGTCACAGGATGATTGTCCATATTTCAATGTCTTCTAGACTGGATACTTTCCAGAAGCCATGTTTTATCCAAAGACAAATTATGTTTGAGTTAAACAAAACTTGCTGGGCTCAATACAGGGGAAAATGGTGAAATTTAATGGCCTGTAATGTAAAATTGATCTGACTAGATCAATACCCAGCTCTATCAGCCAGGGTACTGAACAACTGGGCATTAGCTAATCATTTGGGGCATCTTCAAATACAGGAACATAGTAATGCTCTTGCTTGATTGCCATTTTCATATTTCATAGATACAGTTCAAGGTATCTTATGCATGTTTTTTTTCATTCCCATTATGGAGTTTTTGGATAGTCTCAAAAAATTCTTAGCCAATCTGTCTCCTACTACAATGGGAACATTTCACAGAATAGATAATCTAGGATTCTATTCAATCTTATATTCCCAGGGAAACTTCCTTGTTTCATGAAGTGCATCTTTGTATGTTTTAATTAGGCCTTCTTGTTCAGTAAGTGTTAGTGGCCCTGGAACTATGATATTTCTCTAAGTTGTTATCAAATGTGATCAGTTTATGACTCAGACAGTCATTGTAACTGAGTAGTATATCAATACCTTTGTATTTACAATATAGAATTATAAATATTTCATTCCCTTTGTGCTTACATGTTATAATTTGAGAACACATGGGTACATCCAGTGACTTGGCTACAGAATCAAACAAATTTTAGGTAATGGTCCTGGCTGGGACTTTGAGAGCATTATGAATTCAAATAACTTGTGGGTATCAGATTAACTGGTTCATCAGTAATTGATTTACATGCGTGTTACTGACAACTGTCTCTATTTGTGACTTCTGTAGACACCTGACTGGTTGGGTTGCAAGCTGTGTCTGTTTGTCTGGTCTGTATTGTTACTGCTCACCTACCAGATTTTCTTTTATATTTGCATATTTGAGATTTCCCATTTTATGTATGCAACGTGTTTGTTTTTTTGGATGGTCATTTTGCTTTTGTGGTGTCCCAGATTTCTCACAGTTCTTGCAGCTACTTATATGTTTGTTGTTTGTTTACTTGGTCGTATTCCATTGTTTGTCTGGTTTTGGTCTCCAGAAAAGCATGGTTAGATATTGCTACTACATATACTGCTGCTCCTCCTTCCTTTTTAGATATAGATTTTGATTAGGCTTATACCATTTCACATATTCTAGCAATGAATACTAGTGTATTTAAAGGCCAGCCATACCTTGTCATGCATCCAAAGATGCATCTCAAGCCGGTCTAGAGAGGTGATACTTCCCCTCTATGCAACTTTGATCAGGCCGCAATTGGAGTACTGTGTCCAGTACTGTGTGCCACATTTCAAGAGGGATGTGGCCAGCCTGGAGAGGGTTTTAGAGGAGGGCCACCTGCTTGGTGAGAGGGCAGCAGGACAGGCCCTATGGGGAGAGACTGATGGACCTGAACCTGTTCAGCTTCAGCAAGAGTAGGCTGAGGGGGGACCTGGTAGCTGCCTACAAACTCATCAGGGGAGATTAATAGCAAATAGGTAGAGCCCTTTTCTCTCCAGCAGCACCTGGGGTGATGAGGAGCAATGGTAATAAGCTGAAGGAGAATAGGTTTAGGTTAGAGATCAGAAGGCAATTTTTTTACAGTTAGGGTGGCCAAAATCTGGAACTAGCTTTCCAAGGAAGTGGTCCTTGCTCCTACCTCGGGCAAATTCAAGAGGAGGTTGGATGATCACTTGTCTGGGGTCCTGTGAACCCAGCATTCATTCCTGCCTGTGGCAGGGGGTCAGGCTAGATGATCTGTTCAGGTCCCTCCTGACCCTAGCTACTATGAAACTACTATGCTGCTATGAAATCAGTTAAATTTAAACCATGATTTATCAGCCATTCATGAACCAATTTTGCCTGGTTTCCAAGCATTTTGTATACATCAGAAAAAAACTCAGTCATTGTTTAGCAACTTTAACACTGTTGCAAACTGTTTCAGGTGTTTACTTGGACTCTGTTACAGAATTCTTAGCATCCACACATTAGGTAAACTGCATCCAACTGAGGGGCTTGGTGGCAATGTGGTGGGGCTACTCACGGTAGGGTAGCTCCTATAAAATACCACATGCTGCAACCTTCAGAGTAAGATGAGTATAGGGCATCTGAAAAACCCAAGCCACCACTGCCTTATGGGTACTCTTCGGTTGGTGAAAGGCTAAGGAACATCACCCTGACAGAAACATGCTCTCGCTGAGGCATCAGGCAGTCAGCAAAAGTTCTTCCCTTTGAAAAGTGGTTCTTCCCTTTGAAAAGTGGTTCAAAGAGGAGAAGGCAAGGCTTGGGCAGCCTTCAATCCTCCATACTCTTGTGTAGGTGTATGTGTCAAATGTCTCGGTGACTAGACCTCTTATGCAAACACTATGATCTAGAAGATCGACACTTGCCTACTATGTCATCAACTGTGGTTTTTCCTACAAGTAAAATTGGAATGCAAGCAATATCCAGGTTTTATTTTTCTATTCAGCTAAGATAAACCAGTAAGATTGTCTTTATTCCTCTGTGGATTCTAAGGGACTCTTGAAAATTAATGATTAAAGCTTTTAAACTTCTCATACTCCTTATGAAAATTTATGTTTTCCAAATTGATACCAGGCAAGTGAATTATAACTAATAGCCTGGCTGGTGGCCTTTTCTTAGCCTGCTTTGTTTGGATGGCACTTCTTAAACTACATAATTTTTGTTGACTTTACATCATAGGGTTTTGGTTTTTTGCTTGCACAGGGTGACCTGAACTCAGCAGTTACAACCAAAAACTATTTTAAGTCAGTGAGAGAGAGACAAGAGTAGTTAGGTCAGATTTTTATGGCAGTATTTCATTTAGTCTTTAAGTTTTTGAGAAGGACTGTGTAATGTATGGGACCCATAAAGAACTCAGATAGCCGGGAGAAAGAATGTTGTGATAAAGAGCTTGATTAGCAGGAAGAAGGAAGTTTACAGTGACAGAACAATTGACTGGGAGACGCATCATGAAGTTATCCTAGGGTGCATCTGCATGTGTACTTTACTGTAGAGGTGACTAATTAATTCTGCAGTAAAGCTCCACCATCTACACATGTGCTTCTATTACGGTGCAGTAAATTAACTAACTTTTCTGTAGCATAGTACTGTCCAGGACAAGTACTATCCTACAGAGGAACCATTAATTGTTATGAAACATACATGTGGACTGTGAATGGGGCTGGCTGGGGCATAAGGGTGCTACAGTGCAGGGGTTGCTTGCCAGCCAGCCCCATCCTGTAGCACCGTTGTTCCCCAGCCAGTCCCTCAATTGCTCAGTGCTTACAGCTAGAGTCTGGGGCTGATCCAGAGGCCTTCTGTCAGCCTGGGGCTGCTCACCCTGCCTCAACATGTTGTGGTCCTGGGAGCATGTGTAAACACTATGCCTGGGAGAAATAAACTCCAGCATGAACTGAGCCAGTATTTATTGTTCCACACTAATTGTGCATGTAGATGCACCCAGAGAGACCCAGACAACCACAGTGTCAAATTTTTCAGGGGAAATAGGAAATTGTGAGCATGACAAATTGGTAGCATAGGTATGGCATTTAATGACTTTTGAGAACACTATAATATCTCCTTCATTTCCAAATCCTCTGAAAATTATGTGAGCACTATATTTAAGTAAGCTTTTAAAATGTATTTATATACATAGAAGAAAAGTAAAAGACTACCCTCTATGCCTTTGCCCCCAGGTATCTACTTGTGACTCAGACCTAAGTGAGAAGATCATTGAACATGTTGCTTTTGTAAGCCTACAAGTGCAGGCAGGTGTTTATTGTTATTCTCTGCACCATCTTGGAAGTAATAAAATGCACAATGAAAAATCAGCACACGCCTGCATTCCCTAAAATCCATAAGGAGAAACCTCTGAATGTTTCATTACATTTTTTATTTTATATTTTATAAGATGCTGCAGGGTATGAGGAGGAAGAAAAGAAAAAAAAAACAAAACAAAATGGAAGAGCAAGTGATCGTGCCTGAAATGGAAAATAAATAAAAAAATAAAAATAGGAGACATTACTATGGAGGAACAAAATAATAGAAAAATCAGTTTAAAATAATCTGTTTGGAAAAATAGTTTCACTGGAAAATGAAATGACTAATTATATCACTTCTTTAAAAATACAGTTGATAATAGTGGGGCCAAATCTATTCTGTAAAACTGAGGAGTGAAGCTGGGGAATGGACAGAGGATTAGAGAGGAAAGATGGTCTCTTGCTCTGTGAACAGCACTGAGATATGAGTGTGCACATTCTCCCCCTTGTACTTTCTGTGTTATACTGGGCACATATCTGATGACCTCAATGTGTTGTAAAGAGAAATTTAGTAAGGAAGTGTTGGTAGGTTGCCAAAAAAGGCCTGTATATGAAACAATTAAAATTTCATAAAAGAATCAAAAAGGGTGGTAAATGGGCTGGAGCAGCAGGCCTCAGGGGTGTACCATCTGGCACCT
>NW_017728913.1:8495014-8549638 GCF_001723895.1 Crocodylus porosus
TTTGCCTCACCAAGGCTGAGTACAAGGGGAGAATGACGTCCCGGGATTTGCTCGAGAAGCATCTATGGATGCAAGCCAGCATTTTGGTTGCTTTACTAGCCGCAGCATCGCATTGCAGGCTCATGTTCATCTTTGCTGATTCCCTTGATGTTCAGCTCAGTCTTAGCCACGTCCACCCCACTTGTGGTCTGCGTCCCCGCCCTCGAGTGCTTCCCTTTTAAGGAAGTGTCCCTTCAGCCTTCCAGGCACCTGTAGGGGTGTCTGCCATCCTGGGCTTGGCCCCCTTTTTCTCTGGCCATACCCTCAGCCTTGTTCCACTGGCTAAGACCTCAGCTCCCAAACATCAGCCCTGTGTTGGCAGCAGCCACTCCTGGGGCTCCAGTTTTACCTCACCATCCTAAGCTCTTCTAGCTTGGGGATAGCTTCTGTCACTGCTACCTGTGGCCTCTTTCTCCCCTCTAGCCATAATCCAGTCCTCTGGTAGAAAACTCCAACACAAAACAATGACCTAACCCATCCTAACCTAGACATAAACCCCTCTAGGACTCTGGGGCTTGTTCTCAAGCTGGCTGGTTTGCTTCTGTTCCTCTAGCTCCAGAGTACCTCTCCTTGCTGCAGCCAGCTCTCTTCTGGGACCTCCCTATCTTCCTGCAACTAGGGCTACACTGCCACTTACATGGTCAGGGACTGGTTTTATATACCCAAGGTCAGACTTCTTTTGGTCACATGACTACACCTCCTGCACCTAGGGGCCATCATTATTACATCATTAACAGCCATCATTTTGGTCTTTGGCTCAGCCCACCTGTGCAGTTACTACTTGCTGCCATTTCTATCCCTGAGTTTCCTGCACTCCCCTTCCTTCCTAGTAACAGGGGCAGACATTCCCCGTTACAGCTGGTTTTGGTCTAGTCATCTGCTATTCATGAATTTTCAAACACAAAAATATGTTAAGTACAGAATAGTTATCAAGTAAAGGATTTGTATGAATGTGGGGAAGCATGGTAGCACAGAGTTGGTTTAGTGCAATGGTTTTAAGCCTGTGGTCCGCAAAACCCTCAGGGTCCATAGACTATGTCTAAGGTGTCTGCAAAAGATGGCCCTGATCAGTTTGAAGTATGTGAATACCCACATGTAGAATTCAAAGGGGTCTGCACCTCCATTAAATATTTTTTATGGGTCCGCACGTGAAAAAAGCTTGAAAACCACTGGTTTAGTAGCTTATATGATACTTTCTACCTAGTACCCACGTTGGGAATATATCCGAGGGGAAGGGGACGTGAACTTAGATATATCCATCCCTACCTATGAGAGGCTCTTGGCATCTAATTGAGTTTAGAGCAGCTCAGCCATTTTTCCTGGTTCTCCCCAACTGCAGAAAAGCCCAAGGACTTTTTGTGGTGTGGAAGGGTAGGAAGTGGAAAAATGGTTTCTTTGTTTTCCTTCTGGGTCAGATGCAAGAAAGATCCTTCAATGACTCTCAAAAAGTTGGCCAAAATATCCCTGGCAAAAGGTGCAATAACAGAACGGTGACTTTATTAATAAAATTAGAAAGTGCTATGTGTTACACATAGATTAGGTATTAATTGACTGACAAAGCCAACATAATTTTGAATCATCTCACTTAATACTAATAAGAATTGAAGCTACCTGTATACTAAAGATCCTTAGGCTCAAAGAAAGTTATGTGGCACTGTTGAATCATATTCCAACAGATTTCTCAGTCAGCCTGTTTTGCCCATTTCAGCATAGCTGTCTGTAGCATAGTGGAAAACACCATTTAAAAGGATGCTCATCTTAGAAACTTGCATGTCCCTTTGACTTTGATATAAATCCGTTTTTTGTATGGGACTTACCTAAGGCTTGCAGAATAGGAAGTTATCAGAAACATTTACCTTTCACAAAAGCCTTTCCCACACTCATCCCATCACTTTTGGTGGTTCTGTTTGAGAGATACTGGGTAAAATTTTCAAGTGTGTCTAAGTGACTTAGGAACATGAGCCTCACTGTAAAAAAATAATTTAACCACTGAGGAATTAAATTGTTTCAGCAAGTGTCAGTGGGCTAATATTTTTCACACTTACTGATATTCTGTTCTCTATCTTCCTCTTCATTCTCTAACACATGTAATAGCTGTTTGAAGGTTACTAATGCAATAGCAAATAATGCATGTTTCATAGCCCAAGGGTATGAATGCTTGGGGGTTGTACAGGAATAGGAAGAGTTTAAAAAGACAGAAACACACATAGAATATATAAACCAATTATTCATAAATTTAAAAAGACAATTGCTGACAGTAATTAGGAATTTACTTAATAATTTCACTTTGTTGCCCAGATAGTATCTTTCTTTCTTATTTTTTCAAGACAGCAGCATTTTCTATAACCTTACTAGTGAAATTCTGAAATCTGGCAATGATGAACATGACATGATTATAATAGACCTTTTCATACATCTAATAATACAATTCAAATGGGGATGGTATAAAATAAATCTATTGTGCATGTAGGTATAATAATATTAAAATTCTTAATAATACTTTCTACAATGGTAAAGGCTTCCTATTGGATTTTTCCCCTCCTAAACTGTATTATGTAATTTCAGAATCACAAACTTACAAAAAGCTCTGAGTAAGGACATTGTGTTTCCATTACAAACTAAGCCTGTATTGGAAAAGTATTGCCTTTTTTACAACAAGTTTGGATGGGGAAATGATCAAAAGTCCAGAGAACACAAAATCTGCCTGACAAATGATCTCTTAATGTTTGATCAAGTCCAAGGCATTAAGAATATCATGCAGCATAATTTCTGCTTTTTGAAAAACAATGGAGCTCGTTTAGAAATTGGGATTCCCTGGAGAATGCCACATGAGTGGAGACTATTAATTATGATGTTCTATTGTTATCTTTTGTTCAGAACAATAGTGCTCCTGAGGTCCTGTGGAATTTTTCTCCCATACAAGGTGTCGTGTTTTGATTAAGCATCATTACATACAGTTCATTAACAATGTATCTTAAAATGAGTTTTTGATTGAACATTTTATTGGCCATTTAATATAATTTATGGTTCCTTGTGTAATTTCACATACAACATTTGCCAAGGTGGTTATTATATTTTTTCATGAAACAATGGCATTTTACATTTTCTGAAAGATTTTATTTTTTGTGTAGAATAGGTTATATTAAAATTGATTATGAATATAGTACATTATGAAAAGTCATTCTGACCATATTTTATCTCAATGGGCCTATGAGAAGGTCTAGCGTTAAGCATGGGCATTTACCAGTGCCAACATGAGTGCACAACCTGAAGGATGCTCTATCTAAGAAGGGCACCAAATTATTTAAATCTGACTATAGATATAAATATGTTCCATTTTGGAAATTAATACATTTTTCTAATTGATGTTAAATCTAAAAATAAATAAATCTAGCAAACCTACAAAATTATGCAAAACTATGTTTTTCTGTAAATTCCCTTATATAGAGAGAGATCACAAATATTCTGAAATTTAGAAATCATGGGACAAACTGAAAATCTAATTGGATACCTAAAGGAAATGATCTCTTGAAAGATTTACCATATGGCTCAAACTTCAGTTTCCCATAATCTGGAAAAAGTTCAAATCTGACAGTTCCATATTCAAAGTGCTCTATCTGTAGAATATTTCAAGAATATTTTACATATATAAAACATGCTCAAACTATACAGTTTTTCCTATATTTTACGTATAAGATATGGAGCTAATGAACTCACCATATATTGTGAACTGTAATGACATTCAACTTGTTTTGATGTTCTTAGAAAAATGCCTATCCAATTCTGTATCTAGATTTTGTCTTTGGATATAGCATTGCTTCTGAAGAAGATCGTTTGGAAAATATGTGTTTGTTTGCTTGTTGTAATTGAGATTACATCTTCAGTTCTGGCAATCAAAGGATGTAAAATATTTTTCATATTGCTGAAATAATCTTATTTGGGGTGCATGCAAGAAGCTGAACATTGTACTTAGAAACCAAACATTAGTTATTTATAATTTTCATTAAACAGAAATTGCTAGAAATGTTACTGTTATTTTTAAAGTTTTCTTTTTTATGTAGCATAGGTGCACAATAATGTAGCAAAATGTTCCAAAGGTAACTGTTTAATAGCATAGCACATGAACAGGTAGAAATAAACTGCAAAACAACCCAAAGTTTCATTCCTTTGTTGAGGGTTGAAACATTTAAAATAAATTTTTCCATGATTTTTCTTCTTTGCTTCACCTCTTCACTTCCATGTTCTAATTGGATTTAGAAGTTGAAGAGCTGAAATACCATCAGAGATTCTGGGGAGCTTTTTTGTTCCTTTTGGTTTGGGTTTTTTGTTTTTGGTATTTCTTATTTGCTCAGATTAAGGAAGTAGGAAAACTTATTGGGAAATCCTGCTATAAAATTTTCCAGCTCAGTTGGGCCAATACCAGAAATTCAGACTGTCCAGTAATGTTCAGACACACATTTTCCCTTTTAGACACCTATTCAAACAAATCATCAGTCAGACTAGAGCATTTGCATTCACCTCTAGACCTTCTGCCATGAATATGGGCAGGTTTAGAATCAATAGGGCTTTTTTGGCCTACTTTAGAATGGGTTCAACTGTGAAATTTGAATTTGAAACCACCCCCAAAATGGAAGTATTTAGTTTTAGAATTTAGTCCATTTCCATTTTGTATCGGTTGACTCCTAATAAAAACAACCACAACTAAGAATCTGTAATTTCCAAAAGTGGCCCCACCTCTGTTTATGTCTGTGGTTCTATGAATGTTTAGCTCTCAGTAACAGCTAGCTCCATCCTTTACTAATCCTCTCACACATTGATGATAACACTTGCATCATCTGGTCAAGCTAGATACATTTTAAAAATCACTGAACGTATTTCTGCCCACATAAATAATCTCACAATCGTTTTATTGACCACATTAGCCATTTGAAAACGGTTTCCTCTTTTCCAACAGAATACTGTTCAAATTTTTCTCGCTTACCATTGTTGCTGCTGACATCAAGACAATTCATTAAAAGATGAATATTTTCTTGTTTCTTTTTTTTTCTAGTTAGTTTACCCCAGGAGCTTGATAGCACTTTGCTTCATAGGTAATAAGCTAATTATTTTCCCTTGTTGTGGTAGCAAGGAGGGATATGCATGCATCTTTCTTTGCATGTTATCCTCCTCCCTTCCACATCACTAATAATGTCAAGAATCAAGATTACTGCTTCTTTGTCCTGCTTATTCACTTCTCCTATAAACCCATCTATGCCATGTTGTTTCCTGTTCACAGAATGGCCTTGGAATTCTGATCTGTCCTGCCACCCACTACCCATGCTACACGAAAATCTTTCCTTAAAAGGAGAGATTATTTCTGTAATGTCCACAATCATTAGTCAATAATAATTACAGTGAAAGAAAAACAAGGACAACACTATTACACTTGGCATCCCAAGTGTAAGTTTAATCCTGACATCTTGAATCTTGATATATCAAATTACACAATATGCACTTCTGTAAATTGAGCAGTGAGATCACCTTACTGTGAGAACCTCTGTTGTGCCTCACTCCACCTACTTCCTACAGTTTCTTAAACTCATTTCCCCAGCATATCTAAAATTAGACTGCAAGCTCGTCAGGGAGGGACAATGTCTTTATATTTGTTCTGTAAAACACTGAGCTAACTGTAAATACAAGAAATAATAATTGATCACTGGTTGTGCTTATTTTACCCACTGTATCAGCAAAATTATTTGTTTAAAAAAGTAGCCACAGCTTACAGTGCAACAAGTTAAATTGATAGGTATGTCTGATCAGGAATCTCATTTGTGGCTCGTGCCCTCTTGTGTCATTGAGTGTGCCTCGATGTTTGTAAAAGCCTAGCAAATCCATGCTAGACTGAAACACAGTACAATTCAAGAAAAGGCTTTAGTTTAAAATTATAAACTTGAACCAGAGCAAGATTCAAGTTAGTTGCAATTCCCTGAAGTCCCTTCTCTGAAAAGTCTAAATAGGCAAGAGAGGTTAGGGGCAGGAGAAAGAAAATGCTACCATTCCTTATTTCAGAATGCAGAACTCTAATAAAGAAAAATTAGGTGAAGAAAAAAGAAAATGTGACTTGGCCTCATATGAGAATCTGCAGTAGTTCAGGGAGCTGAAGCCAGAGCTTCTGGATCCTTGTCCTGTGTTTTAACCAGAGGGTAATTCCTTCTCTTTGCCAAAATACAAATATTACACCAGGCTGCTTGCCATGTTTTTTCCATATACCACTTCCAAATGCATTCAATGGAAGTATCTCCAGTCCTTATGAAGATAGATCTAAGTTGCAGCACAGGCTTTATGAAGGATTTGAAAGGCAGGACTGAAACTTTGATTTAAACTGGTTTTTAGTAGAGGTCCAATGAAAAGAGTACATCGTTGAGGTAATATGCTTATACAATACTATTTTGCTGCAGCACTTTGTTAAAGTTGGCAGTTTCATCCCTATGCATGGTGTATCAGAGTAGTTAAACTTAGAAAGCACTTATGCATGAAGGATCCCAGACAAGTCCAAATAAGACATGATGGGATGTGGTCTCCTGACCAGCCTGAGAATTGAAAGGACATTTTAAATACCTGTAGCTATAGAAATACAGTGGAAGCCAGATGAGCAATGAAATCACAGATTGTCTTATTTTTCAAAAAATCTTTAGACAATGATTTCTCTTTCCTCTTTTTTTCCCCCTCAATGTTTGGAGTGTCCTTACTACTGCAGATTCTGTGTATATGACTATGGAGGCACTCCTGTACTTAAAAAAAAAGTATTAATATTGTTCTGAAATGAATCGACGTCAAAACACAAGTCTATTAGAGGACTCTTTCTAAACTGCTTGGTATTCTCATTTTCTGTTTCACAGGCTGTGCTGTCAAATGGTGGAGGTAGTTCTATTTTTTTTTTCTCCTTGTACACATGGTCACTCTTTTCTCCCCAGCCTCTGCTTTTCAGGACATAAATGAATGGCTTTTACCAAACTACTTACAATAAGAAGATTAAGAGGTGTCGAGACCCAGATAAGCATACTCTGTATATCATGATAAGTTTGCTTTCTTCTCTAAATGTTATATGCCGGATATATTTTTGTCATGTCTTTAAAGCAAAGGACAAAGAAAAAAGGCTGAAAGAATTTTCCATGTTCTTGCCTGAATAAAGTTTGGTTTTTTTCCCATTTGACCTTCAACTCCCAGGAGACCTGAGTTTAACTGCTTTGATTTACTCCTATAATAAGGTGATCGATTAATGTTAAAGGCAAGCTTTATGAGGCCTGTCCTCAAATGGTCTTGGAGCCTGCCACAGCAAGAATGTTATACTACTATACTCTGAAAAAGGTCACATGAAGGGAATCAAAGACAAGATAAATGATGCTTTACACATCAGAAAAGCTCTCTCTAGCACAGACAGAGAATGTAGAACATACTGTCTCTCAGGGCTTGGTGCAGATGGTATATAGTAAATGTAGACTGAACTGTCTCTCTACAGTTTATTGTTGTTTGTGTATTTGTTTGGTTTGGGGGGGGGTTGGGACAGGGGTTAGTTTTGTGTATTTGTTTTGTTGTTTGTATGTCTGTTTTGTTTTTCCTTTTTACTTGTGGAAAAACTGGTGCTTTTGAAATGTGGGCCACCTGGGCTAGGGACAGACATTCAAAAAATCTGAGCCTGAATTGATCCAGTCTTAAACTAATCTGCAAAGCCTGAACTGATTTGGAGATGGATAGACATCTCCTTTTCATTCCAGAAATGCTGGCACATGCCTGCAGTGGCTCAGGCTAGAAGCTGGGGGGTCACTAGAACAGCCCCCTCTTCCCTTCCATAATGCTGAGCTGAGTGGGGCATGGCCAGGCCCCAGCAGGATGCTGATTATTCCCTCCCTAGTCCTGAGAAGCCCAGCAGGGAATGTTTATCACCCCTAACTCAGTGTTTATCGACTTCTTAAGAAATCAAGCCTCTCTCCAAGCTTTTTTTAAACAGCTTTTCCAAGGAAGGACATTAAGCTACCTGATGATTAGCTCCAAAAAGCTGTTTGCCATTGTCGTCTCCCACAGCACAGATGGTTGCCAGCATGTGGTCTGCTAGCTAATGCTGAAGTGTCTGCATAAGGCAAAGGGGCAGGATGAATAATCTCTGCTTAGCAGGGAGAAGCTAGGCAGACACTCTGGGTGGATCTAGATGAGCTTGCACGTGCCTTTTGCAGCATCTCAAACTCTTTGAGATGCTGCAAGATGCATGTCCAGGAATGAGAAAATGTTCCCTGCACTGCAAATTTACAGTGCGGGGGCAAAATTAGACCCCTGGATATCCAGAAGTCCAACCCCCTCCCCGCGCTGTAAACTTGTAGAGCAGGCTTAGGTGCTGGAGGAATTCTTTAAAAGCATCCCCCCCCCCCCCGAAAAAAAAACCAGAACATCCCCTGAGGCAACCAGAGGATGGGTCTCCCACAGAGTTGCTCTGGCTGCCAGAGCATCCCTATGGTTGGCCCTCACTCTGGTGCTGAAGCACACTGTCTGCATGTGCAGGGCAGGCAGCGTGTCAGCCGCAGGGAGCTGGACCTGGGCTCTAGTCCTGCTAAATAAGGGGTTGGGGGGCTGGAGGAGTGGGGAGGGGACCATGGGGGGTACCTGCACTGGCCCTGCCCACTCCCCCAGGTCTCCAGATCCATGCCTCGCCTGGCCCCATCCGCCGCCTGCCCCCTGACCTCCCCTGATCCCTGTCCCACCTGGACTCATCCCCTCCAGCCTTCCCCAGTCCTCCCAATTCCTGCCCTACTCAGACCCATCCCCTGCCTACCCCCAAAACCCACTTGATTCCTGCCCCACTCGGCCCGATCCCCCACTTGTTCCCTGAGCTCCCCCAAGCTCCCCCATCACTGCACCACCTGGCCCCAGCCCCTTGATTGCTACCCCCCACCCCAGCATCCCAGCCCCATTGGCCCCAGCCCAGGTCCTGCTGCCCCATGCTGCCTGTGGCGGGGCTCACCCAGGAGGCCCCGGAGCACCCACAGCCCCTGCTTCTGTCATGAGTAGAAGCCTTTTTTTCTCTTTTTTGTTTTTTTAAAAGTGCCAGTGGGGCACAGGTGCTGGCCCTGAGCTCTAGCACCCCCTGGCAGCAGACTGAGGAAGAGCCAGGCAGGGTTATTTTGCCCCAAGTGGCACAATTTGCCTTACACCGAAGTGCATGTCTAGGCATGTGCACTGAGGCAAAAATCCCTGGCTCAAATTTGCCCTGCTTCTACTTGAACTGCTGCAAGTGCATGTGCTTATATGTGTGGATGTGCCCTCTGTACTTGCAAGTTTCTGCCAGAGTTCTGGCCAGGGAAAAGAGGGGAGGGGCCAGCCCTGCTATAGAGTAGAGAGCCCCACCCAGCCCAGAGAGCATGCCAGGATGCTGGGAGAGTCTGGTTTATCTTAAACCAGCAAGGGTTCTGGGACAGACATTGCATAAACTAGTTTAGCCCAAATCAGTTAAGTCTGGTTGAATGTAGTATCAGGTTTATCTCAAACCTGTTTCAGCCATTTTAAGACTGGTTTATGTGCACTGAACTTATGTTCTGTTACTGGTTTAAACCAGTTCCTGATCACTTAAACAGGTGTATGTGCAATGTCTGTCCCTAGCCCTGGAAAGCCTCTGGCTGATTAAAATGAATCAGTGAATGAAAAGGTCTTACTAGGTCTCAATATGGTATTGTTGAGGACTTCTATCCAGAAATTAGGGACATCACTTATGAATTGCTATGCTCAGGGTTTAAAATCAGATTTAGATTTCAAAAAGCGGACCTGTGGGGTGAGTGAGTCCTTAAAAAAAACCCATGAATTGGCTGGATAAAGTAAGAATTCAGTTCCCCTCATTTTTCAGGTAGTGACCATTTTTTTTCACTTTTTCACTTTATTTGTTCTCTGAAATTTGTAAGAAAGAAATTATGAGAAATGTATGATTTACATCCTCATGCTGAAGAGGCACTTTTACATGTTTCACCACTAGATTTTAATAGAGCTATTCTTGCTTTATTCAGGTGTGAGAAGAAAAGTAGTTTCATGGATTATAAAGAATAGATATAGTTGGTAATCTGAGTTATAATTTTATACTTATTCTTGAGTAGAACTGGTTGGGGATTACCATCAAGACAGTTTTTAATTATAATGTACCAATTTGTAAAGCTCTAATTTTTTAGTGAAACCATACCAGTTTCACAGTTTCCACAAAACTTTTGTTGAGAAGGTTTATCAGGTGCAAGACAGAATTCTAATTAATTCAGACAGAGAGCGTGACAGAGCGCTAGAGCAAGAGCGAGCTAATGACTGAATCAAGAATAGGGAAGTCAATGGGGCCATGCCCTGGAATGTAAGAATGTAAAATTTAAATTCACAGTAAATTTTTCATCTCTACCTTAATTAGTCCTTGGTCCCTCATGATCTTGGGAGTAAAGTCTTCTCTTTCTATTCCATCTAGCATCTGTCCTGGGTGCAGGTATCAATCCTTCACCCAGAACCTCATCAGGTAGCATCTTTTTATTGCCATGTTGTGCTCTGGCTCCTGACCAGAGGACCTGAGACTACTTGGAATAAGAATCTTCACTCCCACCCTGTGCAAATGCTGTAGCAGGTCAAGGTTCGTTCACTGAACTGATAAGAACAGGAATTACACTTTATCCTAGCCTAAAAGAAAAGGCCAAGAAGCAATCTATTTATATATACTATAAGCTATGCAAGATACAATTCCAAAGACAAAAGTGTCATGCTTTAGTGTATAGGTCATTGGGTCCATCAGAGTCAACAGAGATTAAAGCCTTTTGGCATTTGTACACATGCTTGCGCTGCAGTGCCGGGTGCTTTTAAAAGTTCCCGGCGCTGCAGTGAATGCATTTGTATACATGGAGAAATGTGCATCAGCACTGAGAAAATGGCAGCAGCACACTTTCAAACTAAAACTCATTGAAGGTGTTTTAGTTCAAGAGCACGCCGTCAACATTTTCTCAGTGCTGACGCACATTTCACCATTTATACAAATACATCCACTGCAGCACCGGGCTCCTCAGGTTGTGTGTGGAACAGACTCGATTAATTAAGTCTGCTCTGATGCACAGGATCTCTGGCACATCAGAGCAAACAAATGTACATATATAAGTGACCATAGGGACCCTACAGCTCACCATTGTTCAGTACATGTGTTTACTCCAGGTACCCTCCACAAAGGAGCCATGTGCTAATTAGCCCCCAACTCATGACTGGAACCAGGTTTTCTTGTCATGAGTTCTGGTATCCTCCAAAAATTTATATGCAGATGAGGTCCAGGGCAACCTGGTCCAGCTCTACCTCATGAAGGGTAGGGCCACACTAATCATATGTGACGGGCTGAGAGAGGGGGTAACAGAAGGAGTGTGAGCAAACCATTTGGACCCCATTTGGTGATGTTTGCCAGACATCTAAGGCTAGTGAAGAAACAGGAATCATTGGAAATGGGAAAGAAAGGTGTACCTCAGCTGTGGAAGTGAAGAGGAAGTTGAAATGTATTTAATGTAGAGGCTTACCATAACAAGTAAAAGAGTCATCACTGAGGGGGGCTGAATACAATGGGCACTACCATATATCTTCTTTAGATGGATAGGTTTAACCCAGCGGTCTGCCACCACTGGTAGATCTCACAGACTCTTGAAGTGAGGTTGGGGCTGGGGCTGGGCGGGGATGAGTGCCTGCATGCAGGAATGTATGTGCCCCAGCTCAGCAGGTCAGTTTGTGGAGGAGGGATGTGATGGGATGGGGTGAGGGCTAGATCAAGGCCCCTGTGATGAGGGACTGTGTCACAGAGGCAGGAGCAGGGGTAAGTTGAGTGCAGCCCTGGCTGGGTGGGACTTACCTGGTGGGGAGGCACACCTCCAAATAATTTTTTCTCCCTCCGCCTCAGTCTGCACCCCTCCCCCCCACAGACTTACCTGCTGGGCAGGGATGGGGGATAGCAGCAGCTAATGGTAGACCTTGGGTTGCTGTTAAGTGCCAAAGATAATCTCCTACTTAAAAAGGTTGGAGACCAGTGCATTAACCTATCTTTGTATGATAGGTTCTGATCAATATGTTTGCCTGGTATAGGCTATGTATTTTATAGTTATGCTCAGTGTTGGCTACATTAAATAAACTTCATAGTTGCTTTCCATTACTGAGTACATGATGCTTTTGGCAGCAGTTTAATGATGGATGATATATTTAATAAGGTTTTCTTGTCTGTGCATAAATGATGAGGGCCTTTTTCCCCCTATGCTTTTGGGGTGGGGGTGGGAGGAATCTTGTCTTATATTTGAGTAAATACGGTAAATTTTTGTATGAAATTTACATATTTTACATTAGCCCAAATTTTTAAGCTTTATGTGGGTTCATTGCAGGGAAGGATGAAGATAAAAGTCTTCTGATTCCAGGCCTATTCTAACTTATGAAATGACATGTTGAATACAGTCCCTGTTTGCTATTTTCACAAGTTGTTAGGGTCAGTGAATCAGCACAACACATTCCCACAACTAACACTGGCTATCATGTCAGCCAATGAAAGCTAGATGCTCCTCCACAGCATGTGGTGAATGTCAAATTTCCTAGTCAAGACTGTCCTGCCTATTGCAACCCAGAAATCAATGCTATAGGGCTAAAGTCGGTACCATGGGAATGACGTTTAGCACCCGAGGCAAGCCCACAGTGACAGTCTGCCGTTACCCCATGTACTGATCCAGGGGGCACCCCCCATGCTTGCCTGTGAGTGCATGCAGTGGTGGGAGCCACCCTCCCCCCATCTCCCAAACAAGCCGCTCATGTCTCTGTCCTGCACCTCCTCCATGCTGGGCAGCACCTGTTGGCACCTATTTGCTATGGTGCCCGGGGCACTTGCCTTGCTTGTCCCCGCTCCCCTCCCTGTTATGGTACTAACTAAAGTGCTGTGGAGGACCTTCCAGATTTATGTTTCCATTCATGCAGTCTTTGGGGGAAGGAAGAACCATCTCAAAGTGATACATGGTCTAAAATACAGATAATTTATGCAGGATTGAGACTGACCCAGTCTAATTTTAGAAGACATTTGGGATAGTAAGTGTAATGATTTTAATTTTTTGTATGTTTCTTTTTTTCTAGAGGAAAAGAAGAGTTTAAAGAAAAAAAAAATAGGAACCCCCTGGCCCAAGCCAGAATTATCATTCTGATAATTTATAAGTGGAAAAAAATCAATTAAAGAACAAACAAAAATTTAGACAGAGCAAATTTTATCTAGCTAATCCCTGTACCAGGAAAGAATTGTTGCCTAGTTTGTTGCAACTGTTGTATTTGCCAATATTTTTGTTGAGTTAAGTTTTAAATTTGTCTTCCTTCTAGAAGTGGAGCTTTTCTCCAGTCCTATTTCACAGTCTTTTAGAATTGCAACTACTTAATATTGTGCTTGGGCTGTGGAGAGGAACCTTGCATGAAGCCCTGAAATGATTTTTTCTTTGTGTTCAGTATAACCTGACTAGACACTACAGTTAGCAGACAGCAGATGGCTGATTGGAGTCTCAGCAATTGCCTAAACCTTAAGGACAAAACAATACAAGGGAAATAGATTTGATATGATCAGAAATCACTTCTGGGACCTAAGCAGGTAAATTAGGATGGGAGTCATGCAGATCACCTTCTCAAAGCACCTTCCAGTACCAAGAGCAAAGAATGAAGACTTATATTGGAAACTAAATGATGGATGAATCAGTGGTGTAGGGATGAGAATTTGGGATTTGCTGAGTATCTTCCAAGAGCCTCCTGAGAGGATCCAGTAGTAGAAGGATAGTAACTTTGGTAGATTTTGTTTAGGTAGAAAAGGAAGGAAATGAGTGTTTTTGCTTAAATGATCTGGCAAGTACTTCCAACAAAGCAAGTATCAGATGGTTATTCAAAAAACAAGAGCTGAGCAATATGAAAACTTTCACACTAGAATTGGATGACTATCCTAAAAATCTCTTTGAGCAGTTATTCAAATTTTAAAATGAATTTACTGCAGCTGTATTCACATCACTTTTTCATGTTTAATGAATACTTGATTGACTGATTTTTGCTCTCTCAAACTTTCGCAGAGAGCAAATTTTAAGCTTGTAAGCTCAAGAGCCTTGTGTGTTTTCACAGGAAACAACTTTTTCATAATTTATATTGGAAACAACTTTGTACAAACAGAAGAATCACAGAATCATAGCACATAGGTCTGGAAGGGACCTCTAGAGGTCATCTATTCCAATACCCTGCCTGAGGCAAGATCATCCCTGTCAAAACCATCCCATAAAAATCCTTGTCTAACCCATGACTAGAATTATACAATGGATCCTGGCACACGCCACAAAGTGTAGCACCTTAATCTGCCACAGGTCAAGCAGGGGGACATTGATGGCCAATGTCCTGCTGCTTCAACAGTAGTTAAAAGACACTTGAGAGATCCAAGGAAAAGGGCCATGTAAAACCTTCTGTAGTCCATTTTTGACTGTCAGTCAATCTGAACATAGGGTAAAATTCCTTCCTGCCCCCAAATGTGGCAATTAGTTTGACCCTGAGCAGAGGGGCAAGACTCATTAGCCAGGATCCTCCAGGTTTTATTCACAGAAAGAGCGGTAGCACACCCCAGTCAAAATCCTGAGCCCTGGCTACAACCAACCCCAATGCTTCTGAGGAAAACAAAAAACAGCTCCCCTCCCACCCCCCACAAACTCTGCCATGCGTAGCAACAGAAGGGGGAAAAAATCCTGGCAACCAGAAAAGTCCAGAAGCATAGGGACTATTCACAATACAGTTATAGATGCTCCAGGACCACCCCTGACTAATGCTGGTCCAAACTCTTCTTGAACACAACTTCCTTAGGCAGTCTGTTCTACTGCCTCATTGTTCTAATATCCATTCTAAATTTACTTCCCTGCAACTTCAAGCCACTGATCTGCATCCTGCTTTCTACATCAGAGAGAAAAGGGGTTTTCCCTATTCTTTATGCCAGCCCTTCAGATATCTGAAGACTGCTATCATTATCTGAAGTACCTTTTCTAAGGTATTCTCTTCAACCTCTCTTCAAATGACTTGCCTTTCAAGCCCCTTATCATTTTTGTGATTCACCTCTGCCACTCTCTCTCTCTATTTTTTTTTAAATAGGCTTGTGCTTCCATGTGCTTCCATCATGTCAGACTAGCTACTTGTTGGGCTTCCAATACTGTGCCTTTTAGAATCTTCCAGCCCTTCTGGGCATCTCTATCATTCAATTTATCTTCCCATGGCACGAGGCCTACTGTGTCCTTAAGTTGGTTGTAATCTGCCTTTTTGAAATCCAGTGCCTTAATTCAGATGACTGCATGCATGCCTAGTGTCAGGATCATAAATCCTATCATATCATGATCACTTCTTCCCAAGCTTCCCATCACCTTCACATCTTCTACTAATTCTTCCCCCTTGGTCAATACAAGATCAAAGCTAGATGATCCCTTAGTTGTATTTTCAACTTTCTGGAACAGCATTTTACCCTCCATACAAGTTAGGAACTTGCTTGATATTTTATATTTGGCTGTATGATTCTTCCAGCAGATGTCTGGAAGACTGAAGTCTCCCATCAGTACTCTCTCATAACTTTTGGATAATTTGGTCACTTCCTTGAGTAGTGCCTCATTCGCCTTTTCCTGACTTGGTGGTCTGTATTAAATCCCCACCATTATTTTGGTCCTGTATCTTTCACCTTTTATCTGTACCTAAATATGTACTGATCAGCTATCTTCTTCCTCCTGAACTAGGGGTCGGGTCTATGCATTTTTTACATAAGGCAATGCCACCTTTTCTGTCAACCCTATCTTTCTGAAACAGTGTAGCCATCAATACTGACATTCCAGTCATAAGAGCTGTACCACCAAATCTCTGTGATGCCAGTCAGATCATAATTCTTTTCACAGGTTTTGACTTCCAACTTATCTTATTTATTCCCCATACTTCTCACATTTGTGTATATATAGGGCAGGCTTTGCATTCTGATTTACTCATTTTACTTTTGCATCACTTGTTGCTGTCCTGTGGCTTTCTGGCCCTTTACCACAGTTGAGCTTCTGGGCCTTCACCCTCTGGCTTGTTTGCTGTTGCTGGAGGGTTTTGTTCACCATCCCCAGTGGAACCTAGCTTAATGCCCCCCTTACTAGCTTGGCCAGATGACACCCAAAAATGCCCTTTCCTGTTCTGGTCAGATGGATCCTGTGTCTTGATATCAGTCCTCTTCCCCAGAACTTCCAGCCATTGTCAAAAAATTCAAAGCTTTTACTTTAACACCACTGTCTCAGCCAAGATAGTATTTATAAAACTCTTAGAACCGTCTCAGTGGTACTATATAAACTAAAGGAGGATTTGACTGTACCTTTTATAGCCAAAACCATACTGAATCATGAAGGGAAATTACATTTATATTATGCACCCAGCTGATAAATACATATTAGCATAATTTTTCTACAAATGATGCCCCAGGCCTGGAAACCTTGGAGAATGGAAATGATTTATGGTTTTTAAAAAATGCAATGCGTTTGTTGATATGCCATGATAAAGTCAAAGGAGTAATGGCTTCCTGAAGACCTTCTTTTTATTATAAAAGTACTTTCCTCAAATTAATAAACAGAAGCAACAACATATGGTTTGTTCTCAGTCATAACTAACCAACAGAGGACACATTTTGAATATAGAACATTTTCTCAGTATGGAGAGCTCAGCATGTAAAAGATTAGCTTTTTGTGGCATACCCTAAAGGTCAAAGGATTTAGTCTATTTTGGGCCTGATAAGGGTGAGTAAATTCCAGTCAGAGGGCTCTTAAATAGATCGCCATAGAAAAATAGGGGAGCTTCACCTGATAGATGCTTCTTGAGGGGAGATACAATTTGAATGATCAAATCATTTTTTTCCATTCCTAATTTTTATTTCTTAGTATGATAATTCAAACTGGTGTTACTATAATGACTTGGGTAGATTATAGGGTTAGAGGATTTTTTGTGTGTGCTTATTTTAAGTTTATTGTGCATGGATTTTTTTCTCCTGTTCACAGGCAACTTTGAGAATGCAACTGCTAAATTATTACTTGAAAATGCTCTTTCCGAATTTACCAGCTATAATGAGTTATTCTTTGCTGAAGTAAGGAGCAGTAGTAGAGCTGGAACAGAGTAATCTAACTCCAAACTAGAATATAAAATGGTAAAATAAAGCTGCTGATAAATCTGATTGTTATTAATTGCTATTAATATTATTTTCAACTTTCTAGTATGTTACTCATTAGCTAGTGCTCCCACAATCTAGGTGGTCCAGTTTTATATTTTGCTTTATGTTTCCCAGATTTCTTAAACCCATGCATGTGCTTGACAGCCTGAGAGAGCTAACTGAGAACAATTGCTAGCTGCCAATGTCAAAGTTCTCTTTTATATTGGACTTGAGTGCAGCATAGCCATTTTAAACATGATGGGAATAGTGAGGAGAGCAGGAATATTTTTAGTACTGGCATTCAGTTACGAAAATTGAAAGGACCAGATCTTTTACTACTGTAAATTGTTACAGCTCAGTTGACTGTGGTCATTTACTTGATCTGAGGATTTGTCTCAGAAGCCAAATCTTTTCCCAAGAATTCATTTCTCTCCAGATATCTAACCAGGGGATAAACTCTTGAATCATTCAGTTTATTTTAATGGGTCTAGAGGGAAAAAATGTAATATGGAAAAATATTAAAGCCAAAATGGAAGTGCATCTCAATTGCAGAATTTCATGGGGGTGATATAGATCAAAGCATAAATTATGAAGGGGATAATTGAGCAGTGTTTTCCTTGCCAATGTTACTTGTAGCCAAGTATTGAATAATTTTTGTGTTATTTTGTGGAACTGAAACATGAATACAAGTAAATAGGACATGGTCTCTACCTAATTTCCTTCAGTCCTTTTGAAAAAAAATCTGCCCATTATGCTTTTTTATGCAATAATTGTATGACAGGGTGAGACATGAGCATATGAATAACTTTCAGTATCTACTTGATCTTCTGTCATAATGCCTTGCCTTTCTCCATTACCTGTTACCTACAAAATATTGTTTGGTCATTGGAACCACAAGATGGAGTCCAGGAGTTGAGTTTAAGAGTAGAGTCTAAAGTGAAATTTTAAGTACACCAGAACAAGTCTGAGCTTTACATACCAACTTAAATTCCAGGACTAAAATTACATGTAGCTACAAGATTCAAGACAATCCATTGCTCAGTGTGTCCAGGTATCCAAATTGGGTGAAATATGTTCTCAGCCAAGCACAGTATAAGCAAGACAAGATCAAACAGATGGGGCTAGGCAGTTGTAAAATGATAAATGAGTCTTCAGAGATCTTTTTGGCATCCAGTTGTCATTTCCTAATGTTGAATATGTTTAATACACCTCCTGTTCTTATCATTTAATAACATCTTGATATGATTCTTTCTGAAACATATTACATTCCTAGCAACCTCTGAGAAAAGCTACTTCCAAACCTTGCTATACTTATCAGTCCTGGGAAGGTAGAATACACCAAGAAATGGGGAGGTTCCTGACAGTGAGGAAAACTTCTGCAAAGCATTGCTATAGTCAATTACAGTGATTCATGTACTGTGGATTTCATTGTCTGAAGACGTACAGCACTATCACGTTTCAATCAACTTCTGATGCTTTAGCTGTACCAGTGATAGGCCAGTGATTGAACACATTTCCCTCCAGCATGGGCAACTGGTGCCTCCCAAGTCGGGGGAGGGCACTAGATCACCAATGTGGGGGGGTCCCCCCGCTACCAATTGCTGACTGAAGGTGGTCCCCAGACCCAGCAATGAAATTGGAAGTGCACTTCCAGTTTCATGGCTGGCACTTCCAGGGGGTATGGGGACAGTCTCAGTATGTGCACCCACATGCACCTCTACACATTGCCAATGCCCCTACAGTATCAAGAGCCTTACCTCAGGGTCAGATTATGACATGCTGGGGCCCTAAGCTATGTCAAGCTTAAGAGGCCCCATAGGATTACCAAAACCTTGTATTATTCTAACAGAAAGGACAGTGAAAACATAAATATTAAAGCTTTATATTTGCATATATACATAGGCAAAGGTGCAAAAAAAACTAAGTTAACTAAAACATATATCTTGCAATAAGCCTATTTGTATTATGAAATACTTTCAAGTTAAAATACTTCATGATTTCTTAATTAGCATACATAAAAACTTTAAATCTGTAGCAACACAAGAGCAATTCCACAGATCAGCACTTACTAAATGGAAGCAGCAATACAACCTGCATCATGTCTGATTGCAAAATCCAGCACTTCCCCTGCTGCTTCAGGACCAGCCGCTACTCCCCTCTGCTGGCCTGGAAGTGGCAGGGGAAGGTTATACACAGCTGCTGCTGCCTCCATTAGGTATTCTGTGCCACTGCTCTGGGTGTGGCTGGTGCCCTGGGACCAGCAACTGTTACTCCTCCCCCATCCCTCCCCAGCTCTGGGACCAGCTTCAGTGCCAGTTTAAAAAAAAAAAAAAAAAAAGCTATGCTGGATTTATGAGGTTTTACTGTATTTTTTCATATTTAGGAGCTTCTCATAATGTGAGGTCCTAAGCTGTAGCTTACTTAGCTTGTGCCTAAATCTGGCACTGCCTTGCCTATACTGTAATCCTCTTTCACCATCACTCAAGTTCTTGAACTACACCTGCACTCAGTGCTCCTCTTCAGTGGTATCTATAACAGGGGAGCCTACCGGGGCTGATCTCCCTGTGGCCTGCCCCCCTGTTCTTGGGCTAACTGCCCGCCTTCTCTCCCTCCACACCTTGGCATTAATTGATTAATTAATAGATGTAATTAAGCAGGAGGCTGCCCATTTCCTGCCCTGCTGCTAGGGGGCACCATCTGTGGCTCCATTCCTCCCCTACACCACAGCCCAAGCCTTGCAGATGACATCATGATGTTCTCATATGCACCAGTCCCCCACAATGTGGCCCAGAATCCTGCTGTAGGATCCCACCTGGGTTCCTCCCTTCAGGCGGACACTGCTGCCATCATACCAGGCCACATATCACCCTACCATCAGTTCCCCTTTGGGTGTGGTCCCCTCACTGGGACCTTTGGCTCACACTAGTCCCAGCCCACCTTCAGGCCAGTTGGGACCCCTGGCTCCTGGGCATCCCTCTCAGCGGGCCTCCTTGCCCTTCTGACCCTCCTGGTCCTGGCCCCCACCTGGGCCAGTCAGGGGAAGCTCTGGCAGGCCCTGATGCATGACCCATACTCTTATCCCAGGGTCCCCCCCTCTGGGTCCTCATCCACAGATGTGGGGAACTGGGGTTACCTCACACCACAACTGGGCCCTCAGGGTCTCACAGGGGACTCTCACTCCCCCTGGGCAGCAGGTCATGGTGCTACTACCAATGTTATATTTGACCCAAACTCTGCCTCCCCACATTGGAGGACTTACTGGGGTCAGGACTCAGCTCTCTCTCTCTCTCTCTGGCTGAGCCCCCTTTCTCTTCACAGGGCTCCACACACTGCCTCCCCCTCACACAGGGGGCTCCACACTGCTCATAATGCCCCCTTTACTCAGGGTCTCAGGGCTTCCCTCCACAGGTGGGCTCAGGTGGCCATAGCCATCCCTGGTCCCAACTCTCCTCTTTGGGGTCTCAAACCCCCACAGGGCTCAGGTGGCCTTGGCCACACCTGGCCTCCAACTCTCCTCCTTGCAGCTTGCACCCCCACAGCTACCTCCAGTGGAACATGACCCACCCTAAGGTGAGGGCTAGGGGTTAAGGCACCCCAACCCACCTTTCACTGGGGTGATCACTGGCCTGGCATTTCCTAGGGGCTCCCATGCCACTGGGAGCCCCACCAGGCCACCCACTCCTGGCAGGGTGTAGTTTCAGGTTGTACCCAGGACCAGGAGCCTCCTACTATCCAGTACAGCTCCTCCCTTACCTCCAGATGAAACTTAGCAACCCTCAAACCAGGCAATATTGTTGCCTGACCCCCAGCAGCCAAATTACCTTGTTTATTTAGGCAGTCCTTAGCCTAAAATGGCTGCCCTCATTAGGCACCTGGAGGCTGCCAGCTCCAGGGCCTTAAAGTGGCAGGCACACCTAGTGCCCTACCAGAGTATCAACACAACCTTTCCTGAATGCAAGGTTGCTGCTTCTGTCCATCAGCTGCCAGAAGGTATATGTAGACATTTCCATGCCTTCTGCAAATTTTAGTAGCTCCATTGGCAGGTGTTGCCTTCCCACATATCCTTTGAAACTGTTGTTTGCTATCAGAAAAGAATGAGGTGAATATAGACAAGACCTATGTCTTTCTCTGTGGCACAGTGGAAGATGGTTCTTGTATAGTGAGCACTCTCTCCTCTTGTTTACTTATCCAAAGCCAGTTTCCATCTAATACCTTCAAGGAACCAGGAGTACTGTAATGAAAAAGAAGAGTGGGGAACATGGGACAAGCTAGAGAAAAAGAATACAGGAAAAAATAACAATAGAAATGAAAAGAAAAAGTTGAGAATGAGGAGCGAGAAAGGGAAAACTCAGAAGAAAGTATGGAATTTTGTTTCTAGGAAAAAAAAGGATGTGAACAAAACTTACTGTACTATTCTTTGTCTTCAAGTACTGTTTTCCTTCTGCTGCTGCTTCTCACCTTTGTCTGTTTTTCTTTTTTCTGCCCCTATATTCTTCTTACTCTTTTTGTGGTGGAGCTGCAATGTGGCCTGTTTAGTTTTCCAGCCCACTAGCCTAGCCTGCCCTTTCCCATACATGCAAAGTTGTATGAGATATTCAAGATATTCATGTACTTGTTCAAGATCTAAAACGTGAGTGAATTGAGCCATGTTGCAGCAACGTACATCAAAAACTTCAGGAATCATCTGCCTGATCTTTCTTTCAGATCCTCCATGGAGGCATTGTCATATTTCCTTACCCATCCACAGATGTCACCAGCCTCCACTACACTGTAATACCATTAAAGTCAATGAGAGCTGAATCCAAGAGCAGAAGTTGGCCTTTAAGATTTGCTTCCTTGTAACATATGGTACTGTAGTGTATACCAAGAAACTTAACCAAGAGAAAGAACGGTATTTACAGTATGTTGAATTTTAGCATTCACTGTAGCCTTGTAAAGCCTGGGGGCCAAGTTCTGAAGTCCTTACTCATGTTTTACTGTCTTTCTTTGAGGCAAAACTCCTGTTGCTGAGGAAGCAATGCGTAAAATGTGAGTAAAGAATTTAAGATCTGGCCCTGTGCCTTCAACAAATTAAGATAGGTTGATGGTGACTCACTTCCTTAATGAGTTATTTGTGCAGGGCTATAGAGGTACAACTAGATATAACTGAGGTATTCATTAGCTGGATTTTTTATTATTTTTGGTATCAATGTTAGAGAAGTCGCAAAGAGATCAGTAGGCTTTTAGATATTTTTAAAAACCTCTTTATGTATTGAAAAGCAGTAGTGAGTTTTGATAGAGTGAAACTGAGCTGACAATATGGTGGGTTCTGGAAGTTGCTGCAATATTCTGTGCATCCTTACTCTTTTAAAATGACAGGGTTTGCAGAGTCACTAGTGTAGAAATTAATTTATGGTGGTTAGTTGAACTCCAAAGTAAAGTAAAAAGTGATTCAGAATCAGGTCTATCCACCCTTATTCATGCTGATATACCCTTTGCTTTACACACTGCCTTATTGATTCCAGATAGTCACGAAGTAATAGTCTCAATGAAGAAGAGGGACAATCTGGCTGATAAGCCTCCTGGTCTCTGTTTCTGTATGAGTGAAAGAGTAGTACAAGCATGCTTGTGTCCATACATCCTTTTGTCTCTAATGCAATTTTTCAGCAATAGGATTAGAACAGATTGCTAGCATTATGGCAGCAAAGATATTGTTGGGAGTAACTTGGCAACCCTTTAGGTGTTGTGACGCTGGCTCTTTGCTCAAGGGCAAGAACAAGGGAGTGTTGGATACAAAATGGTAAGAGAAATGATGTCAGGAAAGTTCAGAAGATGAAAGCAGCAGTAGTAAATAAAGTATGTAAACCTAAAATAATTTCAAACTTAAGTCCTCAGTGACTGAAAACACAGCCAAGAATTGCTTCAGCAATATTCCTTCATAAATCTGCATAATAATCTCTCAGAGGGGCTTTGGTGAAATTACAAGTATTCATTTACTAAATTGGGTTCAGTGTCTGTAACATATATGCCATATGAATATTCAGTTCTTTGAATTCTTCCAAACTACAATGAAGTTACCACAGTCTGAAAGTAACTCAAAAGTGAACTAGGGAAATTGGATCATAGTTTTCTTTAATCCATTGAAAGAATGTTTAAAAGCTATGCCCCCCTACTTGTGTAATTCAACCACAAGTAATTCCTCCAAAATGTGACATGTTTATAAAAGATATGTTTGCTTTTGGCATAATGTAGTTGTACAGGATACCCCAAATAATATGTGGTATTTATGAATAGTTTTTTCAAATAATGTAATGATATCTGCCAAGCAGATACAGGAAGAGTGTTTAATTGGTATGCAGAGGAACCATAAAAGGAACATTTCAAAAAGAAGGAACAACTCTTTTAGAAAACAATGACCTGTGTTAGCTGAGTGAAATGCTTTCCAGAATATGAGGACTCATATTTGGAGTTGCGAAATGCTAGAAGTTTGGGACTTTGATGTTTTGAGGAGGGTGAGGTTTTACAAAAGTGCCTAAAGGATGACGGGCCCATAGAAAGTCCTTGGGATCCTAAGAGACATGAGCGTCCTTTTTCCATTTCAGTTATTTTTATTTTTACCAGTTGTACGGAAGATGGAAGTAACATAGTTCTTGTGTGAAATAAGCGAGTTTACATATCAGAAAACTGCATCAAAATAACAAAGATGTTTATTAATTCAATTTAGATATTTCGCTATCAATTTGTATGTAGACAAACCTTTTAACTATGTTAGACTACTTCTATTCACTCAGGATACCTCTTGGCCCACCCCTTCTACTCCATGCATACTACATACAGAACAGATGTCACACAGCAGGCACATCTACACAAGATGTTTACTGCACAGTTGACTAAATGTGCAGTAAACATCTTGGCATCTACGCATGTGCCCCTATTGTGGTGCATGAAAATAATAAACTCTGCAGCAGGTTAGTACTTGTGAAATACAAGTACTAACCTGCTGCAGAGTTTTCATGTGTAGACACTGACCCAGCTGGTCAGGGCACAGGGTGCTTCAGTGCAGGGCTAGCTGGCAGGCAGCCCCCACACTGAAGCACCCTTATGCCCCATCAAGGCACACTGCAGCATGTGGAGCAGCTCCCCACCCCTGGCACGTGGCAGCAGGCCACAGCCAAGCAGCAGCCCCCATTGCTAAACTGCCGCAGTGGATAGAGGGTGCAGGGGCCACTCTAGGTTATGGCTGCTTCAGCAGTCCAGCTGGGACAAGAGGCTAGCGTCCCCAGATACCGACTGGCTAGGACTTAGAAACTCCTGAGGGCAAGTAGTCCTGAACTGCTCACCAGGGCAGGTTTTTATGCTGCTGGGGCCAGCACAGGTGCTGGCTGCAGGCTCTAACTCCCCCTGGATAAAGATCCAGGAGGAACTGGGCAGGGTCAGTATGCCCCAAGTGGCAGAATTTGTCCCACACCAAAGCACATGTTCAGGCACATGTGCTGAGGCACAAATCTCTGGCACAGATTTGTGCTGTTGCTATTTGAGCGGCTGCAAGCGCACGTGCCCACATGTGTAGACACACCCTGAGGGCACGTCCAGATGAGTGTGGTCATGCGGTATGTGGCACCACAAACATGTTTGCAGTGCCACATATCATAGAATCATAGAAGTAGGGTCGGAAGGGACCTTGTAGATCTTCAAGTCCGACCCCCTGCCTGGGCAGGAGAAAAACTAGGCTCAAATGACTCCAGCCAGGTAGGCATCAAACCTCTTCTTAAAGACCCCAGGGTAGGACCCAGCACCACTTCCCTTGGAAGTTGGTTCCAGCTCCTAGCTGCTCTAACTGTGAAGTAGTTCTTGCAGATGTCTAATCTAAACCTACTCTCCAATAACTTGTGTCCATTATTCCTTGTCATGCCAGGAGGCGCTCGGGAAAACAGTGTCTCCCCCAAACCCTTCTGGTTCCTCCTAGTGAGTTTATAGACGGTCACCAGGTCCCCCCTCAGCCTTCTCTTGTGAAGGCTGAACAGGTTTAGGTCCCGCAGTCTTTCATTGTAGAGTCTGCCCTGTTGTCCCCGGATCATGCGGGTGGCCCTCCTCTGGACCCTTTCAATGTTGTCCACATCCCTCGTGAAATGGGGCACACAGAACTGGATGCAGTACTCCAGCTGTGGCCTGACCAGCGTTGCATAGAGGGGGAGGATCACCTCCCTGGCTCTACTTGCGATGCTACCGTGGATGCACAACAAGGTCCGGTTAGCCCTGCCAACCATGACCTCGCATTGTCGGCCCATGTTCATCTTGGAGTCAGTAATGATGCCAAGATCCCTTTCTGCCTCCGTGCTCTCAAGAAGGGAGTTTCCCATTCTATAAGTATGCTGCTGGTTTCTACTGCCTAAGTGCAGCACCCTGCACTTGTCAGTATTGAAACGCATTCTGTTTATGTTAGCCCACCCCTGTAACCTATCCAGGTCTTGTTGCAGTCTTTCCCTCCCTCTCACATATCACACAGTACAGTGTTCTCCATGTTGCAAGGGCATGCTGCCCGAGTGTGCACTGCTCCATTTTTTTTTTGGCAGGTTTTTTTGACCCCTGACTATCCAGCCCTTGAGAAGCCCATGTTCTGCCATGAGCCCCCAGAGGCCCTGATCACTACTGCTACAGCTGGTGAGTGCGAGGCTTCTTTTTTTTTTAAAGTGCGGAGAGGCTGTGGCAGGGGTGGGGGGAGGTGGGACCAGGTAGGGCAGCCATGGGGGCTTCTACCACAGCTCCCTCCACCCAGGGAGAGGCAGGCATAGCTGGAGGAGCCGTGGGAGAACCTGCAGCTACCTGGTTGTACTTGCCTTTCCCTGGCCAATCCAAATCTCTGAATCAGTGCCGAAATAGCATCAAAACTCTGAAACAGATTTAGCCGAATGGACATGGAACAGTGATCCAAAACTCTGAAATGTATCACTGTCCCTCCAAAATGGGCGAATCCAAAACAGAAACGAAACATAACTGTTTTGCACAGCCCTACTGCACTGTTGGACTTTGGGCAACACTGCTGTCATGTCTTCTGGTATCTATGCTCTGCCATCTGGGCAGCTATTGCCCTGGTGTGATCAATGCAGTGGCCTGCTTCAACCTGCTGAAGTGTGTCCTCCTGGCCTCAAATAACCGGGAGATCAGCTATCCTGCAGCTCAGTCCCCGGTGCTTGCCCTGGGGAGGCTTCTCTGCCCAGGTCCCACCACTTGCCTCATTGGCAAGGATCCGGCTATTTCCTGTTCAAAAATTGCAAATTCTCTGATACCCCCGCCACAATTTTCTCATTAAAATATCCAAAATCTGTATTCTTCTATGATTAAAATGAAATGCCACTGTATATAGAAAGATCAGTTCAGCAATGTTTTATTGAAACATTTTTAAGTTTAAAGCAATTTGGAAGTCTACCAGTGCCACTATCACCATAATAAAATGAATTTTAAATATCTATACGCTTTGGTGTTTGCTTTTGGGTTTTTTTAGCCCATAGAAAAATCAGAGCTGTCCCTGCCCCCTTTGCTCACCAGAATGTGGGGTTCTGAGCAGCACTGATATGCTGGTGCCCTGAACTTGCCTTGTCCTTCACTCCCAGCCCACAATCCCTGCCTGCCCCCACTAGCTGTCTCCCAGCAGCGGTTCCATCCCAGCACCAGGACATGAGTCCAGCTGCAGCTGTACCACCTGCCATTTTGTGGCTCTGAGCAGTGCCAGCCCTTACTGCCTTCCTCTTTGCACCTGTGCCCAGGCCCCAGTGATCCCCATGCCATTCCTTGGTCCTTGACTGGGGGTGGGGAGGACTGCTTAGGAGGCGTATGTCCCCTATCCACCCCTGCAGGACACCGACCTCCCACACAGCACACAGCCCTGCCTCCCCTCAACAGCAGCAGCAGCAGCAGCAGCCATTGAAGTGCTCATGCCCACTCCTGGCAGATACCCCTTGGCCTGGCCTGGCCTCAAACTCGCTGTTACACATGGAGTCAGCCTGGGCCGGCCCACATGCCATCAGACAGAACCAAGCCTTGTCACCTCAGGCCAGATCCTGCTGTCACCTGGGGCTTCCGGCACTGCAGGATGAAGCCGCATGCCCTCTGGCTGGGCTGGGTCCTGCCTCCATGTGACCCATGCAGGAAGGACCTGGCCTGGCCTGAGGGCATGTGGCTTCTGACTGTGGTACCAGAAGCCCCAGGAGACAGTAGGAACCAGCCTGGTTCTGTCTCAGGGCACATGGGCTGAGTGATGTCAGTGCCATGTGCAGCTACCAATCTGAGGTGGTGTTGCACCAGTGGGCATCTCTGCCAGAAGTGGGCATGAGTGCCCAGATAACCACTGCTGTTGCTGCTGTGGAGGGACTGTGCATCATGTGGGGAGCAGTTCTCTGCACCCCCACATACTTCCCACCCCACACAGTTCCCCCCGATACCCAGTCCCTCCATCCCCATGTCCCTATTCACCTGGGAGAGCGCCTGGGCCTGATCCACTGCTGCAGCTTTGCCCCGCTCCTATTTGCCCCAGCATGCTGAGGCAGCATGCTGGAGAAACAGGGACATGCAGCAGGCATAGAGACACTCTGGCTGCATGCTAGAGTGTCTCTCTGGAGGACTCAGCCTCTGGCAGTTGCTTCAGGGCATGCCCTGTGCTGCTTTTTTCTGGTATGTTATTTTTTTTATACTGGGATTTCCCAGAATCAGATTTAGAGTTTGCACTGCAAATATGCAGTGTAGGAACATTTTTTTTGTTCTCAACGTGCCTCTTGCAGCATCTCAAACTGCTTTAAGACACCACAACAAGCATGTGCTCACTCATCTGGACACAGCCTCAGTGTCCATGTGGACTATGGACCATGGTGGAAAATGTGAAATCCAGACTAGTACAGTAATTCTCTGAAGCCGTACTTGCTAATAGCTTCTTTACATCTCACATCTAATGAGACTATTTCCTGACATGAGCTCATTAATACTATCTAACTACTATCAAAAGGAATGCTGGCTACAACTTTATCAGCAGCCTTATGAATGAGTTCAGGAAATGACTGACAATATCTCCCTCTAATTCCTTTTCCTTTCTTCCTATCCTCCTTTTATTGTTTATTTGTCTGGTCTTAATTTAGGTTATGTTTTATTCCCATTGTATCATGTTTACCTTTTAAAAAAATGTTACAGCTCAAGTGTTGCAGTCTATAGATTATCCTCTTTTAACTTCTCCATATTTCTTCTTCAAAATAAATTCTGTGATTTTCTTTATGATTTAGACATAGAAAAAAATCCAGAACCCTAACATTTTTATTTTAAAAATTAATAAAAGGAACAAATAGAAACTCTCCTAACTTTTCCTAATTTCTCCATAATTTGTTGCAGCTTGAAGAAGGTGGCACTGGCACAGTTGACCCAGTGCTGGACTTCTTCATCGATGGTAGCCCATTGAGAGAGGTGGCTGCCGAGATATGGAAAGTGCTCCATGTACTCCAGAGACTCCCTGTCTATGTAAATAGTACGAGGGATGTTCAGCTGGGCTGGGGAGGGTTGATGGAGAACTTTTGTCTTTGTGACATTCAAAGACAGGCCAAATCTCTTATACAAAGCATTAAAGAGATCTAAGGTTGTTTGCACATCCTGTGCAGAGTGAGCCATCACGCAGCAATTGTCTGCAATCTGAAGGTCATGGATGTCCTGGGCTGTGAGTTTCATTTTTGCCCTGAAGCACCCAAGATTGAAAAGCTTTCCATCCAGTACTGGATACTAATGCCAGACGGTAGATCGTCTCAGATGAGGTGGATAATGATGGTCATGTAGATGGTGAACAGGGTGAGGGAAACCTAGTTTGATCCCAGTCCAGATGTGGAAGTTATCAGTTTCAGATATTCCACTCAGGACAGTGGAGGTCATATCATCATGCAGGAGCCTCAGTATGGTGACAAACTTCAGTGGGTAGCCAAGGCATTAGAGGATGGTCCACAGAGCTTCATGATTTAAGGAATCGAATGCCTTGGTCAGGTCAATGAAGGCAAGGAACAGTTCTTGATTTTGCTTCTGACATTTTCTTTCAGTAGGAAGCAGGCCAGGATCTTACCTGCAATGGACAGAAGGAAAATTCCCCTGTAGTTCCCACAGTCAGATTTGTCCCCCTTCTTGTAGATGGTCACAACTGTTGCATTCTTGAGATTGCCGGGGATGTCCTCTTTATGCCCAAGGCAGAGGATAAGCTGGTGGAGTTGTGATGTAAGCGGGAAGCCGCTAGCATTGTAGACCTCTGGGGGTATACCATCTGGCCCTCAGGCTGTGTTGGTTTTCATCTGTTGGATGGTCCACTTCAGTTCTTTGATGGTTGGAGGATCAGCAAGAGACTCCACCACAGAGCATTGTGGGATGGCTTGGAGTGTCTCCTCTGATACGGTGGACTTCCAGTTAAGGAGGAGTTTGAAATGCTCCTTCCAATGCAGACAGATGATGTCATCATCTTTCAGGAGCCAGGAGCCGTCCTGTGTTTGGAGGGGGTTTTGTCCAATGGAGTAGGGTCCGTAGGTTGTCTTGGTAGCCTGGAAGAAGTTACACATGTCATGTTGGTCAGTGTAGCCCTGGATAATGTACGCCTTCTCCACCCATCAGTTGTTCTTCGTGTCATGGATGCATCGCTGGACCTCAGCCTTCAGCTGGTGGTACACTGCCATCTTTCACTGAGTTCATGGAAGGCTTTGCCAGGTGATGAAGGCTGCATGCTTCCTCTTGAGGAGATCATGAATCTGAGCATCATTGGTGTTGAACCAGTCCTGGTTCCATCGCAATGAGAACCCAATAGTCTGGGTGCAGGTGTCTTGGACAGAGGACTTGAGTTTCTCCCATTTTGCCTGGATAAAGATGTCATCATAAGTAGGGACTTGTTCCAGTGCACTATAGAACTGGGCCTGGAATTCTTCCCACTGCCCAGGGTCCTTCAGAGCTGTGATGTTCAGCCATCTCCAGGCAGCCTTCTGGGTCTTCCAGTATCTTGGCGTCAGGTGGATGTTTATCACTGAGCACACAAGTCAGTAGTCTGTCCAGCAGTCTTCAGATCCCTTCATGGCTCTCATGACAAGCACATCCCTCAGGTCTCTACTTCGGACGATGATGTAGTCCAACAGGTGCCAGTGCTCTGACCTTGGATACCTCCACATGGTCTTGAGCCAGTCTTTCTGGCAGAAGATGGTGTTCATCACGAGCAGGCCGTGTTGAGCGCATTTGGTTAGGAGCAGGATACCATTGTCATTGGCCTTCCCCTCACCATTCTTGCTGATAGTTCTACTCCAAATTTCGTGGTCACATCCACCTCAGGCATTGAAGTCGCCCAGGAGAATTACCTTGTCATCCCTGGGGATGGAAGCAAGGGCATTGTCAAGATTGGAGTAGAATCTTTCCTTGACTTCCTTCTTCATCGGAATCCAGAGTTGGTGTGTATGCACTGATGACAGCGGCATATTGGTTTTGGCTGAGATGCAGGCGATGGGTCATCAGCCTTTCATTGACACCTGAAGGGAGTTTGGCGAGCATGACAGTGATCTTGTTCCTGATGGCGAAAGTGACTTCATGGATACTATTTGGTATATGTATGTAACCCGGGCGGTACTCCAAGAGGTACCCCCTCTCCAACTGAAGGGGTCAAAGCAGGTACACAAGCACTGTGGGAAGTGTAGGACTCTCCTCCCCCTATAGAGCAGAGCCAGACCACCAATGGGTTCTTAAGCATATATCTTTTAATACTGGGAACATAACAGGCATAAATCAGAGGGTATAGTGGACACTACAATGCCCCAAGGGAGCAGGATTCAACAAAGGTTAGACACTTACAATCACTGACAAAAAACAGGGTTAACAAACTATAAAACACAAACAGCAGAACAAACAATACAGGTTGGTGAAATATAAAAAGGCACAAAATGCAAAATGTCAAATGACAAGGAAATATAGGGCCTTGGTACCTGGAGGGGGAGAAAGGGGGGGATGGAAAAATGGCCCCTTTCCACTGCAAAAAGATTTGCTTCTTGTTAGCTCACTCACCCCAAGTCACCTCAGCTGGGACTTGAACCATGATCTCCCACATGGTAGGCAGGAATGTAGCTACACAGCCACCACTGGGGGCAGTATTCTAATCTACTAGGGGTCTTGACCTTCCTGGAGCCCTGGCCTCATGTCAAGCTGTCTGTCCTCTGATTGGAGGAGCTGGAAGCAGAGCTGGGAACCTCTCAGGTCACTGCTCAGATCCTAGCTGGAGCCGGGGAGCCTCTCCTGCTGGCTGCAGCCTCTCCTCAGGGATCCTGGAGCCCCGTGGGGAGCCTCTCCTGCTGGCCGCACACTGTGCTGCTGAGGGCCCCACTGCTGCCTGCAGGTCCTGCTCTTTCAGGCTTTTCCAGGGCACTGCTCCTGCCCTGCTGGCTCAGCTCTTGCCAGCTCTGTGAAGCTTCTTCCTTGTTGTCCCTCACTGGTCTCTCCTAAGTCCGTCCATGCTGCCCCTTTTATCCCCTTCCAGGTGACCCAAGGGGCCAATCAGGGGATGGGGTGGGGGGGTGTGTGAGTCTCTGGGGCCTGATTGGTGTGGAAGGGAATCCCAAGTCCTCCAATCATCTTTTACCCCTTCAAAACCCCTGGGCTAAGTCACTGCCAGCTAGCCCATCACATGTACTACCTACTCTTCGGATAAACGAAGAGTTTCAGATTCCAGAGCTGCCAATCTGCCATCTTTAAAGGTAAATTAGTAATATCTAAGCTCTCGTATCTTTTCTTAACTTTTACCATGCTAGAGGGATAGAAAAATGTTATAGCAAAGTTTGCAAAATTTCAAAAATAGAAGAAAAAAAATGCACTCTACAGGATTGGGAGTTTGTGAATAAAACAAAGAAATATATTTTTTAAATTCTGGGAAAATGTTCCAGGAATTAACATAAGAGCTAGAATGTGGTGTCAGTTGAGGAATATGATTCATGTCTTTTGAGAAGCATAATAGATTTGAGGACTTGGTACTAAGATGCTGCAACTTGAGACCATTGCTCCTTGTTCTGTCATCTGCCACCACTGAGAACAATCTAGCTCCATTGTCTTTGGAACTACCGTTCAGGTAGTCAAAGGCTGCTATCCAGATCAGGTGAGTCCTTTAGACTGAGTGTGTTTTTACTCAGCTGGAAAGGAGAGCATCTGGATTCCAGGGCTCTGGGGCCTGGAGAGTCATTGTAGAGAAATGAAATGAGAAAGGTGGCAAAGGGAATTAGTGAGTGAGGACTCACCCAATCAAGTAAGAATATACATGCAAAGTCTTGCTCTTCCATTTTAAAATGGAATAACTGAAATGAAAAATGATACTTTATCTGTGGCATTCTTTCACTTAGTCATGCTTTGAAGAATCAGTGGTCCTTTCAGCTTCCCTCTCCTGAGCATCCTCCACCCATTCTCAGATAATTTTCTCTGTGGGCTACACTGTGGGCTGCACTTTTTGGATTAATGATCAGCAAACCCTGAAACTCAACAAATATAAACAGGAAAGCTGGCTTTAGAAAGGTAGAACTGCCTATTTTATTTTCTTACAAAAGAGACATCCTCAAAAATAAAATGTATTTCTATGCATCGGAAAGTGTTAACAGCTAATGTTAATGGTTAATGACCGAAAACTGAAGCCTCCTATTTATGCAGGATAGGTAAAGCAAGAAGTACATAATGTAAACCTCATGCTATCCCATCCATGTTCTTCAGACTTTTCTAAAGAGCTTTGATTTTTCTTCTAAGAGTTATAAGGGGGCCAATAATGGTATTGGTTTTTGTGACATAAATATCTTTCTTATGGGACCAACTCCAATGAACTATTTTATATAGGTCACTGAACAAGCATCAGAGGATAATGACTTTCTGTCACTACTGCATGCCTACTTGAATCAGATAGAAGTAGTTAGGACAAATGTAGAAATGAGAAGCTACGGGGTTCTGCCTCTATGAAAGAAACCAAATACAGTTTCATTCTTGCTGCTGAACCTCTTTGACATTTCTACAACACTGAAACATGTTATTAATTAAAATTAAAATACATATTTATATACAAGCATGTACAAAGGTCTAATCCTGTATGGGACCTCACTGTGCTTGGTTCTATTGAAACAGGTACTAAGATATGGTTGCTGAATCCACAATCTTATTCTAATCTTCATAAGATAACATACATACACTCTTATTCAACAGGCACCAAGCCTACTAACCTTTTCCATATTACCCTGTAATATTACTTGTTGCTTAGTGAGTACATTGATTATGCTTAATAGAAGTTTGAGGAACAGCTTTCTTTAGTCTCAAATTCGCGACAGTTCCCCTTCTATTTGGCAGTACATTAATGGAAATGGAAAATTGCCTCATTCTAAATGTCAGAATAATAGAGCACCAAAAACAATTCAGTCATGTCTTTCAAACCACGCACATATGGTTCAGCACCAAATGTCACTATTCTTCTTTACTTCCTTTCCATTTGTCACTGTCTCTGTTGATTATCATTGTTTGGGTTAAAACTTTCCTAAAGGCACAGGGCATGACCTGCCTTGACATTAGATTACCTCTTCTAACAAAATGGATGATTCTATGCCTGAAAGCCTAACATGGGTCTCCCAGTTGCAACAGTCCCAGTGTCAGACATCTTTATACACTCCATCAATGTTCAAAAAACCTATTTTCAGTTGCAGTTTTTCTCACATATTTAAGAACTTGCATCACTCACTTCATGAATGTCTATGAACAAAGTTACACCAGCAGTACTCCAGTAATATGGTAGAATTTAGATTTACTTATTACACTTTTTCTACAGAAAACAAAAAGATTGGCAACTAGCCAGCTTTTAAGGTATATTTCTTTGTTTTTCTTCCTTGTTCATTAGTACATGAAATTATTTGCATGTGCATGAAATTATTTTTTTTATAAGAGTGGATCTGTTTATTTTTATTCCTCTGTGATGTGAGACACCTCAATACATTATTATTACTTTTTATTATATGCCCCTCTATAGTGTCTAAATATCAAGTGTCATCAAGTATATTATTTCCTGCTTACAGTTTCAGGGTAGGCATCAAGCAACAATGAAGTACTACAACAGAAGGTAGAAACAACAGGAGGAAGAGTTATAATTTTTACACACAATAATCTTAAATGATTATTTAGCTTGCAAAATCAAATTCTCCAAAATTATGAACTGCCAGTATTAATGTTGTATGTACACCATCAATCATTCCCTCAACTGTATATATTATGATGAAGTATTTAATGGCATGCTTATATACTGGCATTACTTTTCCATAGGACATTTACCTTATTCAGTTCTCTCCCTCTCTTTCTCTCTCTCTCTCTGTGTGTATATATTTAATATGAGAAAAAACTGGGAGGTGTTTTTTTCTCTTATTCTTTTTCTCAAGAACGGCTGAACCAAATAAATTAATGTGGAAACAGACATTGACCATGGAAAATTTTAGTTCAAATGTCTGGTATTTCACAGAGGTGCAAGCAACTAAAAATATAGTCTTTAAATGGAAAGTGTTAGTTACCTGGGCTACCAGTCATGCCTGTAAGATATGATGCATCTTGCTTTATGTGCATCCCTTCACAAAATGTGATCCCTAAGAAGTAGGACATGTCCCTCCAAATACACTGATATCACTTCCCAGGGCAAGTCCTCTTTACTCAGGCCACTGACAGATGTTAAAAATAAGGTGTGATGGGATCTGTTGTGTGATCTCAACACTGTGATTCCTGCCATGCCACATATGCATGGCAGGAGGCGCCATTGTCGGACTGAACATCAGATCCCATCACACCATATTGCAGTTATAGTGGAAGGCTTAGGATCATGATCCTGGGCTCCCCCTGCACGGGGAATCCTTGCTTCCATATCTGGGATCTGTCAGTAATCAGAGCTCTAAGCCACTGGGTTGCAGGGGGAGGGGAGAAGGAGGAGGTACCCTGTGCTCCCACAGTTGAGAGCTCTATCAGCTGATGAGGGCTCCCAGCCAGGGGAGCTCATTGTGTTCTCCTGGCTGGGAGGTTTGATCAGCTGACCAGCAGTCCCAAACTCTGGAGTACACTGGGGTGCTAGAAGTACTGGCCACACATTCGATTACAAGTTGGATATGAACCAGCCCTGAAGATATTACATATATTTTGTGTAACAACTTTCTTGCTTATTCCTGTTTAGTACACCATTAATTGAATGAACATGTGGTCAGGTTACTGCTTAGGATGTGATTAACCAGTTAATCATGTCTTAAGTGTAATGTGTATTAGGGGCCTCAGTCTCAAAGAGCCACTACCCCCACAGTCCAAGTTGCTCCCCATACATCAGTCTAACCACTAGCTAATCTCTCTCTCTTATCATGTTACTTTGAAAAAAAAACAAGGTACATCAACTGCATAGACACACGACCCATCAACAGTACACACATCTTATAGCTCATTCCTTGAAACCATAACCATCACCATTTCTGCCTATTCTTTCACACAGGTTAGAAATTCTCGGTAGTGATTACTTCATTTTGTTCTTATTTTTTCTCAGTTTCTTTCCTATGGGTTATAGCAGAAGCAGTACAATAAGAGTGAGCAATATGGGCAGATGTAAGCACTTGTCTAGCATATACACCCTGGTTGGCTACTATAGTTCAGGTCCCAAATTTGAAACAAAACTCACAGCAATATTTATACTGGTGTAACTGGCATTATGCTAGTGTGAAAAAGTAGTGGACAAATTAAACAAACACTGTGCCAGGTAACTTTACCCAGTCTGGGGAAAAAAATTGTCCCTCAGAGAATCAGAGATAGCACTGATTTTCTGACATTGATCTAAATGATAGCACTGATATTGATATAAATTATTCCGGTTTAGGCTTTTTTCTGTTTGGGTACTACCAAAGCCATTTGCTATGGGAACATTGGGTATTTCCTGGTCTCCCTCGACCTAGCATTGAGGTGCATTTTTAGACAACTTGGTGAGCAATAATAGAATAACTGCATATTTGTCTTTTCCTGGTTCCAATACAATTTACATTGCTATCCAACCTTATAAATTAAATTGTGGGGATGTGTTTGTCTGTTTTGAATGGTCAAAACCTATATCAAGCTTTTTTTATTACCCATTTAATCTTCCTTTCCACTGAATTCTCCCCTTCCTCTTCTTACCCATCACCTAAAACACAAGTGTGAAAACATAGAAAGAAAGATGTCAGAAATATTGCAAAAATCTCTTAGATTCTTTTTGGTTTCAGCATGATTGCCAAAAGTCAAGCTGAGTAACATCTTGCAAGGAAAATTTTAAAAAAGTAATAGCGAATGGTTCTTTACACATATAGATAAAAAGAGAAGAAGAAAAGAAATGAGATTTCTATGCAGTGAGGATGGGGCAGAGATTCAGAATAATTGAGGTATATCTCAAAACTCAATGGATATTTAATCTCAGCTTTCAGTCAGGATAATAATACAGAACAGCAGTCAACAACCTTTTGGGGCAGCCTACCAGAATGACCCAAAGTGGGTCCAATTTGGGCTGGCACTAGTATCTGGCTAACACTCCTGCCACTTCCCCATCACTGGACCACAGCACCAGTAATGCCCTCAGCCAAATACGATCAAGACCTCCTGCTGAATGCTTCTGAAGCCCTCCAGCTGCATGGGCTGGATCTGTGGGCTCTGCAATCCAGATCTGAAAGCCTTAGGTTGTCAACCCCTGATATAGATCATGGGAGAAAAAAACAGCAGAACTAATGGGGATGAATGTGGAGATATGATTGTTATTGTATATGAGATGGAAAGAGCTTAATGCCTTCAAGCTGTACAAAGTGGGCATTGGAAGAGCAAGGCCAGTAGGGTGGATTTAAAAGAATCCATCAAATCAAGGTGGTAATTTATTACTTGGAAATAGCAAACATACTACCCATATTTAAGAATGGCAAAAAGTGGTCTGGATGACTACAGCTTTCAGTGAGTCAGATCTCAATAATAATATATGAAATTTTGAAGGAAAAAATAATTGCACACATGGAGGTAAAAAGAAAATTGAATAAACCGTAACATGGGCTTACTAAAATTAGATTATACTAGTTCAATATGATTTCTTTGATAACTGATTTTTTTAAGATGATAGATCTAATCTGCCTGGACTATAGCAGAGCTTTTGATAAGATTGCATAGGTTATGCATGAGTTATGCTGAAAGGAAAGTTATGAGGCTAAAGGGAAGCTACTAATGGAATTTCCTAAAAAGATTTCAACTAAGACTATTTAATATTTTCATTCATTGCACTAGCATAAATGGGAGGATATGCTCAGGAATTTACTGATGACACAAAGTTGGGAATGCTCACGCATACAGAAGAGGACCAGAATTATCATACAGAAATAATTGAATGATCTTTTCGGTTATAGTTGTAGAAAGATTTAAAAACTGAATAGTGCAAAGTTCAAGGTCAGGGGTGTAGGTTGTAGCCATGTTGGTCTAAGGACATGGGCAGAGAAGCTTCTTTGGGTAAATTCGATATCTTTTATTAGACCAACTGAAATAGTTGGAAAAATTCTTCTTTGCAAGCTTTCAGGTACAAATACCCTTTGTCAGGTTGAGGAAGCATCTGCAGTTGCTCTGTGCTCTTCCTGGATGGAATAGTAAAGAAGCCAGAGGCTAGTATGCATGCAAGAAAGCCAGTCAATGAAAATGTAAATTGAGGTAGTCATTGGGTGAAGCATATTCCAGTCAGGAAGAGCACAGAGCAACTGCAGATGCTTCTTCAGCCTGACAAAGGTATTTGTACCCAAAAGCTTGTAAAGAAGAATTTTTCCAACTATTTGAGTTGGTTTAATAAAAGATATCAGATTTACCCAAATAACCTTTTCTGCCTAAGTTCAAGGTCATGCATTAATAACAAGGATTTCTGCTATAACCCAGGGCTTAACAACATGAAACAACACAGTAGGAGAGAGACCTAAATGTATGAGTTAATACTAATGACTGGAAGCCACCCACTTGATATAGCTGTGGATAAAATAAAGGATATATCAATTGATATGTTTCCTGTAGAAATCGGGACATATTCATGCCGTTGTACAAAACACTGGTAAAAGCTAATCAGGAATACACATACCATTCTGATCATCAATGTTCAAACTAGATAAATTCAAACTAGAATAGGGCAGAGATGGGATATTAGGATGATTAGAGAAATAGAGAGCCTATCTTATGAAAGGAAACTAAAAATGTTTAGATTATATAGCCTAGCAAGATGAAGGCTTAAAAGAGGATAAGATTGATCTCTATAAATACAGTGGGAAGGTAAGCAGCAGGGAAGGCATAGAACCATCTAAAGAATGGCATTGGCAGAAGAACTAAGGGATGTAAATTGGCCACTAATACATTTCAGCTGAACATTAAAAGAAAGCTCCCAACCATCAGAAGCATGAGGTTGTGGGACAGCTTTCCTAGAAGTGTAATGGGGGAAGATGGGGTAAAAAACTTAACTACCTCTAAATTTGAACTTGATAAAATAGTCATAGGGAAGATGATCTTGTGAGGCTGCAAGGGACCTCACAAGCTCATCTAATTTATCCCCCTGCTCAAGACAGGATCATCCTTGACTAAACCATCCCAGCTAAACGTCTGTCTAACCTGGTCTTAAAAGCTCCAAAGATGGAAATTCTGGAGTTTCGCTAGGTAGCCTGTTTCAATGCTTGAGCACCTCAATAGTCAGAAAGTTCCTCCCAAACTCCAACCTAAATTTCCCCTGATGAAGCTTGAGGCCACTGCTCCTAGTCCTGTCTCCTACAGCCATAGAGAAAAGTCCACCTCTATGTTTTCTAATTGCCCTTTAGATATTTGAAGGCTGTTATCAATTCTCCACCTCAGTCTTCTCTTCACTAGACTAAATAGCCCTAGTTCTTTCAGACTTTCCTCATAAATCCCGCTTCCCAAGCCCTTACTTATTTTTGTCTCTCTGCCCTCGACTCTTTGCGAACTGTCCACATCCTTCTTAAAGAATGGGGACCAAAATGGGACATAGTACCAAGTGAGGCCTCACCAGTGCTGAATAGAGCAGAAGAATTACTTTATTTGATTTGCAAGTGATGCTTCTCTTAATACTACCCAGTACATGGTTAACTTTTTTTACAATGACAGCACACTTGGCTCATATTCAGCTTATGGTCTCCTGCAACCCTCAGGTACTTCTCTGCAGTACTGCAACCTAGCCTTGCACTTCCCAGTCTGTATTTTTGCATGCAGTTATTCCATCCCAAGAGCAGGACTTTGCACTTGTTGTTGAATCTCATCTGGTTGATTGTGGACCATTCCTCCAGTCTATCCAGGTCATTGTGGATCTTAGCTCTACATTCCAGAGTATTTGCAACTCCACCCAATTTGACATCATATCATCCACAAATTTGCTAAATGTGCATTTAATCCCATTGTCCAAATCTTTAATGGAGAAGTTAAGCAATACCAGACTCTGGACAGACCTCTGGACATTTTTATGAAGAGTCTTATGATGTGGTTTTGTGCAAGAACAAGGGACTGGACTTAATGACCCCTGAGGCCCCTTCCAGCTCTGTTTCTAAAATCTTCAAACGTATTTCACAATCACATGTACTTCTTAATCTAAATTTCAAAATTTAAGAAGCTACTGTTCCGTTTAAGCAAAGAAAGCATAACTGTAGAGGAAAACCTTCATGCTAAATTAGTGTTTGCTTACTTGAAGAACCATCACCACACCTTGTCAGTAAACTCAGCAGAAAAGACAACATTTAAATACTCGTAATGGGCTATCTTCTCATGATAGAAATGATCCCTTCAACATCAGGGTTAAGGTAGTCCTAAGGCAGGCCTTTTAAGCTGCCTTTGCTGACCTAGGCTAAGAAAAGACATTCAAAAAGCCCTAGCAGAAAGTGCTTTAAGTATTGCACTTTACTTAAAGGGCTGTAAGGTAGAGTGCTTAATGCACACTAAGTGTAATGTCTGTACCTAGCCCTATAATTATCAGTTTGATTCTAGCAGGATGCTTGCTTTCAACAATCTATTATTTTTCCTGGCATGTAGGCAGCTGTGTAGGGAGCCTTTAAATTTACACCGTTGACTCAGTCTTCATTCACTATAAACTCTTTCTGACCAAATTTCAATAACTACAGGAAATTTTAATTAAAACCCAATCTTGCAAACCCTTACAGGATTAAGGTTTTATATAACTGGGCCCTTTGATTCCTACCATGATTAAAATTTGCAGAAAGACCACATTACATCCTGCAGACAGTATGAAGGGGCCTCCAGGTATGTGAATTTATATTCACTTTAAGACCTCTTTACATTCCTGTTTGACATATTAGTATCTTAGAATAAAAGAGATAAGGTCTATTTTGTTCAAAATGAAATGACCATTTGCTTCAGCAATCAGTGACATTTTAAAAAAGCATTTATTGACATGATTAGTATGATAACCAATTTTTAGGTATATTATACCTACATTTTCTATGGCATAAAATTTTAATCCAATATTGACAGTTTCTGTGATATAAAAATCTTAATTCAGTATCCAAATTTTTGATCCATCCCATGTTAGCAATGTGTAGGAAATTGATTTCTGAGCAAACATATTCTGACAGCAGTTCAATTTTAATAAATAAATATATTTTAATGTCTATCTTTATGTCAAGCATAGAAGTGTCAAGAAGAATTAAAAGTACAAAACAGTTCCAGTAATTCAGAAATATGGGCTTTATTCTCACTGAATCAAATTTCAACCAATTCAGTCTCTTTACACTGTGCTAGTATGCTAAAGGGGGTATACAAACACCTTATAGCTCCTACCATACATGCATAAAAGAAAAGGGACCATAGTGAAAATTCAGTGCAGTGCACAGATTCACAATAGTTTTATCAAAATTCCTTGAAGAATTATATTGTATTCCAATAAGCAAGGAGGCAAGATACATATACGCATCAGACTGGTTTTAAACAGAATCATTTTCATGATTCCCTGAGATGTCAGCTGCTCTTTAGAAGTTATTACACAAGAGGATTTATGGCTGTTATTAGATGTTGCTTTATAAATTGAAGTGAAGTGATCAATTAATACACAGAGAATTTTATATAGGCAGAATGGATATCATAAGTATGAAAAGCCCTAATTAGGAGTGCATATTGCTATACTTCACACTTACGATTCTCTAAGAAGTTATTTTATTTGTGAATTAGCTTAATCACAAAGAAATTAAAGAGAATAAACTTATTTGTGTGAAAATAATACTCTAGATGCATGGAGGCTAGACAGGAAAAGTGCCTAGAGTCATTTCTGTATCTGATCAACTAGCTTGTCTAATCCATTTTACTGTGGATAGTTGGCCTGACATGACTTCAGATTAGTTTAATAGGGATTAAAGTGGCATGCAGTGTATAAATTTATGAATTTGCAAGTCTAAACATGTTTAGGAATTCATTTATCTTTAATGGCAGGAGGAGGGGAGAAAGTTCAAAGTAAAATTTCGATGCATTTAAAAGCATAGATCATGTCCTGGGAAATTTGGAAAACAACTGAGAACTGCCCATTTCTCAGGTCAAATCCTGATGTCTTTACTCAGTCTCTACTCTCAAAATTCTCAATGGAGTCAAGCAGTAAGGCCCCCTACGGAGTAAATGTACAGGTCCCTATGTAAACCTACAAGTCTCCTTGATTACTGCCCAAATAAAGCAGGCCTCTGGCTTTCAGTTTCCTGAGCTGGCATTATGTGTGCATAATGTCTTTAGAGCTAGAGCTGCCAAAAGAAAGGGGCCAAAGACAGCCAAATTATGATATCACACCAATAAAACCTCATCATAGTGACACGCATAAAACACTCTGTAAACTGCTTTTGTAAGCTTTAATTTATTAAGAGTTTTTGAACTGTTTTCATTCAGTGACAAGTTTTCATTTACCTCTCACGTCCTTCATTAATTTGTTTCCTCTTTTAAAAATAATACAACATTTTTGGCAGTTTGAAGCTCATGAAAATATAGATCGTATATAGACCCAAGATGAAGCGACCTGCCAGAGATCCAGGAACCCATTTTTTTTAACTGCTAGGCCAGAATACGATGAAGTTTTTTCTTACTTGATTTGTCTAGTAGCTACCTTGCCTGGTGATGGCTTCCTGTCATTCTGTTACATACTTTAAGACCAGATTTGGAATTATTTCAGCAGTTGTCACTGGGAGCCTTGCAGATTCCAGTGGTGATGTATTCATTCTCTGGAGCATGTGAATGCAGAGTCCCTTGCTGTGGCACTTGCAATGAAAACTAATATAGACTCTCTTTGACAAATCTGGAAATGTTAGAGGACTTACTATTAGGAGATTTCCTCTGGGGTTCTAAACAGGGTAGTGCTATTTTTATGGTCTTACCCAACCATAATACTTCTCCACTACAAGTTCATGATGGTGACTCAGAATCATTTTGGGAATGCGGCCAAGGATATAACTGGACAGCAAAAAGGACTAATTGCTCAATACAGCATCATACAGCGCTGACCCCACAGATTTCTATGCATAAATCCATTCAGGAGTCAATTCTGCCTTAAACATTTACTGCTCTGCACATTTCTCTGCTACTGCACAGGAAGGAAGGGTTCAGCCAAAGGCAGCAAAGTTCCTGAAGGAGCCTTGATGCATGCTAGTAAGGAACAGGCTAGGCAGTGGATGTACTGATCCTCCAAACCAATAACTCTGATTCAAGGGCACAAGACTTTCCTTCAAGACTGTGAAAAATGTATTAGCTTTTTATGAATGTCTTCTGAGCTTCAGTTTACCATCTTGGTTTATGCTGCCTATCAGCACTGAGCCTGGAGGTATACAAACAGGAACTGAATCAATGGTAGAGGTATAGCTGAGATAGTTTGGTTCTCCTAAGTTTCCAGAGGGGTCATGAGCTGTAGACCAGTTGAAAGCTTTTCTTGCTTGCATTTGATAGAACACCTGTTGGGAAGGGGTACCTACAAGGTAGCTAATTAAATTAGGGGTGACAAGCATCTGGAGAGGAGGTATTAGTTCCAGTAGATCCTGATAGATTTGCAGGGGAATATGCACTTAAGGCTCTGTTGCTGCAGAAGGACAGTGGAAGCAAAAGCCTAGTAGTTTGTAGCTTAGCGATCCAATTTAAACTGGTGTGAATTATGAAGTTCCACTAGGAAAAAAAAGACAAAGTGAGGCCTCCAAAGAATACCCCTGAGTGATAGATCATGTGTACATCTTGCTCCTGGGCCCCCACACCACAGATTTCCAGGATCTAACAATTTGGGAAGCTGTACCTCTACCCACTCTTTTGCCTTTCCATGTCCCATTTCCTACAGGCTACTCAGTGGGTGGTAAAAAAATGCTACATATTCAAAGAGACAAAAAATAGAGTGAAGAATAGAAAATGAATGGGTTAAAAAGAGGGGGAGAAATAGGAGGAGGAGAAAGAAAGGAGGAAAGAGCCATAAGGAGTAAATGGGATTGAAAAAGCCAAGGAAAATATAGAAGGGAGTGAAAGAAATAAGAGAGATGAAACCAAAAGGTGAGAACCAACCCTCCATCTTGCCAAAAGAAAAAAAATCCCATAATTCTTTCCCTCTCAACTTCCCCCTTTCAAGACAATTTTTGTCTAATGTCTCCTTAACCTCACACCTTTTCTATGAGTTCCAAGGAGCCCAATGTTTAAGCATTGGGAATATAATTTTGCTGCAGAGCAAAATTGTACCACGATGTTGGCAGAGTTTGAAACTGCTGAAGAATGTATATCATTCCTCACATGAAACATTACAAATGTTACTGCTTTCCTTTATTTTGTATTTTTGCATTTTTTTTCAGTTTAAGAAGATATTAGGAAAGATGGCACTGGAAAGTTCATGTAACTGTCACTGGTCTCATCGTAAGATCAGAAATATATTTTAGAAGAATTAAAGATTCTCTTCTGATACTTCTGGTTCAATAAAGAGATGAACAGAAAAGTAAGGAATTCAAATATTGTACTGGTTGCAATTTCATTTTTCTCCCATTCTCAGGCTTAAGAATTTCATCAAGAAGTGACTTAGAATTCCTTTGAAAACGGCCTTATAAGATCAGGCCATTCAGGTGGTATTAATATTTCTAGCCAACTTTTCAGTTAAACACCATGGGAGAGGGATGAATACTTGAATTGTGGATCATGGAAACCAAAGAGGCCTTTGGAATGGATTGAGGGGCAGGGCTTAATCACACACATCGAAAAGATTTCACACAGTTCATGTATCAGACAAGGGAGGCAAGATCTTACGAAAGTGACAGGGGCAAAAGGTTTTGCGATGAAAAGTGGGACAGAGAAGAGAAGCTTATTTTTTTCTTGCCATGATATGCCTTGATTTTGAAATGAAGCCTGCTGAGTAGGAAGTGCGTGCAATGAGATCAAAGAATAGTGCACATCTGTCTAGTTGCTAAAACACATGGATATTAAAAATTTGGCCTCTGGGAGAAAAACTCAGATTCTCAAACAAAATATGAATGAACACTGCACAATCAACCTTATTTTACGCAGGGAAAAACCTGGAACCCAGTTTCCATAAACACTTGTTTCTGGAAAAACTCTTTAGAACAATTCAGAAAAGTTCAGAGCAAAGAGTTATACCTTTGCCAAAACATTGTCCTTTCAGTTCTGTGTTATCCAGAGCACTCTGGCTGGAAGCCATGAATCCCTTGCTATGGAAGAAATCACTAGAGGGTGCAGCTGATAAACTGACAGTGTTTGGTCTTTCATATTAACATATTGTTAATTTTCTCATGTTGTTTCTTTCTGGGGATGCTCTTGCAAACAGAAAGTGAGTTTGACCTTTGCCTTGAACTTCCTAAACAGAATATATTTTGGGATTGAGCCACCTTTATTTAAGTGCAAGTGTATATATTTGAAATAATGTACCCAGCATGCATAATATTAAGTTCTCATTTAATGGTGAACTAGGTTGCAATAGTAGAATCTACCATCCTCAGGAGCACTTGTTTAACTTAATGCATGTGAGCAGTACTATTGGAGTCAGTAGTTTTATAATCTAGATTACAGATCAAACCCTTGGGATGCCAGGGACAAAATAGTATCTTCCTGGTTTTTAGTTCTCCAAAAGAAAATCTACAGTCCTATTTCATTGTTAGGGGCTTCCTTGCTTATGAGTGACCTGGAGATCTCAGTGAAATGATTTCCACATCACGGAGGGGTACTCTTCAGGACTTAGTCAAAAGGAATCACTTCCTTTGTATATTTTTCACAGGTTAGGTGCCTGGCTGATGTTCATGTTCCAGCTGAAGATATGTTAGCTATATCTTCATTTTTTGATTTACTAGTAAGAGTCCTTCACCTGTTTTGGGAAAAGGATAAGGATAGAAGCAAATTGTTCTACAACTTCTAAGGACTTCCACTCAAGACAAAAAGATCTGCCTGCAGCATGATACTGCTTTTGGTTGACTCTACAGTACTGGTCTATTGTCTTTTGTGAATGCCTTTTATATATTATCAATATATTATATTAAATCTACATTTTGTGAATTACAACCCTGCTGTCTGCTTGAGTTATAAAATGTGTTTATATTGCTGTCTAAGATGTTAGATATTTTCTTTTGGATATAGATAATAAATTCATATTTGTGATTATTAACTCACTCTGAATTGCAGTTATTGTATATCTTATCTGACAACATTCAATTTTTAGCTCTATTTCTCTCCTCTCTTTTTTTCACATATGCTTTCTTGAAACTGCACCTGGTGAAAATACCCATTTAAAATTTTTTTCATTACAAGTTTAATCTCTTTTTTGGCTAGTGATTCATTATAGAACCAATCCTTATTCCTGTAACTATATTAATTTCTTCTTTAATATGTAACAGTTTCAACAAATATGTTTCATCTTACATGTTACTCATGAGTTGGTTACTTTGATTATTCATAATTTTGGTTGTGTGATTGATGGCTGAAGTCACATGTTTTCTGGTCCCTGACTGGACAAGTAAAACTCTAAAACAGGAAAATTATAAGTAAATAAAAACTAACATTTTTGGCTGTTAAGTCATATTATTCATACAAGGGTCTAGTATTTTTTGCATGAATAAAACATCTTCACTAAATTTCTTGAAACTTCTTAGTTAAGTTATTCATGTGCATTTGTGACTAAATAATTGGACCCTTAATTGCCTTATTTGATGGTAAGTTCTGATCTTATGGTTAATTATTCAATTCCATTGTGCCTAAAACACTTGAGAATATGTCACCATTTTACTCATTTTGTAATTGAAGTCAATGTTGGCAGTATCCTTTACTTTACACTGGTATGCAGCAACAATCATAAAGAGTAGATATATTAATACAAAGTTCAGTAAATATTTAAGAAAAATTATGCATACTCTACCACACTATATAGAAAGTAAATTTTCAAACAGTTTTTAGAAATAGTTGTCATCTTGCTGAACTTTCCCTATAGCTGTTTCTCAGTGGAAACTGCCATTTTACTCATACTTCCCAGTAGGAACTCCAGATTTATTATGCACAGAGGGAAGGCAGAGGCCATTCATATGCATGGGAGGTAGAGATTTTCAAAGTTGTGGTTCTGTTCTGAAAAGTGACTGTCCAATAATGGCACTTTCTTCCTCAAAGCTGCTTCCTGTGTGTATTCAGAGTTACATCTGCTGGCTTTAGTGACAAAAATAGTTTTTACTGATCTTTAATCCTACTAGCCCTGAAGAACTAGTACAGCTAAGAGGGTCTGAACTGAATTCTATTCCTTTTAGTTCATAACCAAAAGCTTCTTCACTATGTTCAAGTTGAAGATCCAATCAATTATAGCCATGCAAATTCACAGGTAGTGATGGGATTGCACAGGTGTCACAGGTCATAATCTGAAAACAATGGGGTTAAACTGGTAACTGAGAGCACAATTTATTTTACAGAGCAGTAGTGTAACTAAGTGGGGATGAGTAGGGTACCAGCCCTGGGTGCAAACTTAATGGCAATGCCAAAATGGCAGGCACCACCTCTGCCTCTGCTGATACTGCTACCGCTCAGGGCACAGAATTGCCCAGTGACCCCTCTGCTGCAGAGCCTTTCATATTAGTACAATGTACAAGAAGGAAAAAATCAGTTTTACTCTCATAGTTTAGTTTGAATTTTCTGAGTTGAGAATTAGAAAAAATATCACTCCCTTCCCTCCTCCCCTCCCCTCCCCTCCCCTACCCCCCATTTTAACTGAGCAAGCTTGGCACTCAGTGGAGTATGACAAAAATTTATCCCCCAAATCCTGATGTTAAAGAGTCACTTTTCGCTATTTGGTAAATATTGTTGGAAAGGATCATAGCCTGGTGTAGGTAGGTTTAACATCACTGAGGAGGCAATAAGTCTATCAAATATGTTCTGTGTTTGGTGTGCTTGAAAACAGAACCCAAAACATTGCTTATCCTCTTCTTTTCCTTGGTGGTAAGCTTTCTTCTTCTTGTGGAGGGAGGGGTGTCAGATATCTTTTCCCCATGAGCAGTTCCATTAGAACTCAGTGTGGAGAAGATTATGTGCAAGAATAAAAAAATTAATGATAAAGACAATTTGCAGAGCCAGACTCAATATATAAACTGACGGTAATTGTAGGTCCAGATTTTCCCTTACTAATGTACAAAGGCCTTCTTTATTGCCAGTATAAAGCAGCTCTAGATGTAGTTTAGCTAACTACAAGAGCATCATATCACCTTATGGATATCTTCTGAAGGCATAGAGCTGGAATAGCAGTCCTTACATTACAACTTTCTCTGTGCTGCCAGTGCAGAAGCACAGCTAATGTGTCCTTATTCTCTATTCAGTCCTGACTGGGTCCATTGGCAGTCAGCAACCATTATGTTTTCCATCAGGATCAAGGAGTTACAACGGCAGCTCGTTTCAAAGCCATTACAAAAGCCACCATCTAGCTGCACTGGGTGATCCTCAGCCAGAGTGAAGACTCTAGATCAGCACTTGAGGATGATGACTTTGTGAAGATGGTACAATTTTGCACAAAGTTTTCAAAAAAAAAAGCTGTACAACTAAGACAGCCTTGTACATTCACACTTATCCTCTTTTCCCTCCATGAGCCTGGAGATGAGGAGGCGAGTTTGTACTTGCAAGCCATCTTTCCAAGTCCCAGACTCCCATATGGATACTATTGCTGCTTGTAGTGGCACCCGTTACAGCCTTAACTGAAACAGCCTTCATTGACTCATCTGCTGCTAAATTGTTGTTGAGGTTTTTTTCTTGTCGCTCTTTTATTATGTCTTTGAAAATCTGCAGTTGTGCTGAGGAACACACAAGAACAGGACAGAGTGATGCATGAAGTGAGGAAATTGAAACCAGGTGTGTTTACTGTGCTGGCACATACACCACAAATCTGCTAAACCTGGTGTGCTTATCTAATTCCCAATATTCCCAGGCCACATATATGTTTCCTATAACCCCTTAAAGTCCAGGCAACTACAAAAGAAAACTTCTACTTGGGCTTCACATACATCTATTTTCAAAATACAAACTATGACTGAATTTACATATTAATTACCAACTCATGATTCTTCTTTCTGCTTAGAGTGCATTTTTCTAAAGGAAAGAATCAAGACCTCTGGTATGATAACAAATTATTCAATGTAGTTACACTAAACCTAAAATAAACTGCATGTTATCCCATAGGGGTTTTTGATAAAACCAGCAAAGTGGTAGAGAAGAAAAATGGAATGAGTAAAATGCATTAAACCCCTCACCTCCAATATATTGGGTATTAGGATACAATTTGAAAACATGATTGTAAAAGATCATTTTGACCATCTGATTTCTGCCTTATACAGATTGCTTCCATTGGCACTATACTAAGGTAGCTGAAAAATAAGTAAAATAGTAACTACACGATAATGAATAAAACAAAATGATCAAAGACTTGGTCTGAAATGACCAACGCTGCCATTTGTAATATAAAAGAAACATCTGCATAGTTGAACAGGTCTTCTAGATACTTGTAAAGCTAAATCATTACCATAGATAACCATAAATATGCAGCCCATTTGCTGGCTAACCTGATAACAGAGCCATATGGTCCACAAATTCTCTCTGGAATTATTCTCTGTTATGTATCCAAAAAAACATTTTTATAGTTTTCTTTTTCTTTTTTTTTCCCTCTCAGGGTGATCTTAATTTTTGTTCTATTCTTTTGTCAACTGGGCATAATGGACCTTCTTACGAGACCAACATGACAGTGTTTTCTAAGTAGTATTGTTAGTTGAAGTTTGCAAAATGCTTTGAACACAAAAATGCAATATAAATGCTTGTTATAATGTATACCTATGAAGATGTATGCAGGTTATGCACTGATTAATTTATCAGTTCTTCTTATGTCTTTGCTGCAACAATAAAAAATTCATGTCATGTGTCTAATGTGTTTATTGCTTTGGAAAACCAGACTCTAAGGAAAAGTGTTATACAATTGTGTATGAAATAAAGAAAAAGACTCACTTCTTCCATGTATAGAGCATCTATTGCAAGTGGATCTATTGCAGCCTTCCAATGCCACTAGACCAAGACTTCTAGCTTGTGTACTTTTTGTGACAAAAAGTGGCAAGTTATGACAATAGAAGAATATTTGCTTTGCTTACTTACTGGTGATATTAAAAAGATTAATAAGGTTAAAACAGCAGATACTGAATGCAGATTGCTTCCTACTTCTAAAAATGATGATGGTTTCACTATACAGTGAAAGATTTAAGCATCTCATACTGTGCTTCTGGAATGCACACATGTTAAACTAACACCGTACCCCATGGTATAATAAACACTTAAACTTGAAATAGTCAAAGATACAGACTAGTTTTGATTTGATGATGAAAAATGTGTAATGTATTTTCTTTGCAGTGTTCTGAAAAAAAATACCTTCTTGAATTTGGTCATTGCCTTTCTTTTTCTTACTAGCAAAAAAAAAAAAATCAGACTAAGGGGCCTGGGATTCAGACTGGTACTGGGACTAGGACTGATCACTGCATCACAATCACTTCAAGTTCAGTAGTGACCAAAAGCAGCAGGAAGGGATAAGAGTTCCTGTAGACTGCTCATTTGGGGACTAGTCCGAACATCACTGAATCCAGTGGTAGCCTTACCATAGACTCTAAATGGAGTTGGGTTGGAACAAAGTATATTGTGTTTCTCTTTAGTTCCTGGATAAAGCAAGCATTAAATTATCTGGCATGAGTTGTGTGTAGTTCTTTGTGTACAGGGGGAATCACTACCGTATTTAGGCATGGAAGAACTTAAGGTTAAAGTTTTAGAAGTTTCTAGAGGAGCATTCAAGAATACCTCTGACCTACTCTATTCATATAAGATTCAAAACCTCCAGAAAAGCCAACTTCTTTCCTTGTTTTTTCTTCATCTTTCTCTTTTTTACAGTTTTCTAAATTATGGTGGTGCCAAGACCTGCTGAAAACTTTACAAAGAGTTCATTGTTGGTATCTACTCAGGCCTAAGCACCCAAGACAATATTGTCTAAATAAGGATACTTTTTGTTATGGATACTCCAACAACTAAAATATAGGTTGGATGTGTAGGGATTTAGGAAACCAGAGGAAATGCATAGTAAAAAGCACTATGTGGTGAAACTGCTTTTCAGATTACTCACAGAAAAGTGCTCACTGCTCAAGACATGATAGGACCTGAAATAGTCTTATATGATATAGTGGCTTTCTACTCAATATTATACACCAAATTTCCTGTGTGCTGTTATTACTTAGCCAAGTGCCATTGAAATCAATTATACAAATATCCTATTCATGGCATAATAGGTAAATAACAAACTGTACTGCCAAAATTCCTCACAGAACAAAGCTCTTTTTAAGTATGACCATAATATTCTTCCTCAGAAGTAACTTGTAGGTAATATTACTGTTCATAATTATACTTGTGTATTATTTCTACTATAATATACTAGTCCTTTGAATCATGTCTTCCTTTTTAGTTCCTAATTTATTTTCTCAGAACTGGAAAGGTCAATTCTGAGAAAGCATCAGGTGTTCAGGAAAGTTCTGCTTTTACTTAGTATTGCAGCTGGATTAACTGAAGTATAGAAAGGCCAAGATTCTTGATCGAGATCACAAAGATAGATAGTTGCTTAGACAACATTTGAATTGCATCCAGGCTTCTCTTGTTTGCTAACCTCTTATACTGACTAGGGAACTTCTTGCTAAGGCCATGTACAGAATTACATTTTTACTGTTATAAGTGATTGGAAACTCGTCTACACCCATAACAGTACAGAAGTTCAGCACACAAAACCGGTCTATACCCATAACAGAACCTAAGTTTGGCATACACAGACTGGCTTATAAATGGCAGAACCCGGTTTAAGACTTGTGCTCCCTCCCCACCCCAGGTGTTCTTTTCGTAAATGATTAAATGACTATTGACATTGGTTTTACACTAATATAACTACACTGGTACAGTAGACTTCATTCAGTGTGACTGTAAACTGAGTCATTCTTTCATTGTCCTTTGCCTAAAATTATATCACATACCACTTGATATGGTGGCAGGGAGACTTTGCCCAGGGAAGTTGACACTTTGCAGTGGATACCTTTCAAAACTGAAGTCCAAATACTGCTCTCAGCTGCAAACATGTAGCTCCTTAGCTCATAAAAAGAAGTCTCAGGAAGCCAGTTGATGGCTTCAAAGGAAAACCAAGTTCTAAAGAATGGATTTTTGCAGATACTAGTTGTCTGAGATTCAACATTTGGTCTCAAAATTAGTTAAATAAATTAAACTTAAGTCAAAGGTTTGCCCAGACTTGATGGGTTAGTGTGATGAAGGCACAGCAGTCTCAATGCTAATGGTATGCAAGGGAATGATATAGTCTGACCTTCGACTTCCAATCCTAAATGACCAGATACCCATTTTTCAAGTGGGCTGACTAGAAGTATCCTTTTGGCATGAGTCCAGAGCAGAGTTTGAGCTAATGCCTTCAGAGCAGGACAAAGAAACTTCAACTAGTTTGGCACCACACCTCAAAAGAAGAAGACGATTCTGAAGAAATTGGTGTCCTTTGCAATTTTTACAGTTAGAAAAAGCAGAAAATTTATTAGCCAGTCTGATTGCTATTTTTAGGTTACACTTTATCATTTTGAGTCAATTCAAAGCTTCTGAAATCCATCTGCCCCATAACTCTGTAGTTCAGGACTAAGTGGTGGCCCACAGGATATATACACTATACAGCCCATGAGGTGTTAAATTGCACTTCCCAAATGCAGTGGTGTGGAGAGGGTTGTATGTGGTGTAATTGTGGGGTTGCAGGAATGTGGTACACCAATCGGGGTACAGCGTGGTCATGGTGGTAGAGAAAATCTGTGGGGTGTGTGACCCAGGGAGAGCTGTGGTTTGTCCAAGTGTGGCCCATGGGGCGTGTGTCCTCCAGCTTCTTGGATACTGGACAGCCTTGCTGTAGTTCACCATATGGAAGGGGAGAGGGAAACACTCCCAGCAGCAACCTTTCCTAAGATCATTTTATGGGCCTAGGGAGTTGTGTGAGTATTTCTGAGGGCTATCGGATGCAATGTGTGGTAGTACCTGTATTTATGCCCTAAGGCTCAACAAAGAGATCCAAAAATTGTTTGCATAGGTCTTTACAAACCCTACCTAATTTAGTATAGTTCTTCATGGACTGCATGACCCCAGCAATAGCACTCAAGAAATAGCAATAAAGTGCTTCAGATGTCAGTAGATTACATGTCCATATGTGTTTTCAGTCTTCCCAATTACTTAAAGAATGAGGGGAGACCTAATAACAGTCTTTGAATATGTAAAAGATTACAAGCTATTTTCCATGTCCACTGAGAACAGGGCAAGAAGGAATGGGCTTAAATTACAATCAGGGTGATAAGGAAAATCTTCCTAATGGTAAAAGGCTAGTTAAGCACATGACTACATTACCTAGGGAAGTTATGTAATATCCATTCACTGGAGGTTTTTAAGGATAGGTTAGATATACATCTGTTGGGACTGTTTTCACCATAGTTGAACCTACCTTGGGGTACAGGATGGATTAGATGACCTCACAAGTTTCCTTTCAGTCCCATTTCCTATATTTCTACATTTTGCAAATTCTTTGCCAATAAGCACTTTGCCCCTAGGGAGATGACAGGAAACCCTAGGAAGCATTGGACCTTCCTCTTGGAAATTCTCTTGATGTGGCATAGCTCCACACTTTAAAGGAAAATCTCAGCCCCCTGACTAGATGTTTGGTTGTTTCTATGGGTCCTGGGAAGTGATTGGCATGATTAGAATTTGGTCCATTTTTTGGTCTTGATTTAATGTATTTTCTCCTCTCTTTGTGTAATAAAGGTTAGTTGTGGTGATAGATTTACATCATGCTTCAGACAAACCAGTTACTGAGAGGGTTCAGCATCTGGATGAAAAGTGATGTTGCTGGTGACATGATAGCCAACACAGTGCTGCCTATCTAGAAAGCACTACTACAGGGAACCAGTTGTAATTAGATGGGAAAACAGCAGTTAACATGAGAATTTGTGCAGTTATTGGGAACTTTATATGGAACAGCATCTGTTCTGTCTTTAAACTTTATTTTACTAATCCATGACAGTGTTTTGTCTACGAAAATCTGGTAGATAATATTGTATGTAATTTTGTCCACTCTTTAAACCTCAGATTGCTTGGGTTATTCTTTCTTTTAGAAACTTGTATCAAACACTCATAGCTTGTAAACAAACATTAATTCTCCTGTTTAACTGTGCAGCTTTTTTCCAGAATATCATCTTAGTTCCCCTTTAGCCTCCATAGCTGTATTTAATGCAATTACTTTAGTGCAAAGACTAATTTTGAGACGAGTATTCGGGCTGTGTGAAATTTCACTGGGTGTTTAGTTTTGAAGCTGTTTCAACATTTTTTGAGCTCAAAACAGTGAAATTGAAACAAAACAAAAGGCTTCAAAATACCTTTGAAATGAAACGAGGGCACTTGAAGTGTTTCAAAAGTTTTTAAATGTTTTGAGTTTCAAAGACGGGCTTAGTTGTCTTCAGTGTCAGTCCCATGCAGCAGTGGCAGCCTGCTGTCATCCCACACACAGATCCAGGGGCCTCAGCCTTCACAGGAGGAGTCTGGCACAGCCCCACAGCCCTCCTAGAGGTGCAGGCCCCTGGATCTGTGTGAGGGATGACAGCATGTTGTTGCTGCTGGCTGGGACCAGTGGCAGCAGCAGTCTTCCCAGCACACGGCACAGGCTGTGCTCAGTGCCAGTCCCAGCCAGCAGTGGCAGCCTCCTCTCATCCAGCATGCAGATCCGGGGGCCTGCACCCCTAGAAGGGCTGTGGGGCTGTGCCAGACTCCTCCCAGGGGTGCAGACCCCCAGGTCTGTGCGC
>NW_017728913.1:8549738-8562293 GCF_001723895.1 Crocodylus porosus
AATTTGGCCAGCGAAAGAGATGCCTTCTCTCTTGCCCTCTTTCATAAATTACACGTACAGTAGTATTTCCATACTATTTGTGTTCCTGTACTATATACTATTATGCTAATGATAAAATGCAGCCAGATATCAACCTTTTTATGTTACTTTTTATGAAGGATGGGGCATAGTTACAGATAATTATACAAAAAATAACTGCTACAGAATGTATTAATATTTCCCGTATTAAATGCTGATAATAATTAAATGAATTCTCTACCTTTGAGAAGCAAATTGATTTTGTGATTCAGATACTGTCCATAAAATCATTCTGACTAGTGAGATCAGCAGTTAATAATGAAGTAATAATGTTGAGTTGTAATGTTAAGGCCATTACTTGTTAAATAACTAGAGTTTTAATGCACAAATTATTCATTATTACTTCATTGTATTATCATAGCAATGATGATTATTACAACTATCTTGTGCAAAAATACTGTTTGTCCTCCTACTGAACATCAGGAAAAAGCAAACTAAGGTAAACAATGTGATATTCATTAACAATGTACCAATTTGGGGGCTTGCAGTACACATCTTTCCATAGCAATGATTTTTATATCAGTATGTTAAAAAACCCCAAAACATATGGGAAACTTCTGCTCCTATAATAGAATTTGACAATAAATATTTCTTTTTTTTTGTATGTATGTACAGCACCTTGAGATGTGGGAAAAGAAAAACACTCATCTGGTCAAGAAGCAGGTGTTTGCCCTAAACAGTTATATAACCCTGTTTTTTGAAAAATGGCCTTTGTTTTTGGTACCCAGTTTGAAACATCTTGAAGGGACTTAGTTTTTACCAAGTAATGTACTGAAAATTCACCCTTTGAAGAACAGGCTGTGCACTCAAAATTACTTTGAAAAATCTTAGTCTTGTTGATAATTTATTATGATTTGCATTGCATATGGACAATATGGAGAGATTTATGTTGTATATCATTTTATAATACAAAGGCTACATATACAGAAACAGAGCTAGATGAAACCTCAAGAAGTCATTTACCCCAATCCTCAAATCAAGGCAGAACAGTCCCTGTCTAGCCATCCCAGACATAGTGGGTACATCTACATGAAAAATTTACTGCAGAGCTGCCTAATTAGCTCTGCAGTAAAGTCTTTGTGTCTACATATGTGGCCCTATTAAGTCGCAGTAAATTAATAAATACTGACATATATTAGTAATTGTAAATACAAGTACTATCCTCTGGCAGCATTATTTACTGTGCAGCGATGCATGTGTAGATGCTGATGGGGCTGGCTGGGGTATGGGGGCTGCCTGTTGGCTAGCCATGCACTGAAGTACATTTGTGCTCCAGCTAGCCCCTCTGCAGCACGTAGAGCTGGGTCAGAACAGCCCTGGGCTGGCAGGCTGACCCCGCAGGGTCCCTTGCAGGCTGGGGCTGGTCTGACCCAGCTCAACATGCTGGTCCTGGGCACATGCAAAGATGAGGTGCCTGGGAGCAATAGCATCCAGTAAAATATGGGTCGGAGTGTATTGCTTGACATTAATTGCACCTGTAGATACACCATGTAAATAGCTAACTAAGGCTACAGGCTGTATGGGTCTATCTCAAACAGCTATCTCAAACTACCATTATTCCAGTCAATAGTAGAATGTACTGATTCCCTGCCCCCAGTGTTGTCTGCAAGAAGGCAGGAGGGGTGGGGGGAGAAGGGAAGAGGAGAGAGCTGCCGGCTGGGGTTTGTCTGACCGTTGTTGGATGGGGGAAGGGTGTATTGGAGCTTTCCTACCTCACAGCCTGCCCATGCTGCCCCCTCCCCCTCCAGCTCAGGTCAGGCAAACTTCAGCCTGTAGCTCCCTGAGGTACTGGAGCTGGGGGGAAGGTGGGGCTAAGGGAGAGAGTCTGTAGGCAGGAAGCTCCTGCACTGAATCGGCTCCAAGTGGAGTTCAGTACCAGCCCTCCCCTGAAAAATGTTGGTTGGGTCAGGGTGGGGGGTTGCTCTAACTCATGGCGCTTTATGTGAAGCGTCGTGAGTTAGAACAGGGACCTGCTTGTCTGTCTGTATCCACTGACTTGTGCTCCACCTAGAGCTCATCAAAGCTTGGTACAAGGTGGTAAATAAGTAAAATGGCTGAAGAACTGTAGCTCTCTCAGGGTTTCACAGGTCCAGATTTCTGAGTGTTCCTTATTAAAATGAGTTGTGGTTTTACTAGTGACTGGGTAAACACAAACACAAGAGCAACAGTTCTTACTCATTGCTTACCATATTTTGAGAATATATCTACCTACATATATATCTCCTTTGATTCACTGTTGAAATGTTAACAGATTAGTTTTAAATCTACCATTATTTCATGAGCAGAGGATGCCAGTTTCTTTGCATATTTTCAGATCACTCTGTCCTGGTTTAGTTTGCAGAGTTTACATACATGTTTACCCACAAAGACAGGAAAGCACTTACTACATATTTTTTGTCATTAGGCAATGTTTGCTTGTACTCAAACATATATTATAGTCAAGATATAGCTGAAGGCCAAAAGGGTTGCCTTCTCACCTAGCATCATATGGTATTGGTTTGATCTTTAACTAGGTGATCAGTAGCTGTAAAACCCACAGTAGGTATGTGGAGGAGGAAACAGGTTATGTGGATCTGAGGAAAAATGTTTATCAAAATACTTTAAATTATATCTGACATAGTAAAAATAACTTGGTTGGTTTGGTTCATGTTGAGTTTAGAAACACTCAACCTGGATTCAAATATCACATCTAAAGTAGAAGCCCTTTGAAAAGTTCAATTTAGGTAGCTGGGACTCAGCTGACTAATTCAGGATTTGGAATCTAACCCTGCCTCAGTCCAGCATCCTTCCAATGGCCGTCCTCTTATAAAGGTACTTTGCTTAGTGGTTAAAGAACATGCCCTATTGCTATTGCAGCTGGTAATGCCTTGCTGCTGCTATGCTCCAGCTGACTTTTGAACAAGAGTTTTTATATCATTCCAGTTCCAGTTAGTGTGACAACTGTCCCCTGCCTCCTGATGCAGTTGAGAAGTGCAAAACTCATGGAGAGAGAAACTGAGCTGAACTAGGAAACTGAAATTGCTAGTTTAGTTCAGGAAACTCAAAAGAGGGAAAGGCTACAGAAGAGTCCATGGTCTTGTTACCTCTCCAAGTCTCCCTCATTTGGGATTCTTATTACAGCATCTTTGACTTGTATGTCACAAGGTTCTATTTAGCATGAATATTTAGTTTGAAATAACAGTGGGCCTGTCTTTCAATCACATAAATGGAACTAAGCCTATCGAAGAAGGTGATATAACCAAAGATATTGTGCTGAGCCAAGCAACAAGTTTAAGAAAGTGTTACTAAATCTGAGACAAGGAAGTACTATTAAATTCAGCACAATTCTAGAGGTTTAATCCTGTTCCTGGGACATAGTAAGGGTTCGGCACCAATTGGGTTGTAGCTGAGAGGCACTATGGCATCTTCCACCCAGTTGTATACATCTGTTTCTGCAAAATAGAATCGTAGAAAATACCCATACTACTTGTCAGCACTTTATGTGTATATTTCCCTTTTAATCTCAAACAGCACATCTGGGCCTTATCTGTTATGCAGCTGGAAAGCAAAGGACAATTTTCAAGTGGAGTTATTAGACTAAGGCTGCTGCTTGAGAAAGTTCTGGTAAGAGAGGTAGGTAACAGAGGGTATTGATGATACTGTAGGCAGAGATTAGAATGGGACTGAGAAGCAGTAAATCTGTCGCACTATCCATTGACTATATTTATGTTGCTGAGCCAGTCTTACAACTTTTTCAAGGACATGCAAGAATTGCCTAGGGGGAGCCAGTTTGTTGACAAAGCAGCCAGAAAGTAATTTAAGTGAAAGAAGGCACCTTGTGCAGCTGCATGTGCTTCACAGGTCTAAACCCAGTCTTTGCTGCTCTGGAAAATATCTTGGTGAGCTAAACAATCACATGTTTAACATAATCTACTACAGCTTGGTTTGCATGCTTCTGTGTTTACTTGATGGGGATATTCTAGCAAATAAACTCAGTGGCAGGAATAGTTGCAAAGTTTTTAATATTACAAAATATTTATGAAAGTTCATGGCACATATAGATGCTTGTAGCTGACTGCAGTGGAAATCATGCAACTTATGACATTTGTATGCAGTAAAAACATACTGTTTATATTGTTGCAATACCTAGGATCTTCTGGGCACTATAAAAATGCAAAGAGAAACATAAAATCTGTGGAACTGCATACAAATAATATATCCAAGAAGGATATAATCCACATATTGATCATTCACAAGTTAAAAAGAAGTAGAATGTTTCAGATAAATTATTTATTATAAATTATGGAATTGAGCCTTTCCCTTATCTTTAGCAGGATTAGATGAGGACATATGCCAACCTCCCCCCCCCACTTTTCTTTTTTAATTTAGGGATTTTAATACTCCTTTATACTGTTTTTTTTTTCAATTAGATGTTACTTAAAAATAAAAATAAACTCTGGGAAACGAAGAAACCATTTTGTGTTCTAGGGGCTTTGCTACTGTCCCCTAACAGCATTCATAGTGCCAGCTCCTAATTAGTTTGGTTCTTGTTTGTTTTACAGTTACATATGGGTAGACAGACGGGAGAGACCCAACTTCTAAGTTGCTGTTATATTTATTATTTTTTAACTTTGTTTTTAATTTAAAAAATCATAAGCTTCATCTTGGTTTGAGATTGAATTATGCACCTTTCAGTTAGGTTTCAAGGGTGCAGACAGAAGTGCAGTTCCCAGCTACAGTTCAGAATGATTTTTGCAAAGCGTTCTGAGTTACCTTACCCCAGACCAAACAGAAGTTCACTGTTGGTTCCAGGGGGGGAAGGCAATCTAGCTGCTGGCTGGGAGCCTGCAGCCAGGTTCCCATAGCAATGACTACAGCTCTCTGCTGGTGCTTGCTGTTTTCAGAACGGGATGGGGGAAAGGCAGTGGAGGGAACTGAGGTAATGGGGGCTCCAATTCACCTATCCCACCCTCCAGGGGGGACTGAAAAACTCCCAGACTGAACTTCCTCTTTTCCCTTTCCCCTCTCCCATTCTGAAAGACAGGCTGGGAGCTTAGCAGACACAAGTTACAAAATATGCTACATTTTGAAACATCTTTATCTGATACCTCATGCAATGAGGGGTCAGATTTCCACCCAATTAGCCATTTTTGAAGTTGTTTGCAGCTATGCAGTTGTGTTTGGCCACAGATATAAACTGCTTTCTGTGGCCAGATCAGGCAAAAATTGTCACTTCTGTCTGCACCCCAAATGACCACCGATAGCTACACATTTCAGTTATGCAGGTGTCTTTGAATATGGAAAGACTTATCCCCTTTACAAAAGCTAATGCAAATATTCTGTACCTCTGTGCTTCTACCCATGACATGGTGTGAAGACAGCTATATCAGATGCCCAAAAGTATTAGTTTTTGGAAGTATCACAAAACATTATAGAAGAAACATTAAAAAAAATTGAGACAAATATGATGCTAACCTTGCAGACAACAATAATAATTGTTGCTGTAATTATCAATTAGGGCATGTCTTCACTGCATTGTTAGCTCTGCATATAACTCATCTACTGTCTCTGCATCCACACATACAAAAAATGTCTAGCTTGAGTTAAGTCATGCTCTAAACACAAATTATTTACTCATTAAAGACTATGGGATACAACTTCAGTGCTGTTTACATTATGCTCCAGCTAGTAATGCCATGAGGATGGAGCTAGCAGTTACATTTGTATTAGTCGAGTTCATCATCTTTTAATCCAGTCACTTGATCACTTGATGCAGATGTGTTGTTTCATAGTGTAGCTTCTTTCATTTGAAATATCTTAGCAAAGTAACCTGAAGATGTTAAGATGCCTAAAGATGTGAAAAGGGGCTCCATGACTTTTCAACAACATCTGAGTGACCAACTCAGCAAGTACCCTTTGAATTACTATTTGTGAGCTATTTGTAAAGAGATATTAAGTAGATTATTTTGGGTGAATTTCAGTTGAATGCCTGAAATTAGCCATTTATGATTAATTGTATGAAAAGACCCACAGTTATATTTCTGTGGGTTATTTATAAATGGATACGGCTAGGTTAATAGTAACCTTTTTTCCTCATTTGGCAAAGACATTTCAAACAGGTTTTTATGTTGTATGACCAGCTCTATCTGCATCATACAAACATTAACTAATGAATCTTCCCAGCCACCTGTGAGATAAGTGCAATAGGTGTTTGCCAGTTTTACAGAGAGAAACATGAGATAAACATACGGGAAAGCTACAGGTTGAGAGAGGTATGAGACAAGATGAAAACGTATAATGCAATGCCCTGACAAATCCACAAGGTCATGACACCATGTTATAATGCAATAAATACTGTGCAGCTGGTATGTCTCTGGCTACTTGCAATTATATTCATATAAAAATATTTTGATGAAAGTCTTTTTCTATGTTCTTGACATAATAATTTTCCATATGTGAGGACACTGATTAGCAGAGAGTGACATCACTCTAAAGAATAAAGAAATTTTGCTTTTTTAAAATATTTGATTCTGTTAATTTAGTGCTCAGAAAATGAGACCTTTTCTACATCATCCATGGAGTAGATAAACAATTGAATCGCTTAATTTTTAAGTATCCATCAGATTCCAAGTTCTTTGCCAGCATCTATTTACACATTTCCCACAAAGAAATTAAAATCAAGGAACATATTGTTCCCCAGACTTGTTGATTGACTTAATGATTTATGAGCTTGGTGTTTGAGACACTCCAACAATCTGCCCCATTACACCATAATAAGACTCGGGAAACATGGGACTGAAAAATATCAGAGCCCGACCTTACATACTTCATATTATGCAATGTCAGGTTGACCTTGAAGTCTTCAGGGAATACAAAGGGAACAGTTAATGCATATATAAGCTAAACACAGAAGGAGGCTGTGGCTGGAAAATAAATCCTATATGTTTGGTTGTCATAAGTTACAATGCTAACATTTAGCTTTCTTTTTCTAGAAAATGAGCTGAACATGGGACAAAAATTATGCTACAGCTCAGCATTTTCAAATTAAATTTTATGGCAAAAAATCTGGAGGGCCATATTCAGCTCTTAGTTACACTGGTGGAACTCAGAGTAGATCCACTTTAACAGTGATCAAAATCTGGTGCTATTTCTTTAACTTACAAAAGGGAGTAGAGAGGACAATTATAGTCTTTTTGCCTTTTTTCCCCTGTGCTTAGCAGTGTGTACTTTTACTATATAGGTTTTCCTGCAGGTAGTGCCTATTTATTTTTAGCACTGCTAATGGTGTGCTTACTTACAACATAACAGCCCTGCCTTCTGAATATGGGGAATGACTCACATCCATTAAAATGAATCTTGATACATTTGGCTACTCATATAAAACAGAGGTGCATAATGAGGGGGAATTAGAGGACACAGAATTCATTAATCCATGAGGTGGCAGTGATGCCAAGCATAGACAGGCATACATTTCTTACATTTGTCTAGGTGACAAAGTGATTGTTTCTGAAAAAAGGCCTAGAATTTGTGAAAATTTAACTCTTAAAGGGAGGGTATTCCACAGCCAGGAGAGAAAAATGGACTCTAGAAATAGAGCTGATGGCAGATTTTAAATAGAAAATGCATGTTCAATCTTTCCATTTTTCATTCTGGATTTTGTTAACTTTTTCATCAGTGTTGATTCAGCAGTTTCTTTGTCTTTTCTCATTCAGATGGATTTAGCTAGTACAGTGTGTGGTGGCGCAAGGACTGAGAACAGGATCCATTACATTAGTAGCAGCAAGAGTACCTCCAGTTTATGCTGCATGGTGATTCTGACTCTGATGTGGGTTGTACTCAGGGCTTATCCTCTGACTTAAAATAATGGTGCATCCAGTACAATAGTTGCTGATAAAATTATTGGGGGATCAGATATATAAAAGAAAGGGGAGAAAGGTATCTATATAGGTATTAGCAAATAAAAACAGCCCCCCCCAATCCAGCATTCCTTATATGCTTCAAAACACCCACTGACTTCAGTGGGAATTGAGTGTGTGCAAGGAATATAAAATTGGGCCAACATTTTGAAACTGGGCTGCTTTCCATAATATTATTCCTTCAAGGGTTTTTAGTGTGGGCGAGGGTCACCTTATTCATGTATTCTTGGTTGCGCTACATCTATTGAAACAGAATGTCTGGCCCAGTTAACTTTTATACCAAACACATGGTATTTTATTAAGAAGACTTCCCTGTGTGGACCTCTCACATCCTCCAACAGCTTTGACAATATGTTCACTGTTGATATATTTTAATATGGACATCCTAATGACAATAATAAAAAATAATAGTCTGCATGTTAGCTCTTTTTGTGCAGTGATTTCACTGCACAATATAAATACTAATTTATTGAGCCTCACAACCCTTCTCTGAGTCAAGGTACATTTTCAAACTTGGGTGTTTAAGTTTAGTCCCTTAAATCCATACCGAGTTCCTGGTTTTCAAAAGTGCAGAGATCCCTTAGCTTCTGATACTTGCCATTTTATACAAAGTCAGACAGCATGCCATTGACAGACCTGGAAAAAGATATAGGAAAATACCTAGATTCAAATCCTGCACATGACTCCTATCACCCAGTGGATCTGTCCTGAAATAAAACATAGGATGGTACAGCCACCTCTCAGTCCTGCTAGTTTCTTTAAAGCATCTACTGAATTAATAGCAAACTTGGTACCAGTTTCACAAAACCATCATCTTAGGGACTTCAGTAATGAAAGATATTTCCAAGCTCAATCTCATTAAACATCTTGGTAACCTCTGTGAATTCAGACATCCATGGCTGTAGTCTTGACTAGTTCTTTACCTTAGTAACTGATGATGGCAGTGTAAAACTGTGCTCACCTGTATCACGAGTTCTGATTCCTTTTGCCTCTAGACTGACGCGGCTACAACCTGGATACTCCAGATCCTGTGCACTTTTCTACATTCAAGTGGAAGGCCAGCTGGTAAAACAGAGAGATGAATTTGAATGACCTGTCAGCATATTGTTCTTGGTGGAGAGGTCTGGATTATAGAACTCACACATGACAGAGGTCATAGTGAACCCAAACCTTACAACTTTCAAAATGAAGTCCATATCTTTGGTTTGCATTTATTAGTAGTCTTGTCATCATGGCAAGCTACCATTGAGCCAAAGATGTATAACTTAACATTTTAAAAGGTAAAGAGGAGGAAGGAACCATTGGTTGTTATTCTAAAGGATAATTGATATTAGTCTTTTAGTTTACACAATGATGCCCATACACTCCTATGATGGCCTTAAATACATATTGTAACAATGATCCCCCTTGAATTTGGCTCTCTAGGATGCTTAAAAGTCATTATTTCTGCAAGGCTTTTGTAGCATGAGATGCAGCTAGTGAATGATTGTATTGCCATTCCCTAAACTACCAGCACCTAATTCACTGAACCAGCAAAGAATGTCTAGAGTCTAAGCAAATCACTTTTGATCACTGAGGGGGCTAATCTCCAGCAGAGTTCATAAATCCCCTCATATCTGTCTTAATATTCTTCCTGGCTCAAGTCACCATGACAAATCACTGGCTTCTCTCCAAGCTACTGTGAAAGGAAGTCAAATCATACTAGGTTGATTCACAGGAACAGTTGTGCACCCTGCTTGCTTAATCTGACTAGCCAATCTGACCACTAGCTATCACTTCTAAGGCTATCACTATATATAGAAATGGAGCCTGACCATATGTTAAAGGCAACAGCAGATCCTTTTCTAATGGAGCAAAGAATGCACAACCCCTCATAAGGAACATTTTCTTTATTCCCTTATGCTAAGGGGGGGTTCTAGAATTTCAGTCATAGCACCTATACCAAGCTGAGATCAGCATGTTTGTCAACTTGCAGAAGAGGTACTATCTAGAAGAGTTTATCTTCATATTACAGGTAGAACAGAGCAGAACTGTGAACTGCAGAAACATTGCCAGACCTCAGGGTTTTTCTACTTGACAAACTCCTGAGGTTTGGCAAAGACCCCTTCTGAGGTCTCTTCCAACCCTAATTTTCCATGATTCTATAACACAACATGGTGCTATGCATACCCGAGATACTGGAAGTAGTATAATCATGTTAGTACAGCAGGGGTGGGCAATTATTTGGACCCATGGGCCACATAGGGAGTTTTGCTGAGCTGTTGCTAGCTGGGTCCACACCTCCCCCCAGCACAAATCACCAAAACTCCCTATGTGAGATGGGGTCATGGGCAGGCAGGGAGCATTTTTCAGGAATGGGATGGGCAGGTGAGCTTTGGATTCTGGTTTGGGGTAGTGGGGCAGTGACAGTACGAGGCAAGGGCCCAGGGCAGAACTGTGATTTGCTGCCCACACATCCGTGTTGGATGCCAGTTCCGTGGGCAGGGGCATGTGGGAAGCAGATCACAGCTTCCCACATGCACAGAGCACAGACCCTGTGCCCTGGCTTGGCACTGTCACCACCCCAAGATCCTCCACTTGGTTGGGTAGGCGGGGAGCTGCATTCAGGGCCAGAGCCAGGATCTTGGGGCAGTGACAGCACAGGGCTGGGGCTGAGGCCAGGGCTGAGGCAGAGCTACAATCTGTTCCCCACATATCCCTGCCAGCAGAACCTGTGCCTATTGCCAAGGCATGCTGGGAGCAGATCACAGCTCTGCCCGGGGCTTCAGTCCTGCACTGTCACTACCCCAGGATTCTGGGGTCTCCAAGTCTTGCCTGCCCATCTCACTCCTGGACATCACTCCCTGCTGGCCCATGGCCCCATCTCAGTCACCTGGCCAAACACCCTGGCCACACAGGTACTGTCCCTGGTGCTGGGCAAAAGGTGGATGGGCTGGGGTGCCTGGGCAGTGGGGCCAGGTGTGGAGGCTGGGGCGGGAAGAAGTTGCCACCACTGGAGCTGCCAGAAAATGAAGTCCAGCTACTACACCAATGCATGCACCACAGCCTGGGCTGCAGGGACCCACTGCAGGCCAGGCAAAATCCCTCATTAGGTCAAATCCAGCCCATGGGCCATGTTTTGCCTACCCCTATAGTACAGCATTAAGTCTGTTTTTCAGAAAGACTAATAAACCCAAGCTGAGCACCATGCTAATCCATCTAATCTTGTTTCTGGTACCTGAATATCAGAGCACAGCCTGGTGCCACAGAGACATACCCTGAGTTATTGCCCATACTGTGACTATAGGTGAGCTGTTCTCATACTCCTGGTAACCGTAGAAAGCTGCTTCCCATAGGAACAGTGACAGTACTGAGAAAACACAGGTCCACATTAGTACATATTGCTAGCCTGCATTCTGGCTATTACTGCATTACTGTGTTCCCTTCCCAGAGTTCAAGATTGATGCTGTTCTGTTACATGCCAAGGCCAACTTTTTTGTCAGGTGTGCCACAAATTAGCCCTGCACCCCCTACAAGTGCCAGTGTGATTCTCTTCCTCTGCTCAATCTGCTATTCTGGTTTCTGCTCTCTGCCCTGAGCTTAGTGCCCGATCTGGCACTCCACTTTTTGTTTCCTTCCTTATCTGTAGGGTGACCATAATATTTTGAGTGAAATCTAGGATGGAGTAAGGAAATCTGGGATGGGGGAGTAGTGCTGGGGGTGCCAGAGAACATTCACACACACACACACACACACCCTGACCCCACAATTCCATATATGCATCCTTCCCCCTCCCCTGACTCTACTGTGCAAGTGACTCAGCTCACAGCCCAAAGGATCTGGACCAGGGAGCAGCCCATTTACTGGACTCCCTGGATAAAATTGAAATAGAAGTCCTGGACTGGCTTGAACCTACTCATGTGTGCCCAGCTCTTGACTCAGGAGCCACATGCGTGGCAGGTTCCAACCAATTTGGGACTTTTGCTTCAATTAGTCCAACAGGATGCTGAGACAATCTCCAAAATCTGGGACTATCTCAGTGAGTTTGGTACATATGGTCACCCTACTTTTCTGCCACAGTGCTGCCTGTCCCCTTTCCCAGTCTGCCATGTGCCACACAGAGCAGCTGCCTGAGCCACAGTTAGCCACCCCTGACATATGCCATTTTTCCTTTTTAATAGACTGGAGATTTCTGGGAAATGACATGCAAAAAAGCACAAAGCAAATGTTGTCCTTAGAAAGAGGCACAGAACTTCATGAACCTTTTCCCATTGAACTCTGGTTGTTTTCCCAACAATATATATATGTACGTTTTGAAGTGTTTGGCCAAGGACAGCTCTGGTATAAGTAGTGGCAGCTCACTTTGTTTCAGCAAATTTATGCCACCTGCTCCAGGATTGTATTTGACCATTATATATTTTTGGGTTTTGGTCTTGAGTCTTCAGAGATTTTTGAATTTGAGTGCTTCTGTCTGTACGGATCCCCAGCAGGGCTGGGGGGGGCAGAGATTGGGAGCCCCCACACCTGTCCGGCAGGTGCCCGGCTTAGGGCTCTGGAGGCACAGGTGAGGGAGCTCCGGGAGGAGGTTAGCAGGCTGAGGGGG
>NW_017728913.1:8562403-8563983 GCF_001723895.1 Crocodylus porosus
AATGTAGGCCCAGCACTCTTTCCTGCTTATGCAGGGGGTCGGACTCGATGATCTATTGAGGTCCCTTCTGACCCTAGCATCTATGAATCTATGAATCTGTGCCTAGCTGAAGAAAAATTCTTGTTTTTTTCCCAAATAAAATGTGGATGAAAATTCTGACCTTTCTGAGTCTGCTGTATGGGAGGGAGCATTTCTGAACAATGTGGTCTTGCTAAAAGACTGATATTTTTGTGATATCAAAAAACAGCTCTACCTGCCTGGGGAATAAACAGGAGTAACTGGTCCTCCTGCTAAACAAGAATGACTACGATCTCATAGGGATAACAGAGACCTGGTGGGACTCTATCTATGACTGTGCCACAGGTATAGACAGCTATATCTTGTACAGGAGAGACTGTGTGGATATAAGGGGTGGGGGTGTAGCTTTCTATGTCAAAGAAAGCTACACATCCCTGCAAGCTGACATTGGCACCCAGGGTGGACAATTGGAGACTCTCTGGGTTAAAATCCATGGTGAACATGGCACAGGGGACACAATGGTGAGAGTCTACTACAGACCTCCTAGGTCAGGATCAAGAACTCAACCTGGAATTTGGCAGGGAACTGGCTGGGGCTGCATGCTCCCGGTGCATGGTTGCCATGGGAGACTTCAACTACTCAGACATCTTGTGGGAAGAGTACTCAGCCAAATCCGAATGGTTGCAAAGCTCCCTCGTGCTTGGATGACCTCTATCTGACTCAGGAAGTCTATGGAATGATGAGAGGCAAAGCACTGCTCAACCTGGTACTGGCAATGGGGGATGACTTAATCACTGACCTAATGATTGAAGGGAAGTTGGGAGACAGCAAATATGAGCTGATCACCATCATCTGCTGTAAAGCAGGTAAGTCACTCAGTAATGCAGAAATCCTCAACCTCAGGAAAGCTGACTTTGAAAAGCTCAGGAGGCTTGTTGGTGAAGGCCCTAAGGGACCATGACTCGAAGGGGAGCGGAACTCAGGATGAATGTATTGCTCCTCAAGGGAGTGATCTGGAAGCACAAGTAATGTCTATCCCATCTCGGAGGAAAGGGAGCAAAAGGGCACAGTAGCCCCCTTGGCCCTGCAGGGAACTAGTGGACCTCCTGCATCTAAAAAGAAAGACCTATAAAGGATGGAAGACTGGATCCACCTCAAGGGAGGAGTATTCTGCACTGGTCTGGTCTTGTAGGGAATGAACCAGGAAAGTCAAGGCTGTGACAAAACTCCAACTGGCTACACATATTAATGACAATAAAAAGTCCTTTTTTAGATATGTGGAGATACAGAGGAAAAGCAAGGGTAACGTTGGACCCCTGGTAAACCATATGGGACAACTGACAACCGACGCCCAGGAGAAAACCAACCTCCTAAATGGTTTTTTTGCATTGGTTTTTCAGCAGCCCCAAGGGACAGCCCTGCTCAATACAGTATGGGACAGCCAGGGTGTTACCCTTCATCAATGTAGACACTCTGAAGGAACACCTTGAGAAGCTGGACACCTTCAAGTCAGCTGGCCCAGACAGTTTACACCCCAGGGTACTTAAGGAGCTGGCAAGCAT
>NW_017728913.1:8564083-8660584 GCF_001723895.1 Crocodylus porosus
TTTTGTATAACTGCCGCATGGCATTTTTCACATTTATGTAACTTTATAGTCTTATCTTTTAAGTCAACCCAAACCAAAATGTTTATTTAGTAATAGCTATAACCGAAATACTATCGCACGCGCAAAGAGCGCACGAGTTTTGTATTTGCCGCGCACGCGAATTTTGTATTTTTCCACGCACGCGAATTTTGTATTTTCCTGTGCGCGCGAATTTTGTATTTGCCGTGCACGCGAATTTTGTATCAAGCTGCGCATGCATACTTTGTCAGTTTCTTTTCTATCCTGTAAGTTTCACCTTTGCAGAAACACAACCTATATATAAAATCTGCCTAGCAACACCCATGTAAAAGAAACTATCCTATCCCTGCACGCTTAGCTTATGTCATAGTTAGCGTCATAGAGGCGGTCCAACCAACATCAATAAAGAGGCGAAGAAGCAGGAAACGGCAGAGAAGACGACTGGATAAATCTCAGGCTTGATCACCCTGTTGCCGGTCCTCAGCCTCCCGTCTGGGCGTATCCCAGTGAAAACCCGTCAAAGGCCTCGAAAACACGACAACGAACATCAGCCTCTCAGCATAGCTTAAACCGCATACCCGCTTTTACCATACCTCTGCGCTTATACTTTAGCTGCAACTTCGCTCCAGCCGGTCTCCCCTCTTATTCGTAAGAGGGTGAGGCCAGGTGAGTTGAATAAGCCCTTTTACTATAAACTTTGAAAGCGTATAGCATTTCGCCTACTTGCGCCAGTAAGGTGAACCTCGAGGGCGGTCAATGAGCCACCTCTTATCACGCCCCACAAGCCGTGTACTCACTCGCTCCGTAAAGTCTGCGGCTCACCAAGCGGTGTCGGAGTCTCTAATCCGGCATTTCGCGACAGACATAAGGAAGAACTTCTTTACTGTCTGAGCCCCCAGGTCCTAGAACAGACTGCCACCAGAGGTGGTGCGAGCACCTACTCTGGACTCCTTTAAGAGACATTTGGACGTTTATCTTGCTGGGATCCTTTGACACCAGCTGACTTCAAAGGAGCAGGGAGCTGGACTCCATGGTCTTCCAGTATTCGGAGCGCTCCAAAAAGAAAACTTCCCAGTAAATGCAATGCAATACAATGTGACATAACATAACGTATCATAACATAACATAACATGGAGAAGGGAGAAAAAAAATCAGAAAAATCTACATCTTTCCTAAGGTTCTACTGCCAAATGAATCTTGCTGAGCTGATAGACTGATATTTCTATTACAATAATCTGGTATTTTATTCATTCATAAGGGAAGGCAAGGGAAAGGTGGGCTTACCCAGAAGCACAGTGTAGCCAGAAACATTATTAATTACTGTACCATGTGTTAGGGAATAGCATGCCATTTTATCACATGGTGTATAAAATGGAGTTCTCAAACATTCTTGTAGTCCATTGGAGCATAACTAAATTCTCAATAATATGTTTAGCAGGCTTTCCCAAAAGAAATGAAACATTCAGCTCCATGCTCACTTTTACAGCTGTTTCTTCCCTACCTACAGATACTCATGGGCTCTTTACCTTTTTTTCATGATGCTCTTTTCTTGGTTCCTGAAAGTAATTTCCTTAGTCTGGTATCTGTGAACTAATAGGCTTGAGTCAGAACAGGGTAACAATCTTTGCAGATGTAACCTTCAGCAGTACTGCTGGATAAAGGGGAAAATGTATTCTTTTACTTTTCTAGGGTTGGGAAATCCTGAATCTTGCTTCCATTTTCTCTGGGACATTCTTAATTGCATTACAACCTAACTTTGCTGATTCTGACAGCCAGTGATAGATATACCCATACCAGACAAGCAGGACAAAAAGCTTTCAGAACAATAGAAAATGTATTATTCTTAAGGTTTGCAGCTCATAAAGAAGTTCTCTAATGTGAAGCCAAGGAATTATGCTCATCCAGTGTGGAGAGATGATGATGAAGGTAAACACTAGAAAGGGAGAAGCTGAAGAGCAATGTTGGTGGAAGAGCAAAGGAGTATCAACTGATCACAAACAAATGCCTCACCACAAGGGCAGCAGATCAAGAAACCTAACTACATTGAAGGTTGCATTTGATACATTCACAAAAGGGGTTTACATGATATGGTTGCCTTTGACAGCAGGAAACTGGGTTCAGTGATGCAATATTTCTCTTCCAGTCTTGCAGCAAAATAAAAACAACTCTTTCTCATATGGTAGTTTTTCAGTCCTCCTCAAGTGCAGAGCTGCCATTTTTTTTATCCTTGTGTTGAATGCATTTAGGTTCTGAAGCTCACTCCACCTGGCAATTGTGCTGTTCCAGAAAGTAGTGCTGCTTTGTGAACATGCTGAACTATGTTCTCGGAATGAAACTCAGCCTGGATTTTTGGAATTATATTATCTGTCACAGTTGCAAAATGACAGGGCCTTAATTTTTATAGTACTCTTACTGATGTGAAAACCACGATGCAATTTGGCACGACTTGTAGTCTCTCATCAAGGAAAGCTTAGGACTGGAATAATAAGGAACTTTCAAATCAAAGCTAAGGTGCACTGGTAGATTTGCTTCAGGAAGCTTGCTGCACCGTATACTTGGGATCTGCAAAGAGCTCTTTGGGTTCATAATCATTAACATTGTTTCACAAAAACACTAAGGGAAAAATCTAGCTAATTATAACCCAACTCAAATAATTTCCAGTACTAAGATATTACCTCTAGGACAATTTCACAGTGATATGTTTTATAATGGGAAATTGTGGCAGATAATATTCCAATATTCCTATTTTATTTTGGTTCAGGAAAGATCGTTTCAGTGCTCATAATTTTTAGAGCTGGAAGGGAGGAGAAAGGAGAAGGAAAGGGAAAGAGATGTTCTTAATCTTATCATGTATTGGTTTTTTCAGAATTATTCCTGCAGTCAGCATTGTCAAAGTCACATTACCTGAATGTCAGAGATTGAACAGCGCAGGATTCCTATAAATGTTTAAGCACTTAATGGGAGGAGTGCAATTCAAAATCAAGAAAGATGATGGTTCCTTAGATGAATTTTCAATTATATATTTATAATTGCCTAAACAAACTACTTGCTATTACAAAAGTGTCATTTCAGCCTCTTTAGATGAGTGGCATTCTATTGCACTTTCACAGCATTCAACATATGCAGTCTGCCTTAGATCTATTTTTCATGATAGGATCTCTCTCCCTCTTCGGCGTTACTTCAGAAAAGACTTGTGAAAGATATTTCACAATAGTTTAGATTTCTCTCTTTTTTGTGGTAAATGCAATACTGTATACTCATATCACATACGAGATTATATGATCAGGTGCTTTAGAAATTACAGCAGAAGTCAGCTGAGTATTATAGGTATCTGTCATCCTCCTATTGGGATGTGGTTGATGTAGTCTGAGCAGTTTGTGCTTGTGACCTCTGTTTTGGAATAGTCTGTAAGTATGCATGAAAAAGGTTGGAGGGCAGGCAGCCTTCATTTCTCTGTGCCTACATACAATAGGGATAATAATACCTACTTCCTTTATAAAAAGTTTTGAGGTGTGCTAATCCAGGAGTTGGTAATATTTTCTAGCAGTGGAATGGAATGACCTGGCTTGGGTCCTAGGAGGACAGGTGCTAGGACTCAGCCATTGCCACCACTACCATGGCTTCTGCTTCTCCCTGCTGCTGCTTATCCCCGTAGCCCAGTCATGGTACAGGCAAAGCTTCCTGTGGCCCAGCCACAGCCCAGGCAAAGCCCCCTGCTGCTGGAGCTGGAGCAACCTCCCCACCAGATCTGGTCCACAGATTGTAGGTTGCCAGCCCTTTCACTAATGGAAAGCACTATGTTAGAACATTGCAAAATAATAATAGCAACAATAGCAGCCAGAGGAGGGCCACTCACATGATTAGGGGGCAGCAAGGCAGACCCTACGAGTAGAGGCTACAGGACCTGAACCTGTTCAGACTCCACAAGAGAAGGCTGAGAGGGGGTCTGGTGGCCATCTACAAACTGGCCAAGGGGCACCTGCAGGCTATGGGAGAGTCCCTGTTCCCCTGAGCACTACTGGAATGAGGAATAACGGCCATAAGTTGACCGAGAGTAGATTCAGGCTAGACATCAGGAGGCACTATTTCACAGTCAGGGTGGCCAGGAGCTGGAACCTATTTCCAAGGGAAGTGGTGCTCGCTCCTACCCTGGGGGTCTTCAGAAGGAGGCTGGGCTTTCACTTAGCCGGGGTCATTTGACCCCAGCATTCTTTCCTACCTATGGCAGGGGGTCAGACTTGATGGTCTGCTCAGGTCCCTTCCGACCCTACCTACTATAACAAGAATAACGAGAGGTATAAGCATAACGCCAGTTGTTTTGTTGTGCATTGGTGTTTCTTGACAGAGATGCCACAACAGCACAGCTTAACTTGGAAAATGGCTGTATTATCACAAAAGAAAGGGCTCAGGGAGGTGATAACAGTCTAAACTCACTGGGCACATCTATACGAGCTGCTACATCTCTGTAATGAGCCATGGTGATGTAACTCATCACTAGGGCACCGTTGCTTCAGCGGGCATGAACTGTGATGCCAGCGCTACTGTGCAGTAGGGTAGGAAACAACCCATATGCCATCAGGACTGTGCAGTGCACAGCCATTTAGTATTTACTAAAGCTAAAGCAAGTACTAAATGACTGTGCGAGGTAACAATGACGTGTCCACTGATGCCTACATTAGCTATTATGTTCCCTCTGAGATTCCAGTTACTGAAGGATTGATGATGATAATAAATGCTATATTACATTCTAAATAATGCCAGGCATCTTAGCACAGCATTAAAGTATTATTCTTTTGTTAGAAGAAGATATTTTTCCTTGAGTTTACTAAGGAAAAGTGAATAAAAAGAATAAAATTATACTGGGCTCCATTCCACTGTACAAGGCATAAATCCAGAGAAATTCTGGAAAAGCGAATGCCATTACTCTTGATTTTTATTTTAACTTGATTTTTTGTATAACTTAGAGCAGCATTTCACCTACTGACACAAAGCCAAAAGTAGATAGCTGCAAATTTCAGGTCCTATGTTATTATTCCAGTGATGCTAAAGCACTCCTGAGACTTCTCTTAGCATATACTTTATATTAGATTTTTTATATTAAAAGGAAGGAAAACTCAAAGCAAACTATTTACTTTGTGAGTTTTATTAAATCAGAAAGCAGAATACTACTTTATAATAGCATTTGTTTTAAACACATAGCTGATTTTGCACCAGGTTACAGTCTAGAAGCTTCTTTTCACGTATGTTATCACAAGAAAGTGGTATTCACCATCTCCAGAGGAAATCTTTTCCCACTGAGAAGGCCAAAGCAAGGGAGGAAGGAGGGGTGAGTCTGTTGCATAAAGTATTTCAAAGGGACCCATCATGGAAAACAACTTTTCAAAGAATAATTTGAAAAAGTTTAGTGCTCAGCAATCCTTCCCTAGAAAACACTTAATCTGATAGTGATATTTATAGCTGCAGAAAGAAAGAAACACTATGAGCTATATCCTATTTTGCTTATAGGATATCCAAGTAGGCATGGGCATCTAAGTACAATTCTATTCTACCCTGTTCAAGTTCCTGAAAGTCCATCTACTTTTGTTGCACACCATCAGCTTAGCTTCTAGATTCTGGATAAAAACATTATTCTGTTAAGAACACAGAGCTTACAGTATGGAAATTTGTAGATATGTTAAAATACATATATATCATACTATTGAAACATTATATGCAGTTCATTTGATTCCATATCCTTGTGTAAATTGCTCTTTCTAGACATACACATGCACACTTATACACATATATTTATTTTCATGAAACCAATGCTTTCATATTACTTAAAGGTGCAGGATATTAATGAAATTTTTCTGATTGCTTATCATTCACATCATGCCTTTATTTCCTTACAGTGAGGTCAATTCAGAGACGAAAGCATTTCGAGATTATTACGTTTATTTCAATGTATTATTTTTCTTTATTTGTACAGTGTTCAAAGTTTGTTAGGTACACAAAGATCAACACAATCCATTACAAGGGGCTTGCAGTCAAATTACAGACATCAAGATTCATGAGAATATCGTTATTGGTTTCAGGGGTTACAAATGCTGTTGGTTAGCAGCAATGCCATTAGTGACCACTGGGTGTATCTACCTGTGCAATTAATGCAAAGCAATAAACTCCGGTGCATATCATGCCAGCGTTCATTGCTCCCAAGCGCCGTGTTTACACATGTACCTGGGACCACAGTTTGTTGAGCTAGGTCTGAGCAGCCCCAGCTGGCAGTGGGCCTGGTGGGGTTAGCATGCCAGGCCAGGGCTGCTCCAATCTGGCTCAGTGTGCTGCAGAGGGCAGCTGACAGGCAGCCCCTGCACTGAAGCACCCTTGTGCCTCAGGCAGCTCCATCATTGTCTACACATGCATTGCTGTGCACTAAATAATGCCCCTGCAGGATAGTAGTTGTATTTACAAGTACTAACTTACAGTGGCATTTAATAGTTAACCGTGGCTTAATAGGGTGGCACACGTAGACACAGAGACTTTACTGCAGAGCTAATTAGGCAGCTCCACAGTAAATGTCTAGTGGAGACATGCCCATTGTGTAGCAGTGTGACATACCATTAGTCAGTAGAAACTAATATATTTGTACAGCAAGAACTCAAGATTTAACACCACAAATCAGATCAATGGTGCATCAAATGCAGTATCCATGCTTTGACAGTAGTATATCATATTTCCAATGATTTAGAAGAAGTTTAACAGAGCACAATTCTATACCTACTGAAGTCACTGCTAAAGGATCAGGCATATAAGGAAAAAGCTATAATTCACCTAGTGAATTATGCAATGCCATACTGGGATGATGGGTGTCATAACACCATACAGCTCTTTCTAAAATCTAGCTACAGTATTTAACTATGTGACCCCCAGGAGTCATAAATTCCACAAATGAGAGAAGGAAGTGGCAATATTTTGCTTGGTTTGTTTCTAATCACAGGTCATGTGTCAGGTTTTTATATTTATGGTATAACAGTCAAAGGTTCATTGGGTAACATTAAAATCTCAACATTCGCCACTTGGTAGTGATAGAGCTATTATGTAAACTCCTATTAAAAGTATATGAAAATAGGTGATTTGCTGTACATATTGGACGGTATATTGGATGGTCAATTTTTAGAAAACCAATTGGTTTCACTTTTAAGGCTAAATAAGTTCCTAAAATTCCTGACATTTCCTGTTGGATGGGAGGAGAGAACCTAATATGTGGAACTATTTTGACACTCTCTATCTGCTTTCATAATTTATGTGACATTAGCAAACAAGTTACAAAGGCCCTTGCAGTTTATATCCCCTAGTTCACCACTCATGAGTCACAAAGTGTATTTAAATAGACCTGTACAGCGTGATAGTAATAATATATAATTCATTAGCTCTTCCATGAAAACTTCATTCAATATTTTCCGTATTCATCTCTGTTACATTTATCTGTGAGAACATTGGCCTATGACAATTGGCCTATGATTGCAGCAGCAAATTTCCTGAGGTGATTCTGTTATTTGAAGACAATGAATGAGAGGCCAAGTGAGTAAATGTTTTCTCTGTATTTTCAGCCGTTCTTCCCTCTGCCCAATCTAACTTCCATGCCAGTGTCATTTCTATCTGTATGCCTGCTAAGCGGAGGCAATGCATTAGTTAATCCAGTTTAACAGGTATGACTCAGATGATAATTTGCATTCCCAATGTTTTGACTCCCAGTCATCATTATTCAACTGGACCATCACCATGTTAGGGCAGTCATATGACTTGGTGTACTTAACCTCTTGGTTCAAGGGAAGTGCCATGTTGAATTTAAAACAGGAAAAAGAGCTCTGTTTAGATTAAATCGAATGTGGGTGGAAGCTACTGAACCATATGTATTAAGCTCTGTTTCCCTTCCATTAAGTGGACATACTGGGAACTGTTTCTCAGTTAGCAATTCTGTTGTGCTATGTAGCACACATCCCTAGGGACAGAGAATACTTATGAATACTTTCAGTTTCACAGTTATATTTGCTCTTTACATACCAGGATCTGCTTTTAAGAGCAGTGCAAATCCACTTTCTTGAGAAGATGGACGTGAAACCAGAACAGGCCCAGGGTTTTTTTTTTTGCTACATCTGATTCACACTAAGCCTGAAACGTTTCTGAAAGTAAAAAGAGAAAAAAAAATCTCCCTTCCAAAAAGGTAACCTGGTTTGACAGTGGTTATTCTTTTGTCCAATAATGTAAAATAAAAGAGGTACCTATCAGGGAAGTAACTATGTCTAAAGTTTATGAAATATTAGAGATTTGTTTAAAAAGATGCTTTCCATAAGGGTATTTAAGCAACAGCCTAGGCAGGACCAGTGAATTGCTTTAACCTTGGTAGAACACTGTCAGCTGGCATTATATTTTATCACAGCGATGATATGATACAGTGAGAGTCATTTCTCCCATCTCTTGAGTACCTGTTATGTAAGCAACTGTTTATCTCTTATGAATCCCCCAGAGCTATTTGGGATTTTTTTTCCCCTTCAGTAAAGTGACAGGTTCTGAATCAGGTGAACCAGGGAGAGGTAATATTGGAAGGCAGCCTCTAGCATGAAGGCAGCACAACCTTATAAGAGTGATTGTTCCCTCTGAGGACAACATCAAAGACAGTTGCTCTGCTGTTGCACTTTCCGTTGTTTAAAATACCTATTATGATAAGTTTACAAGCCAAGGGACTTCCACATTTGCTTTAAATTGAAAATAAAATGAATCAGAGATTTAGTGGGACTTGGGTACTATTGTCTATATAGGCTCAGGAAGCAGGTGCAGCAATTCCAGCCTTGGATAAGGGAGCCACTTGTAGCATGGCAGCTAGAAAAAAAATACTAAATTAATCTTTTATCAGCAGTAGTCGTTCCCTATTTAATAAGAATATTTTAAGGTCACTCGAACAAATTAGCTGGGCTGCAATGTTCAGATGTTTGTCAGAGAGGTCCTTCTCTTTGAGGAAGCTTCCTTTTACAAGTAAAATTTTCCTGAGTGGCTTTTCTTCCAGACTCGATTTCTAACCCCTGGTTCTTGGCAGGTGTGGAAGTAGATAGTTCAAGTTGTTAAGCGTGTATGTTACTAATTATTTTCTCAATGGAGTGTTGACATAGATAGCATCTTTTTTCTCTGTTTCCACATTATTATTCTACAAGACCTGAGTAAGTTAAAGAAAAGCTTCAACAACCTACGCTAGGAGATGGTACAAAAAGAATTAGAAAAACCTGTTAATTCTTGGAACTTAAATTATGCTCAAGAGCTTCAAAGTATCTTAGAAACCATAAAACAGATCAGTGAGACTGGTGAGTATTACCGTTCTTATTTTGTAAATAAGGAAACAGATGGAGAACCAGAGAAACAAATGGAGAACCACATTTACTTTGCTTGTATAAGGTGTAGCTTAACTCACACATGGACACTTGCAAGCACCCAGCCTCAGAAGTGGGAGGCACAGAGGAATCTGGGATCTTTGGCAAGACATGCAGACTCTGTCAGCAGAGCAATGTGGTTGGATGTGAAAGCTGACCTTCAGCAGACCTCCAGGCAAGTTGAGGGTGAAAACACTGCTCTGTTATCCTCTCTAAGTTGTCTCCATGATAGGGTGGGCTAGGTTAGCAAAAGAGTTGAATCTGATGCAGAGGCTCTGTATAGACTAGCATTCAAAGGAGCATTGTTAGCTAACCTTTTCTAACTGGCATATTTGATTGGTGTTTGGTTTACTTAGTGGTAACACTGGACCATACACTTAGTTACAAAAAGGACATATTAAATACCAAAGCCAAGGTCAACATATGAAGCAACCACCTGTGTAAGCTCGCAAATTCCAAGTGAGGAGCACATCCATCCACCCTACATGCTACTGCCTTAGCACTTTGTTTGTGTGTGGCTGAATATACCTGCACCACCTGGGGATGCTCAGTCACAGTAAACATATTGACACTGCCCTAAATGATACATGCAGGATTATAACAGCTGCTTAAAACTTACCCCTGTTCCCTGCCCATACAAATTATCTGACATAGCCTCCACTTACACTAGGAGTAAAGTAGAAGGCAACATTGACCAGCAGGTACAAGAGTCTGATGACAATCACCCACTATATGGGGGCAACAGCACACTGTTGCCTCTCATGGAGAAATAGTTTTTAGTCCTATACCATAGCATTGACCACATCACTGGAATCAGCCAGAACTACCCTCTGGCAAAAAGAATGGGAGAAACTAGGTGACAACGCTGTTGAGAGAAGCCAATTACCTCCTCGATGTCAGGAGTTAGCATCCGGCTTCAACTACAAACAGTACACATGGTGAAGCCTGAACAGACTGAGAGTGGGTCTCAACAGATACAATTTTCTCATGAAATCATAGGGCCTCTACACAACCAACCAATGCGTTTGTGAGCAGAAGCATACTATGGATCATTTCCTGAGATGCTCTTTAGCACCACAATACACCCTACAAAATCTGACGACACCAACACCAGAGGCCTGTGCAGAACATTGACAACCAACCATATAGAAAGGCTGGACTGGAGACATGACAAAGAAGAACAGTTACATTTGAAGAGTCTAGCGTGGACAAGGCATTGTAGAATTTCATGCATGTGGAATTGGTCAAGTTAAAGCCTATGCTCTCCTCTCTTCTTTAGCTGGATCAACTTAACACCACAAGAGCTGTGTGGCTTTTCTACACTCAACGTTTCAGATGTATTCTATACCTATCATTCCTCTGGACCACAGTATTAGTCCTAGTTAGTGGATGTAGGTGAACCTAAGAATTAACACAAATGGGGTCTACTCTCTGGGTTTCTTGCTGCTTACTCAATTTCCAAACCAGAATAAAAATAAAACCAGTTTTAAAATATTCAGTGTTCTTCATATATAGTGCTTTTTAAGACAAGTAGTAGTAAGTGTAATCTATTGCACAGGACTTTGATAAATAATAAGCCATCATCATGCTGTCTTATCTCAGGCAGTACAAAATAGGTCACATCTGAGAGGAAACTGAATAGCATTTGGCCCCTTGATTGCTTGTCAGTCATGTCATCCTTATTAAAAATAATCTAAATAGGTCTAATATGCCTGAAATAGTTTATTTTTTAGTTTTTTGGTAAGCTAAGGGAGACAAAAGTGTTTAAGATGGTAGGAAAATAATATTACTAGTTTTTTAGAGTACCTGATGCCTTTCCTTTATTCTGTCATTCAGGTTCAAATGATGTAGAGATATCTATCAGTCCAGTTTACAAGATCTGATTCTCCAATGCTGTGTGACTTATGTAGCCATTTACATATTCAAACTAAAAGTGCAAAATAAAGTGTAAGTAAAATCCCCAACAATAGTAATATCCTATAGTGATCTCTGATGTTTCCTTTCACAAGACACATACACTGGCATATCCTTTGCTTTCACTGCTTGAGAAAAAGGGGAAAAAACAGTCCATGTATTTTGTTACAAATAAATACCAAGCATATCCATGCCTGGTGATTCCTTCCCCAAAGAGAAAAAAAAAAGTATTGAAGCCAGCTAAGAAAGAAACCTGTATTTTTGGACAAGTTATAATCTGTTCTTCTATATATAAAAAGTCACTTTAACTTGGAACTTTTGTGTATGTATTTAGTAATACTGAAATGTTTTTTGTGCAGAATAGTCCTAGAGTTCCCAACAAAAGTACAAGCTTTGTTATCCTGCCTCACCACCTCACTTAAGTATACATGGCAGGAACTACATCTATGTCTGGGAACATCATCTCAGAGCTGATATTGTAAATGTTGTGTCATATGACAGGATGGGAGGGGGGGTCCTCAGTTTGGACCTTGTAAGCTGGTGTCCATGTCAGATAGGCAACTGAATATATATGAGATGCCAAATGTTCCAACTGCCTTGGCAGGGTTTAAACTGTTTGCAGCATGAGGAAAGCTCAGGATCCCACATCCTCTTACCTGAAAACTGCTTATGCTTTAATAATTGGCCCGTGTGAAGAGGCTAATATTAACTTTGGATTCGGATCTGGCCAATTTGAGGGACAATGATTCAATTTGGTGATTTGAATCACTGTCCTGAATCAATTCGACCAAATCTGATTTGGAGATTCAGCTCCTGCTGAGTCAGCCGAATCTCCAAATCACACAGGTCCCATCCCCCAACCACTCTCAATAGCTGCCCTGCCTGGCCCCAGCTTCCAGCTCTTTGGGAAAAAAAAGCCCATGCTCACTGACTGGTGTGGGCAGGGGGTGATCCCTGCCACCACCCACTGCCCCACGTTGTGTGGGGGGGCTCTGTCATAATCCCACCAACCCCTACCTACTTGCCCAGACCCCCACATAGCTTCCCTACCTGCCCCTGCTCCCAGCCCTTTAAAAAAAAAAAGCCCCAACCCACTGACTCCTGCCAGGCTGCATGGGGGGCTCTTCCATGAGGTCACAGAGGCCCCAAGGCTGCTGCAGCAGCCAGTGAGTCCAGGGCTTTTGTTGTTTATTTTTTAAAGGGCCGGGGCTGACGGGGCAGCCATGGTGGGGGCTGAGACAGTGGGCGGGGGGCTTGTAGCAGAGCCCCCCCTTCAGCATGGGGCAGTGGGGGACAGCAGGGATTGCCCCCCCCCACCTGGTAACAGCCAGTGAGCCAGGGGCTTTTTTTGAAAGATCCAGGAGCTGGGGTGGGCAGGCGGCCATGGTGGGGGGAGCAAGTGGACAGGGTTTGTGGGGAGTTCAGGGGGTCTGGGGAGCAGGCAGAGGATGGGACCTGCCAAGGGTCCCCCTCATGGTCTCCTCCCCCATCCTTCAGCCTCCTTTTCCCTGCCTCCTACTTACCAGCCTGGGTCCAGCTTCCTGCTGCAGTCAGTGGAGACTGCCTGAATCACCAAAGTTCTCCGAATCTTTTCCAAATTGATTCAGAGAGCTTCGAATCAATTTGGAGCTTTTAATTGGTCCCCTGATTCGCTTCATATTTGAAGATTCGGCCACCAAATTGGGCTGAATCTCCTCCAAATTTACTCAGCACCCAAAGCTTTGCACAGCCCTATTTAATATGTATTATAACTAGCTTAAGAGTTAAAAAAAACAAAATTTCCTTTCTCACTTGGTATTGATTAATCCAGTGGTGTAGTTCTTTAAGCTGAGTTGGCTGATGCATGACTTTCGCTGTTCAGCAAATCCACAGTCTAAGTAATTCTGGTCATGTTCTACTGAAAGTGAAGGCAACCCTTATGATTAGTTGCACTCACATAATGCAATGTCGGATTGCTAGTCCCTGTCTTCCTTTGCATCTCTGAGGGCTTGTTTTGTGTCTTAATGCCGCATAAATTATTTTCACTGTAAGATCATCAGAGAGTGCAAGAGATAGAGAGAGAAAGTCCCAGATAAGGTGACATAATTGCTTCCTCTGCAGGGTGAGGTTTAATAGAGATGCCTAGTCACTGGTATTGTTTAAAATTCTGTATAAAAATCCTCACTGTCAACAGAAGAAAAAGAGAAAAACAAATATATGGCATAGATTTAAATATTTCAAAATAAAGGGAAGCAACAAAATAAGTGATCGGGTGAAAACATTTGGTTGACCCTTCTGAGGGTATCATCAAACATACATGGAGAAATGGCACTGGATGCTCCTGCCGGTGCTATCGTCCATCTTTTGTTTAATTGGCTCTGGCTGGAATGCTGATGCAGGAAGTGGGAGATCTAGGTTCACTGTTCTCCATAACTTGAGGGAGGCTCAAACTCACGTTTCACCACTTCCCAAATGTGTGCTTTAACCATTAATCTAGAGGCAGGGCTGGATAGCAATGCTATTTAAAGCTGTGTGAAATTTCACCAGCTGTTTTGTTTTGACACTCTTTCAACTCATTTTGAGCTTGAAACAGAAAAATCAAAATGAAACAGAGGGCTTTGAAACAGCCTCGAAACGAAATGAGGGCAGTCGAAACATTTCAAAACTTTGGAAGTATTTTGAGTTTTGAAGCTAAAGCTGGGCTTGCCTGCAGGGAAACAGAAAGTAAGGAGAGGGAGCGGGAAGATGGGGGAAGGACTGCTCTGATATTGACTGTGACTGTTTGGCTGCCTGAGATGCTGCTGGTGCTACTGTGTTGCTTACTAAGTTATTACCTGTTGTCATTTAAAGTGGTGGACTGGTCTGAGGCTGTAGGGGAGGAGGAGACCTCATTAGGGTACACTACCACGTCATGTAGAGGTCCCAGCATGAGTGAGGGCACACCTTAACACACACACACAGTCACATGTCACAAGTTTGGCTTGTCATCAGCTTGAGGTGCAGTTTCCCAGAAACCCCCGTACTTATCTCCTTGAATCCTGGCAGACTTAACGGCCTCAGCAGGGGCTACCATGATTGCAGTTTTTACCCTGCTGTGCCTTAACACGCATGTGACATGAGTTTTGCTTGTTAGCAGCTCGAAGTACTGTTTCCCAGAAACCCCTGTACCTATCCCCTTGAAACTTGTCAGGCTTTGTGGCCTCAGCAGGGCTACCATACTTGCTGTTTTCACCCTCCTGTGTCTTCACACTTACAAGTGACACAAGTTTTGCTTTCAAGATTTTGAGGTGTAGTTTCCCAGAAACCCCTGTACCAATCTCCTTGAACCTTGGTAGTCTTCATGCCTTCAGAAGGGGCTACCATCTCTGTGGTTTTCATTAAAATCTGACAAAAACTAACAAAGTTATAGGCAGTTTTGTGCTTCCCCATTATAGCCTATGGGCAAAACATGGAAACAGCATCAAGACAGTTTTGATGAAACAAAATGGAACAGTGCTTCAAAATGAAATGAAACTTATAAAAAACCACTGTCCCATTGAAACGGTGAAATGGAAGTTGAAACAAAATGGTGCTGTTTCGCACAGCCCTAGTACTGTTTACTGATCCTGTTGAGACTGTGCCACTGTGGATAATAGAATCAAGTTCATGGGGACAGAAAGAGAAGTAGCAAGATGGGACCAGGCTCTGTAATAAGCAATGCCCCTGGGCGGGAAAGTCCTAGCTTCTAGTCTTTGCTCCAGAGACTATTTATGAATTTTTTGTTAAAAAATGTCATCAGCTAAAATATATTAACATTCATTTAACTGGAGCAAAGGTGAGACACAGGGAAAGGCTCTCTGCTACAGATGTCATGGTCCCTATAATTTATTTTGTCTCTGGCCCTGTGAATGTTGTGCTCTGAGCTGCACATTCTTTAGGAGCACTGAAACATCTAGCTAAACAAGTTGATGAAACCTCTGGTTTGAGCAATAGCAAAACTCTATGCACCTAAACAAATTTATTGGCTATGATTAGGCAATTTCAGCCTCTGAAGTCTCTAAGTGGTCAGTAGGAAGACAAATGGCATGGACAACAAATGGCTTCTACATTCCAGCAAAAGTGCAATGTAGGTACTTCCGTGCTTTTTGTGGGGGGGATCTTGCTTTAAGAGAGCCTGATGTCTGCATTCTGAGCTACAGCATTTTAATTCATCATCCACATACCTCATCCACCTCTCCTGTATTTCAAAGTACCTAAATTCTATGTAAGCAAGGCAAGAAATCCTAGACTGATTTATCTGGAAGTTTCACAAGTGTTCACTAGTATAGACAAGAATAGGAATAGCTGAATCTGCTTATTATTTTATGTCAATTGCACACACAAGTACTTCCTAAATTAGAGGATTTTGCTCATTCTAAATGGATTCTAGGTCTTCCCTTTGTTATCTTCTTGTCAGCTTTTTAGGGACATCTGCAGAATTTTAAAGCATTCTTTAAGCCTCTGGTGTTTTACCTTCTGGCCCTGCAGGTCAGATGAGTGGCAAGGGGCCAGTCCACAGGCTGGATCCCACCCACAATTGCATTTGCCAGCCTGACCACATGTGTCACCTGATCCTGCATACCAGATCCAGGCATACACTGACCCAATCCCATATTCCAGATCTGGTCATGAGCTGGTCTGATCCCATGTGTCAGGTCCAGCTACACATCTGCCTGATTCTGTGTATCAGACTGGGCTTCATGCTAGCCTGACCCTGGACACTGAATCGAACCACAGAGTGGTAGTGCCACCATGGACTGGTGATCTAGCATGCAAGGCCACATCATCCCACCTTCAGGGCTTCCCACAGGGTAGGAGATTAGACAGCAGGGGGAGCGGGAGCGGGGCACAATTTATGCTGCCACAGCTTCCCTGCTGCCAAATTCCTAGACCCATCAGAAAACCATAGGCTGGATGTCATGGCTCCACAGGCTGTATTTGGCCTGTGGGCCGGGGGTTGACCAGTACTGCTCTAAGCCAGTTAATTTGTTTTCAACTTTCACATAGAAGGGACTAGTCACCAAATGACAAACAAACTGAATAAAAAATGACCAATCCCCATTATCCTTTTGGTTTTTAGAATACTGTATTCTTCTTGCATTGGTATCGAGGCATTTAAAGTGTTCAGCAGATGGACACAATGGTCGCGTCCACATGAGCGCTCAAATACAATGAGCATTTTAAATAAAACATGAGGGAAAGGAAAATAAAACAAAATCAATTTTAACTGAAGATTGTGGGGCTGTAGCTCAGTTTTGTAATGGGTGTAGCAGAACATGCATGATAGTGCACACATGTACTTGTTCGATTATTTCAAATCAATAGATTTCAGTGCATATCTAAGTGGAGTTTATTGCTCCTGGGTGCTGTGTTTACATATGTGCCAGGAACTGCAGCACATTGAGTTGGCAGGGGGCTCAGGGTTTCAGTATGCCAACCCAGGGCTGCTCTGACCTGGCTCAATGTGCTGCAGAGAGGGTGGCTGGGGCACAAGATTGCTTCAGTGCAGGGAAGCAACTGAAGCACCCTCTGGCCGCAGCCAACATCTGCACATGCATTGCTGTGTACTAAAATGCTCCATTGCTTGATAGTACTTGTATTTACAAGTACTACCCTGAGGCAGAGTTTATTAGTTTACTGAGCCCTAATAGGGGCACACGTATAGACACTGAGACATTTACTGCGGAGCTAATTAGGCAACTCTGCAGTAAACATCTCATGTAGACATGTCCAGTGACACTGCTCAGAAGGTGATGCTGCTGTTTGTATAATTACACCTGGAGGCTAATTTTAAAAGTTAGTTTCCTTATCAGTTTTATATTTTATAATCACACTGTAACTGTACCTAGTGCAGAAATTACTGCCCCTAGCATAAAAATGAGGAGATCCTTGTCCCAGAATATATGAGTTTTGGTTCACACTCTACTTATATAACTGATTGTGCTTGATTTGATTTTTATTTTGAGAGCTTCAAATTTCCCTGGGATCAGTCTGTATTCTTTCAGTTATGCTCATTAATAATGTGACCATTCTTATACATTATCCAGGTTGATGAGAGTAGTACAAGAGCAGAAAGTGCTCTAAACTCTTCTTTATTTTCCTTTTGAACTAGAAAATAGGAAAAAGCTGTATAGTTATATGAACTGATTTGAGTTCCTGTAGTCTACATAGTTGGCTGTATATCCCTTTCTTTCATATTTATCAATTTTTAACTTGATCGTTCCCATGGTATCTGAGTGCAGTCATCTGAAAACAGATTTTTAGTCTAGGCCTTCAGAATCAGGATGCAAGTAGTGCACAGTTTATTTTAACACAAACTCCATCAATATTGACTGTTTTTTTCCCCCCAGACAAAACTAAAAAAGTTTAAACCTGCATAAACAACAAAAAGGGGTCAGTCTGAGACCAAGGAAATGGGTTGAATAAATTCTTTAACTATTTTTTTAAAGTGCTCCCAGCAACACTTTTTTTTGGGATGGGCCACTACAATTAAAAACATCACTAAGCTACAGTATAATAGAAATAACCTGAATAATTTGATGTCCCAAAGAATGGGTATCCAAAAAATTAACTCAATTTGCCATTAAAATAAACAGAAAATTTATGTTAGAGCCAGGATTTTCTAAATGATCTAGGGGAGTTAAATAATGTAGCTGCCCTTGACTTTCAGGGGCAGTTGTGCATTGTGATTCCCTTTGAAAATCTTAAAAGATGGAAAGTGCAAACTATCAGGCAGTTAACTCTAGTTCATTTTCACCTTGTGTTCAATTTGTCAGGCTTACTTTACACGCAGGTTTCATATACATGCAAATATTGCAATTTGGCATATGATTTTTAGTGATATAGTTATTAAGAGACAACCCATAGGATGGCAGGAAGACAAAGGAGAGCCATTTTCTAAATCTCCTTTCCGTTCCTTCCTACTAACTTCCAAAACTATTGCAAATAAAATCTAGAAAGAAATATGATTAAAAATAAGCCCAGCATACTCAACTCTCCACACCTGTATGCATACTTGAGTAATCTATTTTTTCAGGAGCCAGGACATTCTACCTTTTAACAAGATCTTGTCGGGGTGACTTGGGAAGAACAGCTCCTTGCAATTACTGTCTCACGAGACAACAAAATCATGCCGAGTGAGACATCCACTTGCTGAATGTGAGCCTTGCTTGCGAAGCTGGAGTGACCTCTCTAGGGCACAAAAGTGTGGGCAGTGTACATGGAGACACTGAGCAGCCCACATATCAGTGTCCTCCTCTCAGGCCTGCTGGTTTAATCCAAAGAAAAGGCAGGCATCAGTGCATCTGGAACCAGCTTGGTCACAGGAGTACCCAGAGCAAAGGAGATCATTCATTTGTCCGTCTATCGGGACTCCACTCCTAGACTGGCTGCTGTCCAGGGTTAACCAGTCCTGTAGCACTGGGTTTCCACTGATAATCACAACTGAACGGGGAAGGGTATCCTTTTGTCCAAGCTATTGCCCTGCATTTCAGATAATCCTCATTTTCTTTCAGTTTGATCCCCATTTTCTTTCACTTTACCTCCTCTTATTCTTGTACATCCACTGAGATAATCATTTATATACATGCTCTTTTATCCCTCCAGTCATCTTGAATCAGTGTGTTCTTTTACTCAAGCTCAGCCATATTGAATCAGTCACTCAGTCATATCACATCAGATTCAGGCTGAGCAGCCAGGCATATTTACTTTCAGACATACTCCCCCTCATATTTCCTGACCTGTTCGCTTACACGCATTCGTTACTGCTTAGCCTTTAAGCAGCAGCACTGAGGAACTCTGGGGAACTTAAATTCACAGAATTACTTTACCAAGACTATCTTTTACGGAGCAATTTTTCTGAGGCTCTGATGAAGTACAGACTATTTTAGTTTTATATCTTTTGAGGAGTGGTAAACAAAGTGGAGGAAATGCATTTTTCAGTTCCCTTTTCTACTTGTATTGCTTAGTGTCACACATATTAACTTTGACAGTGAGAATACTAGTTTTGTCCACAGGTGACTTTGTGATACTACAGAACCTTGCACAACTGGAACCTGACTCGGTCTTGAACTCTGTGAGCACTAGTGTAATACATCAGTGCTAATAAAAAAGGGTGAAGGTTTATCTAAGCCAGGTGGCACATCACACTAGCAGGGTTAAGGCATACCAATATCTGTAGTCATCTGTATACAAAAGAGTGATTTGGCTACCATCACATCCAGCTGCTTTGACTCTCCAGACTGAATGACCAGGTACCCACTTATGCCTGGGTTGTCTGTCTATGGGCAGCACAAACCAGAGGAAGACTTCAAACTGTGACTTTGGATCCACAGAAAAACCCTCAAACTACTCTGCTTCTGCCCCTCTAAAGTAAATAAATAAAAAATTATCAGGAAAGCTACTTTTTATTTATTCCTGAAAAATGTAATCATTTTTTGTTGGTTGATAATGTTCTGAAATGCTCCAAGTCTCTCCCTCATCCTTCCTTTATCCCAGCAAAATAATAATAAAACATCTAAATGGTGGGCTTCACTGCATGCTGCTGTCTAGCACTGCAATGTGCAGAGATGCAGGCCATATGATTGTTGTCCTTCTTTCATCCTTGTGAAAACAAGATTTGTTTTGTATGAGAATGCTAGTTCACTGTTCTGCTGTTTAGAACGGATTTTTCTTCCTAAAAGAAGAAATCACTGCAGATGTATGGCACCAATTGTCTTTGTAAAGGCGTATCCCAATATATTTTCACTCATTCCAGTTATTGTGTGTACATTTCTTTGAAGTAGCTACTGTGATAGGTGGCAACTGCATGCTAGATTTCAAATCAGCTAAAAGCATAAAATTTCTATTAAGTATAATATAGTATAACTCGTACCACATTTAGCAGCTGCAGAAGCATCAGTGATTGGTGATATTTGGCAACTAAAGCCTCTGAAAGCTGCTGTCGTTTTTCTCTGTCTTGTACTTTGTTCATCTATCTCATCCTGGTAAATGCTGTGATCACATCCATTCAGCGTCTTTTGGCATCCTTCATTTCTCATCTCCATCCGTGACTGCTATTCTGTGACTTAATTTTGTCCACCGCATGTCCTGTTTTTGAGCTAGCTATGCTATTTAACAGCAATTACTTCTCTAAATATCACTGATAAATAATCTCTTAGTGTTTGATATAAACCCATCCATTGATCTTCTTGACACTCCTTGAAATATCTAATACTTCTTACATTTCTCCATGCTAGAAACATTCTGTAGAGACCTTTATTTCTGCTCTGTGCATCACTGTTAGCAGGATGCATTTATTAAATACCCAAAGAGAGAGCAGACTGATTCCTTCAGAAAGTTGTGTAATTTATAGGTGCATTCCACCCTGGTCTTGTCCTTTGATTTTTCTTTTTCTCTAGACCTGTACTCTATTTTCCCACTAGCTACTCTGGGCATATGCATTACCGTTATCTACAGCTTTTGCTAGAGTTTGTTTCAGCAGAATGCAGTATTTCTGATCAGTGCATCTACATTATATTTACTTGCTTCATGTTCGTAGCTCAACCTTTGTACTTCCTTGCTGCAGCTCTCTTATTGTGAACATTAATCCCCCAAGATTATCTCATCTGATATAAACACCAAGGTATCTATATATCCCAAGTGTGTAAACCTTTTGTCATTTTTATTCCATTTGTGGAAAACTTTGTTCAGACAGGCAGTAAACAACTGAGGTGGCATGGTATTTCTCATTTCCTAACTTTTTTCCGTATATTTATTTGTCTATTTTCTGGCTTTCATTGTCGGGCATCATCAGGACAATTAATCACTGATGTTAGCTCCAGTAAACTTCCAGTACCAAACCAGGATGCTTCAAATGCATATTTTATAGGGTCATATAAGAAAATCACAACCAACAGATTTGCTTGGGTAAGAAAAGCTGTGATTTAGGCTAGTATGCTAGGACCAAGTACAGAAGTTACACTTTTACTGGTATGAGTTCAGAAACTGGTCTATACCCATAACAGAACAGAAGTTTGGTGCAGAGTGGTTTAAAAATAGGAGACCCCAACTTAAAATTTGCACCCCACCCCCAAAGGATGAACATGTGTACTGTTTGTAGCCATTAGTACATGTGGGATTATGAAGCTTTATATAAGAGACAAGTTGCAAGGACCACTGCCAAAGCCAGTCTTTATGGGGATGTTCCTGGCTAGTACATTTTTGTAGCACTAGCTCCCAAAAAGCTGTGTGGTTTACCTTTAAAATGTCAACCACGGGGGTTTAAAAGGGGCAAGGAGTGGTAGAACGGGGTAAGGAGTGATAGAATGAGTGCAAGACAATGGTTAGCGTGTCTTCACATTACTTAAATTTGAAGTGGTGGCACTTCCAACAAAACATGTAAGCTACCTAGCCTCCAGGAACAATTGTAAATGCATTCCCCTGAATTCCTCCTGTGGTTCCATGACACCTATTTCCCTGGCAGGCAGATATTAACCAAGTTCCTTAAGTTTCTACATCTTCACTGACTCAGGGAACCTGGTTTTCTTTGATTTAAAAAAAAGCCCCAATTTTCAGTTAAAAAAGTAACCCCAAATCCACATTTTTCCATGATTTAAATGAAACATCATTATTTATATATATAATATGTGTGTGTGTGTGTGTGTATAGTGGCATTTCATTTTAGTGACAGAAAAATGTGGATTTGGGGTTACCTTTTTTAAACCAAAAAGCGGGGATTTTTTTAAATCAGAAAAAAATAGGATTCTTGCTGATGTTCTTGTGCAGCTGTTGATGCTCAAGACAACAGTATTTCTCAGCTCCTTAGGAGCTCCTCTTTTAATCTTTGCTTAGCCAGCTGATGCTAGAGAAGTCAATCCTTGTCTGTGCTGTCATCAAAACAATCCTCTTTTTTATGAAGTCAGTAGTGAATTAGGGCATTTTTTACTGTGATTTCACTAATAGACTAAAAATGCCTGGATACACGTATACCTGGTACCTTAAGAGAAAATTAGTAAAATAATGTATTTGTAATAACATCAAAAAAGGCCAAAAGAATTGCAACGTATCCACGGGTTTTTAATTTCTTCTTGCCACAGAATGAACCAGCTTTAGTTGGTCAGCAGCTACAGGGACTTGCAATAAAAATTGTCCAGCCAAGCTGGTTATGTATTGGACTGTTTTCCTGGGACTTTTTAAAAATTGAAATATTTATTTCAGTCCCTAGACGCTTATTAAGACTCTAATTAATCCAAAAATAACTGAATGACTTGGTATACATTATTTTTTCCATTGCAACCACTAGATATTTGTTGTTTCTTGGGATAACTGGATTATGTCAGGCAGAAGCACTAATAACTGTCACTAAAAAAGCACCTCAAAGCAGGCTAAGATTTGTAAGAATCCACAGGAAGAGGCTGTAAAATCATCGTTTTTATAAAACTGGGGTCTTCGTTCTGTTTGATGGGGATTTTGCCATTATGCCAGATAGCAGTGGTTCCTTTCTTGGCTATATTAACAAGGTTATTTAGGCATCATAAAATTAAAAAGCTGTTTTATTAATACAAAACTGTGGGGGGGAAAAGAAATAAAAACATTTAATAAGGCAGGGTTTAAAAAATAATCCCAGGAAGTTCTGGGGTTTGTAACTACTGGTGTGTTGTCAGAACAAAATATCAAGACATGGATGAGTCAGCAGATTCAGAGTAATTGTGCAGGGGGAATCCTCCTTCTGGGAGCACTGAAGCCTGTGCAATTGTCCCCTTGCCTGGGAGCCAGTGACTATAGGAATAGGCCACCAGACCCTCAGGAGCAGAGGCAAGCAGCTGCAGCAGAGACTTTCAGATATAACTTTCATCTGGTTGTGTCATGCTTGCCCAAAGACATTTGTCCATTTTGCTCTGGGAATGCTCACCTCTTTGTTAATTAGCTGCTTGTGCCTATTTCGGCTTTGTCACACAGAAGTCATATTTGTCATGTGATCAGTCCCCTGAAATCGCTCTATAGCCATGCTATGACACACGTGAATGGCTGCCGAGTACTTTAAAAATGGTCAAACATGTGACAAATTAACCCTGATCTAATTTCATAAACATTAGGGCTGGAACGGACCTCGGAAGATCAGAGTCCAGCCCCCTACCCAAGGGGCAGGAAGTCAGCCGGGATCACAGGATCCCTGCAAGATAAGCATTCAATTTACTCTTGAAGGTGTTCAATGTAGGTGCTTGAACCACCTCCGATGGCAGGCTCTTCCAGACCTTGGGGGTTCGGACAGTAAAGAAATTCTTCCTTATGTCCAGCCTGAAACGGTCTTGCTGGAGTTTATAACCATTCGACCTTGTCATCCCTTGGGGAGCTCTGGTGAACAATTGTTCCCCCAGATCCTGGTGAACACCCCTAACAAACTTACAGGTGGCCACCAGATTGCCCCTGAGCCTGCACTTTTCCAGGCTGAAGAGCCCCATGGCTCTCAGCCTGTCATCGTAAGGTCTGTTTTCCTGACCTCTGCTCATGCACATGGCTCTTCTCTGGACTCTCTCAAGCTTCTCCACATCCTTTTTGAATTGTGGAGCCCAAAAGTGTACGCAGTACTCCAGCTGTGGCCTCACCAAGGCAGAGTACAACAGGAGAATGATGTCCTGGGATTTACTTGAGAAGCATCTATGGATGCAAGCCAACGTCTTGCTCACTTTACTAGCTGCAGCATCACATTGAAGGCTCATGTTCATCTTGTGGTCAATCATGACCCCCAAGTCCTTTTCATCCGTAGTGCTAGTCAGTGTAGCACTGCCGAGCCTATAAGGATGCTGCAGGTTTTTCCTCCCAAGGTGGAAAACCTTGCATTTTTTGGTATTAAAAACATAAGGTTCTTGTTCGCCCATTTTCTGAGCTTGTCAAGGTCAGTCTGGACTGCCCTCCTGTCCTCAGGTGTGGATGCTTTGCCCCAGAGTTTGTTATCATTGGTGAACTTGGCCAGTCCACTTCTGACTCCAATGTGCACATCATTAATGAAAACGTTGAATAATACAGGTCCAAGGACAGAGCCTGGGGTACCCCACTGGTCACAGGGCACCATGATGATTGACTTCCATCAACCGCCACCCTCTGGGTCCGACCATGGAGCCAATTCCCCAGCCAGCGGATTGTGGTGGACCCGAGGCCACAGTTGGCCAGTTTTGCCAAGAGGTGATCATGGGATACCAGATCAAAGGCTTTTTTGTAGTCAAGATATATGACCTCAATCTCCTCTCCATTGTCCAGGTGATAGGTCACCTGGTTGTAGCAGGAAATGAGATTGGCTGAGCAAGATCTACCACAACAAACCCATGCTGGGTATCCCTCAGGATATTGCCATCAGCTAGTCTGTTAAAGATGGCCTCCTTGATAATTTTTTCCAACATCTTGCCCAAGATAGAGGTCAGGCTGATGGGCCTGTAGTTTGCCAGATCCACTTTCCTCCCTTTCTTGAAGAGAGGCACCACATTGGCCTTCTTCCAATCTTTGGGCACTTCACCAGAGTGCCAGGACTTCTTGAAGATCCATGTCAGGGGCTGGGCTATGATGCTGGCCAGTTCCCTGAGTACCCTGGGTTATAGATTGTCAGGGCTGGCTGACTTGAAGGTGTCCAGCCTCTCAAGGTATTCCTTCACAAGATCAGCATTGATGGAGGGCAGGAAATCTCCCTCACTCTGGCCTCCCTGTCCCATAATGGGCATGGGTGTCCCATGGGACTGATAAAAGACCAATGCAAAGTACCCATTTAATAGGTTGGCTTTTTCTTGGGAGTTGGTTGTCAGTTGTCCCATCTGGTTTAGCAGGGGTCCAGTTTTGCTTTTCCTCTGGCTCCCCACATATCTGAAAAAGGACTTTTTATTGTCCTTGATACTTATAGCTAGTTGGAGTTCAGTTGCAGCCTTGGCTTTCCTGGTTTGCTCCCTGCAGGACTGAATGAGTGCGGAATATTCCTCCTTGGAGGTGGATCCCATCCTCCATCTTTTGTAGACCTTTCTTTTTAGCCGCAGGAGGTCCACTAGTTCCCTGGAGAGCCAAGGGGGCTGCTGTGTCCTTTTGCTGCCTTTCCTCTGAGACGGAATAGCCTGAGCTTGTGCATCGAGGATCGCTCCCCATCAAGGAACAACAACTCTTCCTGAACTCCCCTCCCCTTAGGGTCATGGTCCCTTAGGGCCTCACCGACAAGCCTTCTGAACTTGTTAAAGTCAGCTTTCCTAAAATCAAGGACTTCTGTTTTGCTGACTGACTTGCCAGCTTTACGGCATATGGTGAAGGTGATCAGCTCATGGTCTCTGTTACCCAGCTTCCCATCGATCATTAGATTGCTGATTAGGTTGTCCCCAGTTGCTATTACCAGGTTGAGCAGCTCTTTACCTTTCATTGGCCTGCAAACTTCTTGAGTCAGATAGAGGTTATCCACGCACGAGAGAAAACTTTGCAACCACTCGGATTTTGCTGAGTGCTCTTCCCATGAGATGTCTGGGTAGTCAAAGTCTCCCATGACAACCATGGACCAGAAGCATGTGGCCTCAGCCAATTCCCTGGCAAACTCCTGGTCCAGCTCTTGACTTTGGGTGGGAGGTCTGTAGTAGACTGCCACCACTGTGTCCCCTGTGCCATGTTCCCCACAGATTTTAACCCCGATGGTCTCCAGCTGTCCACCCTGATCGCCAATATCAGCTTGCAGGGATGCATAGCTCTCCTTGACATAGAGAGCTACACACCCACCCCTTTTGTCTACTCGATCTCTCCTGTACAGGGTATAGCCATCTATACCTGTGGTCCAGTCATGGGTCTCCATTATCCCTATGATGTCATAATTATTTGTGTTAAGCAAGAGGACAAGTTCCTCCTGCTTATTCCCCAAGCTCCTGGTATTCATGTATAGGCAGGCAAGTGTCCTCTTGGGGGCTCTTGCCTTGCCCACAGATTAATCCAGGGCTGAGGCAGGAGTGGGCTCCCTTAAGTGCCTTGGTCTGCTGGCTTTGCAAGGGTTGCTCAGCAGGCCATCAGTGGCAGTAGTCCCCCACTCCCTGGTGGGCTTAGTTTAAAGCCCAGTGGAGCAGGTCAGCCAGTCTGGCTGAGAAGAGCCTCCTCCCCAGTGGAGAGAGGTGGAGGCCATCCCTTCCAAGCAGCTTGCTGCCTGTCTCGACAAAGAGCGGACTGTGGCCATGAAAGCCAAAGCCTAATGAGGAATCAGATGAAGGCGCTCCAAAGTGGAGCACTTTAGGGAACCTTGTGTTCCCTAGGGTCAATCTGTCAGCTGATGCAGCACATCCCCACCCCTGGTGCTGTCTGCAGGAAGTGGGGGGAGGGGAGTTTCAGGCTGGGATTTGCTTGGCCAGAGCTGAAGGGGGTGGGTGGATAGAACCCCTCCCCCACCTCGTGCCTCCCCCTGCCCCTCTTCTGTTCAGGCCAGGCAAACCCCAGCACACTTCTGCCCCTCCTGCTCCTCCCCCCTCTCCCTTCCTGCAGATAACACCAGAGCTGGGAGCGAGGTGCAGGGATGCATCAGCCCAGCATCAATCTTGGGACAGACAGGCAGGCTTAATACCTCCCCACCAACCCAACAGGTGAATGTCTGTTGGGTTGGGGAAGGTCACTCTGACTCATGGTGCTTTATGTAAAGTGCCATGAATTTATACAAGGACCTGCATGTCTGTCAGAGCCCTTAGAGTTTCTTCACTTCAGCTCCATTCCAATTCCTTCGAAAGGTCCCCTTCTTTCACCTCTTCTCCTATCCTACCCTCACCGTTCCCACTTCTCTTCACTATTCATCTTTTTTTCTCTTTGTACCCTTCTTTGCCTTCCTTATAAATATACTGCATCCAAAAAATAAAAAACAACACAGGTACTGAAACAACAGAAACAGCAACAAAAACAACAAATAAGTCACAGAACTGTGTTGTTTGCACCCTGCTTGTATATTCATCACCAACCCTTCATCCAACTTACTACACTGACTGCAAGCTCTTCGGTGGTATTATTCTGCCTGTACAGCATTTAGCACAACCAAATCCAGATCTCACTTTGGGTTTCTACCTTCACCAGCAATACAGCAATGTTCTTATTAACAATATGAAAGCAGTGTGACCATCATACGCTGAATGCAATACAACAGAGCAATATAAGAGTCAGTGGTTACATCTACACTGGTGTTACTATGCAGTACTGTCACCACACAGCTTTTTTCTGATGCTATTGCACAGTAGCAGTTCACTAGTATGCAGTAGCTCATTACTAGTGCACAGTATCATTGTCACATGGTTAGGGCTTGGCAATGCTACTGCATGGTAGCAATGAATTACTGTGCAGTAGTTCATTGCTACTACACAGTAGTGTCTCATGTGTATGCATCTGTGCGTGCATCTACATGGTCATTAATGTGCCATAGTTACTGTGCATTAAGTTTAGTACTTGGATAACCAGTGCCAGTGCGCAGGTTTTTTCAGACATTAACTGCATAGTAGTCTTATACTACTGCACAATAGTATGCTAGCATGGCTTTTGCCTGGCATGCTACTGGCACAGTGATATCAGGTTGCTATACAGTTAGTGTTTCGTGTAGACACACCCTGTAGGGAATGGGCCAACAATGAAAGTTAAAAAATGTGGCCTGGTGCAGGGTATTGTTTTGTTTTCTCCTGTGAGTAGTTAGAAAGTATAGATTGTATGCTGTTCAGGGCAGTGACCGTGTATCCATGATTATTCTGTAAAGTGCCAGGCACATTCTTAGGGGCCATACTAAATAATAAAAAAAAATTCCTAAAAGCAGTACAAGAGAACTACTTTCAAACTAGGTTATTTACTGTTTGCATAGCATAGGCTTCCATATACTTCCTTTGAGTTTTTCTTTTAAATTATATTGTCTTTGATAATTACATTGCAGGAAAAAGGAAACAATATTGAGCTGACTACAGTGCAAATGTAAGCTAACCTGTAATAAATGAAGCCTTTCTCCAATATGTACTCCCTTTACAGCATCATCTTTACCAGTTTATATGTGGCTGCTGTGCTAGGTTTCTTCTATCCTCAGGTAAATTACCATTGAATAATTGAAGTTCAAGGTCAAAAATCAATTAAATGGAAATTACAGTTATTTGCTTAAAAAGTTCAAGCAATATTTTAGACTACAACTATCCTAGGTGATGGGCCATATGGGTTAATCAGCAACCAGTTTTCTTTCTGGTCATGGTTCAAATCTGCTATAAGCAGAGAGAAAATGTGATGAAAGTTGCACTTACGGTCATTGACAAAGCTGTAGGGGAACAGAGGAGGAACAGGGTGGCATGGGGTGCTCTTGAGAACTTACAAGAGCCTCTTGATACTGCACACCACCATCATATTCTCTGCAATGCAGTTTACTGCACCAAAATGGCATACATTTTAAAAGTAGTTGCTTTGGCCTTCTGCAAGATTTTCACTAGTCCCCCAGCCCTCTGCCTATTTAAGTATTATAAGCAGAGCTCGATACAATCTGATATACAGTATGCCTTATAAATACAGATATCAAAAATCCAAAATTACTGAAAATCCAGCACATTTTAAAAGTACACTCCATCAGGGAGTAGCGGTGGCCGGTCCCAGAGCAGTGGAGGGGGAAGCTTGCATGTGGTAGCTGCTGCTGCCATCCACCATCCCATGCTGCTGTTCTGCATGCAGCCTCCACTCCAGGACTGGCCGCCACTAACCCCCACCCCTGCTCCAGGACCAGCTGCTGCTCTGGCTTCAAAAATCCAGAATTTTCACATTTCCAGCAGGTGCTTGGTCCTGAGCATGCCCGATTCATGGTATTTATCTGATATACCACACATTGGATATATTTTTCAGGAACAATGCACATGCTTTTGCAGCAACTACATCTATCATAAGGATGTTTTCCAGGTGAACCTTGGTGGTTGTTGTAAAAAAACCCCTCCTAATTTAAATGACCTCATTCATCTCCATTTACATTCCAGCCTGACATTCCCACCTGTTGTTTCTGCAAGCATATTTAGTTATGGGACATCTGTGATAACTCTATTTCCAACAATCAATAACTTCAATAGTAAATACAGTATGAAAACAGTCAGGGCATCTGCATTTAAGAGTCATGGGAATGAGCCTCAACGTGTTGCTTGTTTTGAAGGGGAATTGCACCTAATACAGAGTTTTCTGGAGGAAGTGTAGGAACTCTTATCTTCCATGCAAATTTAACTTAGAACAAAATATGCAAATTGTTTTCAGAAGTGTCCATAGCAAATATAACAGATTGGCATGGGATATTGTAACAACATTTTGACTATCTAATCTGTAAAAATAACCTTTCTGTTTAAAATAAAGGGTCCAGCAGTACACGTGCTAGCATTTTTTGCATAGATCATCCTCAAATATTGTGTATAATTTTATTGGACATAAATACTGAAGTATACATTTTAAAGGTAAATCACACAGCTTTTGTTTATGATCTTAGGCATTTAGGGACAAGTGCTAAACTCAGTGCAGAGCTCTGCTAATTGGACGGGGTTTCTGGAAGTTCTCTGACAGGGGGATGAAATCTTCCCATGCAGCCTGTGAAATAGCAGCATAACTTCCACACAGCAGTCACTGCAATACATAGTATAATCCATAAAATTTAATGAAGCACAAAATCAGAACAAGAAGATTAAACAATATCGATTTTTGGAATAACCACTATTTATAAAAATAAGCCTTGTTTAACAAATAGCTCATCAACTCATCCAATAGACATTAGAAATATACCATAGGCCAAAATAAACTCACCCTACCATGATACCTTACTTAAATAAATGAGTTTGAAGAGTGAGAGAGGCGGAGCAGAATATGATCCAGTTTAGTAAATATTAAAATTATTGCTGATGCCATAGTAACTGTAGGCAATTGCTTCTCATCTGAAGGTTTCCTGTGTGTGCAGGAGGTATTGTGAGATTCATCTTTGTTACTTTTTGTTAGGTGGTCATTTGGAAAATTAGTGAGGAGGTGCATGATGCAATATTTTCAGTCTCCTTATGTCCCTGTTGGATATGTCTATGTCATCTGACTCAGATGATGCAGTTCAGTGCCTCACCCAATGTCTGCAACAACTAACCAAAATTCCCTATGTGGGATGGGGCCATATGGAGCTAGTACAGGTCTCCCTTGTTTAATGTGGGTTCTTTATATGCGAATTCGCTCTTATGCAATGAGCACATTTAGACCCATAATTTGTTATATGCGAGGTAAATTTGCTCTTATGTGATCAACATAGACCCCACCTCCCTGTCCAAGCAGATAAGTTTGTGGGGGGAGGGGAAAGGCCTGCAGCCCCACTCACCCCAGTCCTGGCTGCAGTAGGTTTGGGAGCAGCTGGCTCTAGCTGCCTGCAGCTGCTGGGCTTCACTGTGTTCTGCTTGTCCCCCCATGCCTAGGCTTACCCCAGCTCCTGGTCTATGCTGTGCTGTGGTGCATACAGCTCCTGTCGGCTGCTCCCAGGGCCACTCCAGTATGGATTGGGAGCCCTGGGGAGAATGGGGTGCAGCATTCACCCTAGCCCCAGCTGCAGCAGCCCCAGGAGCAACCAGCATCAGCTGCCTGCAGCCACTAGGCTGCACTGTGCCCTGGTTTAGGCACCTGGCATTGGCCACTCCCACGGCTGCTGCAGCAAGAACTGAGGTGAGTGGGGACAGGCAAAGCCCTGGGGCATTTGGGACATGGTGCAGCCCAGCAGCTACAGGCATCTGGTGTTGGCTGCTCCTGGGGCTGCTGCAGCAAGGACTGGAGTGAGTGCTGCACCCCATGCCACCCAGGGCTCCACTTGCCCCCACTCCCATGCTGGAGCAGCCAACACCAGTTGCTTGCACCACGGCATAGCGTAGCCCAGGAACAGAGGTGAGTGGGGACAAGCAGAGCCCAAGCATGGGGGACAGGTGGAGCACTGTGCAGCCCAGCGACTGCAGGCAGTTGGTGCTGGCCACTTCCAGGGCTGCTGCAGCCAGGGCTGGGGTGAGTGCTGCTCTGTTCCTTCTGCTTTGCTGCCTTGTGCAGCCCTCGGAGCAGCACTCCTCCCTCTGACTCTCCCCTAGTTCCAGCCTCACTTCTTCCCTCCCTCCCTCTCCACCATGGGAGCCTATCCCTATTTGTTATATTGTAAAGTGGGTTCACTTTATGCAAATTTGATTTATGAGCCATGCTCCAGGAATGCATGTATAGCATAAATTGAGAGAAACCTGTACGTGTTCTTTTTCATAGTTTTGACTCCTAAAAATCTGGATTTTTTGAGGGAAGAACTTGTTGGGAACAGAGTAGTCCCACTCTAGTATCCAGAATATTGTGTTTAGGTAGATAGATTTATGCCTCTTTCCTTTGTCTCATTAAGGAGACATTGGATATCAATAGCAATAATTACTTAGCCTTTGTTAATTTAATTAACTGCACTACACGAAGTAGATAAATACCATATAACATGCTCTAAAATAAGACATTTGCCTTGTTTTGTAAAGGCAGAATGAAGAAAAAAGATTTGTCCTTTTACTCAAGCCATGCAGAATCACTTTCCTCATCTAAGACACTCACCCCAAATTTCGATGTCTAATTTTGTGGGGGAAAGGTGAGAGCAGTATGTGAATAATTTTTTTTTTTAACTTTACTTATGTTTTAATAGGAGAAGGTAAATGTAAGAAAACAAGTAGCAGTAATGATAGATAGCTAGGTGTCCCACTATTACAGTTATAGCTTTAAAGAAATCTTCAGAAAAGTAAGTTCAGCATATTTATTTATTTTTGTGGGGGGGATGGGGCAATACAGTGAAATGTTAATAGTTTTACGAGAGTGTAAAGAATGAAAAATTTGGTAACCATTGCTCCTTTTTATATGCAGACAAAGCTGAAGTTGACTTTGTAAAAAAGCCATTTTAGTATTTTTCCACATCTTCCATTATTCCACATCTTCCACCTTTGCATTATTCTTCCCTCCACCTAAGAGACAGGACAACTGAAAAAAGGAATGGAGGAAATAAATTGGAGGAAAATGAGTTGGGAGATGTATGAGACTGTGAGAAAAGAAGAGAAAAAAAATGGAAAAGTATAGAAAATAAGTTAGGAGCATATGAAAGAAGGGAAGATGTATATTTTTCAAAGAAAAAGGGGAGCCCTGATGCGGAACAGAAGGCTGAAAGCAAATAGTCATTGTAACTAGGAGACTCACTGTAACTATGTACACAACCACCAACACCATTTCTGAATCATCCTTATGGGATGTACCTCTAAACTCACCATCCATTTACATGATGACCTCTTTACTCCTAAGATGAATTTCGATCCTGATTAAGTACTAATGTAACTCCTTAGTCCTCCAGCAAAAAGAAGAAGAAGAAGAAGAAATGAAAGGGAATATTCCGGAGAAGAAAGACAGCTGGAGCTGATAACAAAGGGACAGTAAGAATCTAAGAGCTACTTGATGCATCAAACTTGAGCACCCCTCCCACTGCCAAATATGAATTCTAGGGCATAAATAAAATTATACAGCATCTGCCAGAGTGGATATAATATTGCTCTCTAAAAATATATCAGAAGAGGATTTGGGGGAGTGAAAGCACCAGGGAGGGAGAAGAACTATTTACACTGAAGGACAATGGTAGAATAGGAGCAAATGGGTATTAACTGTTCATGAATTAATATAGGCTGTAAGTTAGGAGATTTCCAATTTAGAGGAGTTGGAGCTATTGAGAAAGGGAAGTGCTGAGCAGTATTTTAGTCTGGAACAGTTTTGTGTCTGAACAAAAGACCTAACTTGTTTTGAGCTGGATCATGATAAATGTATGAAAGAGATTATATTCACTTGCCTGTCTGGATTAGCAGGGGACTAGTGACCTAGGATGTTTCTTTCAGTCCTAGGTTCCTTTAACCCATGGGTGGGCAAAATGTGGCTCCTGAGCCAAATCTGGCCCACCAAGGGATTTTGTATGGCCCACAGCAGGTCCCTCAGACCCATCCAGCCCAGGCAGCCCAGGTAGGGCTGATTTGATTGGTGGCTGAATCTCCAAATCCAAATCAAATCAGGAAACACTTACATCTCTCCAAATTGTATCGGAACCCTCTGAACCAATACAGAGAGATTCAGAAAGATTCAGTGATTTGGACATAGGCATGGCTTTAAATGTTTTTTCTATGCATCTCAAGGTAGCAGGTGGCTCATCAACACTGCAATGCTGGGGCAGATGGAGTGTTCCACAGGAGCAAGGCGGGGGCTCCCCAGCATGCTTGGCAGCAGACCTGGAAATGAACCAGAAGCACTTCTGGTCCACTTCCCAGTCTGCAGGGGAGCACACCGGGGACCCCCCTGCAAACCTCTGGCTCAGCGACTGGTGCCTCCTGAGTCTGGGGGGGCACCTGGGGCCCCCGCAAGCCATAGCCAACCCAGGCAGGTGTGGAGGGCCCCCCCAGCATACTCCCCAGTGGACCAGAAGTACCCCCTGCACTCCTGTGGGACGCTCCATCCACCCCAGCTTCACAGCATTCACGAGCTGTGCCTGGTACCTTGAGGTATGTAGAAAAAACATTTAAAGCTGTGTCTATGGCCGAATCACTGATTCTCCAAATCAGCATTGAATCTTCAGATTTGGATTTGGCCGAATCAAACTGGGGACACTGATCTGAATCAATGAATTAAATCACTGTCCCTGATTCGGGCCTAATCCGAATTGAATACAGCCTGTTTCACACACCCCTACAGTCTACACCATGGTATGTTCGGCTGGTTCTGCCACTCCCAGGCACATGGCAGGACTGGGGTAGCAGAGCGGTCACACTCCATTTCCCAGCAGCCCAGCAGTTGTGGCAACTCATTCTGACTGCCGTTCCTCGACCCAACCCCGCTGACTGGGCAACCCTGTCTGTCCACCCTATGCCCACCCTGGGGGTGTGGGACCCACGTGGGCAGAAAGCTTGGTCAGGTGACTAGGATGGGGTTGTGAGCTAGCGGGAAGCAGTGTCCAGGAGTGAAATGGGAGGGTGGGTCTGGGGAGACCCTGGGATCTTGGAACAGTGACAGCATGGGGGTAGGGCCCAGGGCATAGCTGCAGTCCACTGCTCGCATGCCCCTGAAATGGGCACCGGTTCCACGGGCAGGAACATGCAGGGAGCAGATCACAACTCTGCCCTGGCCCCAGCCCCACACTGTTGTGACCCCAAGATCCCAGTCCCAGCCCCAGATGCAGTACCCCCTCACCCCTCGTCCACGGCTCCATTGCATTGACCCAGCAGAGAGCACCCTGCCCACATCACTCCTGGCCAGCCTCCATGGAGACCTTGGTATCATGGGGAAGTGACAGCATGGAACTGGGGCGAGAGCTGGGGCACAGCCCTAGTTCTGAGGGCAGGGATATGTGGGGAGTACATCATACCTTTACCCTGGCTTTGGCCTCACGCTGTCACTGCCCTGTGATCCTGGCCTTGCTCCCCTGTCCTGTTTCTGGCCAGCCTGTGGTTACATCCCACATAAGGAGTTTTGGTGAGTTGTTGCAGACATTGGGTGACATGGAGAAAATTGCCTCTTTCTAAATCCTAGGCATATTTTTGTTTTGTAGCAGAACACATTGATCTGATACTTTTTAAAAATAATATTTGATGATTAGAAATTCTAAAATCTCTGATCAGTTAAAAGAGATGGATATGAGGTGAGCTGAGAAGGATAGTACTTGAGATGCCTTGTGCCATTCCAGGATGCGCATCTGTCACATAAGAATGCTTTTTCAGTTTGTGCTAATGCCAGAAAAGCAAAGCCAAGCAGATGTAAATGAACATGGTACATACTTAAAGAATACCCTGTGCATCAGACCATGGAGAGAACTATAATGAATGCTTTTTACATGAATTCTGAATACAGGAGTAGATATTAAAAGTAATCATTTACAGGACTCCTGACAGGTGAAATACAGTAACAAAATGAACCCATTTAAAGAAACACCTGAAAAATAAACTCTAAATTGCAAAACAATATATATTTCACATAACAGGAGGGGACTGTTTAATGAAAATTAGTTTTGTGCAACATGCCTCTGTGTAGAATGAGTTTCTACTGTACTCTGGCTTTAAAAACATTATTCACTGCCTCCCAGTACAAAGCCCCAGCAGGCGTGCACTTGGCTAACAAGTGAAGAACTCTGCCCCAGTTTTCCATAATGCATTCATGGAGGGATTTGTAACAACCAGTGGTTACTGCAGCAGAAAGACTAAAATGTTGTACCATGGCATTTTTGAAACCAACACAAAAGTTCAATCACTACAGCTCTTACGGCCTAATGATGTGCTATAAACACTGGCATATTACTAACGAGGTATAATCCATGCTCAAAGCAGCTGCTCATTAGAACTCATAATTTCACTTTTATATACTCTGCTCTTCAGGCTAAAACTATTGATTACAGAATCTTCTATCGATGAGACAGCCTCACTGTAGTAAGCACTTTGCCCCCTGTAGTACTTAATTTACTGAAATTTATTTCTTCATCAATCTGCCTACCCACTTTTTCTGATTGGAGCAGCTGTTGTCTAAGCATATGTTGTGTGGCTGTGCATGGCAAGGAGGTCATTCACTATGTAGTCTTGGATGTCAAGGACAGCAAAGAAAGTAAGCTGGAAACTGCAGAGAGCACCCAGAGGTTATGTTAAAGTCGTCTAACTATTAAATAAGGGAAATGTCATTGTTAAATGTAATGCTCATTGCTTTAATGTGAAGAACAGCACAACTTCAGTCCCAATATAACTTGTCAGAACTTACATCTGCTCCTACCCTTACTTCTCTCTGGAGCCTGGCACATATTACACTTATTATGTTGTTAACTTGTTAATTGTGCCATAAGTAATAATACTGCCAGACAACTAGTGGGAAAAGGAGAAACCAGCCACAATAATATTCCACATCATCTGTACCACACGGCTGTCAGTCTGCTGGTGGACTCTTCCTCTCATCAGCACTCTGAAAAACACACAATGCACCCCTATCACACAGCACCCCTACCTATGTGTGGGGAGGGCATTAGCTGATGGGATCTCTGGAAATTGGCAGGCCAAAAGGGTGCTGCATAAAGGACAGTATCAAGAACCAGTCCTTGATACCATGCTTCTCATTGCACCCTTTGACTGTCTGGGGCTCCCACCCACCTGTTGAGTAATTGAGATCTGATGAATTTTATACTAAATCCAAAAAAAGCCCATGTCCTGCCACGCACATGCTTGAGAAACTGTCTGAAACTATACCTCTAGTTGGCACTGAACAGAATTCAGAGGAAGGAGTCCTCAGCTGGCAGATATGGCAGGCTGCATGATTTTTAGGATCCAGAATAAAATTAATCACATCCCAATTATGCAATTAAATTAACATCTGCCAGTGGCCTCTGTTCAAATTGGCCATTCTATATTCCTCCTCCTTTCTCGGTCCCATTTCTCTTTCCAGTATTTCACAAACCCTTCATCCTGGCTTTCAGACCTTTCCTCTACATAGACCTCCTGTCTTTTTAAATGTTTCTCCTTATTAACATACCTGTGACCTCAAATCCAGGTGGGAGTCAGAGGAAAAATACAATGCAGGAGATTATGTCCACATACATTACATAAGAAAAGATGCACATCCACCCACACATACACACACAGAAATAGATGTCTTTAATGTTTCTAGATTAAATTTAGACTCTTCCCTTGGGCTCTCTTCTCCAGATGCATCTCCGGAGTCAGAAGAGGCAGCTAGTAAATCCCTAAAGAAATGTTACAATACACAGAATTATAGGAATACTGTCTGATTTTGACATGCTTCATTAGTGCAACCTCAAATAGCTCAGAAATCTAAGAGTGGCTGGATAACTGCTCCTCCAAAAGTAGTTACTGGAATTTCTCACTATCTTCTTAAGTAACAGAATAAGAGTAATATTTCCTTCCCAAGGGAAGATTTGGCCACTACTCACAGCTGTAAGAAATCAGGTTTCAGTGAGACATTATTGACTAAAAGCAATGTATGGAAAGATATGATCAAGTTTGGGCATACTGTAAGCATATCGTTGCCCACATTAGCTTACAGTCATCAATTTTCATTGGATCAGCTTTATTTTTTAAAAAGGAGAGGCTAACAATTAGCATAGTATGATGTAACAATGGCAGGAAACAGTCCAGAATTCCTGAAGCAGGGGGAATTACTTTTTATGACTCAGGACATACTTAATTTGCAGTTTCACAGATTTTGCAGAAACCACGAAATCCAGGATCGGTGGTGAAATCTGAGAAATCCATGAAATCAACAAAAACAAAACTTAGTAAAAATGAAATGTTGGCTCCCCAGGGGGAGCCAGCAGTCCTCACTGCTGGCATGGGAAGGCACCAGCAAGTAGGGTGGCACAAAGGGCAGCAGACAAGATGGCAGATCCCCCTTGTCCCTCTTCCTCCCACTAGGACCTCTCTGGCAATCAGTGCCAAGCAGAGAGGGGTGGCACAAAGGGCAGCCAGCAATCAAAATGGTGGATGCCTCCTTGTCTCTCCTCCTCTCCCCCCCCCACCCATGGGTCCCTTGGCCAATTGGTGCTGAGTGTGGGGCTGATGCAAAATGCCCACAAAATTGGCTCTGCATGCCACAAGAGGACTGAGAAAAACATTTTGTTTCATAGCAATTTAAATAGGTCTCTGTTTATCACCTTCCTTATATTTTTCCAGGCCTCTCCACTGAGCAATACATCCAGATCAATTTTGCTCTTTCAAAAAAGAAGGGCTTATGCATAAAATGTACATCTGTCTTAGATTAACCCTGGAGAAAACACTGCACACCAGGTGGCATATTTCCATTTTTCTTTTTATGGAGTAGATCCACTGTATTGTAAATATCTTGAGTACCTGTTACCTATGCTGAGCACATAAATAGAGCAAAAGATGTGGAAGCATTGCAGTCTCTTCTGATTGATAATAGAACAACAACAAATACAGAAGTCCAAGTGTGATCAACAGAAAATCTAATATAGAAAATCTTTCCAAGTGCTGCAGAAAGAAGTTCTGAATTAAAGAAAATTGGGCCAATGATATTCCTTTAAAATTTCTGAAAATTTCCCCCCCCCCAAAGAGATGAAATATATGCCTACAGAAACTGATATATGGAAGTTATATAAGTAATAGATTTTTTTCCATATTGTGCGGAGGAGGACTCTTCCATGAACCATTATAAATGTGTCCCTTTTATATATTTCAAATCACTCACAAAAATAACCTCAGATGCACTAGTTGCACACATATAGAGCAACTATCTCTTCTGCACAGCTGTTTCACATCTGATGGCTATGTATCGTTATATCTTTTACTTTTGTGGCAAAATGAGATTTGAATCATGGTATAAAGCAATGTGTTGGGATATCTATGTCCAAATTTTAGTTATGATGTTCATAGGAGATACCAGGAAAAAGTATTCTCAGCCCAGGAGACCCGTTTGGGTCCTCTTAGTGTTACTGTAATACAAGTAAATAATAATGATCAAAAATGAAGTTGAGAAAGTCCTATCCACAACCAACCTAAATATTTAAGAGCTTGATCTGCAATCTATTAAAAATCCAAATAAACCTACAGGATAACCAAAGTCCAAAAGTACCAGACAAAGGCATGTAGTGAGTCTATAGTCCTGGAAATGTGTATCCCTTATGACTGCTAGGGACTTACAGCCACCACTACAAGTGAGGTTAGCTAACCCATGCATAGCTATCCAGACATCTAGGTGCCATCCCAAACTGAACCTCTGAACCTTTGTGGTTTGCAACAGCTTTTGGTAGATTCACTTTAAAGCAATCAATGGAAGAGCATGAAGTCCATCTCCTAGGGCTAGAGAAGCTGAAAATATAAGGAATGATTTACAGCTTGCTTAATTACTTATTTCTGTTCCTTCCTTAGTGGGTCTGAAATCTGCTGATTGACACTTGAGAATGAAACAAATGAAACAAAGAATCCCTTAGCTCTGCAGCTCAACAGAAACAACAAAAAATTGGAATTGGATTTTTTCCCTAAAATTACTCTTTACCTTTATGCTTCCCACACAAGTAGCTGTGATATTGTAAATATGACAAGCCCCTCTATGTGAGCTGAATTAATTGATTAGGAGCAAAATAGCCGTGTGGGCTGTCCTAAATTGGCTTGTTAAAGATTCAATAGCTAATTGCCTGCACAGTGGGACAAAAAGAGGAGGAAGAAAGACACACAGAGAGAAATATATGTTTGTTTGTGGAACAGTCGATGGGCTCCTGGCCAGGGCAGGCTGAAAAAGACTGTAAGACCTTGGGATACTGTGTGAAACTATACCTCTAGCTGGCATTGAACAGAATTCAGAGGAAGGAGTCCACGGATTCAAGGGTCTGGAACCAACTTAGTTGTGGTTCAAGAGTTTCTTTTTTATGCCTAGATTACAAATGCAATATAATAATAATTAACAGTAATTTATACTGGATAAGCTCCTTTAATCCAATGATTTCTGAGCACTGTAATTTATTGAGATTAGGATGCTTTACTTGAGAACAAAACCTAGGAAACGGTACTCCCAAATCCCCATTCATAACTGGGAATGAGCGCCAGAATGAACATACCTAGCTTTGAACCACTGTGTTAGATACTACATAGCTGTGCTTAGTTGTAACCCCTCTTAATTCCTTTTGCATGAAGGAGGAAAAAAGGTAGAAGTACGTGCATTTGGGTGGTAAGGGGAAAGGTGGGAAACAGCTAAACAAGTCAGATGGGACACAATGAGGACTTGTTTAGTAGTTTCCCACCTTTCCCCTTACCATCCAAATGCATGTACTCCTACCTTGAGGTGAGATGTTCAAAGGACTAATGCAAAATTTGACAACTTGCTTTGAACATGAAGGGGTGCTAGACACTTACTAGCAGATTGAAGAATGTCTTACCCCATTTAACAGAGTAACAATTACAATAGGCCTTTCCATCTCTAGAGGAAAGGTTTAGACATAACTCCCTTCAGCTGTATCTAGATTATGATGTTGTTCAGCCAAGCTGCAAAAAGAAAGGCAAAAAGCCCCTGTGCTCCTCCCACCATTCATTTCCCTCATTCAACTTTCTCTGCATCAAACTAAAGGCCAAACACATCTATCTTGTGGTGTGTCTGGGTGAGGGAATAGATTGATTAATTAGTTCCCAACAGGTATGCAGAGCTACAATCATGTGAATCCTTTCACTCAGGGCAAACAGGGGTTGTCTTTCTCTTAGGCAAGTGAATGAGTGAGTGACAGAGTTAACCCCTTCCTTGCCAGATTCTAGTCAAGATCTGAAATAGTGAGAAGGAACAGATTTTACTAATCTGTCTGGTGAAAATGAATAAACTAAAAAGAAAGTCCTTTAACAAATAGGAAGGGAAAGAAATGATACAGGGTGGCTGACATATTTAAAAACAAACAAACAATTATCACAAGGAAAAGGAAAAGAACTCTGCACAATTAAGAAGTTATGTAGACTTTGAAAAACTAACTATTGCAGGCCTGTCAAAGATACATCTTGCATGCCATGTGCAGCATGTACTAGCCCTAGCCCTTCACACTATACAGCAATGTGGATACATGTTGGTCTGGCACACATTGCACACAGTACACAGGACTGGTCCCGTGTGTGTTGGATCTGGGGGCAGGGTCAGTGCATGCAGTACACTAGGCTGGTGCTGCTGCACTTCAGTGTGTGAACTGCCTGTGGTGCACAGGTCTGTTCTGTGAACTTAGTCTGGCCCCTGGTCCAGACTGCAGGACTGGATGAGTTTGATAATTACTAAACCCAGCAATAAATGCCTGGTAGAAGTCAGATGGCCCCATAGCCCTGGCAGGTGGGGGCTCCCTCCAGCAGGGCTGGGGGCAGGTGGCTGCAGGTCATGAGTGAGGGGCACTAGCAGGGCTGGGGGGCTGTGGGTTGGGAGTGGGGAGCAATAGTAGGGTTGGGGGGAGGGTGGGTAGGAAGTGAGGGGCACCATCAGGGCTGGGAGGACTGTGGGTCAGGAGTCAGGGGCACTGTCAGAGCCAGGGGGCTGTGGGTTGGGAGTCAGCAGCACCATCAGGGCCCAGGGGGCTGAGGGTCAGGAGTGAGGAGCACTAGCAGGGTTAGAGGGCTGTGTGTTGGGACTGAGGGGTGCTGGCAGGGCCTGGGTGGGGGGAGCTGTAGCTTGGGTGTGAGGGGCAACAGCAAGGGCAGGGGCAGGACACTGGCATATCACGGCTGGGGGAGCTCTGATTTTCCATGATAGAAAAAAAACAAAATCAAACACCAACATATATAGGTACTGAGGCATTGATGAGCTTCCACATTGCTTTAAAATTGTAAATGTGTCAATGAAACATTGTGTTCAACTGAAACCTATACATATAGTGCTATTTCATTTTAATCATGGAAAAACTTGGATTTTGGATTTTTTAATCAGAGAATTTGTGATTTTTAAAGAGAGAAAACCAGGATCCCTGCTGATCAGTTAGTAAACTACTAATCTGAAACACATATATCCTCATTTTTTGTGAGATACAATTTTTGAAGAGCATGGGGGAATAAGCTAAAGAAAATATAGAACCAACCTCCCAGTATTAGCAGTCTAAGTGAAGTCCTAGGTTCTTCACTGAACTACTCAGTTCCAATGAAGCCACTATTTAAAAAAATAAGAGAAAGTAGGGCTTAGACAATATACGTGTAACTTAAATTTAAATAGTGAAATGGCTCCTAAGACAAAAGTATAATTAACAACACAGAAGAGAATAGAGCCATGATAAGTAGAGAAGATGGACTTGTAAACAGTAGATTCATTCAAAATTTTGGGGGGGTTGCTTGTGCTATTAGAAAATATTAGAAGATAAAGAAAATGCTCAAGATGTAATATTCAACTTTGGGACTTTAGTCAAACATTTAATACATTGCTAAAGAAATCTTACCTAAAAACTATTCCTTACTGCAACATTGCTTGTTGAGTAAAAACCAGCAGACCAACCTAACAGACAGCAGTGGTGCCAAGCTACCAGGAAGGAACCCCGCCAAATGGGAAGCAGCCTGAGGAGCAGGGCTTTAAGGGCAATTCTTCATCTCCTAGATCAATATGAATCAGTCAGTTTTGGTGGATAATTCTAAGTGATAGGAGAGAAGTATGCTTCTTTCAATGCAACGGGTGAAGAGGAAATGCACATGTAGATCCTCTTAGTGAGACCTTTCCTCTGTATTATTTTATGAGAGCAGTGGAGGTGCCAGTGGGGGAGATTCCCCTCCCTGTCTACTCCTGGGGTTCCTGCAGACCATGCTGCCCCTGTATATCCAAATCCAGCCCCTGTAAGGTCCTGCAATTGAATTGGAGGGAGGTTGGGCTGGGGGGGATAACAAGTTCCTGGGCAGCTTCAGGGCCTGGCAAAGGCTGGATCCAGGTGTGCAGGGTGTGGGGCAGGCATGGGCTGAAAGGAGTTCAGGATTAGGAAGGGAGGGGGATCGCCATCCTGCTGCTGCTGCTCTTGGGCTGATTTGGGTGGCAGGGAAGTAATCTGGGGATGGAATGGACAACTGGAGGGTGAGGTAATATGGGGTAGAGGGAGGATCTGGGGATTGATGGGGGGCAATGGGCTTATTTGGGGGAGGAGGGGGAGCAATCCAGGCAGTGTGTGGGACCCCTCCCTCCCTCCTCCCGAACATATACTGTGGCAGAGAAATAACTATACTACATCCAGGGAAAGAGCAAAGCAGGGCAAACATGCAGCTGCTAGCCATGCCTCTGCTCACCAGCCCTCTAGTAGCAGTTTTGAACAGTGTACATTAGAGAGGGTATTAACCCTGACCTTGTTAACCTTAACACAGAATAATATTCTTTAGAATTAGCATCTGTTAACTCTAACATAATCTTACCCTAAGTTAAAAGACTAAAAATGTACTAATATTGCATTTTTTCACCTTTAGGTTTGTTAAGGGTATTCTGCACACAAATGCATCTACATAGTATACAAAATTCTGTTCAGTCTTATGCTTTATCTGGTCAGTTTCTATCACTGGATTAAGTCTACAAATATGTTTTTTATCTCAATATGCTATAGTAAAGATACATTAATTCATAATAAATTGCAGTGGGGCTTCTGTGGAAGTGTGCATTATATCTACATAACTACCTAGGGAATTCACTGTAGTTAATAATGTTATGGAAATGAATAGCAAAATAAGTAATGTGATTTGTTACTAACTATAAATTCTTACCAATGGTTTTGTAGCAGCATTTTAAACTGAATTCTTATAAGCAACATTCCACTTTTTCCTTCCACTCACCTGGAGTGAGGCAGGTATGAAAGTGGTGGAAAGAATATTATTAGTTCTTCAATCAATCATCACTGTTATTATGATAAAATGGGCAACTACTATTATATTTTTATACTGATTCTGGACTCTAAGTTATAATTTCCTGTAACTCCTGAAAGCTCTTTTGTGATGTAGATGATGGAGAATATTCCCAGTAATACTTATTGAACTATTTTTAATACTTTAACTCCTCCTCAATTAATTTTATTTTACCTGGGAATAGGCACTATTGATTGGGATACGCACATGTAAATTAGGATCCAATATAACACCTACCCTTCTGTCAGTCACCTTTTACCAACACAATTATCATAGCTGTCTCCTTTTCCAAGCAGAAATAGGCTCACCTCTTATTCACTATTAGTAGATATTGTTGTTTTTTACAATGTTTTTATAATGTTACTACTTCATAGTTTCATAGTAGTTAAGGGTCAGAAGGGACCTGAATAGATCACCTAGTCTAACCCCCCGCCACTGATTGAAGCACATGCTGGGATCACATGACCCCAGACAGGTGTTCATCCAACCTTTTTTTGAATTTATCCAAGGTAGGAGTGAGAACCATTTCCCTAGGAAGTTGGTCCAGATCGTAACTACCCTAACAGTGAAATAGTGCCTCCTAATTTCTAACCTGAACCTATTCTCCAGCAGCTTCTGGCCATTGTTCCTCATCACCCCAGGTGCTGCTGGGGGGAATAGGACCCTTCCTATTTGCTGCTGATCTCCCCTAACAAGTTTGTAGGCAGCCACCAAATTCCCCCTCAGCCTCTGCTTGCTGAGGCTGAACAGGTTCAGGTCCCTCAGCCTCTCCTCCTAGGGCCTGCCCTGTTGCCCTCCAACCAAGCGGTTTGTACTAGCCAGTGGTGTGTACTAGCCAATGGTGTGTAGTTTATCAGCCCAAACAACAAGATTAATGAATATAACTGGTTCACTAAAAAATATAAGTTCTACAGAGAAAGATCATATTGGTTCTTAGGTTTATTTATTTATATATGCCCATAATTGTTCAGACCAGCATTAAAGCGGGAGTGTAGTTATAGCACATATCTGTAAATTAAACTGGCCCTTAGGCTCCTGAGTTTGAAAAGCTTGGGGTTTTCCATCTTTTTTGAAACTGAAGAGGATGCAGAAGACATCTTATTTATCTGCTGAAGGTTTCAAGTTATCATAGCTCTAGTTAAAATATTTCCATTAAATGTTGCTATATCCAGGGAAACAACAATGCAGGCAGCCAGAAAAGTGTTGCCTGCATGGGCGTACCCAAATATTTGTTATATATTATCCATATAAAATTGGCATGGCATTTAATAAAGCAGATCTGTTCCTTTTAAGTACACTATTTTCTGGGATTCCTTGTGCTTGCATACTGTATCAATATCTAGAACTAAATCATGATTTATTTTACTTGTCAGACAGTTATAAGATTTGCTCCATGTTTAAAAGGCTTGCATAGATTTAAAACTATACTCTCTTGTATAACCTAAGGATGCCTCTCCTTATTGTTAACTGATCAGAAATCTTTGATAATCACATAGGAGCAACTCCCAGGCCAGTATCAAAAACAATATTTTGCCATTATTTTATAAGGACAGAAGCTGATGGGATGTAATATATTTACCCACTAAGCAGAAATGGCAAATAATGTTAGACGGCAGATGTGACTATGTATATATGCAAACAATAATCTTTACAATAAAATCAGAGAGTGAACAACCAGTTATTATTATTTACAAGTACATGCCATTGAACAGATCTGAGCTCCAGAAAGATATTCTATTCATATCCACTCTTTCCTGGATATCACTGCCTCTGCTTCTCCTCTTTCAGAGGTTTCTGCTGTCACTGATGGTCTTCTCTCCATCCCTCCCCCCAAGAAAATGTTGGCCCTTCTGACCTCTATTGCTAAAAAGGGAAATAAGTCTTATTGCAACAAACAGGCTTCTTCCATCTAGAAAATGAGTCATCTAGCAACCAGGTTTGTAGCTACAACCAGGATACCACTATGAATGATATTTGTGAAATAAAAAAATCTAAGGCCCTCACACAAGCAGTGAGATGTTGCTAACACCATAACATTTGTATTAATCTGACAGAATGTTCAAAAGGTTTTCTATCTGTCCTCTAAGTATAAACATCCTCTTCACCTACATAATGGGCTACACTCTGTGCTGTGTTTCTTTGGGGTGTCAGTACCTTCAAAAATTCCTTGACAGTTCAGTCTTCTTTTGCAAAGCAGTCACTGACCTTCTACCCATTCAATGCCTTACTGACGTCTTTGGAGACAGCTGCCCAACTACGTCTTGTTCTGCAAAAAAATAGCCATCTGACTTCTACCAGGCATTTATTGTTGGGGTTAGCAAGACAGTCCCACTCCTTTCTTCGAAGAACAATCCAGTTAAAGAGGGCTTTTAGTGCATAGAGGATGCATCTGCACAAGTTGTTTACTGCAAGTAGACTAATTAGCTCCGCAGTAAACATCTCACGTCTACATGTGTGGACCTATTAGGCCACAGGAAACTAATTAACTCCACAGCCTGAGTAAATGCAAGTACTATCATGCTGTGGAATTTACAGGAGCACGTGCATAGAGGCTGACGCAGCTGGATGGGGCACTGGAGTACCCTTGTGCCCCAGCCAGCCCCTCCACAGCATGTTGAGCTGGGTCAGAGCAGTCCCTGCTGGCAAGCTGACTCCCTGGACCCCCTACCAACCAGACCTAGTTTAACATGCTGTGGTTCCAGGTGCACATGTAACACAGTGCCTGGGAGCAATAAACTCTGAAGCAATAAGCCAGAATGTATTGCTTCACCTTAATAGCACATGTAGATGCTGCCAGAGTGTGCAAAGCAGCAACATTTTAGACCAGCAGGAGCTCTGTAGCTCACTGATTCTGGTGTCATTATTAGAACTTTCAGTTGAACTCTTGGGGCACATCCAGATGAGCACACATGTGCCTCTTGCAGTGTCTTAAACCCCTTTGAGATGCTGCAAGAGGCATGTGTGGGGAAAACAAATGTTCCCCACACTACAAATTTGCAGCGCAGGGGCAGAATTAGATCCCTGGATATCCAGGAGTCAAACAATACCGTGGGGGGGAAAAACAGGGCAGGGGATGAGCAGAAGAATGAGCAGGGGGCTGGAGATGAGCAGGAGGATGGAGAGAAGTCCCTGGAGATGAGCTGGGGACTTCTCCTGCTGTCTCCAGCCTCCTGCTCATTCTCCTGCTCATCTCCAACCTCCTAAGGCTGAGGGTCTGGAGTTGAACCAGGGAATGAGCAGGGAGACAAACCCCTGGAGATGAGCTGGAGACTTCCCCTGCTGTCTCTAGTCTCCTGCTCATTCTCCTGCTTGTCTCCAGCCTCTGGAGGCTGGAAAGGAGCAAAAGAATGAGAAGGGGGCTAGATATCATGGGGTGTGAGGGGGGGCTGGGAAAGCTGTAGCCCCTGGGGTGGGGCTGGGACCCTGCAGGCAGGGTAGTCCATGTGCTGTGGGGGGGCTCTGCCCTGTGGGGGGCAGGGGACCCACCCCTCCTAAGCAACCCCCACACCCACAGTCCCCCCACACCCATCCACACACTGAACCACATCCACCTCACACCCACCTACCTGCCCACCCACCCGCTAATGCACAGTAGCAAAGCCAAACTTTTTATGACAATGTGCTAATTCTACTGTGCATTAGCAGTTTTTCCCTTGATCCAATAATGCTCAGTAAATAGGCTAATGTGCATTACAGCATTTCATGTAGACATGCACAGTAGGGCTGTGAAAAATTTCACCTGGTGTTTCGAAGCTATTTCTATGCATTTTGAGCTCAAAACAGTGAAATCAAAATGAAGCAAAAGCTTTTGAAACAAAACAAGGGAACTCAAAATGTTTTGAAAGTTTCTAAACATTTTGAGTTTCAAAGCCAGGCTTACTGGCTTCAGTGCTGGTCCCAACTGGCAGCACCCACTTCCTGGCATCTGGCAGGCAGATTGGGAGGTTGCCCACACCCCTGGGAGGGCTGTGGCGGCTGTGCTGGAGTCCTCCCAGGGTTGTAGGTCCCCAATCTTCCTGCCAGATGAGAGAAGCTGGGTGCTGCTACCTGGGACCAGTGCTGGGAAGATCACTGCTGCCACCGGTTCCAGGTGGCAGCACCCAGCTCCTGTCATCCAGCAGGCAGATCAGGGGCTCACCCACACCCCCGGGAAGGCTGTGGGGCCTGTGTTAGAGTCCTTACAGGGGTGCAGGCCCCAGATCTGCCTGCCAGATGACAGATCGGTGCTGAGCACAGCCTGCACCCAGCGATGGGAAGATCAGTGCTGCCACTGGCCCTAGGTGGCAGCACCTGGCTCCTGTCATCCAGCAGGCAGATCAGGGGCACACACCCCCAGGAGGACTCTGGCACAGCCCCCGCAGCCTTCTCAGGGGTGCTGGTGAGCCCCCAATCTGCCTGCCGGCTGACAGGAGCTGGGTACTACCACCTGAAGCCAGTGGAGCCAGGGAAGATCAACTCATGCAGGGACCCATTGCCCTGATCAAGGGGTAGGGGAGGGTCCCTGTATGAGCTGATCTGCCCCGGGCCCCACCTCATTGAGCTGGCTCCACTACGGAGTCAGGGCAGATCAGCTCATGAGGGGACCCTCCCCCGCCCTAGGATCAAATTGACATTTTTACCCCTGGGAAGGAGAAATGCTGTGGAATATAGTTTTACCTTCTTCCCAGTATCCTAATTTCTGGGATGCTTATTTGCTTTCCTGGCTCATGGAAGCAGTAGTCAGCAGCGTACAGATAAGCATTAACAATCATCTAATTTTATAAAACTACCAGAGTGAACTGATGAAGATTATTTTATTATTGTTATAAAATGGTCTGTCTTTTTTTTTCTTCCCTTTGGTAAAGATCTTGCATTTTTTGAAGGAAACTCATCTCTGTCATTCCTGATAATAGCCCCTGATAATTAGTAGTTAAATTTTGGAGAGACAATTATCCAGATGTCTTCTTTTTGGTTAAATTTATCTAGGTCTCCCTCTACTTACATGTATTGTTCCTTTTATAAAGGTAACAAGATGTGAACACAGAAGAAAAACTAACCAAGCATTTTTTATCTCTAATGTATCTACAACATCAGGTCAGTATTACAGTATTCGAAAACAAAATCTGATTTTCTTGCTGGAGTTATGACATGGATTAGGCCATTGAAATCAAGGGATGAAAGCCATTGTATCACTTGAGGTACAGTACACGAGATGGATTTTGTCTACTGTTCTGGGTAGCTGTATTAGCCTTTTTTCATTGAGATTCCTTAGAAAGTTGTGACCTTGGTAGAACAAGGTTAAGAGAAAACTTCTGGAGTGCAGTGATGTGGTAATTAAGAAATACAGATCAACCAAAGTATTCAGATTATTTTCAAGATTTATAGTTGTAAAATCTCTGGTACTGAAAATAGGACATGCAGAGAATCTACAAGATTTGCTTCCACATATCTTTTTTATTTCTTGTGAGGTGAACTCAGTATTTGTTAGCCCTATGTAGATTAGATAATTGTTACTTCTTAAAAAAGAGATGCGCTAATTTTTTTTCCACCATATCTTAAAAAGTCTGATGGACTACAAGTAAGGTACACATCTGTTTTTAATGCGCGCAAGTTCTGCCATGTTCCTTTAATATTATGCAGTTGCCTCTTCATGTCTCAAATTTCATCTCACTTGATAAAAAATTCACTTTCATTGACCAATAGGTTAAGAAATGCCCAAGATACTTTTAGTTCCCAACAGCACTTTCCTCCCTGAGCTTTTATTAATGGCCTGACCTAGCAATCATTAAAAGGGTGAGTATGTACACTGTAGCTGAGGTAAACAACAACTAAAGAGGCACACAAGAATAGTATACATATTTGAGAGGTAAGGATGTGTAGGAATTATTTAATGATAAAAGGGATGAAACAAGAAATAATTTGAGGCTGTGATTATCAGGAGACATTACTGACAGGGAGACTTTCTAAGCGATGAAATAGTCTTTCAAGGCAAAAGACATGAGTGCTATCACTTGACATTTCTAAACATGACTGAACAAAGTACTAAAAAAAATGCTGTAATGAACAATTGTACACTGACAGGGAGATGGATGTTGTGTATCTTTTTCTGTTGCTAAGTTCTTTGATTCTGTGATTATTCTCTTCATAGGTTATAGAACAATAGAGCATCTCATTTGCAGTACATAATAATTATTCTATTGGGTCCCGTTTCCTTGGTCCAAAAGAACATTAGGTCATTCTATTCTGTATTTTGAATAGGTAAAGCTGTTTGTCCACTGTCTCAAAACAACCATTTATATCCGGTACTGAAAATAGACCATGGTCTACATCAAAGAAAGGCTTAATCTGTACCTCATTAGTTCAACCACAGGAAGACAACTCAGGTAATATAGCTTCTTTGTATCAGCTGCAGTCATCTAGCCTTGAGTCTTACCTATAGCAATATACAAGTTACAGAAGTTACAGCCTTGAGTCTTACCTATAGTAATGTACAAGTTACAGCCAAAGACATCAGAGCAGGCTCTGACAGCTCCCTAGCTCTGCTCTAGAGTCTAGCAGCCAGATGGCAGATGCATTCTATATTGAGACCAGGCAACTTTACTGGTTACACAGATCAAGACTAAGCTAGATCTCCTCTTTCTACAGCAAAGCTTGCAAGAACAGTATTTTTCAAGGAGATGTAAATGTTAGCGGCGAACATTGGCATAAAAAAAGTAGGGCCCCTCTAGAGGCAGGAGGAATAACTGTAGGATTCAGCATAAGATTCTAGTATGTCTTATTGCTGGTACAGGGGGAGCCCAGGATCACCCCTGCATTGTCAGTTGGAAAGCTCCTGAAGCTGTGAGTGATAGGACTCACAGCCATGGCAGTGCCCCATGGCTGTCATGACTGAGAGTCCCACAGCTGCAGACTCTGGGTCCCAGTAGTGCTCCATGGTAGCTGGAACTGAGAGTCCCACAGCTTTGGACTCTAGCCCCAGAAGCACTTCAATGCTGCTGGGACCAGAAGCTCTGCAGCTGTGGAGGACTGCCAGGAGGGATAGTCTTATCACCTGCAGCCTCTGGAGCCATGCAGAGCTGCCAGAAGGAAGAGTCCCAGCAGTTGCAGGACTCTCCAGTCTAAAACCCCTGTGGTACTGCTGGTGCTGAGAGTCCCATCAGCTGCAGGACTCGCACCCTCAGCTGCATGGGTGATGGGGCTCCCAGCCACAGAGGGAGACGCTGCTCCACATACAAATTAAAACTGGATTGCACTCAACTATAAAGACACACATTTTCCAGCTCTAACTTTATAGCTGATTGGAACATTTTAAGGTGTGATTGTTAATTTCAACATGTAGCAGGTCTAAATTAATTGTGCAATTAACTTGGTAATTGTGTGAGACAGATAACATGTAGAGGACTTACTGACATAAAAAACCCCCCTATGTTCTCAGAAATTACCAGAGTTTAATAACATGTTCTGAGTTTTCTCTATACTACAGCCTACATCGCTCCTTTCAGCTTAAGTTTTTATTTTATTGCACAAGTAAAATATTTACAAATATGAAAAACAATGCAATTTTTTTAGCCATCTCTAGATCAACTTAGCATTGTCTTTGGAAGATAACATGCAGTGTTGCATCTCTAAGTTGTTATTACCCTCAGGAAAACCAGAAGTAAACTTAAGTATTTGCCATGTATGCAATGCCATTTATAATAATATAAATGATAGGAATTTAAGGGGCCAACTGTGCAAGTCCTTTACATGTTATACTCCAGTGAAATTACTGACCTTTAAATGTGTAAACAAAATTACTGACCTACATCTCTTCACACCACACCAATATCCAGGATTTTCCAGTGTAGATCTGACATTGCACACTACAGGATTGGTAACACAACAATTGTTCTTTATATGCAGAATGGAAGACACTAATAAAGCACTAAAAAGTCTGCTTGTTACCAGAGGAAGTATTGCCCTCAGGATTTCAGTATTCAAAATCATGGTGTGGATGGTATATGCCTACCTATAACCCATATATAATTCAAGTACTTCCTGGCTCCGAGGGGTCTTACCTGATATTCCACAGACAACCAACAACTGTTGTTATATAAATAATAGAAAAGCCTGGGTACTTGTGGTTTTGTGCAACTCACTGAGTTCCCTCCTCTAACTCCACCACATTTATTCAGCTTCTACAAGTTATGTATTGGTTGATATTGAGTAAGACAGAATATTTACTCTATAGATTTTGAAATTGTCAAGCAAGCTTAACTATAATCTTTCTATTGCTTTGCAATAATTAGACTGGTGACAATGTCTATGTAATTGTTAATGGTCTGGTAGTATCCCAAATCACAGATTGATTCCAGTGCCTTATTTATTTTTTAGAAGTGGACTCCCTGAAATTCTTAAAATGTTGTAGACATAAAGAAACTGGAGCTCAAAAAACTGTGGATTACAATCAATGTCATTAAGAACCTTGTTATATGTTACACTTTGAGCTGTTCAAATGTTGATTGATGTTAGTGCTAGCTGGAGTTTGGAGCAGTCACACCTTAAAGCTAAAACATTTTCTCTGACTATCCCCGACTTGCACATCTGTGACTTGCTACTAGAGGGCTGGTGAGCTGGAGTCAGACTAGGAGCTATAGCTGTAAGTTGCCACTAGAGAGCTGGGAACCAGGAGAGGCTTCTATCCCTGCTCTAGGTGGTGGGGGGAGGCGGGGGCAGAGTGAGAAATGCGGGTTGGGAGGACAGGAACATGAAACTGAGAGGTGGAGAGTTAATGGGATGAAAGATGGGCAATGAAATGGGAGCTAGAAGGGGATGGGTGGTGAAATGAGGCAAGTCAGCCACTGAAGGATAAAATAAAAAGAAGTAAAAAAAAATTAAAGAAAGAAAGAAGTAAATTAAAGAAAGTCTCATATTTTAATGAATTGGGAGTGGAGTGCAGTAGGTGCTTGTCATGCTTCCCAGGATGGTTGAGAAGTGGGAGTGGTGAGGGAAAGCCATTTTGGGGAAGTTATTACCTCTGCCATGGAAGAAGCCCCAGGTCATGGGGACCAATCTGGACTCCTACCTTGTCCATTCCATCCCCTCCTCCATCTAGACCCTACTCCTAGACCTATCCATGCCCTGTGACTTTGCCAGCTGGCATGTTCTCTATAGACTGTTTACACAGCGTTGCACCCTTGGGGTTGGGAAGGTCATACCCCTAGGGATGGGAGGGAAAGTTGGCTTGGTGCCAGAACCAGTCTCCCCCACTCTCCCTGACAGTAGAGTTAAGGGATAGAAAGTTTGTCCACACAGAAAAGGAGGGTGGAAAAGGGAAAACTGTATCCTGGGATACTGGAGGACTGCAGCTTAGGTGGCTCATCTGTGAGGAGTGGTCACACATTAAAGGAACATGAGCTGGGTAACACAGATCAGAGATAAATCTGCCCTGGAATGGCATAACTTTAAGCTTCCTAAAGTATGCTTAAAACTAGTTTCAGGTGTTAATGTGTGGACAGTCAGACCTCCAGAAGCTACGTAAAATTAATGTGTAACAAGGCCCTTGGATATATAACAAAATGATTGTGCCTACAAAAAAGCAATATAAGAATTATTACATGGCCTATCTAGTCTGGCATCATTTCTCCAACTGTAGCTAGTCCCAAGGAAGGAGTAAGTGTTCCAATACATACAACTATATAATTATACCTCTAAGTTTCTTCTTAACCTCAGGCCCTTAGTGATTTTATCTTAGCTAATGTAACACTGAATATTTTTAGTATTCATATAAATGTCTAATCCCACTAACTACATGCCCTCAATAATATCAGTAGAGCTGATCAGGAATTTTGCCAATTCAATTTGTGGTGCCTGAAATGTTTCACAGAAATGTGTTGGGTTCATTGAACTTTTGTTGAATCACAGGTGGTTTTCTGATAGAAGCATGCCTGATAGCCAGGTTTTCAACAAAAAAATGTGCCTCATTTTATGGTGGGCTGCCAGGGAGCCAAGCATATGATTCTTGGACAGTCCTATCCTACAGAGAGGTCCAGGGCTGAGGATCCCAAGCCTTCAAGGACTGTAGCTCTGGGGCAACTAACCATAGTAGGGCATCCAGGCTCTGTGATCCACTACAGAGAACATAGAAGCCTTCAGGATGGCAGCTTCAGCCTACCTTTCAGGGTGCCTAAGTTTCCTCTCCCTGAGCCAGAAGCTTGGCAGATTGGGAAACCTTGGGAAACCTGCAGGCCATAGGGTTTTCCAACTGCATGAAGGAACCTGAGATTGCCAGTTGTACAGCAGATCTTTAACTTCCAGCTCTGCATCAGGGATACTGGAAGGCTTGAGGACCCCAACCTGAGTGGGGGCTTTCAAGGCTTCCAAGTTCCAAGCCACAGAGTTCTGGGATCAGCTATCAGGGTCTTTCGTTCTGGTACAGCTACAATCAGATCAACTACCCTGGATAAATTACTTCAGAGTTTCTAGACTCCAGGGTCAGTTCATTCCCAGGACTGCTTGATTAGGATTTGGGCAGTGCAAGGACTCAGAAGTTCAGAAACCCTGAGGTCACCAGCCTGGGATAATTGCATAGAAGGGCTTTTCCAAACCATTGGGCCTGATCCCAAAGCTGCTAACAGAAAATTTTTTTTATGCTTTTCAATACATTTTTTAAAAAAGCCTAAAAATTGGCTAAGCTTTGAATTGGAATGAAACCAGATTTCGGGATACTGAAATTTCCCATTAAGCAGGAAACTCAACTTTCAAAAGCGCTATCTATGGGTTAATTAATTATTGTAGAGAAAGCCTTCTAAATGTGTGACATTTAATATCACTGGGTATCCTCCTGTTCTTGCAGTATGAGAAAGGGTTTCATAGTTTCATAGTAGTTAGCTTGTATGTATGCTGTGGATTCCTTCTCCCTAGGTGCAGCACCCTGCATTTATCTACATTGAAGCCCATCCTATTACCATCCTCCCACTTGTGTAGTCTGCCTAAATCTAATTGCATCCTCGCTCTCCCTTTGAGTGTGCCTACCTCTCCCTACATCTTGGTGTCATCGGCAAACTTGGACAACATGTTTTCCACCCCCTTGTCCAAGTCGCTGATGAAGATGTTGAACAGTCTAGGCCCCAGGACCGAGCCCTGGGGGACCCCACTATTTACATCCTGCCAGGCCAAGTACGACCCGTCCACTACCACTCTCTGGGTGTGCCCCATCAGCCAATTATTGACCCATCCAACTGTGTAGGTGTCAATGCTACAGTTGCTCAATTTATTAATGAGGATGGGGTAAGAGACAGTGTCAAAGGCCTTCTTAAAGTCCAGAAAGACTACATCCACAGTGACACCATCATTTACCAGATTTAGTTATCTGGTCATAAAAGGCCAGGACCTGCCTTTGATGAACGCATGTTGATTTCTCCTGGGTAAGTAGGAACTGCTAAGCAAACTTTAATAGGTATTACATATTTCATATTCATTTATCCACTATTTCCTGCTCATCTCCCTTCCAAATTAAATAGGCCAAATATTTGAGATCTCTCCTCCCATAGGAAACATTGCATGCCTGCAGTACTGTTACTGTTATATCTTTTTTTTCCAGGCTTGGTATGCAAAAGTGAACAAAATATTCACAGTGAAGTTGTGCCACTGGTGAGGGACACCATATAATAACATAGGTAACACTGATAAATTATGGAACTTAAAATACTAGGATCACATCCTGAAAAAAATGGTGTTAGGCATAGGTCTTACTACTGTGTTTACTTATGCTTGTTTTATAGGTTATTTATTACATTTGGTTTAAGGCCCTGATCCAGCACTGGTCAAAAGCACTACCTTAACTGTAATCCCCTGTAAGTACAATGGGATTATTTGTGTGCTTGAAGTTATACTCTAGTTGAAGTGCTGAACTGGATTCTGTTTGTGTATAAAATCAATGTTTTCTGATTTCTTTTTGGATATACTCTTGTATGTTGTTTATTTTTCTGAGACCTTTGCACAAATATTTATTAGGCTTCTAAGTTATAAAGCTTGCCCACAAACATGCATGAACAGAAAGGTTTGTTTAAAAAGTGGGGGCCTTAATATCTAGTTGTTTACATTGCCTCCAGCAAAAATCTGGGATGCAAGTTGTTGACTACTATGAGAGATTTTTTTGAAGAAATATTATTTAAATTATTTCATCTGGTTTTGATATATAGTGCTTGCAGGACGAGGTTCCATTTTCTTTCTCTTTTTTTTTAATTTCCTAGCCAAGTTGTCAATTAAAAAAAGTTTTATTTTTCAAAACTGGAATTGTACTAAGGAAGTGATGGACAGGAGGAACCTGGACAATTATGGCCCTGTCACCCTTTCACCATTCATGTCCATACTTCCGTTACTGTCTTTTCATCCTTTGTCTCACACACTCCATTGTACAGTTAGTGGCCTCCCTCTAACCACTGATGGGGGGCTTGTAGTCTCATGGTGTGCCTAGACCCACTGTGCAAGTATAACAAATAGACCTGTCTCTCACAGTGACAGAAAACTGAGATATTTTGCAGAATGTCAATTCCAAGTTGAATATATTTCAAGGAACTTGCATTTCTAACACCAAAAAAAAACCGAGAGAAAGAGAGAATTGCAAAAACCTCCCATAAACCCCCCAAACAGTTGCCACCTGGCTAGAATTTTTTCCTAGCTCAACTGAATTTTTCTACATAAATACCAATGAAGCTAAGCAGAATCATAAGGATTTCTGTTTGCATGTATTGATTATGGTACATTTTAAAGAAAGAAACAAAGACTCTGTAAGTGAGCAGTATTATATGGATGTTTTTAAGCTTTCCAAAAATAGTCCCATGTTAATGTAATCAGAATTCAGATGGAAAGCAGCCCAGTTGGGATCCACAGTGGTGTTGAACATGCAAAATAAGACCAGTGTACGTCCCAGACTGAGACCGTGTGGAATGGAACTACGTGACAGACAGGAGTTTCAAACAACTCAAGTTGCAGAGGCCAATAGGAAAACTGTTCAGTGGCAAGGCAGACAGGCAGCTAAATGTAAAGGAACACTGAAGAAACAGATATAGCTCTCATCACAAAAAAAATTACAGGACCATCACGCTCGCTTATATAGGAGATCCATGTCTTTTAGAGAGCTCCCCAGCATACAGATCAAGAGTGCATAATACATCATTTCTTAAGATTGCCAAGTATGAACAACTTTTTAAACCTGGATACTTAGCTCCACTGGTGTATATGAAAGGAATGTGCAGCCTGCCTCTTCTTCACACTCTTTGGGGTGGTTTGTGCCACTATGGAACTAAGGAAAATAGTCCGTCCCCCCTTATCCCCCCAACTCCATATTCCAGGGTGGTTCAGCCCCACATTGTGAACACAAAAGGGGTTAAACAAAACTCTTTTTGCCATCTTTTAGCCCAATGACCCATACAAAAGCAGGGCAGAATGTAGTAGGAATGGTCAAAAAGTACACCTGAAGCATTTGTTGCCTGAATTTCTGATTACTTAAAATCAAATATTTTGCAGCTACTGAGACAAAGTTCTGATCCCCTTCCTGCCAGGCAGATCTGGAAAACTACCTGCCTGGTTTTCTTGCAACTTGGCCATCTGGTTCCTCAGCAGACTCCCTTTTGGTCTGCTGGAGAACTTTTCGTTCCGGCTCCTGATTCCTTGGTAGCCTGTCTGACATATTGTTGGGACATCTAGAGGTCTTGAAAAAAATAGCTAAAAAGTTTCCAGCTTCTTGCCAGTCTGGGATGGCAGGGTCCACAGCTTCAAGATTGACAGTGCAACTGACTGGTTCAGAACTAGGGAGTAGGGCTGTGTGAAGCTTCAGTCACTGATTCAATTTGGCAGCGATTCGGCCCAATTTGGTGGCCAAATCTCTGAATCCAGATTGAATCAGGAGACCCTTTACTCTCTCTGAATTGAATCGGAACCTCTGAATTGATTTGGAGAGATTCAGAAAGATTCGATGATTCAGACATAGACACAGATTTAAATATCTTCTCTAAATACCTCAAGGTACCAGAAGGCTCTTGAATGCTGGGGGAGATGAAGTGTCCCATGGAAGCACAGGGGGGACCCCCAGTGTGCTCAGCAGTGGACCCAGAAGCACTTCTGGTACACTTCCAGGTCTTCCAGGGAGTGCACAGGGGACTCCTGCTCCCACCCCCCCAGCTCAGCAACTGGTGCATCCTGGATCTGGGGGGGCACCCAGGGTCCCCCCCACTCTAACCCCCCCCACTTGGCTCCTGGTGCCTCCTGGATCTGGGGAGGTACCTGGGGTCCCCCTGCAGCCAATCATTGAGCTGGGCAGGGCCCATGGGGGGGGTCCCCCATGCACTCAGTGGTGGACCCAGAAATTGATCAGAAGTACTTCTAGTCCACTTCCAGGTTTGCCACTAAGTACATGGGCACCCCCCAACTCCTGTTGGACTCTCCATCCGCCCCACCATTGCAGTGTTCATGAGCCATGCCTGGTACCTCAAGGTATGTAGAAAAAACTTTTAAGGCTATGTCTATGGCCGAATCACTGATTTTCTGAATCAGCATTGAATCTTCAGATTCGGATTCAGCCAAATTGAATCAGGACAGTGATCTGAATCAACAAATTGAATCACTGTCCCTGATTTGGGCTGAATCTGAATCAAGTACGGCCCATTTTGCACACCCCTACTCGGTCATCCATGGCTTCTAGAGTCACGCAGTTCTGAAGCAATCCTCCATGTGCACTTCTTTGTAATCAGGTCTCCATTCCCCCTTATAGATAATTTCAAATGTGGCATTGTTCTGAATCAGAATAACAGCAGATTTTGAAATTCTGAAGTCCTCTGTGAAATTAACTTAACCTTTCTCCTTACAGCTTCAGCAGTTAGCATGCAATAGATTGCAAAGGTATTTCAGAAATGAATTGCAAAATGGCTGTCCACACTGTGGCTAAGTACAGACAGTCAAAAAGCCAGAGGCTGAATGGATTCAATCTTCATAGGTTTCTCTAAGATGCATAGAGTCGACTGATAATGAAGTGAACTGATGTTTACTTTTGAATCTGGAAAGCTAGCCAGACCCCTGCAGTGGCACAGACCAGAAGCCAAGGGGTGCTAGACTATGCCTCCCAGCCTGCTGCCACTACCAAGAGCATCTGAATGCAGTTTAGCAGTGCTCGTTCCTGATCCATTGCCCAGCACTTGCCCCCCAGCTTCCTGCTGTCCCCTCAAAGGGAGGAACAGTCCATCTAGCCCAAGGTCCAGCCAGCACTGGGCATCAGCCCACATAGGGTTTCTCCCACCTAGGTAGGGTCCCCCAAACTGTGCCAGAAGGGGAATTCTCCCCTTTTACTCCTCAGCATAGTCCAGTGCTGGATAAGCCCCACCTCCACATGTGTGCAGTAAAAGTCCCTCCAGCCTAGATTGCACACCAAGGAGCCAGGCTGGGACTGGGGACGGGGGGCTCTGTTCCCCACCTCGCCCCCACTCTCACCCTGCCAGGCTGACAGGTGTAGGCAGGACCAGGGCTACAGAACAGGGGTCTTGCTGCCAGGGGGTGGGGCCAGCCCTGCTCAGATGGGGCAGACAGCACAGGCCAAGGCTATCCTGCTCACTCTGTGAGGGGGAGGCTGCAGGGAAGGTGCTGGGATGCTGGGAGTCTGAGTTAATTTGATTTGGGAGGGAATCTGGGACAGAAGTTCTATAGACATGTTTAACTTAAATCAGTTAAGTTTGATACTACATTCATCCGGGTCTATCTTAAACCATTTTCAGCCATTTTGAAACTGATTTATGTTGCAAATTGAAACTGGTTTCCAATCACCTAAACCAGTTTATGTGTATTGTCTGTCTCTAGCCTGTATGGATGTGCTCTGGGAGGTGGGGTGGGGGCTGGAGAGGACTTAAATTAGCACAGCTCTAAAAGCCGCACTAATTGAAAGTGCCCGGACAATCATGTGTATAAGTGTCCCTGCACTTAAAAATGGCAGCATGACACTTTGAACTAAAGCTTGTTGAATGAGCTTTAGTTTGAAGTGCCCTGCCACCATTTTTCAGCACAGGAACACTGATTCACGTGATGCTGGAGTCTGCTGGAGTGCAGTAATAACCACACTCCAGCAAATTCAATTAATAGAGTCTGCTTTGATGCACATGTATAGGAGCCCAAAGTCTGTGTAGTTTCCCACTTGGTCACAGCATCAGCACTGATGACAATACTGTCAAATGACTATGACTATAGTTTAAAACTATGTAAGAAATTGATATGGTCCAGTAAATAGTCCATTGTGCACAAAATGGTTTTATTTTGAAATTGCCATATGTTTCTGAAATATCGTTATAGATTATAAAGTAAAACTACATTGTAAATATTCATAACATAATTGCATAAACAGATAGCAATGTTGTAATATTACATTAAAATACTGAATATGAATATGAAAAGGATATTTTGCATATATTTGTCTGTATATTTTGTATACTATTTCAGTATTGTGGTGGGAACCTCATTTTCTGAATACCCACAACATTTCTATTTGTGTTGCAAACAAAAATATATTAAATAAATTGTCCACTTCATCCTGACCCAAAACAACTTCACTTTTAACAACTGACATTTTCTCTAAATCACAGGCAGAGCTATGGGCATAAAAATGGCCTCTAGTATGCCAACTTCTTCATAAGCCATTGGAAGAGTAAGCCTAGGTAAGACGTTTCTTTTACTTAACATGCTGACTATCTGCTGGAAGCTTTTTAAGACTTTAGAATTTAGAGAAATGAAGATTAGTTTCTTTCAAATATTAATAAGATTTTTTTTTAGATAAATAGTGTCAGAGTGATGCTGTATCTCTGTCTGTTCTAAGGATTTCTTAGGGTGGTATTTTTTATTGGACTAACAATGTAGACAAGCTTTTGAATACAAGACCTTCTTTCTCAGGTCTCATCATAAGGGTACCGATGCTTTGCCGAGCTCATTGTGATCAGGCCTGATGAAGAACATCTTTGCATTCAAAAGCTTGTCTAACTCCATTCCAATTACATAGTTGGTCCAATAAAAATATCACCTAAAGAAATCCTTGCCTCTTGCATTTAGATAAATGCATATTTTATACATTCTAATAGTTTGTGTGATATGCCTTACCCGTACTGTTTGGGCATTTATATCGTATCTGTATTTCATTATTAAATTCACTATTGACTTTTTTTGACATTTAATTTATGTTTGTGAGTATTTAATTTTGGTGGGAAAAATTGGGTGTGGCTTTGAATCTTTCTCAGGTCCCAAAATGCCTCTGTAGGGAAACAGTGGATTAAACAGGACAAAAACTATGCTCCAGAATGACAGTAACAGGAAAAAGATAATGAACAGGGGCATAAGAACATGGGTAAGAGAGAACTTTTCACAGACCCACCGCTCCCTTTTTGACCTCTCAACCTCATGCTCAAGGATAATCAAGAGAACATCTTCAGAAGAGGAGACTGGGAACAAAAATTCACAACCTTACTGGACACAAAAAGCAAAACCAGGAACTAAATATCAGATGGTGACTTTATGGCTTGTTACAATCTACCTGTGATCTCTGATAATTCTCTGTACTCTACAAGTAATAATAACCCTCTTCTTTCTTGAATGGTCCTGAGCTTCTGTTAACCAAGCTATCCTTCCTCCTACACTCCTTTTATCTTTTGGTATTCTTGACAATTGCCTCTTTTCTTTTCCAGGACTTCTTTTAGCAGGAATGGTTTGTTTTTACTTATTTACATATAGATTTTTACACAGGCCATTTTCTGATTTGTTACTTAACTCAAGCTGTGCCTTCTTTTTTCCCAGGCCTGAGAAAGGATGTCTTGTGTCCAAAAATGTGTCTATGATCTCTCCCAATTATGCAGTTAGTCCAATATAAGATATCACCCCCAAGAATCCTTGCCTTTCACAACTTTTTTGGGTCAGTGTTAAATTCAAGAACACATTACCACTGGAAGTCAAGCTTTTAAATTTTAAAAAATTGGACTATACATATATAATCCTAAAGTTAAAATACATTTGTGCACATGTATGCATATGGTGAAAAGGGTTGAGTGGGATGAGTTCTAGCCTGCAGTTCTTGTTGAGAGCATTTGGTGGGGGCCAGGGGGTCAATGTGAGTATATGTACTGTATTTCACATTGTATAAGTTGAGGTTTGAAGTCCAGTTTTTAACTCTTAAAATTCAACCTTGAATTTTACACTGTCTCACTGTCCTCTGTGAACAGTGCTGGGTTCAGCACTCAGCTGGTGCAGCCCCATCCCCTGCTTGCAGCTCGGGTGCTGTTCAGGCAAAGCTGCTCACAGAGGATGGGGCAGTGCCACCCAAACCCAGCACTGCTTGCAGGGGACAGGGATGGGCTCAGCTGGGTGTGGTGTATGGCTGGTGCGGCCCCATCCCCTGTGAGTGGCACTACCTGGGCAGCACCAGTGCCGCTCACAGGGGATGGGGCTGCACCAGCTGAGCACCGAGCTTGGTGCCACTCACAGGGGATGAGGCTGGACCAGCCAAGTGCTGAGCCCAGTCCCATCCCCTGTGAATGCCACTGGGCTTGGCACTCAGCGGCACAGCTCGCAGCAGGTAAGGCCAAGCTTGGTGCTCAGTTGGTGCAGCCCCATCCCCTGTGAGCCCACTGCTGGTTTGGGGATGGGGTGGGGACACGGACAACCTATAACCTATTTAGCCTATAACCAGCACTGTTTCCAGCTGACCATCTGCTATGCCATTTGGGCCATAGGCACTCTGGTCCCTCCTCCTAAAAGAAGAAAACACATTCCATTCCCAGGAGCTGACCCGAACTGTAGAACTCTCTACACTGGGGGTCCTATGCATAACCGGGGAAGCCAGGGATGGAGAAAAGCCAGATTTCAAGGCCAGAGGCTTGCCCTTTGTGAAGCCATACTAGGGCTAGCTCACAGGAGAGGGAACTGAATAAGGCTGTTTCCTGGGAAGTCCCAGGGAAGAGGACATTTAATTCTGTGTGATAATGCATACACATACAACATATAATTAAAGATTGTACCAAAAGTATATGCACAAAGGGACAGAGTTAAGGCCGCAATTTCATTCACAGTTTGGAATTTCCTGACTGTGGCATATTTCCCATGCAACCTTACGTTGCATTCATCAGCAATTGTTGCATTTATTTTCCTAATTTTTTAAGGAGAAAAAAAAGGTAAAGGTGGGAAAAAGACTTAAAAGACAGAGCTATAGTTTCCAGGGCTTTAAAATTCATTCCATTGCAAAATTTTTAAACAGAGTATGAGTTCCTTTATCTACAATTATATGACTAAGTAGCACCAGACTCCTCATGAAGGCCATCAAAACCCAAACCACCTTTGACCTCAGTCTTCTGTGTAATAGAGACAGTGTGTTAACTAATCTGGCAATTAACAAAAGACCAGGTTGTCAAATGTCACACCTATGTAACACCTAACAAATACCTTGCTCTAGCTAAATATATTCTAGTCATCCTGGTTAGGCAAACAAGCATTATCTTATACTTTCACTAAGCTGAATTATTTTCCACACAGATATCCCAGTAAAACACCTGTCCTGAGATACCATGTCTCAAGGAAGCAGCATATACTAAAATAAGATTTTACATTTATATAGCGTGTGGCATCCAAAGCCACTTTATAGGTTTTTAGGAGTTACATTTTCAGAATGGTGCATTTGCATAAGGCAATGTGCACCTGCAAAATTTAGAAAAAAGCCAGGTCTGAATAGGGCTAGAGTAATCAGGGAGTGATGGCAGCTTCTGGGAGAGAAAGGGAATAATAAAATGCAAGAATCTTACCTCTCTTTCATGTTTCCTCCATTCAAATCAATATATATGAGCTTGCCTGCACTTGTGGAAGCAGAGGGATTATTATGCCTGCATAATATCTATTTTAACAGCAAAAGCTAAACCTTGAGTGTTGTTGACAGTAGCTCAACTATGTGAGGTTAACAGGAACCTTTCTACGGGCAAACTTATTTTGGACAACCATAGCAAGTGATATGTTAGCAGCTAGGAGTAGGCAGGCTGCAGCTGTAAAAGTGTGCTTGTCTCACGGGGAAGTTACTTTCTGCATATCATATGATCTTAGCATTCTTTAGCAGAGTCCTTTTACATGCATATTACAATTAAGCTTATTTTACAGCTTTCAAATTGAGTGCTGAAATGGCAGAGAGTCTGCTTACCGAAAAGTTTCTGTTTATTTGATGGCATTGGATTAGATGACCAATGGGGCTGGGCAAACTGGCACTGTTCTGTTTCAACTTGAGTTTCGAGGTTTTGACGGAACAGTGTTTCATTTTGAATTTTATTTCAATTCGAAACCCCTGTTCCATTTTGTTTCATCAAAACCGTGATGCTGTTTAGATGCTATTTCAACATTTCACCCATACACTATAATGGGAAAGCTCAAAATAGCCTCTCTCATCCAGCAGACAGCTGGGGACCCACAACCCCAGGAAGGCTGCAAGGGCTGTGCCAGTCCTCCCGGGGTTGTAGGTCCCTATCTGCCTCCCAGATGAGGGAGGGAAGCTGGGTGCTGCTGCCTCAGACCGGGGAGCTGGGTAAGGGAACTGAGCCTGATCACTCAGTTTCCCTCCCCAGTGCTACAATTGATCAGACTGGGGAAGGGAACTCAGCCCAGCTGAGCTGAGTTCCCATCCCCCAGGACCCAATCGTAGCACTAGGAGGGGAACTCAGCTCAGCTGGGCTGAGTTCCTTTCCCCTGCGCTGTGATTGGCTTCCCGCAGCCCAGCTGTGGGAGGCGGGGAGAGCCAGGGCTGCACTCCTAGCTGAGCCACATGGGGCTGCAAAGCCTTTGGGAGCACAGCCCTGGTTCTCCCGTCTCCCACCACCTCGCTGCTGGCTGCTTTGAAACTCAAAATGTTTCGAAACTTAAAATGTTTCGACTAGCCTCATTTTGTTTTGAGGCTGTTTCAAAACCCTTTATTTCACTTTGATTTTGCTGTTTCGAGCTTGAAATGAGTCAAAACAGTATTGAATAGAAACAGCTGGTGAAATTTCGCACAGCCCTAATGACCAATGGCTAATCTAACCCAGGCCATCAAATAAACAGAACCTTTCCAGTAAGTGAATGTCCTACTATTTCAGTGCTCAGTTTGAAAGCTTTAAGAGTAGCTCAACTTTAATACGCACAAAAAGGAACTTGGCTAAAAGAATGCTACGATCATCAGGTAGTATGCAGAAAGTGTCTTCCTTATGAGACAAGCACACTTCTACTGCTGCTACAACTTAGTTTTTGTATAATACCAACTCATTATTTGTATAATAATTTTCATCTAAATACATGAAATAATAAAACAAAAACTACTACATGGAGCAGTTAGTGAGTGAGCCCTCAGCTGGGATTTAGGATACCTGAGTTCTATTCTTGGTTTTGTTGCTGGCTTACTTTGTAAACTTGAACATCAGTTTTATTTTTGCTGCCACCCTTGATCTATCTTGTCTTTTTAAACTGTAAATATGGGCGGGAATTCTCTCTCGTTATTTTTTTTGTACAGTGACTAGAACAGGTGGTCCCAGTTTTGGCTAGTGCCTCTTGGTGTTACTGTACTACTATTACTAATAAATAATGGTTCATATTGTACACTTATTAATATTTTGTCCAGTCTAATTGAAACAGACCAACTAATGCATTTTCCATCACTTCCCTTAAGAAACTGTTTCCTAGCCTAAGAGACTGCACTGTCAAAAAGATTGTCTTTATACTTAAAAATGTGCTCAGAGTTTTGCTTTTCTGAAGCAGCTAGCTTTCAGGAGTGGGGCTAATTTTGTAATCCTACCCCCAAACATTCAAGTGTGTCTGTCAAGATTTATTCATTTTGATTACCACTCATGTTCCTATTACCCCTTGGATGTTTAGGAATCTTTCCTTCTAATATTTGGTCCCTTCATTTTCACAGAGGAATAGAATTCAGATTTATGGGATTTATGTAAATAGATGTAAATAGGGAATTGAAAATGATTTCTTGCTAATTTGAATTTTCCCAAGAATGTTTAGTACAGAAGAAAATTATTATTATTAGCTATTATTCTTTGGCTTATTTCAAGTTACAGCTTTTTCTAAATATGAGTGGTTTAGGCTTTGTATCTTTCTCAGTTTTATTTTGGATAGGCTAATTAACTTTAAAAATAGTCTCCCTAACATTGCAAAGCATGGGAAAAAGGATAATGGAGGCCAAAGGGTTGACTACAACAAGAATTAAATTAAACTCCAGCAGAGAATGAAGCGTGGGTACTGAGAGAGGAAAGCCTCATTTAAAGGGTGTGCCTTGCTGTGCATCCTCTCTAAATAGGATGAACATTGGTTTCAGCCTAATTGTCTGTGGCAGTTGTTTTAACAACAAGGGTCCCTCACTGTGAATAACTTTTGCCCTGTCATTAGCTGAAACCTAGGTTCTTTCAACCAGTATGTTCTTGTTAATCCTCTGCTTCACTTCCCTCGGGGAATTAAGAATTCTAAGAGTTAGCCATACAATTCTAGATAAAGGAATGTTATGCAAATAATAAAGAACCTAGAAATGAACACTTTCTGGATTTGTGGCTCCATTACTTTGTTTAGGTAGCTGTGCTTTTTTTCTGAACCATTAGAAATGTGTGGAAGGAAGGAAGGAAGCAATAGCTAATTTTTGAAATCTCAGAAAGGAATATCAAGAGCAGGTCAGTGGTTTCGTAACAATCTGAATGAATATAATCTTTAGTGCTAAAAATAGGTAGACACTGTTGGCTGATAAACATTTAATGGGGAGTATACATGTTTCATTTATGACCATTCATCATTAAGTGGCTTTATATGTAAAACATTTTCTAAAGGAGTTACAATGGAGATGGTTTTCAGAGTTGTTTGATTTATGATGCAGCACTCCCATTTAAATATATACATGCATTCTATGACCTGATACATGAAAGGCTCAGACTTAATTTTCTTTTGAATGTGTACCTTTCTACCCTCCCCCCTCCACAGTCATTATTCTCTATCATGTCAATGATCCAAGGAATATGTGAAGATATCACATTTAATGGACCCACTAAAAAAGGCTTATGTTTTCTTCTCACCATTTATGAAAACAATCATATGACTAGAATGCGAAACAGAAAACTTATGTTACTTTTGATATCTGGTTTCTGACCAATGAATTATATGTTCTGTTATATGAAGTGTTTGATTTATTATACCAGAGCATGCTGAACTAACTGTAACATGTATCTTAATTTTGTAAGTCAGATTTGTAACCTTAAGTAATGAGGTTAGTTGTGACGGATTCTATATGTATAGCATTTATAATCAGTAGATGTTATTTACAAGTATATATTTTATGTATCAGTATACTCATTACCTATCTTCTCCCTTCTTGCCATTGGAATCATACAACACATATTTTCAAGCTCACAGCATGACACAAACTATCTGATCTCTCAGTCTTTTCGCATTGTTAATAATAGTGCTGCAAAGAGGAAACACGTGGTCAGCAGGTTAAGATACTTTTAGCTGAAGATGGAAATACTTAGCTACACCACTCACAGGCAGCTCTGGGAAGGTACAGACTATGCAGGAGGGATTAACACCCTGCTGTGATGAGGTTTACCCTTCCTCATATGGAGCCTTGGCACACAACCAGCATGTTGTACAGTGCTATATCAAACATGTTTCAGATTGCTCAAAGTAACCTTTCAGACACGCTGGAGATTACAAACTAAACTCATCCAATGATCTGAAGAAACTGTAGAAATTTGTTGATCAAGCATCTTCCTTTTTGTGATGTGTAAACAGCCAATCAGCATACCATTACTGCAAAAACATGAGCAAAAATGTATACTCAGGGTAGAAAATAAGTTGTACATGTATCTGTAAGTGGTGCAGCATAACAGATTAAGGAAGTCATCAGACCGATGAAAGATTGGGTTAGTGAGATTCCTGTAAACACTATGTAATGTATGAAGATAACAGACCTCTTACTTGGCCATGCCACTGAAGTTAATATGTAGTACATATTTTCGCAATAAAAACATCCTCACATTCTCAGCCCAGGACAGTTTAAGTAATCACATTTTAAAGACACAGGTTGCTTATGTTATTCATACTTAAGCATTTGCACTTCTCAGTTCCTTCATACAGAGCCGAGATTGGCAACCCCCCAGCACGCATGCCAGAGCATGGCACATGGGGTCACTTTGCTCAGCACACCACAGCTGGCCCAGGCTCGGGGCAACTGCTGACCACAGAGCCTGGGATGCTTGCAGCAGGTGACGGGGAGGCTGCAAGCCCTGCTATGAACAGCCTGGGCTCTGCAGAAGGCAGCAGCTTTGGCACCTTGGAGTGTGAACATCTTTCAAATCCAGGTTGTGGGAGTTTTGTGGCACTTGTCCTAAAAACATTGCTGACCCCTGATATACAGAACACAAGAATTGTACTCCCTGAACTCAGAAAAATAACTCTGCTATATCTGGTACTACCAGGTAGTAACCATTGGCAAATGGTAACTTCTAATGAAAACACTTTGCAATGTTCTATATGCAATGATGTGCTTATATGGCTAGAGAACTGATCCTTCTCATTTCAGTCCATACTATGGTGATATGCAACTATTAACTCACTGTATCTCTTTGAGCTGCCTGTTGTCAGATTCTTGTCTGTTGAATGGAGATACTTGTACTGTGTGCCATGTACATGCAACAGTAACATTAAAAGTTAGAGGAGTAGGCTGATGTGAATAGGCACAAAAGTCAAATAGAGCCATATCTAATTTTATCTTGCTGTCATCTTGTGGTACATTCCCAGTGATGCAATAATAAGGAGTACAGAGGGAAGGCTCAGAATAGATGAGAATGATAAATTGTTTCTTGACAGCTGGCTTCTGACTTAAGGTTTTACACACCCCTTTTCCATCCCCAGTGAACATGTATGTATTGAACTTAATCTATGAGAAGTTGAGGCAATGTTTTTCAGAAGCAGATAATGAAATAAGAAGCTGTACCCAAGGTTATAGAACATGAAAAATACCAATAGAAATTTTCAGTGCCTGCATTTTTTTTAGTGATCTCCAGGGATCCTGGTTTCTCTGATAAAAAAAATCGCAAATTCTCTGATAAAAAATTGCAAAAATTGCCCCCAGCAGGGGGCGGTGGCTGCTGCAGTGGAACTGAGCACAGAGCCTGATTCCCCCCATCCTCCTGCTACCTGCTGCAGGCTCAGGTGCGGGTGGGCTCGGCTCCCCACCACTGTGCATACTCCAGGGGGAAACCGTGCCCCCCCAGATGTGTGTGTGGGGCTTGGGCTCCCACCCTGCTGCCCTCTCCTAGGGCCTCTGCAACCCAGTGGGTGTAACCTGGCACTGCAGCAAACAGCGGAGCTGCACAGGAAAGCTGCTTGCCACTGCAAGGTCCCCACTGCCCTAGCAGTGCATACCGTGTACATGCAGCTACAGTGAGAGGCACAACTCCACAACGCTGCCCTCACTGCTGCTGCATGGGGATGTGTTGCCAAAGCAGTGCAGTGCTTACTGCGGCAAGCAGCTTTCCTGCATGGACCCACTGTTCACTGCAGTACCGGGCTGCACCCACTGGGCTGTGGAGGCCACGGGGGAGGGCAGCAGGATGGGAGCCCATCCCACCCCCACCCCATGCACAGAGGGTGCCATGTGCCCCCATCCACAGAATTGTTCACCACAGTGGGGAGCTTCTCCCTCTCCCCACTCCACCAAGACACTTGCGACCCTGTCCCACACGCCACTGGAGCGCTGCACCTGCGCATTGCAGCCCTGGGCCCCAAGCCGTATGCACCATCCAACTGGGCAGCAGCCCCAGCCCTGCCCAAGTCCCTCCCTCTCTCCCTATGGGGGCCTCAATTCTCCTCACTTACCTATGGGAGCTGTTCTCCAGGCTACCCGGCAGCCATGTGCAAATGCATGCACATGGCACCACCCTGCCTCACTGCCCTCCTCCTTCTTCCTCCCAGCCCCTTGTCAGCTGGAACTCTGGCAGCCCGCAGAGAGCTTATTGCAAAACTGCAAAATCTGTGGGTTTCTCTGCTAAAATGAGATATCCGTAATGAAGGAAATCCACGTTTTATTCTGTTTTTCTGTGGGAAATGGAAAACAGATCTCTGATTGATCTTTTCATTGTTCTGGGTTTTTTATTGTGGTCTATTGCTCCTCCTCTTTTAACCTGTAATTTGGCACTGAGTGCTTTATAAATGTTCCAACAGTTCCCATGAGTGTTGGTACAGTGAAGGATCTGGTTGTGTTTCTATTATAAACTTAATTTCAGAGATATTAGTAATGCAGCCATTTTAATTTGGCTCACAGGTTGGGGGAGAAGCATTTTTTGGTGGGTGTTTGTGGATGTTTGAAACAGCAGCTTTTAGCCAAGAGCTGTTTACAGTTCAGAAGCATTTTATCCCATTTCAGAAGCTCTCTGAATGACAAACATCAAACAAAAAACATTCTTTTTTAAAATGTACATGTTGCTATGATATCACTATGTTAAACATGTTGAAAAATGTTTAATCTTAGTATAAAAGCAAATTTTCATGCCTTTGTAAATATCTATGTAGCAGCATTAACAATGGGTCCACCTGAAGGAATAGGAAGGGCTAGCCTGCAGAGGGATAGAGTGCGAAGAGACAGTGTTTGTCCCAGTAGGGCAACTGAAGCATATTAAGTACACAGATGAGAAGAAACCATTTGCCCTGAGGGCAACTGAAGCTGTTTTGGAGGTAGCCTGCTTGGAAGTAGGATGAGTGATGTAACCCCAGCAGGGTTTGAATGAGAGATGTTAGCAAAAGCCCAGGAAGTGTCCTGGCCTGGGATTGGCTCAGAGGCTTGATTAAAAGAGGGGAGTAGTTTTCCTGGAGGGGGTGGGGAGAAAAATGGAGAGTGGGAGACAGGCTGGAGACCAGGGGAAGGATCTCCCTGTGGCCGTCCCTCTGAGAGCCCCTGGCAGAGTCCTGCAGAAGTAGCAGCAGAGGCTGCGCTGAGAGTGCTGCACTGTGTCTGTTCTCCTGCCCTTCCCTTCCAAGCCCTGCCGGGGCAGGCACAAGAGCAGAGCTGCCTATGAAGAGACTCTGAGCCTAGGAAGACCCTCCTGCAAGCCCTGTGTGGCTAGGCGAGCACAGGAGGGGAGGGGCAGGCTCAGGTGCTGGAGAGAGCCTTGGGCTAGAGGGGCAGGGACTGCTCCAGCCACCAGAAGCTCTGGGGAGGCAGGGCCCAGGGAGGAGCTGTATTTGCCAGGTACCGTGAGGCTGTGCTAGGCAAGGGAAACTATTACAACCTGCAGCCCAGACACTGCTTCTTGCTGAGCCAGGGAAGGGGTCTGGGCAGGAATCAGCTCTCTTACAGGGACTGCAGGGGCAGAGCCACCACCTGCTGCATGGAGACCCCTGGAGCTTGTGCGAGGGACAACAGCACCAGGGGCCACCACAGATCCTGTGCCAGGGACACAGACACAGTCCTGCTCCCTGAGACACCCTGTCAGGGGCAGTGCACACAGGGTCCTCAGTACACAGTGTGCAAATTATAGACTGTGAAAATAATTTCTTGATGGTTTATTAGTTGGAGTATCAATGTATTTATTTATTGGTTCCTTATTTATTATGGGTAATTTGTATACTTTCCCCTAGTGTAATGTGTATCCAAGAAGCATTAACCCTTAAGCCACCATCACCAGGTCATGTGGTGTAACATTTGTTCTACTGAATTGGTTATATGTTACCTAGTAGATAATTAAGTCCTGAAAATAGTTGTATAGCGGTCTGCAAGGTTGTTTGATTGTAAGGGGAGGCTCTCTGCTTGGGGACCCTGCAGTAGCTACCCAGGGGGCCACTGGCTACCAGATACCCCAGGATCCTACTGTTCAGGTAAGGGTGTGGGTAGTGTCGTGCCCAGGGTTACATCTAGACAGTGGAAAATAGTCTGTAATTACTGTGTGCATTTACATGTGCAATTAAGGTGGAGCAATAAACTCTGGTGCAGTTTGCACCAGTCACCTGCTCCTGAGTTCAGTGTCTACATGTGCACCCACACTGCACTTTTACCCAGGATGGAGCAGACCCGGGCTGGCAGGGAGCATAGGGACACATCCCAGGATCTGGGTGGTGACATCAGGTGGTAGAGGGGCTGGCAGGGGTATGAGGGTGCTAAAGTGCAGGGCTAGGTGACTGGCAGCCCCTGCACTTCAGCACCTTTGTACCTCAGCCAGCCCCTGTCACTGTCTACACATTTGTTTCAGCTCACATAAATACTACACCATAAGACAGTACTGCCCCCAACAGTGCTACCTGACCGTGAAGTTAATTTACTGTGCCCTAATACTGGCGCACATGTAGATGGTAATGCTTTACTGCAGAGCTAATTAGTCGACTCCACAGTAAAGCACACATATGGATGCACCCACTTTCACTTAATTTATTTCAAGATTCAGGAAACTGCTTTGATTTTACAGAAGTTTTATGCAATTTAAATCAGGAAAATATTCACAAAGGATCCATGGAACAAATAATATGAGGTCATAATGCATAAACAGGAAGAAGTAGAATTAAATTATTAAATTAAATTAAAGACATTTCCTGTCTTTTGAATATTTTGCCAGTTTAATAACCTTCTTCTATGTAGTGTTGTAGATCTGCTTCATAAGGTGTATACAGAACACAGTTCAAGGTATAGAGCATTTCAATATAAATAATAATATATACTGAGGGAAGCAAAAAGAAAAAAGTTAAACTCAAGAAAATATATTTGTGTGGAGGTTTACTTCTGAATAGTTGGGGAAAATTTTTGGTGTTATCTTATATGCGACTTTCTTGTAAGACCTTGCTTGAACAGTAACTGATTTTGCCTTTCAGGGAAGAATATTTTAACTAATTTTATGTTAATTTGCTTAGGTGCATAAATACAATTTTTAAATGATGTACCTGCATCCAGCAAATGCACACAAACATACATAATTCATTTCTGTCTTTAATGGTATTAATTCTGTCTGGAACTGTATTGCCTCCAGTCTTTCCAGGACACTCTGAACACTCTTCTCTTGTGCTTGACTACCAGTCTTTCATACAGCTCCTTCTTCAGCAAGTTGCACCACCTTACTACATTTTCCCCCTCTACTAGATCACTGCTCTATAAACTAAACAAATTTTTTCTTAATGGTTATCCTTGTAGCAGTCTGTTAGTTACATTCTGCTTCCTGAAATGTTACCATCCTCTATTAACTTTCATCAATGTCCAAGCCAGTTCTGAACCCAGATAAATATTTTATCCTTTCACCATACATGTTGACCTTGTAGATGACCTTTTTTCCCTGGATACATAGTGTCCCCTTCTTACCATTCCATACCATCTCTTTTTGCTGTATACTTTTAAAAAAGTTTTCTATTTTAGGAATGATTTGTCATTTCTTAAGCCATCTTAACACTTTCTTAATTTTGTAGATGTTTCCCTAGTCTATCCACAGGTTTTAATTCAGTAACATACTTGAGCATCTGTGTGCTTCCTTTGAAATAAATAAATTTATGGATATGCTTAGTATAGTCATCAAGTACTTGGTTCAGGGCAGCTTTCCACTCTAATTCATAACATAATTTGTCATTCTCTAACCTGGATTTTTTGAGAAAAATTCATGCCAACCAACTTGAGTTCCTTCTTTGATACTGTAACTTGTTCGTGGATATAATATACTTGGACTTTAGTAAGGCTTTTGATACATTTCTATGTGACAAAAATTTCTATATAAGCTAGAGAAATGTAGGTCAGATGGAATTACAATTAAGTGGATATGTAATTGGTTAAATAACTTTAAGCAAAAAATAACTATTAAGGAATGAAGGTCAGACTGATTGAAAATCTTAAGTGCAGTTTCAAAGGGTCTGTTTTGTTTCACATTTTTATTAATAACTTTAATGAAGAAATAGAGTGTGTGTAATGATCAAATCTAAAGAAGACACAAAACTGGGAGAAGCTAAACTCTTTGGAGAACAGGATTCAACTTCAAAGGGATCTGGATAACTAGGGAACTGGGCTTGAGATTGCAAAGTGAAACTCAACAAATAAAAATGTAAGGTGCTACACAATTGCAGTAATATGGAATGAGACATGGCTTAGCGATAGCAATGCCAAATAGGGTCTGGTAGGTAGGGGGTGCATCTACAGGTGTGCATTTACTGTGTAGTAACTACAGTTACTATGCAGTACAGGCATGCATTTACAGGCATGCCTGTGCAGTGAATATGGGAACTTACACTTACTTGAACATAAATTTGATACCTGCATCATGCAGGTATCAAATTTATGAGTGGTTAATTACTGCTCAGTAATGCACGTGTAGACAGCTTTCTGCACAGTAATGCTGAGTGTGTGGACTGATTTGGGATTAACTTTAGTCCCAAGTCAGTCCACACACAGTGTTAATGTGCTTTAATGCCTGCATGTGTAGTAATCAGCCTATTCCTGATTCCTGCACAGTAGGTTACTGTGCAGTCAATATAAACCAGCGTAAATGCACATGTAGACACACCCAGGGTGTACTGCAAGCTCAGCATGTGACTTTATAAAAATATCAAGTGCAACTTTGGGTTGCATTAACAGTTGTTTTGCACATAAGACATGAAAAGAGAAACCACTCTATGGTTTTAGTTAGGTCTCAGCTGAAATGCTGTATCCCATTTTAGGCACTGAATGTTTAGGATGGAGAGAAATCATAGACGATCCAGAGGTTAGCAGCTAAGATGATAAAAGGGTTGGAAACAAACCATAAGAAGAAGGGTTATGGGTAACAGTCATATTTAGTTTGGGAAAAGGAATGTAAGGAGGACATGATAGCAGTTTTCAAATATTTGAAAGATTGCCATAAAAATGATAAAAAAAAATTGCACTTCTTTGTTACTGAAGTCAGGGAACTTAGTAATAGATTTAAACCATAAGGAAGCAAATCTAGAACAAATCCCTGGAAAAACTTTTGAATTATATGAATGGAACAAACTGCACAGAGAAGTTATGATATCTCTGTTCCTGAGCTTAAAAAAAAGCTGGTTACACATCTGTCTGTGATGCTTTAAGAACTGTAAAGTCAACTTCTGTACAGAGATTTAGAGTACTTGCCCTTGAGATCAGTCCCAACTCCAGAATTACATAATTATTTGCATTAGTCTAATTGACCATAAAATGTCAAATGTATATTTAAAATATATTTGAAAATATGTACAATATTTCAAATATTAGAATTTTTATAGGATGAGAATATATCTTAGCTGTTTATAATCTAGTATAATTTGCTATTCAATCAGTTATTTAAAATTTGGCTAATTTTGTAGTATTTAGTTACATATCAAATATTTGCAACATATGTGCAATCCATCTTACATAGTTAAGAACCAATTTTCTACTTTAAGTTTATGCATATGAGTATCCCAGGATCATAGGATTAGGGTTGCCAGCTGTCCATAAATTTACAGACAATCCATTAAAAAAAAGGCTAAAAATGCTAATCTGTTCAGTCCATAAAAAAAGAGTCATCTGTAAAACCTAAGAAGCCCTGAGCTTGATTGAAGAGCCATCATTGGATTGGATGCAAGTGTTGAAGAACAGACGGAGCAGAGCAGCACCACTTTATGTCTAAGCAGGAGCACAGCATGGTGTCCTGCTGGAAGCTCTCCCTCAGGGTTTAGTGACTCATGGAAACCCAGTCATATGCTGGAATTATGTCTCATCAGCTGCTTGTCTGGATGGTAGCAGGGTCACCCACTCCCTGGCAGTCTGAGAGCCAGAAAGAGAGATAGGACATGTGGTCAGCTTGGATCTGTGGTGCTGGGAGGGGAAAGAGATGATGGGTTGGAGTCCATGCAGGGCTAACAGTCACCATGATAGGGTAACCTGGGGGTACAGCATCATGTGGGGTATGATTGATGCTACAGGGTGTGGAGTGAGTAGGGGAAGCCCTGGGATGGGAGCAGCCCAGTGTAAAACCACTATTGCTGTCCTAAAAGACTTTGGTTCATATTAAACTCCTAAATTTAAATTCAGACCTTGTTACTGCTATCCAGTTCCTGGAAGAAGGTTTATATTTACATTATGTAAAATTTCCATCAGTAAAAAAGTTTGGTTGTCAGTAAAAAGTTTATAGATTATCATTAAAAAAATGTTAGGGGTTGGCAACCTTGTGTATGATCTTCCTCAATCAATATGCATGCTTGCATGGGTATATGTATGTGCATATACATGCACATGCTTATATATCTATAAATAGAAGTTTATATGCAGGGTGTTCTCCTTCCAGGTAATTTTTAAACAGAAATAGCATCCACCAATTTCTAATATCAGATTCTAGGGAAATCTTTACCTTCTTTAAAGCTTCAATCTGGTATTATTATTAATAACTTTATTATTAATAACTTTAATGAAGAAATAGAGTGTGTGTAATGATCAAATCTAAAGAAGACACAAAACTGGGAGAAGCTAAACTCTTTGGAGAACAGGATTCAACTTCAAAGGGATCTGGATAACTAGGGAACTGGGCTTGAGATTGCAAAGTGAAACTCAACAAATAAAAATGTAAGGTGCTACACAATTGCAGTAATATGGAATGAGACATATTTAATTTTAAGCATGATATTTGTTAACATATGCATATTGAGCACACAGATGAGAAGAAATAAGACCTATGGCTCCATTTATCCATTGGAAAAATGAAGATAATAATGAGAACTTGTCAAAATTAAAAACTTGTGACTGTCAGGAAATCATATCATTTTGAAATTTCATCTCTATTGATATGAAACACTTTTACTTTGTTGAAATGAAGTACTTCAACCTTATGAAAACAAATACTTTTAATTAAAAATGTCAACAAAATTGATGAATTCCCATGCTGTGTTTTTATTAAATCAGCATTTTCTGGCAGAAAATTGATAGGGCATTTTCAGTCAGTTCTACTTACTACTAGTACTTCATATATGCATTGAGAGATTACCTTTGTTTCCTTTAATCTCTTTAAGTTACTGGTTCTAATTCCAGTGAAGACACTAATCACTTGACTTTTTGTGCTTTATCTGAAAATGTAGCATAACTGAATTTATTTCAAAACCACATGCTGCATCTTTGCTACAGTTGGTACATTAATGACAACAAAGGTCACATTATCTTCATTCCATCTCCAGTTCATCAGCAATTCCCATGTCCAATGAGGCTTCAAAATCTTTTTCTTTTTTTCTCCTTTCTTCTGAATTATGATAATAGACTTTCAAGAGTTTCGAAAAACCTTGCCTTGGCAGACAGCTTTCAAACAATTAAATTTTGCAGCATTTCTCAGATGTTCTGTCCTATTGTATTTTCTTCAGCATTTTCCCCAGCTGCACAAAGACATTAGGGCATAAAAAAAGGAATAGATTTTTTTTTTCCTTAAAAAAAACTCTGCCATCTGTGTTTCTTTCCCCTTCCATGCCTCTTCTTTGAGACAACGCCCTCTTTCTTACTTCCTGAGTTTAATAAACGGATCTGTTGTTAGTGAGATCCATGTCTAATGAATGAATAGTCTGTATTATAAATTGACACTACTGTTAAATTGTCTTGAAGAAGATCAAAAAAGTCAAAGAGGGAAGAAAAGCCTAATGTATGTGTTTGAAGTTTCTGTAATGTGAATAATCATGGAAGAATAATTTAATATCGCTTCAATAAAATTCTAAGGGTTTTGACCTCCAGAAATGATCTACTAGACCACCCAGGATCAAAAAATATACCACACTGAGCTGTATGAATTCTATCAAATCCTTACAATGGGGATGCTTTTACTACAGACGCCCTGGCCACAGCAAAGCTTGAAGTTATTTTCATTTACTCAGATATGCATGTACATAGGAATAATTAGTTGTGCACAGTACAAACTATGCTGGGGGGAGACTTGCCTAGCTGATGTCGTTTGCAGTCTTATAGCCCCTAAATTATTCAGGAAGTTAATATTTAAACAAGTAGTTTCCATGAATATCAAATATAGTTAAAACAAAACAATTAAAATAATATTTATTAAAATATAGAAATAAGGACTCACAACTATACTCACTTTGTTTCAACATCTGGAACAGGAGGCATCATATATGTTCTGTGTTGATAGATAGCCATGATATGTACTGATACTCAAGCAACAAGAGAGAACAAGGGAAAAAAAGAATGAGTTAAAAAGTGTTTCATTTAAAAGTAAAATAAGCTTTCACATGGCTGTGGAAAGAAATACTCTGAAATGTTACCCCATCTGAATATTAGAAGACTCCTCCTCTCCAACAAACTCCTTGGCAGTAGCATTCAAAGTTAAAAGAGATGGAAAGGCAGAGAAGTATTAATATCCTGGGAACGAAACTCACCCTCAAAACTTAAGAAAAATACATGATTGGCATCATGTTTAATTGCTAACAGAAAACAGAATTACAGATACATGAAATTCTGGTACCAGCTGGAAAGTGGGAACACACAACAAGCAAGCCCTAACCCACAAGAAACTCCTCGAAATCAAACACACGTGTCTGAACAGAAAACTTCAGTTATTATGCCTAAATTGTGTCACACACAGAGGGAGAAATTATATTTCCCCGCTTTTAATATGCTACCTTTCAGCAACAACTGGTTTTCATCTTGCAGATGTGTCACTCTAGAACTCCCTGGTTCCTCCCCCCACTCTTACGCACAGGGTCGTGATGACAACCAGCTGATGCTCCTAGAAGGAGCATGGACAGGAATTCCATTTAACAGATTTCATTCTAGACACCTCTTCTCAAATGTAAGATATATCCTATTGGAATTCTTTATGCATTTAAACAAATGGAATCTACTAGTACACATTAGCACAATGGTGTTCATACTTTCTATGATATTTCTATAAAGTGGCCAAATCACACTTCTGTTTCTGTTCACTGATTCATCCCTTCATAAGCTGTATTGTATCCATTTTCATTTTAATTTTCTCTTAACACTCATCTCTTTTAAACCACCTCACTATTCCCTGAAACAGATTTTTACTGATTCAAGGTCAGGGTATTTTCAAAATTATTTTTGTCATTCCTGCTAGACCACATGCACCCTAATAACAGGGTCTATAACAGAATCCCACAGAGAGTGGAAGACTGGGAGAAATCACTTTGACTTTAGAAGGACAAGGGTGTCACCTGTATACTCAATTTGCTTTGGTTTATGGGATTACTGGTGTCATTTTTCCTGAAGAATCAAAGATGCTGATGAAAAAAATCCTGTATACCAAATGTCACAGTGCTGTGCCTTGCTGTATGAACCCTGAAAGTGCCTGGATCCCGGCAACCCCATTGAGATAACTGTATCTCTGATCACTGAAATTGCTTACCTAAATCACATAACTCCTTCTTTCATAAATACTGCACTGGAAATGCTGTATAAATAACCCTGACCTTACATTTTCTTGTTTAAGGCTTACTTTCTGCTTTACTTATGCTTTCCATTGCAAACATATCTCATTTCTATGCCACTGACTATGTGCAACTGAAATGTGCATTAGTCCAAGTGAGATAATAAAAAATAGAATTTTTCAATGTCCTTGCTGTCTTCATTTTTCATTACATCTTCAACCAAATCTTCCCTGTCAGGGTTGCAGTATCCAGTTATACCTTTTTTTTTTCCTTTGCACATTTGGATTCTCTCTACAGAAAAATAGAGTAGGCCAAGGAATATCTAAAATGAACACAATATACTACACTTCAGGTAAAATCCATCTTTATGATTAAGTTGACTTTGCTGCTTGCGTGTGGCTCACTATTAACATGTGTGCTAATAGCGCAGGTAGGATATTTCTGGAAATTATGGTAAATTAGACATGATATTTGAGCAGTAATTCTCAACTAGGGTACCACAGCAGCCAGGGGGTTATTGAGATCCTTTCAAGGTTCCCACAGGGTGCCAAGCAATGTCAACACATTGGGAGCAAAAAGAAGGCACAGGGTAACATAGGACCCCCTACAAGACAGGCTAGGGCAACTGATGACAGATAGAAGGGACAAGGCTGAACTCTTCAGTGAACTTTTTGCCTCTGTATTCCTGAACACGGATCAAGACAAATTTCCAATTGCATTATAGATAGGCACAGGAAGAACACCAGTTCACCAATGGTCAGCATTGATCTAGTAAAGGGACACTTGGACAGGCTGAATGTGTTTAAGTCAGCAGACTCTAACGATATTCATCTAAGGGTGCTGAAGAAATTGGCCAGTGTTGTAGCAGAGCCACTGGCACAGCTGTTTGAGCACTCATGGTGCTCAGGTCAGGTACCATAGGATTGGAAAAGGGCCAATGTGGTCCCTATTATTAAAAAGGAGAGGAAGGAGGAAAAAAGGGGAGGAAGGAGGATCTGGGTAATCATAGACCAATTAGTCTCATCTCTGTCTTTGGGAAAACCTTTGAAAAAATTATCAAGGATCACCTTTGTGGGAACCCAGCAGGAAAAACAATGTCAAAGGGCAACCAGCATGGGTTGATAGCAGGTAGATCCTGCCTGACTAACCTTGTCTTTTTTATGACTAGTCACAAAACGCTTAGATGCAGGAATCAGCGTAGATGTCATCTACTTGGATTTTAAGAAGGCCTTTGATATGGTATCTCATCCTATTCTCATAAACAAACTGAGCGTCTGTGACATAGATGATTACACAGTCAGGTGGGTGGCAAATTGGCTTAAGGTTTGCATGCAGAGTGGTGGTGGTTGGGTCAGTATCGACCTGGAAAGATGTGGGCAGTGGGGTCCCCCAAGGCTCCATCCTTGGACCTGTGCTATTCAACGTCTTCATCAGCAACTTGGATGAGGGCATGGAGAGCATTCTGTCCAAATTTGCGGATGATACCAAATTATGGAGTAAAGCTAACACACTAGTGGGAAGGGATAGAATCCAGGTGGACCTGGAGAGGTTGGAAAAGTGGGCAGAAAAGAATAGGATGCACTTCAACAAAGACAAGTGCTGCATCTCGGGAGAAGGACTCACCAACACACCTGTAGGCTTCTCAGCAGTATAGTGGTAGAAAGGGATCTCAGAGTCATAGTTGACTCCAAGATGAATATGAGCTGTCAATGTGATGAAGTAATCAGTAAAGCTAACCACACTCTATCATGCATTAGCAGGTGCATCGTGAATTGGTCCAGGGCAGTAATACTTCCCCTCTATGCAGCATTGGTCAGGCTACAATTGGAGAACTGTATTCAGTTCTGGGTGCTGCAGTTGAAGAGGGATGTGGATAACCTTGAGAGGGTCTAGAGGAGGGCCACTTGTATGGTTAGAAGCCTTCAGGTAAGGCTGAGAGGGGATCTTGTGGCCATTTACAAATTCATTGGGGGAGGGGCAGTAAAAAATAGGAGATGCTCTGTTTACCAGGGCACCCCTTGGACTAACCAGGAACAATAGCCACAAACTGACAGACAGCAGATTTGGGTTGGACATCAGGAAGAACTTCTTTATGGTATGGGCTGCCAGAATCTGGAATGGGCTTCCAAGGGAAGTGGTGCTCCCCTACCTTGTGAGTCTTTAAGAGGAGACTGGACAAGAACCTGGCTGGGGTCATATGACCCCAGCACTCTTTCCTGCCCAGGGCACGGGGGCAGACTGGATGATCTACTGAGGTCCCTTCCGAGCCTAACAAATATGAAACTGTGAAACACTGTTAGGTGTGTAAACACAATTTGGGTGTGTCTACACATTGCTGTATGGCAATGTAGTGATGCACTACATCACTCTATAGCATGGTATAGCAATGTAGCAATCTCATGGATCTACACATTATCACCAGCTATATCACCATAGTGATGCACTCCCCTGGTATAGTGGTCATAGCAGCGAAATCTACAGTGACATAGTGGTGAGATCTAATGGCACAGAAACTGGCCCTACTATGCCATCCCTTAGTGCTTCCAGAAGGAAGTAGTAAGCACAGAGCCATAGCAAAGTTGCTGTATAGTGACGTGTCAACACACCCTTCATAAAATAAACCAGGAGATTTGAGATGGGAATTAAGTGTGTTAAAAATAGTCTGACCTATTATGCAACAGGAGAATTGCTGTATTTTTTCTATAACCAAAAAACGAGTGAAAATGAAGCTCTGGCATTTTCCAAGGGGTGCCTTGAGACTAAAATGATTGAGAACTAAATTGTATTTTAGAAAAATGGCAAATCATAAGGATTGTTCTACCAATTACTTTCTTTTTTGGTGCACACCAAAAGAAGATTAGGCTCAAAACTCAAAGCTGGTGTTTGTGTATTGCTCTCCTGGTGATATAGATATGAAAATTTTATCTGGGCCTTAACAGAGGATCTAGAATAAGAGTGTAAACCTTAAGTCCTCCAGACTGGGAATTTACAAGTTGAGTTTGTCAGAAATTTTTCAGTGGAACATGTTTCTGTTGGAAAATTCAGATAATGCATCCAAAGAGAATCATTTAGAAATATGAAAGGCCCATAGTAGACTTCCACAGTCTACTAATCCAGGGCAACCCCACAGTGTGGACTTCCCCAGTGCAGGGAAATTTGGAGTTTCTCACCAGATGGACTTCCCAGGGTCCAGGATCCTAGGTTTCCAGATTTCCAGTTCATTTATATTCATTTTTTCAGGGTATTTTTTGGCTCAGTTAGGGGCTTGTTTTAGGTAGGGGGTGGTATCCGAGGCATTTTTAATCACAGAGAGTTTTCTCTCTGTTCCCCAGAATATATACTATGCTTCAAAAAGGTCAGAGAAGACTGAGGACCACATCTAGCTTGCACATGGGGAATAGCATGGCAAGAATAGCATGCTCCATTCTCATAAAGATGTAATAGCCCTGGAAGGAATTCTGCCTTCACTGTTCTTCTGACTTCACACTTAAGCATGCCTTTTATCTTTTTCTCTCACAAAAGTACCTGCCAGATCTCAATTCTGCATCCATGCTCAGCTGGGTGTCAGGCTGGTTACCAGGTTCCAGTGGAGGCAGCTCTAAATAACACCTCAAAAACCTGTATGGACAGAAATAGCAAGTAGCAGGAAGATAAGGTGCAGGGAATGTCCCACTGTTCTGGATTGTTGTCTCCTATTCTTCTTTATCTTATCAGGGCTGGTTAGAGCCAGTGGTATACTAGTAATCCAGCTGCAAAACAGCCATTCCTAACCATCTGGTTCTATCATTGGGATGCACATCCTTGGTCTTATGAAGATCTTAAGCATAAGCCCAAGGCAAGGACCATTTTTGTATATTTTATAATGGTATGATTTTTTTTAGATGCGCTAACCTACTTATTATTAATAGTAATTATTTAGGGGTAGGTCCAAGGTGGAAATACAGGATCCGTCATAAATACTTCCATGTTTAAGAATGCTCAGCCCCAGGTTCTGGCCTGGATCCATCTGAGAGCAACAATGTTCAATGGCAGTATGACTTAGCAAAGTAAGTTTTCAAACTGCATTAAAATAAGTCAGTGGACACGTCTGTTACCAAAATACCCAACTTTAAAAAGAAGGATGGGTGATAATTAGAAGAAATAATCCCATCAAACTGCAGATCCATTCTGTTAAAATTATGCTAATGATGAGTACTACCTTAACCACTTAATAGCTCTTTCAGAAGTATTCTTTTCTGTCAGAGCACATTCTTTTTCTACTAGTTACAGCTGGCTGAGAAATATATTACTTACAAAGAGAGAATATACATCACTGATTTTTATGAAGGTGTTAAATGTCCTTTAATTTCTATTATGTCTTTTCCTATCACTTTGGTTGAACTGAGTGTCTGATCTTGCTAGCCATATGACCAGTGGGGTTTATATCATAGCTTGAAAAGCACATAATACTGCTTATAATGTCAGTAGCAATGCTTGAACAAGTTCTAACCTACAATTGTTTTTTTATCACATGGGCTCTTCTTTTCTTCTGTATCACTCAGAATTTTTACTTGTCTTATGAAAGAGCAATTTTCAATACCTAGTGGTTATTCAATTATTCTTATTTGAATAAAAATACAATAATATAGTAATAGGGAATGGATGAATTCATTATGCCTGAATGCAAATTCATTTCAATACTGTGCACCTAGTTTTCTACCTTCTTCCATTTTGTCATCTTTTATACCTCTGCAGACTCCATTCAAAATGGGTGAAAAGTTTTACCAAATCAGAGGAGTCTCTGGGCAGCTATTTCTTGTCTACTTTAACACCCTCAGTTCCCACTGATGCCAAAGAAAACTAAGAGTCCTCAGAACTTCACAGGAGTGGAAACCACTGTAATTGTCTAAAGATGAGCGTGCCCTTGAGAAAGGCAATGCAGAATGTCTGATTCAGTAAGTACCTATGATCAAAAATTGTAATATGCATAACTTGCATAATTTCAAAATAATTGGAAAGATGATTTATCTCCTGCCAGCTTAGAAAGGTTTTTATATATGTATGAAATGTGTCCCAAAGTATATGGAGAAGTGCTAAGGCTATTCTATTTTACACATTTACATTACTGAAATTAGTCCTAAGGCCTTTGTTTTTGGATATTTTTTAAATGTTTGATTTTTATCCCTTTCATTGGTTTCTATGCAGATTCTTAAAAGTATTCCTGGAAGTACTTTCAAATGAGTCCAAGAAAATTCCCTTTTGGAAATAGTACATCTGCACGTGCTATCAATGTGATTTAGGCTTACTGTGCAGTAAAATAAGACACAGTAAACCTTCCATGGGGATTGCATCTACACATGAGCTCTGTTCAGTATAGCCTTGCTCCTTATGGGCACGTCCAGACAAGCATGTATGTGCCTCTTGTGGCATCTCAAAGCAGTTTGAGACACCGCAAGAGGCACACTGGAAACAAAAAAATGTTCTCTACTCCCCCATCTGCTCCTTGTGGCACTGGCAGCAGCAGCTAGCTGGGCTGGCACAGCCCATACATGCTGAATGGATCCGATCCGGAATGGCCTGGCCCATTAATGCATGGCTTTGTACTGTGGGCGTGTGGGCTGGGCCATGTGCTAGTGGGCTGGGCTGGGTCTCTCCAGCACAGAGTCCATGTCAGGCAGCTCTATGCCACTGCAGGGCTGTGCCCTGTGCTGCCAGCACAGCGGGGCAGGGGGTGGGGGGTGGGAAGGCACATAGCAGCCTGCATTCAAGCCCCCCCAACTCCAACACACAAACCCCACATGCAGTGCTGGTAGCAGCAGTCAGCTGTGCCATGCCTGCTGCAGTGCTGCCTGACCTGCAGTCTATGGCTGACCTGAGCTGGCCCAGCCTACCCTGCTAGCATGCTGCAGGAAGCGACAGGGGCATGGCAGGGGATGGCAGGCGTGTGGTGGCCCCCCCTCAAACCCCACATCCCCCTATATCCACCCACACACCCCATATTACCCCACACGTTCCAAGCCACCCACATACCCCAACTTATCCCACACCCACCCACATCCACCTACACACTGCTCGTCCTCCACACCCACCTACATCCAACTACACCCCCCCTGCAAACCTCACATCCCCCCATCACACACCTGGCATGCCCAGCTGCCAGATGGGATGAAACCTGCCTGCAGGAGCTGTGGCTGCAGAGGCAGCTGTCCTCACATCCTGATTATTGAAGGGGTCAGGGAAACCTCTAATTTTTCTATGATAAGAAAGCCAAAAGCAAGCATCAAAACATAAATATCTTTAGAATTAATGTTATTATGATGATAGAGACACTGGTAGGTTTCCAATTTGCTTTAAAATTTTAAATATATCAACAAAACATTGCCCACCTGCTGTATGTGCGTGTGTGCATATGTGTGTATAGTGTGTGTATATAGCTTTAATTTTAATTGTGGAAGAACATGGATTTGGGGGTATTTTTAAAGAGTGAATTTGGGATTTTTTTTTTATCAGAGAATTTGCAGGTTTTAAATGGGGAATACCAGGATTCCTGTTAGTGAGGCAAGTGGCAGGACCCAGGCAGAGAAGTCTGCTCAGGTCTGGTACCTGGGACCCAGGTAGAGGGCAAATGAGGTGGCTGGCCTCCTGGCCATTTGGGCCAGAAGGACATGCTTTGACAGTTCAAAGCAGGCCACCATGCTGAGAACATCTTCCAGGCAATAGTTGCCCAGATGGTAGGGCAAGGGCTTACGTGACAGCAGTGCCGCACAAAGGCCAATTGTGCAGCCGTGGCCCACTGGCAGCTGGCCCAGAGGAGCAGATACCTCTTCTGCAGTGCCCATGCCAGAGCTCAGGTGGCCATGCAGTCCTCATCTGGGTGGGGCAGGCATGCAGCCTTGGGGCTGCATGCTGTTGCAGGTGGCAGCAGGTCACAGCCAGGCAGCAGCCCCCACTGCCAGACTGCTGCAGTGGGTAGAAAGTACAGGGAACTCTACGTTAGGGCTACTTCAGCAGTCCAGCTGGCACAAGAGGCTAATGTCCCCAGATACCATTTGGCCAGGCTCCAGAAGCTCCTGTCTATTTGTCCATTCAATTACCATGAGCTCTATAGCCCACCCGGCTAACTAGCAGCCCCTACTGTAGGGAGGCTAATAGATGAATGTAACAATTAAGTTCTTGGGACAAAAAAGGCAAAAAGCAGGACAGGAGTGATGTAAGGGTCAAAATGTGAAAATGAGTGCTCCTGAGCACTCCAAGCAGAGCCCCCTGGGCTGCATCCACTGGTCCCCAAAGATACCTAGGGAGCCAGTGGATGCTGCCAAGTGGTGCTCCACCCAGAAACGTGTGCAGACCAGTGAAAGGAATGCAGCCCCACAGTCCCTGGGCACTCTGCTGGCCTGGTCAAGTACAGTGCTGGCCAGGAGAAGGTTGACCATGAGGTCCTGGGACTTGGTGGGGCTGCGGATAGGGTGTCCAAAAATAAAAAGGTGGGTGGTGAAGTTCATCCAGAACCTCAGAAGGAGGTTCTGAAGGTGGAGGGGCTGCAGCCTGGTGCACTCAAGTGCCATGAGCACCCTCTGCCTGCAGAAGAGGCAGGAACCCAGGGTGTCTGTAAAGCTCACCATGAAGTCCCCAGTGGCTTGTGGGATGAGGGTGGTGTACAGGCTCAGTCACTAGGACACTCCAGTTATGCCCTCACCCCCAAAAGCTCCTGCCATGTGGCTGGAGGAACTCCCAGCTATGTGGCTCTGCCCTAGGCAGGAGGCTGGCCCCCTGCTGGTGTGCGTGACTGGGAACAAATTTGCTTCCAGTCAGCAGCTACACGTGCTACTATGCAGTAGCTACTGCATTGTTAATCTAGGACCTGTATCTGCAGGTATTAGATAACTAACTGCACACTAGGCTAATATACTGCACAGTAAATGCTGCACACATGTAAACAGTGATACTACACTGAACAGCAGATTAGTCTGCTGTGCAGTATAGCTTCTTGTGTGTGTGAGAAAGGGAGTAGTAAAACAATTCTTTCAGTCTAAGTCTCAAGAGTCTCTGCATGATATTCAGGGAATCCAAATGCAAAAGTGGTACTGATAAAATAAGAATAAACAGAATGCTTCTTCTGAAAAGCTTTCTACCTGTTCAACCTAGGAATCAGAGAAACTGGCTCAGACAAAATAACTAATCCTAACCCTCAATCCTGAGCACTAAATGAAACTCATCAGAGGCTACAAAAGTTGAATTAATGTACGTTTCATTTTTTTCCCCATTTTCAGGTATCTCAGGCTTCCATTCAGCAGCATTTGAAGTAGAAGTACCAAAGATCTGCAAGAACAGCTCTGTTCTATACAATTTATATTGTTGCCGCCTTCACTCACCTCAAGCTGTGTGTGTGTGAAACTGGATGACATACTGGGAACACCTGAAAGCTTTACAACACTGCAGTGACATCTTCAGAAAATCCTCTATATCCATTAGGACAGAAAAATGAATATCAGCATGCTGGCTCAAGCAAACACCACCAGGATTGAAGCCTTATTTATATGGCAGCAGATCCACATAACAGGCCATGTCATAAGGATGCCTGACAAATGGCTCCCAGAGCATGGCCTATCCTCTCAACTTAGATTGGTCACTTTGAGGTAAGCAAAAGAAGAAATTCAAGGACATCTTGAAGGCCAAGCTGAAGAAATGCAATAGTAACATCAGTACCTGGGAGACTCAAGTACTAAATTGCCCTAGTGGCACTGTGATATATTTGAACAAACTTACCTCATTATGGAGGCAGATAGGTGAGAGAGACAAAGGAAAAGAGCTGTGATCTGACATCACTTGGAGCCTTTAAGAGAAGGCTGGATAGGCATCTAGCTGGGTTCATCTGACCCCAGCACTCTTTCCTACCCAGGCAGGGGGTCAGACTCAATGATCTGTTGAGGTTCCTTCCGACCCTAGCATCTATGAATCACTGGGATCTACTGTATCCTCCCAGAACTATTTACCATGTCTATGGTTAAACATCTGGATCTCAGATCCGCCTCCTCAGTTATCTATAGATCCACCAATGGCTTCCCTATTTACTTGAAACTGCCATCCCTGTAATGAGGGACTGCCATGAATGCTAACACTGAACTGCCTTAAGCTGCTTCTCCTGTTCTTTTCTTCATGTCTCCTTCAAAGGAGTCTCTCATGCCTGAAAGTCCCTTTCTGTATTACCACTTGCTTTTATTTCAAGTTCTGTCTTGAAAAACTTTTCTTCCATAAGACCAATAAACCTAGTCTTCCCTTGAAGTTCTTCAAAGAAATATTGATAAAAATAAAATAAAATTAAATTAAATTAAAAAGAAAAACCCTTATGCACACAGGCCCTCTTCTTTTTTCCATGGACCTGCTAAGACGTGGAAATGTACCAAACAACTGCTTGGCCACTTTCCCTTTTGTAGATTTCTTCCCTCAATATGGTTCTATTTTTTATCTATGTATATCGCAAGCTCCTCAAAGCAAGTCCTTATTTTACATCCACAAAAGACCAAGCATCCTTTTGGCACAAGTCATAAATATTAATATTTATAATCTCTCAACCAAGGCCAACAAGTACTGAAAAATCTCAGAAAACCCTATTACCACAAGATTTATATCATAAATGATTGTATAGAGAAATCCAGATAAGTGTCTGAACTTTTGGGTTCTTCTTGAGACAAAGGACCAGATTCATTAGTACGCTCTGACTATATCTAAACAAGCCACAGTAGAGTCTGCATCTAAACTCTGTACAGTAGAATCACTGAGTGGCTTGTAGGTGACACCGATTGTGTGCTAGCTTGTTACTACTGCGCAATAGGATTGTGCCACACTTCATGCCACACAACACTACTGTGCAGTAGTAACGAGCTCCTGAGCAGTCAGCATCTCATGTAGACGCAGCCTCTGCTGCTTAGTGACACAAAGCACCTTTAAAACCTGCTTTTCTGGCCAGTTAAGCTGTTCTACAGCTGTTTTACATTGCCAGAGTGGTACAAAGCAGCCAAAGCATATGCTTATATCTTGTTCCAAATCACAAGATTTAATTTAGACATCTGCATTTAAACATTTGCAAATTTACGATTGCTTTTAAATCTGTGGAAACGTAACCTACATGATCCTTCTTCTTTCTCCAGATGAAAGTCAACTTGGTGCATACAGCCTAGTCACAATTTAAATTCCTCTTATATCTCAAAATACCTTCTAAATAAGACTTAGGCCTTGTATAGCCTTTTAATAGACTTTATATTGGTTATTTGCATGGTGTGAATATCCTCTAGGAACTCAAGCTTTGGATTTCACACATGTACAGAATACAAGCTGGATGCAAACAAATATTTTATTGGCTCATCACTCTAAGACCAACAGGAGAAAGTCCTTTCATGGTCTTGAAATGAAGAGAAAATCTGAAAGGCAAAAACACTGCTGGGCAAAAAACCGAATTGTTGTCTGCATGTTAAACATATTCTGTTATTCACCTTGTCTATTTCAAAAAGTGGGTTAAACATAGTTATGAATCTTACCTAATTCTTACTTGACAATTTGTGTGTGGCTTTAATGTAATATTTGCTAATTTAAAAACATATTTTTCTTTCCTCTGTTTTTGTATAAAAAGACCTATGGAACAAAAAGGGACACCTAAACAACTAAATATATAGGAAATTAAAGATGGCTATGTGCAAAATGCTATCAAAATTAAAATGGAAACAAACCAAATGTCTTACCAGTTAGAGACATCCCAGGTACCATTTGTAAGATTAGTTGGCACAATATTTTCAACCAGAAGTGTTATTGTAAGTTGATTGTTATTCTTTATACACCAAACTGCTTATTATATTATTAAAAGAGAAAATGTAATACTTCTCTCTCTCTCTCTCTCTCCTTTAAGGTTCAGGAATCTTGGGAGCTTGGAAAATCCAATCTGCTATACTTCTAGCCTGAACCAGATCAGTGGTTAACACAGTTACAGTTTCAATGATCATTTTCTGTAAGGTTTCCAACCTCTTCATGATTGGAATTCCATTACATGCATATAAGGCTCCCAGTGGTTTCAGACCAATTTGGATAATTATGTCTATGTTCTTGGGCTTGATCATTCCTTCATTGCTTGGCTCACAAGCATTGACCAGATAATGGGAAGATATTTTTCACAACTTTTTACTAACCTGTTAGCCTCAGTGCAGAAAAGCCATTTTCTTACTTTGCCTCTTCAACACATACCTAACGGTCATGGGTGACTGGTGCCACCTTACTTGGGGGGGAGTACGTGCCCCCCCAGCAACCAGTCAGTGACAGGGAGACTCAATCTCACTCACCAGCTTCTGGAAGTGGCCGCAGCACCTCCAGAAGTGGCGATGGCACTCCCACTCCCCAGCTGGCGCTTGCAGGGGGCGCACTGGTGCTCCCACCAGCCCACCCTGCCTGTCACCTACTAAAGCAGGGAGCACGGCCTGCCAGGGGGTGCACTAGCACTCTCAGGGAGTGCACGTGTACCTCATGGACCCCCTACATGTCGTCAATGCTGATGTTTGCACCATTTCTCAAAGAACAAACACAAATGACAGGGCAGTCAGTCCCCAGATGTTTATACAGAAAAAAGTTTTTGCAAGTTAATTCAAAAACTTTCTAATAAGGAGAGAAATCTTTGACTCACAGTCAAGTCAGCTGAAATCAGGAAGTACAGACATTCATATAAAAAAGTTAATTTTCACCTCCTAATAAGTTTTTTTCGGGTGTTCAAGTTCTAGTTATTTTCTATTTTCTTTCTAATCTGGATACTCACCCATTCTCAGAAGATCTCTTTTTCTTTCTGTTTCAGTCTTATTTTTTTTAAACACATGCAGAAGATTAAATGTGGACCTTGTCCAAAGTTGACTGTCTAAATCAGTGATGGATCTTAAAGCACCATTACAATATTAGAAGGGAAAAAAAACTGAACAGGGGTCAAATGAAGGCTGAAAAGATCATAGTTTCCCTCATAAGCATCCTAGTCACAGTCTACCATTGATTGTTGGCCAAACATATTCCCGTCAAATTTTGACATTGCACAGAAGGCTGAGTTCCGCATATAACTGAGTAATTGGCCTGCCCACCCTGATAATTGTCACTCTGTCACATCTATCTTTAGAAGCTGATGAATTTATATGGCAATTCAAAACACCAGTTTTAAGGGAGAGGTTGTTTACAATTATGGACCAACTGCTTCAGCCAGCTGACTAGTCAGTCTACAAACTGTCACTGGCAAACTTAACTGACATGGTATGCTCTTTGTAAAGCTGGTTTTCAAAAGAATTTACCCAATCAAAAGGTACTGGGAGAAGAGAACTGGGAGCAGTTAGTATGTTGCTGAACTGAGCTGCTAGATCACATACTGCAAGTTAAAATGAAAACTGACACCTTATTAAAAATGTGTATGTGAAGGAGAATGTAGATTCTCATATTCCCCTTTCTCCATTTCACCTTCTTATGCTCCCCTTCTACCCCACTCTTTTCTCTTTAATTACCTCTGCATAATGTACCTCTTTCTCTTTTCTTTTTGGGTTGCATTTCCATATAAAAATGTGCTTTTTAAACACCTATTAGAAACACATGTATTGTTCATTTATATAATACAGCCTGCTCTCATGTATATCAAGATAAATCCATTGTTTTCCCTAGGCTTGTAACGGCTTATCTGAGAGCAACATTCAGCACAATAGATTATGCCTGACTTCTGCATGTATTTGGGCTAAGCACAGGCAGTCAACAAGCCCAAGGCTGAATCAATTCAGTCTTTCCATTAGTCTAAGCTTCAGAAATTAAACCAAGAAGCAAATGAACAGACATTCACTTTTGATTCAGGAAATGTTGTCATATGCCTGCAGTGGCTCAAGCCAGAAGCCGGGGGACACTAGGGCATGCCTTCCAGCCTACTAACCACTGGCAAAGGGAAGGGGTTGAAACTCCAAGTCTTCCCTCCCACCCCCTGAGTCCCTGGGTCCCTGCTCCAGTGGAAGGGCATGGCCAGGCCCCACCCCTGAGCTAGCACACTGGAGGGTGGGAGTTTAAATCTCCTCCCTGGCCTCAGAGGTCCCTAGCCTGGGTCTGCCGGGGAGCAGGGCACTGCCTGTCAGACTTCTACCCCCTCCCTCCCTCCCTGCTCGAAGCTGCCAGGCTGGGGCGAGGGTGGGTGCGAAGAAAGGTAGGGGCATTGAATTCATAAAAGCTTGAACAAGAATAGTCCTTTCTCTGAAGTGAGCATGTATTAAACACATTAATTTGCAACCTCAAGCACACAATAAAGAACAACCAAAAACCTTTGCCTACACTAAGATATAGCCTAGTAAAATACAGTGGGAGCACATACAACTTAGTATAACTTAAAATGTGAACCAAAAAGACAAGAAAAGGTCTTGTATAAGTCTTATGTAATCCTGAGGGCAGTATTCCCTTACAGCCAGGTATTTAGAAAGTACTTCTTGGGGAATCAGCAGGTGGTCTTAGGTGTTGGAGTGAAGATCCCACAGGCCCCATCTCTCAAGCAGAGCACAGGGAGCATAGCCAGCACAGAGCTGGGGAAGGGGGATTAAAGTCCCTCCAAGACTCCAGACCCCAGCTGTGGTTTGCCAGTGGGGCAGTACCTCTCAGGCTGTTGCCTGCCCATGCCCTGCACCCTGATCAAGCAGAGAGCAGAGGGCATGGCCAGCACAGAGCTGAGGAAGTGGGAGATTAAAGCCCCTCTCAAACCTCAGACACCCGCTGGGGTTTGCTTGGGGGGCAGTCCTTCTCAGGCTGTTGCCCCCTCCACTCCAGTGGGGAAAAATCTGACAGGGGCTTCCCCCCCTACTGGGGTTGCAGTCCTCAACTGGGTTTCCCAACTCTACCCACTTGTCAGCCAGCCCTCATTGCTCCAGCTGGAGAGCAGAGGGGTGGGGCAGGCAGCATAGCCCAGCTTAGGGCTGTAAAGCATTCTGGGATACTGGAGGACTGTGATTTAACTTGAACCAGGAAGGGGTCTGAGACAAAAGTTTCATAAACTGGTTTGACGCAAATCGGTTAAGTCTGATACTAAATTCAACCAGGTTTATCTTAAACCAGTTTCAGACATTTTGAAACTGATTTAGGTGCAGTGAACTTCTGTTACAGGTTTAAACCAGTTTCTAATAACTTACACTGGTTTATGTGTAACTTCTGTCCCTAGCCCTGGATGGAGGAGATACAGTAAGCACAATCACAATTCTTACTTGCTGAAATGCCCCAGGAGACCCAGGTGGGGTTATCTGGCTTTATGCTAACTCAAAATGACTTAGTCTTGGACTGTCCCTCAAAATTGGCTATGTAATAATATTGAAATTTACGGAATAAAGATTGATGCTACTATTTGCTGAGAGATGAGAGAAAATTAAAAAACTTCCCTCTGAGCTTTGCATCTGGTGAACATTTTGCCTGCTGTTCTTTTCATCTGAGGGAGTGCTCTGTAGTTCTATCCATTGGTAAGTTTGGTAACATGTTTCCTTTTTTACTTCCAGGTCAGTCTTCATGTTTTATACAACAAAAAGGCTAGAGATTCTGATCTTCTAAAAATCTAATAATGGTAGCTATAGACCATCTGTTGCAGCCTTGTAAGCCTCAGGAACTCTACAGCACATGCTCACCTGTGGGAAAATCCAAGGTTATGTATTTTTATTTTTATTTTACACCAGATACACTGCACTTAGTTAGTCCTGCACAACTGTTGTACTGAAGCATGTATGGGAATTATGTGTCATAAGGTTCATTTTATATTTCAGATTCCTTCTGAAGTAAAGGACATCTTTTTCTGTCACTAGTCATTTATTAAGTCTGAGAAATACCCTAAAAACTTTCCTAAAACAGTCCTAAAAGCTTTCACTATTTGGTCATAAGTCTACAAGCATGTGGTAAAGCCATCAACTATTTACCCAACTTTGATAATATTTTTTTTATCCATTTGTTCTCTCTTGTTCCATTATTCTTCCTTCTATTACATCCCTATAATCCATACATTAAATTCTCATAGCTGGCATAAAAGTACTCTTCTCCATTTCAGTCAATTAAGTTGGCATCTTGTATTGAATGTCTTATTATATCACATTATGTCTGAAGTCATAACATCCATGAAGATATACACTGGGGTAAGAGGGATAAGAAACAGCCTATTTTTATATATCGTGTTCACCTGTTTGGCCCAGGTTGTGCCTTATAAACATTAGTTTGATTGGAAATAGAATGGGTTAGAAGTAGGATTTCCAGCTCACAGGAAACTTCTATTTCATTTACTCCAGACTGAAGCAAAACTTTAAAAACTTTCCTCCAAAGGAGAAATGTCCCCATGTCCCTAACACTACTCAGAGAACTGATATTCTTCACAGTTTCATTGCAGCTAATGGTTAAGAATGCCACTCATACTGAATAGCTGTCTGTGGTTCTGGTTTGAGCCCTGAGAGCCTGGAATCTCCGGCCTGCTTGACTTCCCAAATGCTGGGGATTCTGGAGTCCCAGGATGCGTGGCCAGTCTGTGTGGTGGGTCTGCCCCTGAACTGGGAGTCCTAGAAGTGTATATGACGTGATGATCCTTCTCTGGGAAGATACTGGATAATTTTGAGACATTTGGGGCACAATAAACTGACATTTTTTGTTGGAAAATTTCTGACCAACTCTTAGGTGTGAGCAGTGTGGATATGTACTTCCAGTGGAAATTCTGGGAGAAAACTCTGTGTACAACATATAAAGCAGCAGCATGCTCTTTCTTTCCCTGACTTGGCCTTGTAATAAAGGAAGGGACTATCCATAAGGAGTGCTAATCAGGAAATGCTTCATTTTAAGGTCTCAATCATATGTCATGGATCTGGGTTACACAAGATTATGCCCAAATTCTATAGCAGTCTTCCACAGATGCTGGAATCTGGGGCTTCTATTACATACCCCAACTCCTTCATGTCCTTTTTGACAATTACAGGAAATGCAATTGTGACAAAATCCTACACAAATGGGCTGGAATAAAAGATTTTTATCATTCCCTTCCCTTGTTTACCCATTTAGGAGCCAGCCATAATCTGGACTTTGATATTTAGAAATTAAAGCAACAGAAAGGTAAGGCTCACATTATTAATCAGATCAAGAATATGATTATTTATTTACTGATCACTGTCAGGTCATAAAACAATAAGATACCAGGTCAGGGGCTGGGGTGGTGTGGGCTTGAAAGTGACAGATCATAAGTTTGAGGCCATAGCAGAAGTGCTCATGGAGTGGCCCAGTTAGATCCCAAAGAATCTACAAATTCTGCTAAATACCTTGTCACACAAGCATACAAAAAAGGAAGGAAGATACCAGGTCTGTCTGGGGAAAAAAAGATTCCTCATATATTATTATTTAGTTTTATGGTGAGAGCATTTAGAGGCCCCAGCCAGGGTCAGATTCTGTGAGGCAGTGAACACGCATAGATTTAAAAAAAGAATCCTCGCCTCAAAGAACTTACAGGCTAAATATCTAAATTGGGGCAACAACTGTACCTATATAGGAAAGAAAGGAGAGTGCAAGAGAACAATGAGATGATCCTGTTTGCTCTTAAAAACAATATTGTTGGAGTCATGTTGTAGCTATGATGGTCCAGGAAATGAGAGAAGCAAGGGTTTTTTGGTATTATCTTTTACTGGAGCTACTGAATAGTTGAGAAGAGATGTTAGACAAGCTTTTTCCTCCTACACCTCAGGAAGGGCACTTTGTGCCTGAAAGCTTGTCTAACATCTCTCCAAGCTATTCAGTTGGTCCTATAAAGGTATTACCAAAAGGTCATTCAAAATAGCAGTCGTTAATCCCTATGTGGCATGGGTATTTTCAGAAAGTACAATATCAGCTTAGCCTTCCCTTTTTTCAGATGCAATCTCTGCTAGTAATTTAGACCTTCATTTGAACCATTGAGCAAACTTGGTTTATTTGCATTTATAACAATCTCATTACTGAGGTGAATTCAGGAGCTTGAACCAGAAGCCACAGTTTGTAATAGTAGTTCATTCAGTAGGCAGTAAGCCTACAACAACTGCACTTGGAAAAGAGGGAGGACATGCCTCAGTGTGCCTGAAGAAGTCATTCATCTTTACTACATTTCACATTGTCCATCTCAGAACAGAAAGCACAGACATAAGAACAGCAGGAAGTTCATCCCCCTTCATATGGAACTTTATGAGATATTGTGATATATTTTGACGCCAACACAAATTCCATTAGCAGATTAAAATGCCACTGAACTCACCATGCAGCATGGCCAAGATTTAAAGTAGCCCAGCTATATTCAGATTCTCTCCTCACTTCAAGGAGATGAAGAGATGCCTAGATTGCTTAATATCTTTCAACATGTTCATTTATTGAGTTGTTTTATTCTTCTTTTAATGATGTTTGAAAGCATTACTCAGTTTTAGTGTATTTTATCCTTTCTTGAAAAATATCAAGACCTGACACACTTTTCACCTACAAATCAGTAGTCCTACTGATTTTAGAAGTGTCCTTTTTGACAT
>NW_017728913.1:8675123-8677518 GCF_001723895.1 Crocodylus porosus
TCCACAAGAGAAGGCTGAGGGGGGATCTAGTGGCCTGTTACAAACTAGTCAGAGGGGACCAGCAGGCATTGGGGGAGTCCCTGGAGTTCCCCCGAGCACTACCAGGCGTGACTAGAAATAACGGTCACAAGCTGGCAGAGGGTAGATTTAGGCTGGATATCAGGAGGTGCTACTTCACTGTCAGGACAGCTAGGATCTGGAACCAACTTCCAAGAGAAGTAGTGCTGGCTCCTACCCTAGGGATCTTTAAAAGGAGGCTAGATGTACACCTCGCTGGGGTCGTTTGACCCCAGTACTCCTTCCTGCCATGGCAGAGGGTCGGACTTGATGATCTGCTTAGGTCCCTTCCGACCCTACTAACTATGAAACTATGAAACCTTGTCTGTCCTTAGAGCAACATGGCTACAACCAACAACTGGAAGCATCAGATCCAGAACTGTGTTAGTTTCTAGGTTCCCTCAACAGTACAGGGGCAGAATTAGGTGTCTTAAAATAGCATCTATAAAAATTACATAATGGGTGAGGTGTAAGTAAAAGATGCATGAGAAGTCCCAAAATATAGCCTTCAAAAAAACAATAAGAACTGGGGTACATTGAAAAACCCACTCATCTTGGAAGCTTAGGTGCCTAATCCAGTGTTACCTGGAAGTGCCTCCTGCCCTTTGGGATTCAGTCTCAAACCTTCCCTGAAAGACAATTACCTGTAACTTTTATTTCTTCTTGTTTTTAAAGAAGGCTAGAGGGTGAGGTTCTATTACCTCTTTCCATGTAGTAGTTGAGTTGTTGAAAAACACATGTGGGATGTAGGAGACCACATTCAATTCTCTTCTCCATCTGACAGGATTCAAATCTGCTTCCCAGAAAAATGCTCTAACCACCACGCTCTAAGTCAACATAGAGGTATGTGGGGAGGACTCTCAGCTCCTCCTGTTCAAACTATTCTACTTCACATACAAGAATGATATATTTTATTTATCCAGCAAGAGAATACTCTAGGGCAGAGCTGTCTGACAGCCCATGGGCTACATGCAGCCCATGAAGGGTTAACATGTGGCCCTTGGACTCCCACTGCCCTTATTGTCCTGGCTTCAGGAGCAGCTGGGGTCTCAGGGCTCCCCTTCCCTCCTCTAGCTTCTTCTACATTACCACCCCCCTCTCAAGGAGGCAGAGAAGCACAGCACAGCTTGCAGTGCTGGGGAAGCCAGCAGATCATCGGACCCATGGGGTGCAGTGCAACAGAGGAACCTGCAGGGAGCTGAAGATGTGGTAGGGTGCTACACCACATGTTGTGCCCACTTCTGGGCACATGAAATGCGGGGGAGGGGGGAGTTCCTGCCCACATGCACATGCAAGGCATGGAACCCAGGAGCTCTGTGGCCCTCACTAGTACTGCCCCCGAGGTGTGCAGCATCCCTCTGCTGCTGGCCATGGGGCACGCGGCCCTCAGCTGCTTTGCCTATACTCCCCAGCCTCCCTCACCTCCTATCTCTCACCTGCCACAACTTGATCTTCAGCTCTTTTAACTGGGGAAGCTGCCTTCAGAGGCTGTGGTAGCCTCTTCCTGGGTGCCTTTCTTTTGCAGCCCTTGGAACTTCTCTGCTCCAAACTCTACCAGGTGTGTTTCCCCTTTAAGATAGCCCTTATTGAGACTTATGGGATATAATCATGACCTATGTCCTCCCCTATAGCCACAACCATGCCTTGCAAGTAATACTCAGTATTTGGAGGGGACACCCTGACCCTGAGTCTGCATTTGTCCCTGCAGGCCTCAAGCCTTTGTTGGGGTTTAAATTTTTCTGGCTTTAGCCACTGTCCTCTGGCTGTGCCTCCAGCCCAGGTCCACTGCACTGGACCTTAGCTTCTGGGCCCCAGCCTTGGTCTTGCCCTCTCAGGCTCTGGAACCTGGCTCTGGTCTCACCTTCTTGATCAGTCTTAAGCATAACAGAAATATAAGCAAACTGCTTCCCACTAAAGTTCTCCCTCACTGGGTCAATGCATCATTGCAAGCAACACCTCCCCCTTAGTTGTCTCACTCTCATGGGTAGCTTGGGTTTCTTGTAGCCAGCATCCCTGGGAGCTCCTTTCCCTGCAGCATGCAGGGCCAGACTGCCCCTTCTGGCTCAAGTCCTGGCTTAAAGGGAAATTTTTATTTCAACTGGGATCTCAGAGTTGTAACTATCTTATAGTTTTTAGCAAAGACTTTATATTATTTTCTCTTTTCTGTATAACTGCCGCACGGCACTCTCACATTTATGTAACCTTGAGGCCTGTGCTGTTATCTAAAGCAAGTGCCTGGTACCACTTTTTATTGCCTTGCAGTTTTACTGTTAGTCTAAACAAGTGCCTGGTACTATGCTCTGCTAGCAGTAGACCCCACACCTATACTCCATAAATT
>NW_017728913.1:8678128-8717007 GCF_001723895.1 Crocodylus porosus
TCGTGAACCAACGGACACCCTATAGATTAAGAGACACTAACTACTTACTCTAAGTCGTCTACTTGTGCCAACTTGGCGAACCTCGAGGGCGGCTAAGAGCTACCTCAATTCCGCCCCACAAGCCGCGCGCTCGCACAACTCCGCAAAGCCCGCAGCTCCCCTAAGTGGTGCCGGAGCTGTTAGCCCGGCATTTCGCCACAAGAGTGACATTCGTATACAACTTTGATTTAAGCATGACTTTCCTGTCTTGCTTTTACACATAGTCACTGTTATAGTGGATGTAATGTTAATATAAAATGATGTCACCGGTGAAAATGAATGGTTAGTTCTGATGAGATTATTTTTATCACCCTCTTCTCAAGGAACATGACAGCTGAGAAAAAGTCTAGAACAGTCCTCCCAGCAAGTTGATTTGCTTCTATCTATTACTTTGTATAAATGAATACAATGCAAAATTATTTCTTGGTGATGCATCATAAGCAAGCCACTAAGATTTCTGAAGCAATTCTAGTATTACATTCTGTAAAAATTCTGTCTGATTTTCATATATGTAACAGTTTTTTAATCCATTTTTAGTTATACAGGTACAGAATCCCTAAAAATATTTGATTTATTCATCGACAGATTCTGCTGCCCAGTCCCTTCAGAGGCAAAGGGACCCAAGGACAGAAAGTTATTGAAAAAATTAGAGAGCACATCCATGTGGAAGATAGGACAGAACCTAGGACTAAATCTCAGCACTCCCTAACTGCCTAGGAAATAGTTGTGAAACCCAGTGGTGCAAAGTATGAGTCTACATCTTACCCAATGATAAGTACAAGTGCAAGATAACAACGTTCTACTACTACTACTAGCTCTGTAAGTGACAGAGGATTATGCTATGGATCTAAAGAGCAGACCAGCTGCTCCAACCACATGGGGGATCAGTATGGTTCCACATGATTAAATTTGTAGGGTTTTTTTCTCCAAAAAAGTTTTTAGTCAAATACTTAGGAAACTACACTATGTTAGAGAACTTTATATTTGAAAAGTCTACTTAGGAAATGCCTGAATTATGAAGATTGTGATTTTGGCTAGTTCAGATTATATTTCACATTCTTCATCTGAAAAACAAAATCAATGAGATGACTTCCAAACCACTGGAAAAAACAGAAGTTTAAAGTGACCTCAGCTGCAGGCTGGTGGATATTGATAGTTAAATTTGGGGAAGGACATATTTAAGAGTTCAGTTGGAATGGAGTCTGCCTACTCTTTTAGAAAGGATAATTTACCTTGAATGATTGGGAAAAGGATGCTTCTCTTAATATTCAGTGTTCTCCACCCTGTGATGGGTAACCTAACAATATGTCATTTTAAATCCCAATAAATTCTTCAGAAATCAGTGATGAACACATTTGGCTTGGTGAATAACATTCCCCCCTCCCCTTTCATCTTTTCTCATATAGAGTGAGGAGCTTACAAGGAAGGACAGAGTGCACAGGAAGACTATAGAAAGACAGTTTAGAATTTATTTGTACATTATATAAAACCAGGGAAAGGAAGAGCCAAATTTCTTAAGAAATTTTTTGCAGGTCACTTTTATGTTATTTTTAACCTCGCTCCTTTTATTATGACCCCTCTAGAAGGTTGAAGTCTGTCTCCTAACCCACTCTTTTCATTCAATAGAAAACATGCATGCTGAGTTGTTGTTGGCTTTTATGTTTTTGAAGTGAAGGGAAGCAGGATGTTAGGGGAAAATGTATTACTGGATCATTAGTTGTTAAAACACATACAAAGACTTGCATGGACTTTGCAGATAGATAAAAGTAAAATAGCTCAAAGTATTGACCTTCCAACCTTTACTGTAGTCTCAGTAGGTTCTGCTGCAGAACCTGGAACTGTCTGCTTCTGACTGCAAGCAACATCACAGCAGACATGGATTGTAAATTGTATATTTTGTAAGACACATCCAAACAATGGGGTCACCCTATACTTGTATATAAAAAAAGTGTTTTGAAGGGAGGCCCCATACAACCCTTTAACCTATTAATTTTACTCAGTCAAGACACTTTTGAAATGAGGAGGCACTTTTGAAACCACTTTTATTAGGACGTGCTGTTAAATAAAAAGATAATGCAGTGAGTTGCATATAGAAGAAATAGAGGAGACCATTTTGACAACATATTGGTGAACTTCTTTAGATGTGACTTCCAAAAGCAGTAGAGAATAGCATCAGTCACAACAGGAGATCAGCTCAGGATGACCTGTTACACTTACTTTGTATTCCATTTTGCTTACCAGAAGAGACCTGGACTGTCTATATCAATAGAATGATTTTCACATACACATATTTAGACTGACCTCATACCTGAAAGATTTGAATGCAAATTTGAGTCAGGCCAAGATCCATTCTACCCAAACTCTACGAGCTATTGCAAGATTTCTTTGGTGGCTAAAATTTAATACAAGTTTTCATCCAACCCACAGGCCTAGCCTTCTGGCTGATCCAGAGCCACTTTTCCTTGGGGACAGAGGATAACTGAATGAAATGTGCACAGTAATTATTACGACCCCCTCTACAGTGACTGAACCCAGTCCCACGTTTAAAAACCGATAAAATGAACTACTTCTCCAAGGGTATGAGGATGAACATATGCTTTAAAAAATGCCTTATTTAATTAATTAATCCCAAAGGATTTCATCTGTTCACCCTGGGATAATGTTACTAAAGTTTGGATATATGTAAACAAAGATGGGAACCTGGAGCTATGTGCCTTTGCAGAAATGCCTGAATAGAGCAGGTATGGAGAGTCTAAGAAATCTTGCCTTGTGCTTGCAAAAGACCACAGTTTACATGTTAGGCCAGAAATGATGGTCACTGGGCTATATAACTGTATTTACTCGAGTCCAAGATGAGGGTCCAACCCCCCCGCAGCCCCCCGGCTGCCATTTATCATGGAGAAAACAAAGGCCCATCTTAGTGTCACAACTGAGAGCTGTAAAAAGGGGCTGTGCAGGAGGCACAGCTGGTGCAAGGTTAGCATCAGCAGCATGCAGATTCCTGTTACCAGAGTTTGCTCCCTGCCTGGACCTCCTCCCCATGGTTTCCTCATCTGCCTCCGTCAAGGAACTAGGCAGGGAAGGAGCAATCTTCAGGTTGCTGCTGTGATTTCCAGCCAGCTGCACTCCCTGCAGAGGAGCCCCTCACAACTTTTAACTGGAGTTCAACGCAGGTGTAGCAGGCACAGGGAAGTCCAAAGCCACTTTTGCCCCACACTGCAGACAGCAGCTATGCAGAGACCTCAGTTCTGCAGTCTGCAGACTCCACCTTTGAGCTTGTTTCCAGCCAGCAGGGGAGACGGGCAATGGGAGAGGGAACTGGGCAAGAAGGAAGAACCTGCCAGCTGCTGGTTCCCTGTGCCTGGATCAGTGGGGAATGCAGAAGAAGGGAAAGGTAGGCAGGAGGTGGGGAGGCAAGAGGTAGGAAAGTAAGGGGGGAAGGCACCTCAGAGGCAAGGGGTGAGGGGGCAGGCTGCCTGCTCCCCCTGTCCCCACTTTCCTCTTTGTCTTTCACCCACCTGTCCTCCATCCATGCTATCTGCTTCTCTTCCTCCACACCCCTTTTTTCCTGCTGCCTGTACCCACCTCTGCTTCCCTCCCTGCCTGCCCTTGCCCCTGTTTTTGCCCTTGCCTGCCCCCTGCCCCTGCTTTCTCCCTACCTGCCCTCTGTCCCTGTTTTCTTGCTATAGCAGTGAGGGAAACAAATTTAAGATGAATCTCCCATAATTAGATTCTGGATATGGAAAATAATACCAATTTTATAATTTTCCATGTCTCAAATCTAATCATGGGAAAATGGTCTCAAATTCAAAATCATCTTGGATTCAGCTAAATATGGTACAGTTTGTCTTGTTGAACTAAGAAGTCAATCAGCAGAGAAAAATCACTTGAAAACTTGCTTATGCTTCCTATGCTTGCACTAGGTTTGAAGAGAAATTCAAAGCAATCAGGTTCACACTCAACAACAAGGGAAAGGCATACTCACATTGTCCAAGTAACAATCATAAAAAAAAGAATAATCTAACTACTCTGGAAACATTGAATATAGCTAATAGATAAATTTCTCAACAAGAAATTTTCCACTTCTCATTTCTATGTGTATATGCATTAATTAACAAATAATTGACATACCAGTTACCATCCTAGAAGTCAATGATAGCCAGCATCCTCTGATATTTACATCATGTCTTCCAGCTTCTTTTGAAGACAGGAAAATCCTAATAATACATAATCATTGCACAGAATGGCACTCACATTCAGGCTTTGGGAGATGTAAAACGGGCAAAATGGTCTCTTTTTCCCCAACCCCTAGCTTCCAAGTCTATGGTTAGTCTGAATAGCCCGAAGTTTCAGGGTCAAGCAATAGAAAAGCACATATACACAAGACTCCAATAAAATCAATGGTGTTACTTACTCCTAGCTTTCAAACAGTTCAGAGGATTCTTAGAAGTGGTTAGAAGGTATAGGCAGCCTGAGTCCAAACAGATGTTTCTGTCATGTTTCTGTTTACAAAGTAGAACTGAGACAAACAGCATGTTGTTAAATGTACATTTGCAGGAGGTGGGTTGGGTTAAAGACTCTGGAGAGGAAGTTGTGGTATAGACTTATTTTTTTCCCAAAACAGCAAACTTTTTAGTGAATTCTGGTTGCTCTTCTAATTATTAATATTCTGTAGGTGCCTCAGGGTAAAGTTCTTTCTAGCAGGGATGACATCTTAGTGCCCAGGGAGGGAATAAATGCATCAGAGATAGCGAGATCATAAAGCATGCTGCTTAGATTGCTGATAGAGTTTTAAAAAGGGCTTCATAGGCATTCCCATCGGCACATGCAGGGACCTTCACATCATTACATCCTAGTGTGAGCAACAGCTGCAATAAAGACTCCTATTTGAACCTTAAACTTAGTCAATGGGATTTGGAATGGAAAGAATAAACACAGACCATCACAGAGCTCATTCCCTGACCCTGATACACTTGGAGATTTCTGACTCAGGCTTTGCAGGACAAGTATTGCTGTATGAGTTTGACATGCCCTTTTATAAAAAGTTCAAAAGGTCTTCTGATATGGACTGGATGAGTGTATGGTTATGTGCACCCCCACACTTGCCAAACAAAATCACTCCACTGCCTCCTATTACTGTTGGACTGCAGGCACAAAGTTCATACCCATACTCCATGGTTGATAATGCCATCCTTTCAAAACATTGCATAAAACCTTACTCAGAGCTTGTGCAACACAGATAAGAAACATCTGCCAAGCCAAGGAGCTTCCAGTTTAAGTAATGAATACAAACAAAGCAAAATGATGGACACCAGAGTAAAAATGTACGGGATGAGAGGTTGCTTAAGGCAGATTGAAAAAAGGACAAGGTGGGAGAGATATACGTGCTCAGAAACCTAAAGTGGTTTCAAAAGTTGTGAGGTAGATAGGGTCCTTGAGAATTTGGCTTGGGCCACTATAGAGAGACTAGACCAACTGCAAAATTGGAACGATATCTGAGTTTTGACTTCAACCACCCTGAAAGCTTGGGGTTGTTGGACTATCACTTATTAAATTATATTAGATATTTAAAATCTTTGGCCATTCAAAAACTGACATCTATTATTCACACCTCAGTTTTGTGCATCTGTTATACTAATGGTGTTCAATTGCCAGCCCAGGCACCAGATTCAGTCTGAGGAGTTGTATCATCTGGCCTATGGGACTCCACAGGGGTCAGAAAATTTGGCACTGGGGGGGCAGTGGCAGCATTAATTGCTGCTCCCCTGCTGCCAAAATTGCTCCATGGTGGAGTTGGTGTACAGGGTTGGGCCGGCACATGGCTGGATCCAGCATGTAGGCCCAGGCCAGCACATGGCCAGATCTGGTATGCAGGATCAAACCAGCTAGTAGCTAGTGAATGTAATTTCACTTGTGTACCAGTCCCACATGTGGGATCCAAACCACAGAGTGGCCCCATGCCACTCATCAGCCCACAGGGCCAAATGGTTAAGTACCACTGTATTATACTGATGGCAGGATATAACTCTGACTTGCCTATCTAAAAGTGTCTCCATACGTGTGCCTTATACATTAAAACCCACAATATATGAACCAATAATTTCTTGGTTCACATGCAGGTAAGCATAGGGCCAGATGAACCTAAAAGGCATCTGTCCATGCTAGAGCTTTTATCTTAAGATGAAAGCCACCCTGGTCTACCACCGTACTGCAAATACCAGGTTTCAGTGAGCAGAAGATGACACAATATCCTCTCTACCACTTTTTCCTCCCAGAGACCTATCTTGAATGCCTTTCATTTGCAGTTGTCTCAGTGAATTCCTCCTTCAGTTTGAAGCTGATCTCTGTGATTTCAAAAGTACATATACTTCCAGCACAATCTTTTGATTCCCTGAATGCGTCTACACCATATGTTTACTATGCAGTAGACTAACGGCACAGTAAATGTCTGTATCTACACATGTGTCCCTATTAAGGCACACAAAAATAACAAACTCCCCAGCAGGGTAGTACTTGTAAATACAAATATTACTCTGCAGTGGAGCTTTTTTTGTGCACAACAGTGCACATGTAGACACTAACCCCTGCCTACTGGCTAGCTCCCCACAAATACCCTCATGCCCCAGCCAGTCCCTCTGCAGCACATTAAGCCCAGTTGAAACAGCCCCAGGCAGGCAGGCTGACCCCTGGGGCCCCCTGCTAGTCAGGGCTGCTCCAACCCAGCTCAGTGTGCTTCAGTCCCCAGTGTACATGTCAACCATGTACCTGAGAGCTTCCTGGGAGTGATAAACTGCAGAGTAATAAGCTGCAATTTATTGCTGTGCACTAATGGCACATCTAGTCATGCCCCCTGTGTCTAATGCTGGTGATCTTGGTCAGATTTGTCATCTGGGATTTTTTTATGGCAAATCCCATGCTTACAGCACAGACGACATTAAAACTACTGAGTAGGAGATGTGGACTGGTGACACACCAAAATACCATCCTTGAAACAGCAAGAGGACCAGATCCTTGACTAGAATAACCTGAGTGCATCTGCCCTCAACAAACTGCATGACCATACTGTGCAGCAAACTGCATGACCATACCATACACCCAACAAACTGCATGACTGAACAAATGCAGCCTGGAAGAGATCCAGAAGGGATGCAGTGGTGTTTCAGGCTGGACCACAGACTTCTTTGGTGACTGTTTTAAGAGTCCCCAAAGCCGGTCAGAATCCCTTCTTCCTCCCCTTCATGTTCAGAGGCATGTCCCTTTCATTCAGTTTCCTGCTCACCTCCTCCTCTCTCTGCTGCTTTCAGTGTTGTGTCAGGGGTGGGAGAAGCGTTAGAGCCTTGCCTGCCCCACTCCAGCTGGGCTAAATTGTCCATGGGGGGTTGTAAACTCTATAATAATTGCCATAACTTCTGAAACTATTACCACCAATTACAATGTGATGCATCTCTTGGGTAATCCCTTCCTTTCCATATCCATAAAAACTGTTTGGATGAAAGAACAGCATCATTTTATGATCAAGAATAGTATTGGTAGTTATGGATGCTAGCATAAAGGTAATCAAATCTTCTGCTCACTGAATGGAATTGAAATCACCATTTTATGACCTTGGGTGTCTTTATGCATGGTCTATGTTATGACTTTTATAGTTGATTTATGCCGCCATGAAGGGCCTGGCAGGGTCTTTCATATGACACCCCACTCCACACCACCTGAAACCCTCTATTTTCTTGTATTCCCCCAGTCAGTTCCCTGTAAAGACAAAGAAGCATGATGCTAACTCCACACAGTACTTCTCTGCATCAAAGAGAATCCTCAGTTGACATGAAAGGCCATCTTTCTAGATGTTTGGGCACTGTCAATCAAAAGTGAATGATACAATCTTAGATCTTTTACTATTTTCAAGAAAATAATGTTCCTGTACTACTCATCACACAGACACCTACAAAATAGTAAGAATACCACAGTAACATCAATTGCATCACAGCCATAAGCAAATACATCAAAATTGGAAGGTCCCTTTGTATCCATTATTTTCTTCTCATTCCGTATCAGTGAGTGTGTCTACACATGCATTTACACTGACTTAAATTTACTGCACAATAAAATAATGTGCAGTAAGCGGGAATAGGCTGGTGTCTACATGGGAAGATGACATGATGCAGGTATCAAATTTATGTTCAAGTTGGCGTAAGTAGCCATATTTACTGAATGGTACAGGCATGCACATGTAGACACATGCCCTTACTGTGCAGTAAATGTGCACTTGTAGATGCATCCAGTGTCTGTATAAGGCCTCGATCCAGCAAAAACTTGCTGACATGCATAATGCTTATTATTGGGTATAGTTGTATTGTGGTAATGCAGGATGAGGCCTTAAGTTAGATTTGAGACTTTAATGTTTAATGAGGAGAAACATAATATCCTGAAAAAGAAAATCTGACTGAGCAATTACTCTTCTTCATAGATAGCTCCTCATGGACAGGAACTCTGTCTCCTACTTGAATTTCAAACTTTGTTATGGAAAAATATTGCTTTCCAGTATAGCCTTGAGAGCTGCAGTATGTTGTTTCCATGCAGCTCCTTTGAGAGAAGAGGCAATTTGTACATACCAAATATAAGCTGCATCATGTTAATGAATTCATAACATTCTAAAGTACTCTATATATAATAGATCTGAAAAGGCAAAATACATAACATTAGTATATTTTAAGTAAAACCGTGGTGAGAACTTGTAAGCCATCACCTAATTGCATGAAGCAAACTAGACAGTCTTGAAAGGATGCTTTAACATTCTTTCCTAGAAACAAAGATTTTAAATAAATGTTTGTATGTTTATTTTGTCAAGATAATGCACAACCTGGTGTGGCCATCAGTATCTACCTTGCACATGCTATAGCAACTTTTCAGCCCCTGAAATAGACCAGTCTGGGGTAATTATTAAACCAATTAATACATTATAAATTGGTTTGAGGCTCTATCAGCAGCTCCATACTCTCCAGGATAATCAGCTGATTTCCTTGTAACATCAAATTGACTTAAGTTGCCATATGACCTCATCATCTCAATTAAAGCATATGAAATAATGGTGTGGTTCACTTGAGTGACATTTTAATGTACATTTATTTTGAATTGAAAAATATTTCAGGTACACATGTTTCTTTTTTTTTTACAAAAAACAAATATGGTTAACATTTTAGGATGGAGCAACAGGTTTCCTTCACTTGCCTCTACCAAATAATGAACAACAGTTCAGGGAAGCAAGAAAATATATATGTATATTCCTGACTGAAGACATGATCTGCTTCCAGGGAAATCTTTTGCTAAAACTCATCCTGATTTCAGCAGTGGCCCATAATGGGTAAAGAAGCAGATGTGAATGAAATTACCAGGGATTCTGGTGTTCCCTGATAAAAAAAATCACAAATTCTCTGACAACAGCCCCAAAATCCATGATTAAAATGAAAGTCCCCTCACTCCCCTCCCCACCCCTGCTCCCTGGCCCTGCTCATGCCCCTCATTCCCCCTGACAACTCCTACAACCCTGCTGGTGCCCAACACCCCACAGGGGGCCACCAGCTGCCAGGGCTATAGTTTCAGTTTCTAGGGCAGGAGTGCTGGGATCATAATACCCCAGCCAGATATCTATCCAACCTCCTCTTGAAGACCCCCAAGGTAGGGGAGAGCACCACCTCCCTTGGGAGCCCAATCCAGAGCCTGGCAGGCCTAGCCATAAAGTAATGCCTCCTGATATCAAGCCTGAACCTGCTTTCAATCAATTTGTGGCCATTATTCCTTATTATCCCAGGTGATGCCCAGGGAAACAGAGCGTCACCTATTTTTCATTGGTCCCCCCTGGTGAGTTTATAGATGGCCACCAAATCCCCTCTCAGTTTTCTCTTGTGGAGGCTGAATAGATTCAGGCCCTTTAGTCTGTCTTCATAGGGCCTGGCTTGCTGCCCCATGAACATGTGAGTGGCCCTCCTCTGGACCATCTCAAGGTTAGCCAAATCCCTCTTGAAGTCTGGCATACAGAATTGTATTTAGTACTCCAACTGCAGCTTGACCAGTGCCACATAGAGGGGAAGGATCACCACCCTATGGGGCCAGGGACCCAGTTCTGCAGCCCCCTGTCCCCAGCAGCAGGCAGTAGCTGATGCAGTAGAGTGGAGCATGGCTCCACCCTACCTGCTGTGGGTTTGGGAGGGGTGAAGCTATCTCCCTGATGTGGTGCACACTCCCAGGTGGGCAGAAGGGAACCCATGTCCCCCATATCTGTGCATGGGTTAGGGGCAGGGTGGAGCAGATTACGCACTGCAGGCTCAAGCTCCTGCCCTGCTGCCCTCCTCTGGGGCCTCCACAGCTCAGCAGGTGTGACCTGGCACTGCAGGGAACAGTCGGGCAACATGGGACTCTCCGTGCTGCTGCAAGCCCCATGCTCCCCTGCTGAGGCATCCCCTGTGCATGTGGCAGCAGTGACAGGCACAAGCCTGTGCTGCTGCCCCTGATGCTGCTGTGTGCACAGGGGATGCATCACTTGAGCAGCACAGAGCTTGTGGCGGCAAGGAGATACCCATGCAGCCTCACTGTGCCCTGCAGCACCAGGTCACATCCACTAGGCTGCAGAAGCCCTGGGGGAGGGCAGCAGGGTGGGAGCCTGAGCCCGCAGTGGGCAGTCCACCCTGCCCCCAGATCTGAGGGTCATGGGTCTCCCTGCATGCAGCAGCATGGAGTCAGGCCCTCCCCACCACTCCTGGGACAAGCTGCCCATGGCCCCATCCCACTCCCTACTGGGGTCCTGAGACCACGCATTGTGGCCCTGGGCCCCAAGCCCCACACACTGCCCAGCTGGGCAGCAGCCCTGTCCCAGCTCTGCCCAACTCTCTATCTCCCTCCCTAGGGGGGCCTCAATCCCCCCTAACCCCTACTCACCTTCAGGAGCTGATCTCCAGGTGCCTGGCAACCATGTGCATATATGTGCACATGACCCACCATGCCTGACTGCCCTCCTTCTGCTCCCTCCCAGCACCTTGTAGGCTGGAACTCAGCTAGCCTGCAGAGAGCTGCTTGAAAAACTGGAAAATCCGTGGGTTTCTCCAGTAAAATGAGAAATCTGTGTTTGCCTCCAGTAAAATCTAAAATCTGTAGTTTTCTCCATTTTCCCATGGAAAATGGAAAACCCAGATCCCTGGTAATTACCAGGGGAACACTTTAACTCTACTTGTTAAAATAAGAGAGGTAAGAAAGAATGGACATTGTATAACTGATCCTATTTCTTCTAGCAGATATTATTACTTTTATCTAAGAAAACTATCACTTTATAAAAAGGGAATTTAGTGAAAAGCAGCAAGAGTCCTATTATAAATTAATAGCTATAGTAGATCAAGAATCATACCCTTTTGTCCTCAAAGATGATCTTAATCAATGTTCTGCATTCATTTGTGTCAGCACATTAGTCCTTTTTGACAACCAGTCTTTAGCCTCCGGTAAAGCTGTTTCTTGCAAACTTTTAATTCATGAAACTCATTGCTGATTATGAACGTTAGCATAAAAAATCATTTTTTGTTGTTGTTATGGACAGATTTAGTAGCTGTATGCCAAGAAATTGGACAAATTGGAAATACTTTATCAATAACTGGATCTTTTAGGCTAGAGACAGAAATTACACATAACCTAGTCTAAATGTTGGAAACCAGTTCATATTTGTAATACAACAAAAGTTCAGTGCACATAAGCCATTTTCAAAATGGTTGAAACTGGTTTAACATAAACCTGGATGGATGTAGTATCAGACTTAACTGATTTAGGTTAAATTGGTTTATTGAAATTCTGTCCCAGGTCCCCTCCAGACTCAAGCCATCTGCTCCAGCAGGACAGAGAGATGTGCTCTAGCATCCCCCCCCTCCCCCCCCCCGGGCTTCTGGCCTGGGCAACTGCAGGCATGTGGCTGCATTTCTGGAATCAAAAGTGGATGTCTGTTCACTTCCTTATTGGTTCAGTCTATGCAGCTTAAGCTAACCTGCAAAAACTAAATCGATTCAGCCTTGGGCTTTCTGACTGTCTGTACTTAGCCTTACAGACTATTTGCATTTGGTTACAGACTTCACAAACTCTACAGTTATTAGACCAAATAATTAGTCTGAATCAAAAGCTCTCACTTTAGACTAGTAAATAGACCATTTTAAATAAAAGTTCACAATTTAGTAATTAAGAATGTAATTAAGAATATAAGAACTGGCACACATGAATGTAAGTATGACACTGATACCTTTACCTGCATCAGTTCATACACCTCAACTTGTTTATACTGATTTATTGACCATTGGTCTTAGTACTTTCCACTGTTGTTATATCTCATAATCATTCTTGCATAGTTTTTCTGATTTGTATGGGTCCTAATCCTTCACCATGTCTTTTGTTTGGCGGAATCCAAGGTATTTTTCTAAGAACATTAGAGATGCTATCCTGTGTTAGACCACAGGTCCATGTAGCTCAGGATCCTGTCTCTTGCAGTTAGCAGAGAGGAGCTGCTAAAGGAAAAACATATTTATGCAGGGTATGTCTGTCACTTGGCTGTGCCCTTCCCTACTCCCTCCCTTCATCTTTCAGGCTTAGTAATTCCTTATTCTGTGATTGCATCCCTATCAGGTTTAATATCCACCAATCTACCTATCCTCCATGAATTTGACCAATCCCTTTTTGAACCAGTTTAAATTGTTAGCTTTAGCATCTTGTGACAATGAGTTCCATAAGTTAATTACACACTGTGTGAAAATGGGCTGCTTTTTATTTGCTTTAAATAAGGCAAATTAGCAACCTATGACATTTGCTACTTAATAATGTCCTAGTATATCCTCTAATTCCAATGTTATGAAGTATAGTAAATAGCAGATCCCTATCCCCTGCTCTGAAGTGTGTCAAGCACTGCAGATAATAAAAGGTGGACATTCAATAGCTTTTAAACCATTTCCAGTGACAAGGAAGGAGTACCGGCATGACTAGACAATGGTGAGGAAGTTTTACTCTCTCAAAGGCATTCTGTTTGTTCATATTATACATCAATGGGAGCTCTTTTTTAGTGAGAGTACAAAGCATATGTTGACACCATTGCCATTGTGGATCATAAATGGAGTAATCTTTTCCTCTTTATTTACAGATAAAGAGACAAATCCTTAGTTGATACCAACTGATAGTTCTACCTATAATCACTAGTCAGTGATCTAGTGTACACAGCCAAGGCATTAGTTTATATCTAAGTCTACATCTGAAGGCCTAAACATTTTATCTTTGTTTATTTCAAACCTATTCAAATACATCCTCACTAAGTCCTATTCATAATCTGTGCAGTTCTAGGCAATAGCATTAAAACAGTAACTTGACTGCTACCATGGGAAATCCTGTCAGGTCTAAAACCAACATTTTCTCTAATGAACATAAAAAGGAATGGTAAGATTTCATGATTAGTTTCTAAACAAGATGATGCATTCCTTTACTTAGTTCCATGTTACTTAGTTCCATGTTACCAGTACATTGTACCTGTGTATTGCAGCAAAAAAGCTTTGAGCCAATATACTTCTATTCCCCCAAAAGATGGAAGCTGGAAATAATATACAAGTGTAAGTCAAAAAAGATAAACTAGAGCCCTAAGTTTACTGAAGACTTGGCATCCATCAAGCTCTGAGTGGGTGGATGGTATCTCTTTATGCACTAGGAACATGGAGTAATGATTAGGCTTCTGTTTTCTTCACTCATTTATGCTGGCTTGTTGGTACTGAACATGTGTTAAAATATGGTGATGCTTTAACCATAAGGAGTCACTTGTGTTTGTTAATCTCTGTGTCGTGTCACAGATGGCACATGACCTGGAATTTCCCAATGCAGAGTCTCATATTATGGCAGTTATCTCATATTATGGTTAAAGACTAAAAGAATCAGGTTTTCTGTTACCTTTCCTTCTAATGCTAAACAAATATAATAAATGGCACCCACTCTAGAAAAGTACTGATTGGTACTGTTAAAACTGCTGTAAGTAATAAACTCACACAGAATATTCACCTACCCAGAAGAGCTTTTACTTTCTATTTACATTTTCAGTATAGGCAGACAACAACTGGAACTTTGATTCTAACTTCCTTTGCATTTTAAGCCAAAGATCTGAACCTTTCTTTAAGTTATAAGTTCTAAAGCCAGAAAATACGCATTGTCTAGTCTCAGCTTAGTTCAGTGGTGACTGAATTCTCAAAAGAACTCATGAGATTTCAGTAATGTTAAACCCAGTTCTCCTGGCCACCAAGTCCTAGATCTTGTGCAATCCAGAACTGGATTTGAAAAATCAGCCCTTATGACACCCCTCTTAATTTCAGGTGACTTTTTAGAAGTTGGCATTTTTTTATATTCAAAATAGTGACAGGAACCAGCTACTACAACTGTGTTCTGATTATGGAGCAGACACACAACTGGGATGTCTAGTGAGCTGATACTTAGTTGCCTATCCTTGCCCCTCCATAATTCTCTTTCCACCTTATTCTAGAATTACACACTATTTCATCAAGGTTTAAGTACCTAATTTAATGTATTGAGTTCTTGATTTCAGGACCGTTATTCTTTTTAAGCTTATGAACACCAAAATTAGGGCGCTGTTATTCCAGCAGGGGGTACTACAGAGCAAAGATACAAGCTGCCTTTTTCATAATATTTTATCCTGTTCCTTTGTTCTTACATCCTACACCATCTATAGATAAACTGATATACAAAGACAAGACAAAACTGTTGGCCTTGCTAGCCAAATGTTTCTTCTGACAGGCATAGTTTTTGACAATTTAAACTCACTGATACAGTATTTACTCTATGAAATTGGGTTCCAGGGGTGGGGTACTCAGATCTCCATACCTTTGGGGTTCTGTCCTCAAGTCATCATTCAGAGCAGAAACCAGTGGGGTGGTAAACAGCTTTATCTTTATTAGGAACAGGATTCAGCAACTCATGCTCATAGCATGCAGGGAGAACTACAACTACACACCACCACAAACCACACCCACAGGGCATCAAGGAGTCATCCCACTGCTGGCCCCTTAAAGATACATTCCATATACCACAAGTGAAGCCCTGCCTATGTGTAGTCTTGAAAGTCTGTATTATGCAAATACAAATGTGTGACTATGACTGCAGATGGAACTGCCTACATTGAGGATGAGGGTGCTGGAATTTTTGTTCTCATTACCATATATACCTCAGTGTATTAATGGGATATTGTTCTGCTTGAAATCACAGAGCTAAATCAAAGAAAGCTATATGACGGCAACCAATAAGAAACAGACTGATGGCAAAGATCAGGTACTATCATAAGGAATACCAATGGCCTTTGGGGAACTAACAAGGCAGCTATAGATTCAAAATAGTTTACACTTTGCAAAGCTAAGCTCAGGTTTAGTGAGATGCAAGAGGCTTCCCAGGGGATGCAGAAAACCTACAGAAAGTAGGTGAGGATGTACAGCAAGCAGGCTAGAGATACAAATATGCTGGATCTACTGCATATGCAGAGAGACATTAACTTTAAGTAACATATAGCACATTGTTGTTTTAATCCAGTTTCCTAAATATAATATTTCTTTTGGCTAAATATATGTGCCTTTGAATAATCTGTTTTTAGAGAGAGTAGCAAATTAAAGGTATAAAACCCAGTGCCAGGTTGCCAAGGTTGGGAAAGGGCTGCAACACAAAGAGTTGAATCATTACCTGAAGAAGACTGTTTGTGCCTGAAAGCTTACAAAGAACTTCTTTCCAATTATTTAGTTGGTTTCATAAAAGATATCATATCTACCCAAATAACCTTGCCTGCAATGCAAAGGTACACTCTCAGAGCAGTAGAACTGCATTTCCATCCAGAGAGAAGGACAGTAGTGATGCCTATCCCCAGAGTGGTAGTGATGCCATTCAAGAGGGACAAGCAGGGTTGAAAGTGGGGTTGAAAGTTACAGTTTACCTGGTAAGTAGGGAGATTGATTAACAGGGAAAATTGTACTTCTGCCCTCACAACCGCAGGGACTTGTTGCTGTTTCTTATTGCAGCTGATATTATCTTATTGCTGAAGGAAGACAACAGGATTCTATAAGGCAAAACATTGTATGAACCCACTGAAGAGTAGCGCACACAGAAAGAGAAAGGGCCACAAGTAAGGAAGAGGCAGGGCCAGGTGTCATGGACCAATCTAGCCCACTATTCTAACTATGTTTTGTAGTATTCATGCAATGTCATGCATGTTTCCCTGAATTTGTTTGATTGATATAGAGTGTTGGGAATCCATAAATAGCTAAAGATAAGCTATGCCTAATTTTGTTGTTTGTGTGTTTACATGAGTTATGATGTGCATTGGATATAGTTCTGTACCATTTGTATGATAGCCAGTCAAAGGGGGCAGATGAGACTTCAGGAGGAACAAAGGCTATTCATACCTAGAGGACCAAAACACAAATGGTTGGGAAAATTAAACAATGACATTTTACATTTGCATACCTATGCATATTGAGTGTCAAGGTCTGACCCAGGCAGAGGAATGGCTTTTCAAGGAACGTAATTTTCTATGCAGATAGTATTAGATTAGAATTGCAAAATTGGACTAGTAACCTTTATGTCTGAAAGGATGTAAATATTCCTCTGGTCATAAATGGGTCTGTAAAAATGCCTGACTGATCGAGTGGATATACATTAGAGGGGGCACAAGGTTATATGCACAATATTTGATCTTCAGGAATTCTATAGAAAAGTGGAATTGGCTAGATAAGGACAAATACTTAAGCCTGGCTGTGGGAGCCAGAGTTTGTTTTTGTTTTTTACGGACATATGGAAATGCTTTAGGCCTTCAGCTAGTGGGCCTAAAGCATTCTGGCTGACAGGAGAAGCAGCAGGAGGCCCTGAAAGAAAGGTCAAAGGCAGGAGCCACTTTCTAATCTGTTGAGCTAAGTAGAAGCTGCATTCTTAGGTTTAAGATGCAGGGTAAGATCAGATAATTGTTTTAATATTTTCTTTTATCTGTTTAGACGTATATCTCTGTAGCTTAACATATGGTTATTGATTTCTTATGTTTGCTTTTGTCTTAATAATAAATCTTTTTGTTATCTTTTACAACACAATCAAATAACAACTATGATTTAAGAGCATTTGACAATATAGGCAAGCCTTTTTCAAGGAGGGGGATCTATGCATCTTTTCTGAGTGCATGACTGGACAAGGGCGTGATTCTTTTAGGGTGTGCGCAGATGAAACAAGGGCCCTAAATTGAAGTGGTGGGTTTTAAAAAAACACTGCTTCAGTTTAGGGCTGATTAAACCCCCGTGTCATGCACATACCCCATTGACTTACCTGCCTTTCTGGTGGGGAGGGGAGGGCGAGCTGCCAGTAGGCGAAGTGATCCCTGGGCTGTGGGGGGGAAGGACTGCTGCTTCCCTCCATGGCAGTGGTGCCCCCCCCAGCAGCACTCACCCACAGGCACCCAGCTCAGGCGGTCCCAGGGGGCACCGTAGCCATGGAGGGAAGCACCGGGCCCCTGCACATCTCAGGCAGGCAAGCTCCAGTGGGGAGGGGAAAGATCAGGCTCACCGCTTTTCTTGGGCAGAGCCTGCTTTCCTGGGATGATGCCAGGCTGCCTCGTCCTTGAAGGAGTTTTAGTTTACTATGCCCCAAGTCATTTAAGGTATGTTACGTTGCCGAATTTCCTAGAGTGGCTGGAATTAACATGCAATGTGCTGCCGAGGCGTGCAAACACCAACACCATTAAAGTGGTGCAAAAGCATTTAGCCCACTTTAAAGTGCCATGTACACACGCCTCTCATTGCATCTACACATGGCCTTAGCTAGCAAAATCCCCTCTGCTAAAGGCAGGAAAGACCTGGGAGAGGCAGTTACAGCTGAGGAACCACATACCAAGGATTTGGCTCCTGGCGCATCTTAGTCTGTTCTCATTGTTAAAGCAGCAATTGGCAGGGAAGGATTTGGGGCTAAATGGTGCCCCTGGGCTAAGTACAGACAGTCAAAGACCACAAGGTTGAATCAATTCAATCTTTCCGGGTTAGTCTAATCTGCATAGATTGAATAGTTAAGCAAGTGTACAGACATTCATTTTTTATTCTAGAAATGCAGCCCTAAGCCTGCAGTCGCCCAGGCCAGAAACCAGGGGGTGGTAAAGCATACTTCCTTGCTTGACTGGAGCAGATGGCTTAGACAAAGACTACCCCAACCACCCTGCAGAGGGGCATTTGTAGGGCAGGTACAAAGCATCCTGAGATGCTGGGGGCTGAGTTAACTTAAATCTGGAGTGGAAGTTCAATAAAGTGATTTAACCTTAATCAGTTAAGTCTGATACTACCTCCATCCAGGTTCATCTTAAACTGCACATATCTCTCCAGCACACAGACTAGCTGCTCAGACTACCTGGTTCCAGGCAGGCAGAGGGGCCAAGCCAGCCGGTCTCACCTACCAGGATGCAGCTGCCTAGGGAGCCTAAGATACCCAATCCTGCAGCCAGACTGAGTCCCTGCATCCTCCTCAAGGGCCCTGGAGGCTCCTGGTGGGGGCATCCCTGGGCACTGTCCCACCTGGGCACAAATCCCTGAAAGATACAGTCTTCCATCCATAGATCTATATAGAACCTTAGTTGTACCTTTCCAGCACTGTTAAAAAATACTTATTAACACATTTTAATGTAACTGATTTGGAGGTTTGGGTTTCTTTAAAAATATATTATTCTGAGTTTTTATATTTGTTCATGCTAACTTCTTTTTTGTTCATTGTATTGCCTTTCCCTCTTTCAGACACTGCCTTTATTTCCTGCTATTTACCCAGAGCACTGCAACCATCTTTTGCGACTCTGCCTCCTCCTCTTTTCTTGATAGTGAGATCTCTAGGGTGGCCCTAGTAAAAGGGAAAGTAAATGAACTCCAGCAGTGATGTTGTATGTGGAAATTATTAGGCTGATAGCTGAAAACTCAGATCTTACGGCAATTTAAATATTAATGAAGAGCTCTAGCTGCATTTTATACATTACAAAAAGAAAGTGGAAGCATTAAAATCCAAGTGTACACTATATGTTTTTGAACCCCTCCCCCAGCAGATCAGCCACAGAACGTTTTATTTTAAAGTATTGAATAGGATTTTAACCATTAGTTTTAATGGGAGATAGGACAAAAAGAAAGTGAAGTTTTACATTAGCTCAGCTTTGCTGTGGTTAAAAGCCAAATGGGTGGTGATCATGTCTCAATGAAGTTCACTTGATCATATTCATAAATGACCAGTGTGTCAAATAAATAAGTGCATCAAAAGGAACTAGTGGATTTTCCTCTACAACCTAGTCAGGCAGATCAGCATTTCAGAGGCAATTGGACTGCATTAATATTTCATTGCTCCCAGTTCAGTTCTTTCATAGAAAGAACATTTTAAAGGAGTTCACCTGCCTGCAAACTGTACTAGCTAGACTACACAGGAAACTGGAACAAATTATAAAGGGCTTTGGCTGATTTTAGGTCTAAATCTTCTAACATTTGCAAATCAAATCCAAAGAAGGTGGAATATAATTTTATTGTTCAGTACACACACATACACACACACACACATCAGTCACACACAGTTTGACTACACTTTTTTCATTTTTATACAATATTATTTGTACAGATTTTCCTTCTTCTTAAATTAATAATTCTCCATCTGTGCAATTTTAGGCGTTGATACATGACTAAAAACCTCCTAAATAGTTATCAAAAATCAGCTTTGGACCCTCAGGAACACATTTTCTAAATGGCACTGATGTTTGCAAATGAAGGAATTTTTGTCCAAAGCCATACTTTACTGTAAAAAAAAAAAATAACTGAAAACAAATGATCAGCTTCAAATAAAAAGTATAAAGGACAAAACATAAAATCAGTATAAATGTAAGTTATTGGAAAAAACTTAGAAACCAAAAAAAGCATCAGACTGAACTGAATGAATCCATGCATGATGTTTCTACTGAATTCATCTTTAAGACTATGGACATATCTTAGCAGTGGTAGAAAAATTAAGCACTTCACAAAAATATAGCACTTCAGATATAGCACTCTGGCTACCCTGGGGAATGGGGGAAGGAGGAGCAGAGGACTGTCTAAGAGATCTCCTACAGTACTACATTACATATAGCACTACAAAATGTGGCACTACAGAGAACTTATTCTTTGAAAAAGGAGCCTTTTATCAGCAAATGCACCATCTTGGGAGCAATACTGATAGTGTGAATATATGGACACTCACTTTTTGTAGGATAAGGGCAAATGTAGTGCTACAAATGGTGTGGCCAAAGTCTTAATAAACCTTGGTATGTCTCTGAAATCATAGCATCAGAGACCCAAGCAGGCAAAATGGGTATTTCATGGATATCAGCGAACTGAGCCCATGTATTCCAGTTGAGGATTTGGTGCTATAATTTAATTATGTTTGATAAAGTGAAATTTAGTAAGAGGTGTTTTTAATGTTGTCTTAACTAATGTTGCTACTTCTATGAAACACTTAGTCTGTAGCAGAAAGCATAAGAAAAAACAGGAAACTTTCAGATCTATTTTGTTCAATTTTGAAAGACAAATATTATTTAAACTGACATTCTTTTACATATTCTGTATTTCTATGTTTTAAACACTTTCTCATCTTGAAAAAAATGAATAGATCTATTCTGTGTATTAAAGATTAAATGGATTAAAATGTTTAAATACTAAAGAAACAGAAGGTGCCATTTGGCTTGCTAAAATAAGTCAGGCTACTCATACTATTCATTATGTGAACTTCTTGAAAAAGTTCACAACCTCAGATTTTGTGACAAGGAAAATGAGATTTGACACATGAAAACCACATTAAGGATAGAGATTTTAAACACTTGTTTTTAAAGTTATAAAATATGTACTCTTATAAATTCACCATAAACTATATTAATGCATTTTCTCTCTCTCTCCTCTCTCTCTCTCTCTCTCTCTCTCTCTCAGAGCAAACAATTATGCAACTCCACAGCTTCTGTCTTGTAGGATTGTTAATTAGGGTTCTGGTGCTGCAGACCTTGCTCACATAAGTAATTCTTACTCATACATACTGCAGTTGGTTTCAAGCAAAAGAGTCTGTTATGGAAACTACTTCCTTTCCCATATTAGGAATATGCCACCACAATATCTATTAATTACAATAAAAAATTCCCTCAACCCAATTTATTTTTCCCATGATATTAGGGTGGCTTGGCTTTCATTACTGACAGTCTTACCTCCTCCCCATTCTATTATTCCAGATACCATCTCAACTCATGGATCTTGACCCAGAAGTGGGTTGTAAGAATATATGAAAGGGTTATGAGCAAGCTTGAAAAATGGATTCTTCTTTAAAGGAGAAAAAGGTGGGAAACCGTAACTTTTCCCTTGCAGGCTGGCTGAGTTCTAGGCTGAGAGGTGCTGTTTGGGGCTCCCCATGTCTCACACATGCCCCCCCTTGCCCCATACATTCACCCCTTGCCCCACACACTACAGGGCTCAGGGCAGGAGGTGTGAGGGGCACTGGGTCAGGACTGGTCATTGATGTTCACAAATGGGCCCTGGTACAAAAAAGGTTGAGAACCACTGATATATGGGATAGAGAGACACTTATAAAAAATAAAATAATAATTTAAAAAACTGACAGCCATCAGATAAATTCCTTCTGAAAGCCACTACACACACACAACTGTGCTCAAACCCATCCATCTGGAAAAAGCTTGGGATAACTAGTGATCTCTGTAGTGTGCTCTAAAGATCCTCTGGGCTATTGTGAACCAAGCAGGGAAGTGAACTCCAATTCCAAGAACTCAACTGAGATTTCTTTTGCATCAACAACCTGCTTCTTTGCAGAAGGATTTATCATTTAAATGCCTCAGATTATTACAACTGCCATTGTTTAAAACATGGAAATACCACCCAGAATTTAATGGCTTGTTTGCAACTGCCTCCATTGTGTACCAGGGACTGCCAATGCAAAAGAAGCCCTATATTCATCTCATGCCAGACGTGAGTCTAAAAGACACTAGCTGCAATATCTATCACAGGCATTCTGTCTAACTAGGCATTTTGTGACATGACTGGAGGTGCTGTTACAGGTTAGTTTTAAAGAAGTTTAAACCTGTGGAATGTTATGCTGTCATCAAGTTAGAACAGTTTCAGAGCAGTCATAGTTTAATGCCTAATGACATTTCAGACCTGCAAAACTGTAACTTGCCATTAGAGGGCTTGGCAACCGGGACCATGGATAGGACCCAGGACTCTGCGGTATGAAAGGGGGGAGGAGGATGACATGTAGTCAGAGGCAGGGAAACTACTGTGGGTGGGACGGGAAAAGTCTTGAAAAACATGTTTGAAGTGAATGGCCCATAGAGAAAGGTAAAGAGCAAGAAGTGAAAAAAAGAATAATAACAATTTTTAAAAGGACCAGAATTTGAACGGTTTCCATTCTCTGGCTCATTCTCTTCATGAAAGTAGGTAGTAGGATTGCTGTTGCTGTTTGCATGAGAGTGCTAAAGCAAGCAGCCAACTGGTGAGCTAGCTGCACCTGGGTGCTCGGAGTGGTCCAGGTGTGCTGGAGTTTCAGGAAGGCATGTTGGCTTGGGGCCAGCAACACCCCTCTGGGCAGGAAACATGGAGGAAATAAGTGGAAAGCGTCAGGAATGGTGTATCCTGGGATGCTGAAGGAATTAAAATAGAGATTTTTGTCTGCAGAGATGACTAGCAATGTCTTGGAACAACTTAGGTAAAATAGATCAATAGTAACCCTCACTTGAAATGAACTTTAAGATATTTAGAGGGTACTTAGAATAAGGTTACATCCTTTAATGGGTGAATGCTCCTGTTTGAAATGCCTTTTTAATGGTTTAAATGTAACCTGTAATAAGATCAGGGGCTACAACAAGCATGATTCTTGTCTCAGTTGTTTATGCCAAAACATGTATTTATTTCAACCCCTGAATTTCAGGCATTTGGGAAGTGGCTGTTTTACTTAGGCCTTTTACAGAAAATAAAACTTTCAATTATTAAATAAAGTGGGAATGACAAGAAGTGACAATTTGATCTTGATTCCAGACAGATGCTTGAACAGACTTTGGTGAAGGAGGCAATTAGATGAACTAGAGAATAATTAATTTATGTCATTGAACTAATAGTGGAGTTTTCTATAACTAGAACCTACCTTTATTATGGTTATGCCCTCCAATCAGGCTCTGTAGTTGGGACTTGTGAGACCATCTACAATGTTTTGTATTTACCCCAGTACTTTATGGGAAGAGAAAGTACACAAAAGCTCTGTTTTTCACTCCACAGTTTCTGTAGAGAGTTCTTTTTAAGAACATGCTACAATAGGCATGATTCTTGTCTCTGTTGTTTATGCCAATACATTACATGTACACTGATACATATCAGATCAGCACTGATATAGGGAAAATTAACAGTATTGGAAATTGGCTTTTTTTGCCTGATGTGGCCGATAATGTGGCCAATAAATACCCCGTGCATGTGCACAGCTGCAGCATGCACATGGCCAGGAGCACAGCCCAGCAGCTCAAAGGGCAGGATCTGGCTAGTAAGTCAAGTATGGGGGAAGTGGCGGGGGGGACAGATTGAGACCTCTGCAGTGAGGGAGGGGAGCGGAGCAGGGGCAGGGGCAGGTGCTGCACAGCTGGGGCGGGGTGTGGGATGGAGCCACAAGCAGCTTGTCTGGGGAGCACAGAGAGGCGGGATAGCTCCTGCTACTGTGTGTACCCCAAAAGGTAAGAGGAGCATGTGCCTCTGGATCTGTGTGCAGGGTGGGGTGGGCTGTTGCTGCAGCCTGGGGCTGGGGGCTATGCCAGGCTCTTCCTAGTGGGGTTGCTGGGCTGGGGCTGTGCTTGGTGTGGGCAGCGGCGGCTCTGGGAGGAGAGCTATGGGGTGGGGCTACGGCGAATTTTGGAGTTGCTGCAACCCCTCCACTCTCCTCCCAGAGCTACTTCCTGCTCTAAGTGAAGCCTGGCCCAGCCCCTGAAATGGGAAGAGCCCAGCACAGCCTCAGACCACAGTGGCAACCCGCGCCACCCCACACAGATCTGAGGGCACATGCCTCCCATGCCCTACCAGGGTGCATGGACAGTGGGAGCCACCCCCCCAGATGAGCTGCTTGCGGCTCCATCCCATACCCTGCCCCACCCTGGCTGGGCAGTGCCTGCCCCTGCCCCACTCCCTCTCTCACCGCAGAGGCCTTGGTCTTGCGCCCCCCCATGCCCCTTCTGTCCTCCCACCCCTTCCTCCGCACCAGACTTACCAACCTGATGCTGGTCTCCAAGCTGCCTGGCTGCATATCAGAATCAGACTGGTATTGGCCGATATGGCTCCTTAAAAATCAGCCATCAGTATTGGCCAAAAAAATCCCTATTTGTGCACTCCTACAATCCATGTATTTATTTCAACCCCTGTAACTAATAAAAACTGTCTTTAGATATTGGAAAGACATCTTCACCACTGTAAGTGGCTGGACTCTCTTCTTTCCTCTCCATTTATTTTGCTGGCTAAGTAGAGAAAGAGTGGATGCTTCAGTTATCGCTGGATTAAAGGGAAAATCCTGACTGGAAAGAGACAAGCCTTACTAGTAGTGTGTTTGTTACACCTTTTTCAAATGGGATACATTTATATTTTAATACTGAAGTAAAACAGAAATGCAGACAGACCAGATTCTAATAGCAAAGATGGAATATTTTCAACTTATTGACAAACTGATAAATACAAGCAGGAAAGAACAAACTGTGCCTCATTAGGAAAATAACCAACTGTCAAGGTAAGAGTGTTTTAAATATATGTTTACCAAATACTGCCACTCTAACCAACTGAAGGGTAAGCAGAGATTTATTTTCAGTTGGTATGATTTGCTTTCCACTTTTTTTTTTACCTTTTGTAAATGTGTACTTTTCTCCCTCAAACTCCACGCATGTGTATCTATGGTTTCAGTCCTAAAAGACACACCACTTGCCTGATTTAATGCATTTAAATAGTTGCACTGAGCTCACAACTTGTGTGTGTAAATTTACTCATCTACACAAAGGTTTGTAGAATTGGAGTCTATGTTAGGCCATTTCAAAATTTGAGAAACTAGATACACAATAGTTAGGCAAACAAAGGAGAGATATTGATTATATACTAGAGGGAAAAACTCAGAAATCAGAGAAAGGTGAATATACATTTCTTCTGCATCTCCAAGGATGTGCATAAATTTTCTTTAACAGTCTTTTGGATTGAGTCTGCACTGGGATTATTGTTCTTATTCTAGTCTCTATTCAATTTACTGTGGTAGGTGCACAACAGTGTAACTCAATGGAAAGCCAAATGCCTTGTGCCTGTGAGAATTTGATGGGCAGAAGCATCAAAGACAAGCAAAAAGATGAGTTAAACAAAGGCTGTATGAAATAGTTACTGGAAACAGTGGAGATAATGCAATTGTATTCATTCCATTAGTAGGCCTCATATCGAACATTATTAAAAATGAATAGTATGGTATTGGTTGCCCATCAAAAGCAACACTTTCCATTTATCAATATATTAATCAATTTTCTAATTAATTTAAAGAATGATGAAAATTTATCAAATAAAGTTTATAATTCACTATATATTAAACATACTAGGAACTGTTTTTCCAATTTGACCAGTGGTAAAGCTGAGTAACAGGGTTTAAGAGCTGCATTCAGTAGAGAATTTAGATGCTCTATAAGAAATTTAGGTGCCTAAAGTCAAAACTGCAACCCTGACAACCACTGCTCAGCTGCCATCTTAATTATAAAGGTCTCTAAATTCCACATATACCTCATCTTTTGACCTTTGCATTCCCTAGACATCTAGGCCATGTCCACACATGGTGTGGACATTTGGTTCCCCAGGGACAAGTGGCGGCGCATCTTGCACCTTGACTAGTTGTCCCCAGGAAATGCATATGCTGCGTGCCTTCTGGCATGTGACAAGTTACCTCAGGGGCAGTAGGGGAGGCTGGGACCAGCCCTATCTGGGGTCCTGAGATCATCTCAGGACTGCAGCAGTGGCGATTCTGCCACTTGGAGCTTGGCCAGCAACCGCAGTGCAGAACCCCCGGAGGTTACAAGAAATAATGGCCACAAGCTAGAAGAGAGCAGATTTAGATTGGATATTAGGAGGAACTTCTTCACAGTTCGAGTGGCCAAGGTCTGGAACGGGCTTCCAAGGGAGGTGGTGCTCTCCCCTACCCTGGGGGTCTTCAAGCGAAGGTTGGATGTGTATCTAGCTGGGGTAATGTAGGCCCAGCACTCTTTCCTGCTTATGCAGGGGGTCGGACTCAATGATCTATTGAGGTCCCTTCCAACCCTAGCATCTATGAATCTATGAATCTATGAATCCAGGCAGCCTAGTTTCACTTTTAACTGATGTGTGCTACCTGTCCACACACCATTCTGCTTTTTTTCTCCACAGGTTTTTTGACCCCTGGATATCCGCAGGGGTTTTTGATCCCTTTCAGTGTGGAGAACAACCGAACAGTCACATAGTGACAAGCCATGCTTGTCTGGTCACAACCCTAGAGTTGCAACCCTAGGCTTACCCAAAACAACCCCAGCATTGACAAGGCTGAACAGGTTGGTATGCTGCTCACAGCTAAGCCAACTGGACTCCAGAGAAGGAACTTCCTTATGTCCAAGTTCTCTGAATGGTGTGATCTGGTAGGTATGTCCTGAGACTATGTACACACATTACAAGGACTGGTTTCCTTACACATGTAGTGGTTTCTTCTTAAACACTGATGATGCTACTCACCTTTATTACCATAGTCTAGTGAGTCATGAATTCACATAGGAAGTGGCAAACCTGGACTAAATCCTCTTGTCACACCAATCCATATCTCCCTCTTCCCTGGTCAGTGCCTTACCTACCAACCTACCAGGTTGGAGCATCTTTATGGAGCATCCTCCTCCCTTCCTAATGAAATTGTGCAACTGTTCAGAAAACAATTCAAGATTCAATACACCAGAGAGAAAGTAAGTGCATGTAAGAGGCACTGTTTTGGAAGCTGATGGCTACAGCACTCACTGGGCGGGGCAGCGGGGAGATGTCCTGGCTTCTAATGACCACTCCAGAGACTGCATTTATACATTAAACATCATTGAATAAAAATCTATAAACTCTGTTACCTCCACCTCCTCTTCCAACACTCATGTTTTATAAAAAAAGAACTAAACTGGGATCACTTTTAAAAAAAAAGGTCTTAGGTACCAACCTTAAAGAGAAAGTTCCATGCTGCTGATACCAGGGGATGGAGACATCTCCTTGTAGTTCTGCGCAAGATCTCCAGAGTGGCAGGACTTCAGAGAGACAATTGCCCTCCACATTTCCTAATGGCTAGCTCAAGGTAGCCTCCCTCTTCTGCATACCAGTTACTTGGGATTCCATTCTCTCCTAAGTCTGAAGTCACTCTTGTAAGAGACTTCCTCATTGTATTACTGCAATTTAGTGGCAGAGTTGAAGCCTGAACCCAAAACATGTAAATCCCAATTATGTGCTTTAAACAACATTTAAACTTGTATTTAGGGGGAAATTTTTCATAGCCAGTTCGACATATGCTCACAGAGTCTGTTGAGTGACAATGATAGAAATCTTTAGAAAATTTTATCTGTTCAATTAGAATTTTTTTTCCCCAGGAAAAATCCAGGGTTTGCAGCACAGCTTACATCTTAGAAGTGCAAAACCAGTGAGATAGAATGCCCTTCATTAAGAGAGGAAATACAAATGCAAAAATTACCATTTGCTTGCCATTAACAAATGGTACATGGGAAGCTCTACAAAACAGAATAATTAACTGCCAAAGCAATGCATTAAAACAGGGAAAATGCTAACATTTGCATAAACACTTGTTTACAAACGTTACCTAATATGTTCACATACCTGAATCTAGCTTCTTAGAGTCAAAATTAATACAGTAAAAGCTGTGTTAACTGGCATTTTACTAACCGGAATACTCTATTATACAGCATGCGCATGAAGTATTTCTTGGGCAGAGCCAGTGGGGAGAGAGAAGCGGCTCCCCTTGGTTGGCCACACAGGCACCGCCTGGCTGGCCAGATGTGGGGGAGGGAAAAGAGGGGAGGAGTTTGCATGCAGTGGCAGCGGCCGCCATCATCCACCACCCCATGCCACTGCGCATTAATTCCAATAACCAGAATTTTTAGATGCCTGGCACCCTCCTTACCCCACTCACGCCAGATAGCAAAGCTTTTACTGTATCTGTTTTTGTAGGCAAGATTCCTGGCAATACAGGCATACCTCAGAGATATTGCGGGTTTGGTTCCAGACCACTGCAATAAAGCGAGTCACACGAATCTTTTGGTTTCCCAGTGCATATAAAAGTTATGTTTACACTATACTGTAGTCTATTAAGTGTGCAATAGCATTATGTCTAAAGAAACAATGTACATACCTTAATTAAAAAATACTTTATTGCTAAAAAATGCTAACCGACGGAAAAATGGCACCGATAGACTTGCTCAACGCAGGGTTGCCACAAACCTTCAATTTGTAAAAAACGCAATATCTGCGAAGCGCAATAAAGCGAAGCGCAATAAAATGAGGTATGCCTGTACTTATTTTATTCATCTTTTTATTAGCTACAGTAAAGAGCAAACTTCAGACCTCAGCATACCACTCAGTCTTTTCAGACTACAATAAAGTAAAGCTACCATTTCCCTGAGTTCATCTCAAAACACAGCAACAAGATAAATTCAATAAAAAAATTATCAACCCCTGCACATTACCCACTCTTCCCAGAGTTCCCCTTTTGCCATTACCCATCCATACCCAACACCTATTTCCTCACAGACAAGGAAGAACAAATGAGACACTGGGGCTCTAAACAAAGAAGAAAATGCCAGTTGCCTTTTCTCTCTTATAGTGAAGGTGATTCAGCTCAGGTACCCCCAGTAACTGCTACTGCAGCAGCACATCCTGGAGAGACAGAGAATCTCTTAGTTGGTAGGTTCCAAGTCATTTGAGTTTTTACCTATCAAAATCTATCTGTAACCAAGCAGCAGCCAGCTTAGGTTATAGAGCACACTTGCAGAAAATGTGTTGCTTAACATGTAAGCTGACAAATTCTGTAAAACCTGGTGCTCATGTCTTGGTTAGGATCCAGCCTTGTAGTTCAATATTTTTTTGGCTGTAGTTTGTCACATGCCCTGTATGTTAGGGCTATACAACGCTTCAGGTGGTGATCCAATTCGGAGGAGATTCAGCCCAATTTGGTGGCTAAATATCTGAATCCAAATTAAATTAGGGGACCAATTAAAAGGTCTGAATTGATTCAAAGCTCTCTGAATCTTTGGAAAAGATTCAGAGAGCTTTAATGATTTGGGCAGTCCCCAGAGCCAGAGTTCATGCAGAGCCCCCCCATGCAGCATGGGGGGGGCAGCAGGGGGCAGCAGGGATCCCTCCACCCAGCAGCACCCACTGAGTCAGGGTGGTTTTTTTCCCAAAGTATCAGAAGCTGGGGGAGGGCAGCCATTGCCAATGTTGGGAGAGGGGCAGTAGATGGGCCTGTGATTCAGAGATTTGGCAGGAACTGAATCTCTGAATCAGATTCAGCCGAATTGATTCGGGGCAGTGATCTGAATCACTAGATCGAATCACTGTCCCCTGAATTGGGTGAATCCGAATCCAAAGCAAATACCAGGCACTTCACACAGGCCTGTTGTGCATAAACATACCCCAAAATTCCCTTGCATGCTAAACACGGTCTAACCATTTCCCACATCTCCTTTTGCCATTCAGACTACTATACCAACTATACTCCACTAAATAGCATTTTGCAGAGCACATTCCTTTTAAAGAAAAGTAGCAGAGATTAGTTCTTTTATATTAGATAAATAAAAAATATTTGCTGAAATGTATCTGTCTAATATGTTAGAACTAATTACTACCTTTTTGCTTTAAATAAGAATTAAGTGGAAGTGGCTGGACAAAGGGTAATGCTTAAATGGAGTTAAAGCCTTTAAGAGTTAGAGGAGCTGGATACTGTGATTAAACACTGGAGTCATATTCATAAAGCAACCCTTGTTAGAAAGAGGTAATGGATTTGTTGGGCAACTTCAAATGTACTATGACCATTACAAGCAGATACAAAATAGCAACCAAATTGTGAAAACTATGCAGTTTAGTAAAACCATTGGGCAGGAAGCATAAGACTGTCATCAGAGCAGCTGTTTGTAAAATGGCATTTCAATTACAAGGAACCTTTGTGATAACTTCTGTTTCAGTTAAAGAAACAGATTTTTTTTTCAAGGACTGAATTTAAAAGTGAAAAATGCTGTTCTTCAGTTGCCATAAATCACCAAAAAAAAAAAAAAAAGAAGGGGAAAAAAGTTTCAGTATTTCTGTAAAAACAAAATCATCAGAAGCAATACTTCGACTGACATTAAATATGTTATTTAATTTCAGGATTTTTTTTCAGTGGGGAAAAAGAATGTTTCCCTATTGGCTCTAGTTTTGCTTAGTCCCTTGCTTGTACTTTATCAAATTCACCCCTTTGACCATTTGCTTCATTTTGACCAGGACCTGGCAACCTATGGCTCGTGAGCCACACTAAACCAACAAAGAAATCAGGGTTATCTCATGAAGGTCTGATCTGGTTTGCATTTTACTGATAGTACACTGATCCCCCAACTGAGGGATAGCTATCAGATCCACCCCACATTTCACACTAACAGCAGGCTGATTCTCCTGCTGCCATCCCAGCATCCCTGCTCTATGCAGAGGGCTGCTCTCTTACTCCCCATCCTCCCAAGGGGTGGCTCCAGGGGGGTGCAGTGGTGCAGACTGATTTCTGCTTCACCCAAACTGTAAAACCATCTGGGAGGGGTAGCAGCATTTCTATTCAGGTAGTTCTGAGAAATTTGACTGACTTTATGGCTCATTTATCACTGTCCCAATTTTTCTTAATCTCTTTCCACTCTGCAGGTGTTAATGATCCTCTATCCTTTCTAATGGTCTTGATGTTTCAGTATTCAAACTATCCCTTCTCTGCAATTTTGCTGTCTATTAGCCATTCCTCATAATATCTCTCTTCCATTTCACAGCCCTGGAGACTGATTTTAGCTCTGGAAAAACCTCAAGTCAGGTGTGTTAATATCAATTTAGATATAAAAATGACTGACAGAGAAATATTAGAGACACTGTTAAGATGCTGCAGAAGGCTAGATTTTATATATGAAACTAAATAAGAATCATAGAGAAGTAGGGCTGCAAGGCACCTCCAGAGGTCATCCAGTCCAATCCCCTACTGTAAGAGATGGACTTTTGACTATGATGGCTACAGGACTAATGATACAATATCTTTGGGGTATTATACCTAGTTGTTTGTGGGTTTTTTAACTTTATATATACTCTAGCAAAGCATAAGACTTTAGTGCACATTAGTTATATTTGTTTTTGCTTTGCTCTTAAACTGACATATTAGTAAAGCTTCTAGTTTCTCTTTAACAGGAGAAAAAATGTGTTGTGTTATATGAGACACTGTGCCACACCATCTGGTTCCCCCTTTTAAGAATCCTAGATCCACCCATTTCAGCCTCTTCAGCAACAAATAAACCGTTCCAGATTGTAACTCCCCATGCTTTGGGGGCATTTGTGGAGCAAGAATGCAGCCCTCTTCACAAAGTAGGGACAGCTGGGGAAGCAGCAGGTGATCTGCAGTCTGTGGTAGTGGTCCAGTTGGAACCTGTGGCCTAGTTTAGCCAACTCTTGATATAGCCGATTGGGAGAGTGTTTGGATAACCCAAATGGGTTTCATTAACATACTGCTAAAAATAACTCACACAGTACAGAAGGTAAGGCATATATGAAAATACAAGACAGAAGTTTCTCACCAAACTTTTTTCTCTTTCAACCTGGGGTTACAAAGCATAGTGATAGCACTTCCAAAGTTAAGATATGCTCCTGAAACATTTGCCTGTGTAACCCTTACAGGGGAGATGTGTTGCTATGCAAAGGGGCCAGTAGTTTCAAGAAATATCCTTGTTCTGTGCAAGCCAGTCTAAACTACTTCCTTGCTGGCCCACAAAAGATATTGGTTAAATAAGACTTATCCTTCTGAACAAGATTTGGTTCTGAAAAGAAAGGGACTTTTCCTGTTCATTATTTTTTATATGCACGCACCTGGAAACCACTGCTTGAAGCTTCCTAAGATGGATTGCTCCATCAGCTCAACAAAAATTAATGTACTTACACTGCACTAATCAAAACTGCACTGATCAAAACTAATTAGGACTTTAGTTTTCCATACCTTCATTAGAAGTGCAGAAACTTCTGAAAAGTTTGATCAAGGTTTTAACATAACAGTGTAGTTATGTTGTAGCAATGAATAAGCTATGTAATTCACTAAATGTTTTACATGTTTAAAACTGTATTATATGTAATTTCATTGTCCCTAAATATCAACAATAGTTTAAAAGTAAGGCAGGGACACTGTATTTATTGCTCTGTGCAGCATCTTCCATTTCTGTGTCAGACTGTAACAGCAATCTAATGCTCCAAAGAATGTATTGATTAGGAACAATGTGGTATATAGGACTTAAACCATTATATGAATTCAACCTCCTGTCCCAATCTCCACATGGCTAAGAGAGCTATCCTGGCTGCCTGGCAGCTGCCTCCCAGCCCCGTGGAGACTGGGATGAATTCTGAACTCCTTGGGGCTGGGAGAGCTGTCTCAGCTGCCAGGTCTGGTCTCCACATGACTAGGAGGCAGCTGCCCACTAGGGCTGTGCGAAATAGCGCCATTTTGTTTCGACTTCCATTTCATCATTTTGAAGGGACAGTGTTTCATTTTGCTATATCAAAGCATTTTTCCATTTCATTTAATCAAAACTGTTTTGTTCTTTCGACGCTGTTTGGACACTTTTGGATGTTTCACCTGTAGGCTATAATGGGGAAACACAAAAATTCCTATAACTTTGTCATTTCTTTCCTTATTTGAATGAAAACATCAGGGACAGTGGCCCCTGCTGAGGCCACAAAGCCTGTCAGGTTTCAAGGAGATAGGTCCAGGGGTTTCTGGGAAACTGCACCTCAAGGTGCTGACAAGCAAAACTCATGTTGTGTGTGTTATGGCAGAGCAGGGTGAAAACACCAGGCATGGTAGCCCCTGCTGGGGCCATGAAGCCTGCACGTTTCAAGGAGATAGGTGCAGGGCTTTTGGGGAAACTACACTTTGTCATGCAGCAGGGTCCCTAGAAATGGCCATGATACCCCTAGGGCCCTGTGACTATGCCAGCTCCGCTCTGCTGGCGCCTTCTTTTCTCACCTGCCACCGCGTCTTGTTGGAAAAGTTAATAGATACAGAGGCTGCCCTTGAGCTTCACCTCAGTCACAGTCCTAATGAACCCCACTAAACCCTGTAGGCTCTTGGACCCCTTGCTGGGACTTGCTCGAAATAGATCCCTCAAAGGAACATGCTAAGCCTTATGGGCTAGATGTGTGGCTCCAGCCATCCCTTACCACACCCTATGACTTGCAGATAGTATATTGATATCGTCCCTGTAATGAAGTCTTGGTCCCACACTACCTTCTATTGTAGCTGTGCCCTCACTGGCACTGGGGTCTCTACACAAGCCTATGAACTTCACTTCATCAACCTCCTGGATACAGAAACTCAAGGACTCATTATATACATTGGAATTATGACACACTACAACCTGCTGAACATATGACTCCCCAGGTACCTCTCCACTTTTACCTGCTACATCCTCCTTCCCCCACAACCCCAGCCTGTCCCTTACCCCCTGACACCTCCATTTCCATTTTCACTGACTGGCTTTCTTGCCTGCATTGCATGCCAAACTCTGGTTTCTTTGCTAATCTTTCCATCTGGTAACAATATGCACACCAACTGTAGGTGCTTCCTCAGCCTGACGAAAGGTTTTTCAACCCAAAAGCTGGCATCCCAGGCAGCTAAGCTGAGCTCACCTGGATCCTCACATCTCCACTGCAACCAGCAAGCCTCAGACCTGTCAAAGATGAGATGGGTCTGGGGTCTCCCCTGCTAGGACTGTGCATGCATGTGGTGGCTGGAGGTTATAAGGTGCCTCCTACCCAGCTTTCACAGGGAGGTCCTTGGTCCTGGCATTTCTTGGGGGATGTCATGCTGCTGGCAGTCCTGCCAGGCCTCCCAACCCTGGCAGGGTGCAGCTTTAGTGGTCATGCCAAGGACCTGGGGCCTCCTCCTTCCCCACAGCTGCTGTCCATATATTCAAGTTCATCCTGAAACAGAAGCTCAGCAGGCACACGTTCTTCCCCTGCTGGCTAGTGATACAGTGAGTGCCTCCTCCAGCTCTGAGAGTGGGGCATTAAATGGCTGTGAAACCCAAGGGTAAAATAAAAGAAGGAAGTCCGGACAGATTAAACAGGATGGCACTCACTCCATCTGCACATGGAGCTTAGGGAACTTCAGGAGTGGGAGGTTCACCTTCAGGAACACTAGCTGCTCCACCAAATGAGGATCCAAGTAGGTACGGCAGGGTGTCACTATGTCACCAGCAATACTGAACACCCTCTCGCTTGGAGCACTGGTTGGTGGACAGGACAGGTGCTCCTGGGCAATCATGGCTAGATCTGACCGCATTTGGATGATGGCTTGCCCAGTAGGCCAAGGGGTTGCACAGCAGCAGTTCCACATCCTTGGCAAGATAGGCAGTCACCAAGGCCTGACCACTACCTGCCTGATGGTGGGGTCTGGTGCCTCTGGACCCTACCATGGAAGCCATGCCCTTGTCCCACATTGGCAGTATCTGTGGTGGAGGAGGAGACTGGCTGGTGGATGGAGTGCTGGCATGGGACATTAGATCCCCCTCTTCCACATCCCCCTGCCTGTGCCCTTCTGCCTCCTGGACTCTGTTCACCAGCATGTCCATCCAGTAATCCAGGGTTTTGCTGCTGCGTATGCTCCCCTTCAACCCTCAGGTCATACATGGTGGCCAGCATGGTGGCCAGCACATGGACCATACAAAGAATCAAGCTATTTTCATTTCAGCCGCCTCACCAATGCCTGCACATCTGGTGACAGCGGCTTGCCCCAGCCAGGAACACTGATCCTGTGGAAGTTCTCCATTTGGTTCTGAAGTTCCCTCACTATAGGGATCACCTGGTTAAGGAGGGCATCACCAGCACTGAGAGTCTCAGTGGCCTCTAGGAAGGGCTTGAGGACCACCAAGATCTGGGAGATGGTATCCAACACCATGTTAAGGGGCCCACTGATCACAATCTCCCCAAGGAAGGCCATCTCATGGATTACCTTCTGTTGCTCCAGCAGCCTGTCGAGCATCAGGTATGTGGATTTCCACCAAGTCTCCACATCCTGCATGATTTTGTGCTGTGGGCTGCTCAGCTCTGCCTGTTTGTCCTGCAGTATCTTGCCCCCCCTTGATGCTCCAGTGGAAGTAGCCTTCCACCTTCCTGCATTTTTAAATGAGCCGGCTGATAGTGGGAGTGATGGCACCATCACTGAGAGCCCTGTCCCCCTCCAAGGCATCCCTGACTGTGAGGTGGAATTTATGTGCTACACAGAGGATGCCAACAAAGTTGGCATTCTGCACCACCTTGACCATATTGGCCTTGTTGTCGATGACCATGAACCCACGGGTGAGCTTGCCCTGCCCCATGAGCTACCCCTGCACCATGCAGTTCATGGCCACCATGATCTCCCTTGCTGTGTAGGAGTCATCCATCACTTCTACTTGAAGGAGAATTCACCAATGCCCTGACTGATCGCACCAGTGCCCTGTGAGACAGAGGTAGGTGTGATCTCCATCCTGGCTGCTCCAGATGTCTGAGGTGAAGTGAAAAGCTACCTGCAGCCCTGCCTTATGCAGCTTCTCCCTCAAGTACTCCCTGCATGCCTCATACAGGGAGGGTACCACCGTCCTGCTGAAGTTGGTGTGTGCCCATACTTGCTAGAATAGGCCCATGAGTGCTGAACCCTGGCCACTCAACAAAGGAGAAGGGCTGGCTATCCAGAGCAAGCATCTCCTCAATGCTCCAGGTGACCGTTCTCGCCTTGGGACCATACCCTTGTATGCCTGCCTTTGCCCCACTGTTCCAGGGTGGCCTGCCTCTGGTTTGGGGGGTGGGGGCTTTCAAGTGAGAGGGGTACTTCTTTTTGGACACACTCCCATTGGTGCCAGGCTAGGGAGGAGCAAGGGAAAGGGAGGAGGGGGGTGCCTGCAGAGATACATCAGCATCCCCATGGTGCTTATGTGTTTCATTCCCTTGCCCTGACTGGTTTTGGCTTGGCAGTGCGGTCAGATAGTATATGTGGGATCATCTGCCAGCTCAAAATGATCCCAGACCACAGTACCTCCTCGCATCTGGTTGCAGGTGCATGTGTGGATGCTGCCTTTTCCCCCTCCTCATCAGGCAGAGGCACAGAAACAGGAGGAGTGGACTCAGCTGAGCCACTTGCCTCCACAGCCTCTACCTCAGCCTCCTCCGAAGTGCCTTCTGGGGAAGGAAACCTGGCTCTAGGGGAAACTTGAGGAGTGATGAGTACAAACTGAGATGATTCTCCCTCCTTCCCCAGAATTTCCAGCTCATCCTCCAGCTCCAGCTCATCCTCCAGCTCTTCCTCTGGCACTGTAAGGCTCAGGCTGGGGATTGAAATGGGGGTGGAGGAGATCATCTTGGTGGTGCTGCTTGTTTTCATGGTGGTGGTGGGGTTATGGGTGGTACTACTGGAGGGGATGCAGACTCAGGCAGTAGCACCACTGCCTTCTCCTTGCTGCCAGTAGAACCAGAAGCCTCTTGCCTACTACTTGTAGGAAAGCGGCTGCATCTCAGTTTGGGTGGGAGGGACTAACATCTCTCTCTGTACCCCCTATTCCACCCCTCCCTGAAGGCTTGCCAGCTGCCTTTCCAGCATGCTTTACTGTGTGTTTGGTGTGCTAGAAAATCTGTGTGTTCTTCTGTAATTTAATATATATTTATGTGATATATGTAGATAATTGTATGTATGGATTTATATAATGTATATATGTACAGGAAACCTACGGCATTTGCGGGTTCAGCATTCGCAGTTTCAAATATTTGCAAATGCTGAACCCACTTTTTAAATACACTTTAACATGTGCTTGCTGCTGCTGGGCTCCTGCTGCTGCTGCCAGGCTCCCACCACTGCCACTGGAGCCACGTCCCTCACCGCTTCCAGGAGCACTGTATTCATGAATGCAGTGCCCTATTCACAGATTTCTCCATTTGCAGGGATCACGGGAATGTATCCCCCATGAATGGCAGGGGGAATGGCCTGTATGTATGTACTAAATACAATACATAAATGTATGTATGTGTTCATGCATAAACTGTATATTATAATATTATAATATGTGTTTCCCTGCACAGTGAATGGAATGCACACTGAGAGAAAGCACAGATTTCTTTTCTGGGGGAAAAGAATCAAAATAGACTAACAAAACAAAAAGAGGATTTTGGGGGAGGAATAAATTGGAAGGAATGAATATAATAAGGGTATTAGGAAAGGGAAAGGTATTGGAACCCACTTGCTAGGAATAGACTAGCAAGTAGGAAGTGATAGCCTTTCTGATGCTGCTGAGCTGCTGGAAGACACATCTCAGTAAGCTGATCACAAGTTCAAACAATGCTTTTTATGCTGTTTTTCCATCCCTTCCTCAGAGCACTGGGATTGGAAGGGACCTCTGGGAAGGATCACAGTCACTAGCCAGCTACACATGTCAATAGCAAAGCACTTCTCCACTCTTCCCCCTCCCTCTCCTTAGTTTTTGTTTAGCTGCAAGCAAGCCCAGCTTTGAAACTTGAAAAGTTTCAAAACTTTCTAAATGAGTTGAGTGCCCTCATTTTGTTTCAAAGCTGTTTTGAAATATTTCGTTTCATTTTGATTTTGCTGTTAAAAGCTTGGAATCCGTTGAAACAGCTTCAAAATGAAACACCTGGTGAATTTCACATAGCCCTTCTGCCCACCCAGCCAGGACAGTTCCTGCCCCTCCCCAAGGCCAGCCTGATCTCCCCTCAGCTGGGACGGAGCTGCCTGCCAAGCTAGGACCACTTCCCACAGCCCTCAGAGCTTGGAGCTAAACCCCTGTATGCCCTGCCAGCCTGCACTGGCACCTAGAGGAGTCTGGAGCTCCTCCTGGCTGCTGCTGGGGCACAGATCCTGGCAGGAACAGCCCTGGACTGGGCTGCTCTTCTGGGGCTCAGTTTTCTCCTGACAGGGTTGCACATGCACTGGGGAGCACTTTAATAAATCTTAATTTTCTGTGCAGAAAATTCAGGCAAATTAATTACACATGTAGACATGTCCACTATGATCTAAACTTGTTTTCCATTGAGTTACCAGCATTTACATTATTTGTATTTGTCTGTGCAAAGCCATGTACTGGGGCTCATCTGATATTTCTGTCTCAAATATTCTCAGGTAAAACTGTGAGACTTAGTAAGCTTTGAAACCTGTACACTTTGGATGCCTTAAAAAGTGTAACTGCTCCTCCCTAGTAAGTGTTCACTTGAGATGTTATAAAAAAATGAGGCGATTCATTGAGCCAAAAATGTAGAAACTGTTGAAGGCGTCTTCAAATTCTTCTTCACCTGTTTTAGTCTCCCCAATTTTCACTGTATGCAACTTCTAGATGGGTACTTTTACATGTACTCTGGGGGTGGGAGGGGCAGTATTTTAATTACAGCAGCTCTGAAAGTGCTGCAGCATCTCTTGTATCACCATCCCCATGCACAGTGCCTCTTAGATCAGTATCCCTGTGCTTCAAAATGGCAGCAGGG
>NW_017728913.1:8718947-8792721 GCF_001723895.1 Crocodylus porosus
GGAAGACACATCTCAGTAAGCTGATCACAAGTTCAAACAATGCTTTTTATGCTGTTTTTCCATCCCTTCCTCAGAGCACTGGGATTGGAAGGGACCTCTGGGAAGGATCACAGTCACTAGCCAGCTACACATGTCAATAGCAAAGCACTTCTCCACTCTTCCCCCTCCCTCTCCTTAGTTTTTGTTTAGCTGCAAGCAAGCCCAGCTTTGAAACTTGAAAAGTTTCAAAACTTTCTAAATGAGTTGAGTGCCCTCATTTTGTTTCAAAGCTGTTTTGAAATATTTCGTTTCATTTTGATTTTGCTGTTAAAAGCTTGGAATCCGTTGAAACAGCTTCAAAATGAAACACCTGGTGAATTTCACATAGCCCTTCTGCCCACCCAGCCAGGACAGTTCCTGCCCCTCCCCAAGGCCAGCCTGATCTCCCCTCAGCTGGGACGGAGCTGCCTGCCAAGCTAGGACCACTTCCCACAGCCCTCAGAGCTTGGAGCTAAACCCCTGTATGCCCTGCCAGCCTGCACTGGCACCTAGAGGAGTCTGGAGCTCCTCCTGGCTGCTGCTGGGGCACAGATCCTGGCAGGAACAGCCCTGGACTGGGCTGCTCTTCTGGGGCTCAGTTTTCTCCTGACAGGGTTGCACATGCACTGGGGAGCACTTTAATAAATCTTAATTTTCTGTGCAGAAAATTCAGGCAAATTAATTACACATGTAGACATGTCCACTATGATCTAAACTTGTTTTCCATTGAGTTACCAGCATTTACATTATTTGTATTTGTCTGTGCAAAGCCATGTACTGGGGCTCATCTGATATTTCTGTCTCAAATATTCTCAGGTAAAACTGTGAGACTTAGTAAGCTTTGAAACCTGTACACTTTGGATGCCTTAAAAAGTGTAACTGCTCCTCCCTAGTAAGTGTTCACTTGAGATGTTATAAAAAAATGAGGCGATTCATTGAGCCAAAAATGTAGAAACTGTTGAAGGCGTCTTCAAATTCTTCTTCACCTGTTTTAGTCTCCCCAATTTTCACTGTATGCAACTTCTAGATGGGTACTTTTACATGTACTCTGGGGGTGGGAGGGGCAGTATTTTAATTACAGCAGCTCTGAAAGTGCTGCAGCATCTCTTGTATCACCATCCCCATGCACAGTGCCTCTTAGATCAGTATCCCTGTGCTTCAAAATGGCAGCAGGGATGCTTGAACTAAAACTCGTTCAATGAGCTTTAGTTCAAGTGCCCCTGCCACCATTTCGAAGCATGGGGACACTGATACATGAGATGTAGAGGCTGGCTGGAGCACGTTAATTGCCACGTGCTGTAGTTACAGCACATTGGAGCAGCCTCCAGACTCATGAACATGCACCCAATGAGACCAAGGGCTTCACACACTTTTGCCCAGTAATGGGTACTTTTCTTCATGGAGCTATGGCACTTTGTGTCTTACAGTCTGAGTTGTTCTTTCTAGGTTCCAGTCATTATATAAGCTGTTATCAGGGACTCAGTTAGTCTAAACTTGCAATACTGTCTCTTAAGCCTCAAATTCATCTCAATTTCTTCTATAGTTTAACCTTCCTTTTGTACCCTATGATGAAAAAAACACTCATATGCTTCATTTCTATGTGAAGTACAGTAGCCCTCACAATTCTGTAAAACAATTTCATTGTTTGCCTCCTTTGCCTGAGTTAACTGACATTTTTTTAAACACATCCCGTGCTAAAGAACTGATCACTGATTAGAATAGGTCACCCTTGTGCATGTCTTCATTTTTAATGGTATCTCTTGCTTATGAATTTGGGTAAAGTGCTGTTTAAAGTTTATCCAGCTGTCTTATTTCCAGAGAGTATCAGCTCTGGTGAATTTGACTGTTGCTTTTCTTCACTTAAGATAGTTGCAGCAAGGGAAGTTTAGGTTAGATATTAGGGAAAAAATTCCCACTAGGAGGGTAGTAAAACACTGGAACAGGTTGCCCAGAGAAGTTGTGGAGTCTCCATCCCTGGAGATGTTTAAAACCTGTTTAAAGCCTTAGCTGGAATGATATTGTTGGGGGTGATCCTGCTTTGAGCAGGAGGTTGGACTAGATGACCTCTTGAGGTCCCTCTTCCAACCTTAATTTTCTATGATTCTATGATACTTTTAGAAGTTATTTTTCCTCCTAGTACAATGTGGCATTCAGTAATCACTCTGAGAGGAGATGCTGATATCTGCTCCATTCAGTGTCATGGTTCTGGATAATCTCTTCCCCATCACACGAAAAACTATATTGCAAAACCCAAGCCTCTTCAATACAAATCCAAACCCCTTGCCTATTTGCAGACTATCTACCTATATTTCTACAGATTGTTTACTTATCTGAGGAATGGCTTTTCTGGAGCAAAATAGAGGCTCTGTGTTAGGAGATAGTATTTTTTCTGTTTTATGACCATATGTTTCCAAAGCCCTTCCAAAGAGACAAAGAGTTTTCAACTATACAAACATTTACCTCAGGACTACTTGAACAAATTCATATTCACAAGAGAATCTGTGGCACACTTTACATTCTCTTTGCAAACACTTTTGCCAAATCAATGTGTCTCTATAAACATTCTTGGAAGGCAGTTAAAGATGTTCTGAATATCATCAAAACAAATTATAGGTATTTGAGCGAGTGGCTGCAATTACATTTTTTACAATTCACGTATGTTATAAATTGTAAAAAAAAGAGGATCTTTTCAGAGCACAAATATAAAAAGATTAACCCCAGAAAAATAGGTTTGAATTATAATAGAATAGATTCTTGAGCATATTCTGGAGACAAATATGAGGCTATGGGGACAGATCATCTCAAGTCCTATTTAAGCACTTAAACCAGGCAAAGCAGAATACCCAGAATCCAGAATACTCCCATTCCAATGGCGTGTGACGGAGCAGTCATTTAATGCTCAGCTCCCTGGGGTGGAGAGAGCAGTTTGAGACCAGCCAGCAGGGAAGAAACAACTCCCTGCTGAGCTCTGGATCCAGGAACATCCCAGAGGTAAGGGTGAAACTATGGGGAAGAAGGAGGCCTCATTGGTCCTGGGCATGACCTGAAACTGCAACCTGCTGGGGAAGGGTGTCCTGGCAGAGACCCTGACAGGGGGCCAGGCATGGCTGCGGCCATGGCTGCAGCCTCACAAGGTATAAGGGCCAGGGGTTTAGGGCCAGGCATGGCTGCAGCCACCTGAGCCCCATGGGGTAGAAAACCCCAGAGGAGCCCAAGTGAGGGGAATTGAGGGCTAGGGGCCCAGTATGCATTTGTTTGTTTTTTTGTGTAAGGAAAGACCCAGTGTAAACCACCGAAGGAAATATCTGCGAGGCATGGGATATGTAATGGGTGGTTGAAGCATGTAAACACTGCCCCATTACTACTGGGGTAGTTGGAGAACAGCCTTCTGCCCATTTAATCTCTTAATTAGATAACAACAAGGCATGGCAGGTGAGCAGGGTGGGCAGTTTGCCCAGAGACAGGGGCAGGCCAGTGCTAACACCGGGCCTGAGGCTGTTCTTGTCACAATCAGGTACCTGCATTAATTCTGAGATGACATTTTAGACTGCAAAGATCCCCCTGTGTCTAAACTTAGGCTTCCCCTCATGTATGAAAACACCCCAATTCATTCCCATCTAAGGTCCATCACAATCCAAATACGAGGCAAAGCCATTTAAACTATGTGTGAGACCACAAAAGGGGCATGAGCCAATCAGCATCCTCAGAACTTTTCCAATGCACATCAGCAGCTAAGACAGCAGTAAGAAGTAAGGCATCCACAAATCCAAATGCAGCAGTAGGACTCAATCTGACTTCATAACCTAGTAGTTAAAGCAGCAGCTGAGGAGGTGGGGATACCCTAAACCTAACTAAAACCTACAACTCCCACTTCCCAGAGGAGTGTCCCAACTACCAAGCTATAAAATAACTCTTCTAGATAGAAAACTCACTGTTACTTCAGTTGAACTTGGACCACTGTGTAACCAAGAATGCAAGAATTATGGGTCTGGAAGGGGAGCAAACAAAAAGGATCTTAACTCGGTAGCCTACTGGTTTGGCACTCAGCTCTGAGGGGGAAGCCCTGGGTCATGATTGCTCCTGGAAAAGGATTACTTGTGTTTTTTTATCCAACAACTATCAAATATGCATAAACAGTCCTAGGAGCAGAAACCAGAAGCAAGGTCTTTTTTCTACCATCTGAATGATTTAAGCATCAATGAGTCAGCATGTGCATAATCACCGAACCATGTGATAGCATCCTCAGTGGCCATGTGCAGCTCCTGTAGTTCACCACTTAACTTATTCAGCTGGCAATCACCAACAATACATGACATGGTGTGTGTTTTGCCACAGCTACAGTTTCAGTTGTTATGAAAACCCCAGTGATGGAGGTTGGCCCATCACAGTGATGGAGTTTAAGCAGCGATAGAATTTTGCTCTCTAACACTTGCTCTGCTCCTGGTCTTATGATTGCTGTATTCTTGGCTGAATAGTGTTCCACCTTCAACCAGAATCTTGAGTGTTCTCCCCACAAACTATTATGTAGTCTGAAGTGTAAGGCAATCTTTTGTGGGAGATACCAGTTTGAATCCCTTCAGACTGACGATGGTCTAATACTTCAAATTTTTGCCCTGTGGGGTCAGGCCAACTCTCAGCATCTCAATATTGTGCTGTTATACAGGAGGGTGTGACACAACTGAACATATACAAACACGCAAATCAATTAGGTGCATACACACACACACTACCAGCTCAGGCACATACACATCCAAACCAGCCTAGACACATGCATACCTATTACCAATTCAAGCACATACACTATACACACCAAAAGTTAGACCCATATGACTAATTTGTATATCATGCACATAATGACACATATATATACATACACACACACTCACCAGTTCACACACATACAACCCACCTACACATACACACAGGTAAGTTCCTAACTTGGATGATACAGTGTGTATGTGTGTGGTTGGGGTACCTGGGGGAAGGTTAAGGTGAGAGAGAGAGAGAGAGTTAAAGTGTAAGGAGTGAAAGTTGCCAGAACCAGGATTAGAACCAGTGGGCTACAGAGAAGCTGACTGAGGAATTGAGGTTTGGGTTTAATTAAGGTAGACTGGGGCTGGAAACTGAGACAGAGAGCTGAGATATTGGGAGGGTGGGCAGATAAGTGGTGGCAAGGAGGAGACAGCCAGGAAAGAAACTGAGGCAGAAACCTGGTTGCTCAGGGGAAAAGGAAAAGGCAGTGGGGATAAGATAGTGGCAAAGAAACAGAGGGTTTGGAGGCAGAGAGAAGTTCAGAACAGGTGTTGGAGGTGGCAGTGAGCCAGAAGCAGGAGAGGGAGAAATGAGACAGAAGTTAGACAGGCAAGAAGCAGAGATTAGAGCAGGGCCAAATCATAGTAAAGCAAAACCCAACTTAGGGGTCCAAATAACAGTTTTATTAAACAGACAACACACTACACAGCCCCATGAAGTTATTGGTACACGTACACACACACACACGGACTCACAATGGCAGCAGAAGAAAGAGACTCAGTGGAAGGGTTGGAGTCCAGGTAGGGAAGAGATGCGGAGTCCAAGCCCTTGGTTGAATGAGGGGGGCGGGGGAGCGGGGTTGGGATAGCTACCTATCCAGGCTGGAAAAGCGTCCTTGTCCAGTAGGTATTGTCCAGAGGGGGGTCGCCAGCAGGGCCTCTGGGTGGATAGATGGTGTGGCATGGTGCTGGTTCAGATGGAGAGGGTGTCCCAAAGAATCAGTCTTCACTACCCCTTTTTATAGGGGCAAACCTTGTGTGACCCTAGTGACAGAAGGCATGCCCAGGCAAGGGCCAGCCCCTGGTGTACTGAGCATGTATGCTCCATGCAGGGATGTGCAGTTTCGGGTATCTGTAATGGTGAGGTACAATGGTAGAGTTGCTGGTTCTGCAGGGTCTCTTGTCTTTCAAATGCTGGGTTCTTGTCTCTGTTCCTAGGTGAGGTCCGTGGTTCCTGGATGAATCAATGCAAGGTGATGGCCTGGTTGTTACAGGCCATTCAGTAGAGGCCTGCAACCATTGTATTTCAATCATTCCCAATCACTCTCATTCAACTGAGAACCAATTTACATGGGAGGGGTACATGAATTATACAGTTGCAACACAGGGGATGGGGACACAAGATGGAGGCTTGACATAAACTTGACATGACTTACGCTAACTTACATATATAGACCTAAAACAGTAATCACACAATGTAAAAGCAGTACAAACATAATAATTATCACTTATAAAACAGTGGCTATCAATATTAAAATAGCAGGGAACTTATGTGCAAAGAGGGGAGAGAAAAATAAAACTACCTAAAATAAAATGTTAAAGCTTATCCTACATCTTAGCTTACTTATACTTATCTATAGAGAATAGAGAGGGAGAGAAAAAGTCAGAAATGGTTGGGGAAGGGGAGGGAATGCATTTTAAAATAAATAAAAAAAGAAAAACTGGGGGTTTTGCTACAAAATCTCCCACAGTGTGGCAGGTGAATTAACAACTGAATTATTACATGAGCCCTGCTCTTGGAATGAGACTTTCCACTTTGGATTCTGAGTAGATAGAGGAACTTAACATGCATTGACAGAAAGCGGCCAAGACTAGGGACAGAAATTTCATACAAACCATTATAAGTGATTGGAAACTGGTTCAAGGTTCAAACCTGTAACACAACAGAAGTTCAGTACATATAAACCGTTCCAAAATGTGCAAAAGTGTTTTAAGATAAACCTGGATGGATGCAGAATCAGATTTAACTGATTTTGGTTAAATAGGTTTATTGAACTTCTATCCAAGATCCTCTCCAGATACAAGTTAATGCACAGTCGCCTGGCATCCCAGGATGATTTGCACCTTCCTCCTCTCAGGATGGTTGAGCTAGCCTTGGCCCAAACTGTGTGCTCCAGCTGAGCAAGGAGGTATTCTCTAGCTTCTGGCCTATGCAACTGCAGACATTCTGCTGCATTTCCAGAATCAAAGTGAATGTCTATTCACTTGCTTATCTGTTTAATCTATGCAGTTTAGCCTAAACTGTGAAGATTGAATTGATTCAGCCTCCAGCTTTTTGACTGTCTGTACTTAGCAGAGGAGGAAGTGGAAAGTAGATGTACCTCTGTGCTTAATGCTGCCTCTAAGCAAATTTATGCTCAGCAGGTGCTTTCTAAAGTGCCCTTCAGAGACAAGTAATTCTCCTCACTGGTTGTATATAGAGTTCAGGAGCCTAACCCCTGTTGCTTTGAAGTGACTTCTTATAGCCAGGCACCCAATTTTTAGGCATGATGAAACCTAAACTGGAGGCACATAAAGGCCCAATCCAGATTCTGTCTCATAATCTTGGCTGCTGTAAATCAGCCAGGAGTGGCACTGAAGGGTGCTGGGGGGTGAGAGCTATAACCAACCCAAAATTTGCCTTAGCCCCGCCCCCTTAGACACCCCTCCCATAGCCACCTCTATCCAAGCCCCCTGCTACCACTGCCCACCCTGCACAGCTGAGTCTACCCCACTCCCGCCTGCAGCCTGCAGAGGTGCAGTGCTCCTGGCCGAGGCCAGAACGATCTGTTTGCATACAGCATGTATTTTTATTCTCCTTTTGCAGATAACATAGATAAAACATGTGTTTAAGTGGGTATAGTTTTAAAAAAAAGAATAAGTATGTTTGGCCAGAAGATGTATAGTTCAGCAACACCATTTTCTGTCCAGCCTCTTGAGCGCCCCCCTCCATCCCCACCGGGAATAAGCTAGTGACACCCCTGAAATCAGCATAGTTTTTGTGTTTCAGTCACCTACCTCATTAGACACTGACAAATGCAAAGTTCTGAACATTTTTTAAAAATGAAAACAAGTCAGAAACTGGTATGTTGTGGAAATTTTAAGAATCCAAAATCTCTTACTTCTTTAGTCAGAGAGAAATTCCATTCAGTCTTGCAGGGCTTGCTGGCATTCAAGCAGCAAGTTATGTTGGGTAGTTCACTTGACTCAGTCATAGAAAAATGGAACTTATTCATGCTTTTATGAAATGATAAATTATCAGCTGGCACAAACTTCTTCAAAGAATGTGAACTGATAGAAATGTAAAGCTGGCTTTCATAAGGAGCCATATGAAGAAGCAATACTATGCTGACTAATTGACATTCTGAAACTGCTTGGTAATGAAGATCATCTGAAAGAGTCATAAGTGCCATCTTTAACTTTCCATGAGCCTGATGAAGGGCAGGTGAGCCCGAAAGCTAACAGAAAAATGTAACTTTTTTTGCAATTCCTCAGTTGGTTTAATAAAAGGTATCATATCTCTGAACCAAGAGTTCTAGATTTTTGCATTTCTTTTTGTCTCAGACCAACACAGCTACCAAATGCATCCCTGAAATATGGAAGATGCTAAATTTTAGCTGATTTGGGATTATAAACTTCATTGCTGAACAACTAAAAAGATTTCTACACCTTCCAGCTTTTCTGCCATCTGACACCAACAGGGAAGGAATCCTGTTTGATCTGCACAACAAAGAGCACCTCACAAAGACACTCATATGGACCCAAAGGGACATATTTCCAGTTTCATCTTCCTCTGTGCAAAAATGAAGTTTGTTTCCTACAGATGGGGACTTGTTACCATCTTTAACTTTCCATGAGCCTGACAAAGGGTGTGTGAGCCCAAAAGCTTGCAGAAAAATAATATTTGTTTTGCAATTTCGCACTTAGTCTAATAAAAGGCATCATCTCTGACCCAAGAGTTCTAGATTTCTGTATTTATTATAAGTGTCAATGGGCACATCTACATGTGTAAAAGGTCTGGGAGCAGTTCACTCTTGAGTAAACTACTCAAGAGTAAATGCTCCCAGGCATGAGTGCTAGCCCAGGGGTCAGTAGACAGCTGTCCCCTGGTGGGGACTTGCACATTTCTCCCTGCACTCAGAAGCTGCCTGTTGTCAGTGTGCACTCTGCCACTAGAGCCCAGGCTGGGAAAATGTCCCCCTACCCTAGCAGGGAGCTCTCAGCCCCTAGTCTGCAATTGCAGGGCGGGCAGTGGGAGATCCTTATCTCCCAGTCCAAGCCCCGTGGTTGTGGGACCTGGGTTGGGAGATCCTTCTCTCCCAGTGCTGTGGAGCTAGTGCTGAAGGATCTCCCAACTCAGGTCCCACAACCATGGGGATCAGGCTGGGAGATAAGGATCTCCCCATGGTGGCCCCACAGTCACAGAGCTGGTGCTGGGAGAGAAGGATCTCCTAGCCCAGGCCCTGTGACCACAAGACTTGGGCTTGGAGATAAGGATCTCCCAGCATAGGCCCCAGGATTGCAGAGCTGGCACTGGGAGATGAGGATCTTCCAGCCCAGGTCCTGCAACCACAGAGCTGGTAGTGGGAGATAAGAATATCCCAGCACAGGCTTCACAACTGCAGAGCTGGTGCTGGGAGAGAAGGATCTCCCAGCCTGAGTCCTGCAACCATGGGATGCAGACTGGGAGATAAGGAGTTCCCAGTGCCAGCTCTGTGATGGCAAAGCTGGTGCTGGGAAATAAGGATTTTCTAGCCTGGGTCCCACAACTGTGGGGATCAGGCTGGGAGATAAGAACCATGGAGCTGGTGCTGGGAGAAACTGATCTCCCAATCCAGGCCCTGCAACCACAGAGCAGGGGCTGGGAGTTCTCTGCTGCCAGAGTAGGGGGACATTGTCTCTGCTCAGGCTCCAGTGGCAGAGCCTGCCCCGGCAGCAGGCAGCTCCCCTGGGCAGGTAGCAAATTTACTAGTGATTAGAGCTAATTACTGTGCAGCAAGTGTCTGCACCTATAGAGGTAGATGCTTACTACACAGTAATTTGCTGTACTGCACAGTAAAGTGTCTCATGTAGACATGCTCATGCTTTGGCAATCTGCTCAGTCACTGAAGACAGGTGCTATAAAGCTAGCTGAAAATTTCTTCTGCTGGATGGAGCCTACTGACTACTGAAAGTCAGTAAGGCAGGGACAGAAGCTACTAAGAAAAGCTGGCTGGAATATGTAGTGTTGGGGGAAGAGGTTATCTTTTAACTACAGAGTTTGCTTCGTACCTCACTGGGATTTAGCTGACATGAAAATACTGCTTCCTTTAAGGTTACTGTTTAGAGAAATTTTAGGGGTTTCTTTATACCTCCTGTGTTTAGTTTTCCTTGTTTCCACTAATGTTAGGGTCAGACTACATGTTGAGACAATCATACAGGGAACTAAGGCTTCACTTCTTCCTCTGAAGAGCATAAGCCTAGTGCTGAATAAAGTCTTTACTCTCCATGTGTTCCCCACCATGAACTGGAAGGCAGAGTGGGTAAGGAACAAGATGGACTTTAGTGTCCAGTAACAACAATGCATGTTGGCTAATGTAACAAGACTGAGTGAAAGGGAAGAAGTAAGAATCACAAGTTACATGCCCCAAGAACAATCTGGGAAGAAACCTATATCAATTCAAAATTCAACAGCTCTTAATCCTAGCAGATTGGACTGGGATAAAGGCATATTTCATCTTTATCTCAGTTTAGGGTTTATGTCCCTGACCCTGTTCGTAAAGTGACAGAAGCAACTGTTTCCTCATGTGAATATTCTGGTTCACACTGGTTAACAGAGCAAATCTGTTATAGAAGGAATGCACCAAAGGTAAGTAAATTGAGCACAGGATGTATTTCTATTGGATATTGTCAATATTGACAGCTGGTAGATGATTAGGGTGTCCTTGTGCTTGGTTGGCACATTGCTCGGCTGGGCAATAGGACAGAAGTGTTTTGCTACAGTGAGGGCTGGTCTGTAACAATTTCAAAACCTAAGCTATTAACTTGCTAAAGCAATATCCTAAAATGGAAAAGTACTTCATGATCCATATTTATTTTCTATCAGCATCTCTCTCATCAAAGGGATACATATATCCTTATTCATTGTTTAGCATACAGATATACTTTGTTATATGCATAGTTGCATTGACTTTAACATCATTGCTTACATTCGTTGGGAAACACAGAATTCTCATTAATTTGAGAATGAAGAATATCCTTTTAGTACCGGTAAAATTCTTCCCATGAGGTCTAAACCCTCCTGCAGATTCTATGGAAAATGCTCCCTAGAGAGATATGTAGTGTGCTTTGTGGCATGAGAAGTAAAAAGATATTGTATTTTCTTGCATATACCATAACCTAGAATAAGATGTGCATCCTGCTTTTGAAAGGCTGGGTGAATCATTTTCTATGATTCTATTAGGAAGGGACATCAGGAGGTCATCTATTCCAACCCCCTGCTCAAAGCAGGACCATCCCCAACCATATCATCCCAGCCAGGGCTTTGTTGAGCCGAATGAAAAACCTCCAGGAATGAAGATTCCACCACCTCCCTAGGTAACCTGTTCCAATGCTTCACTCCCCTCCTAGTGAGAGAGTTTTTCCCAATATCCAACCTAAACCTCCCTTGCTGCAACTTGAGATAATTGCTCCTTGTTTTGTTATCTGTCACCACTAAGAACAGTCTAGCTCCATCCTCTTTAGAACCATCATTCAGATAGTTAAAGGCTACTATCAGATTCCTCCTTAGTCTTTTCCAGACTAAATAATCACAGTTCCCTCAGCCTCTCATAAATCATGTGCCCCAGCCCCCTATTGATTTTAATGACTTCTACTGGGCTTTCTCCAGCTTGTCCACATGCTTTCCATAGTGGGTAGCCCAAAACTGGACACAGTACTCCAGACGTGGCCTCACCAGTGCAGAACAGAGGGGATGAATTACTTTCCTTGATCACTGGCAACACTTCTACTAATGCAGCCCAGTATGCTGTTAACCTTCTTGGTAACAAGCATATGCTGGCTCAAATCCAGCTTATTGTCCACTGTAACCCCCAGGTCCTTTTCAAGAGAGCTGCTGCTTAGCCAGTTGATCCCAAGCCTGTAGCAGCGCATGGCATTTTCCATCCTAAATTCAGGACTTTGCACTTGTCCTTGTTGAAGCTCATGAGATTTCTTTTGGCCCAATCCTCCAATTTGTCTTGGTTACTCGGAATTCTAGTCCTACCCTCCAGACCTACCCTTTTTTGAAAAAAAAAATCTCTTTCCCTGTAATAAGTAAGCAGCAGCAGCTAGAGCCCAACCCTTCTCATTGTTCTGCTCCCTGTAGATCCCATGCAGACTTTATTTTTGCTTTCACTCAGTAAAAGCTTAAGTGGTAGAAAATGCTGTTATCTTATATACTCTCATGCACATTACTCCAATTTCTAGCAGCTGGTTTTAGGAGGGAAAAAAAGTGAATGTGGTGTGCAAGAAAATGATGATATAATCTTAGCTGGTTCTGAAGGGCAATCACAGACTGAGAGATATGTTTCATTGCAGCCCCATTGAATACAGGCAGGAATTGGTAAAAATGCAATGCATCAAAAAACCCACTATCCCAACAGGAACATTCTCCACAAGGAGATTTTACACGATATACCTGGAGCCCTTCTTAGTAAGTTCAAACAGGCCTGTTTGTTTACTTGTTGATTAAATTCCAAGCTCACAGCCAATACTATTCCCAATAAAATAAAAATCGAAAGTTCCCAGGGACTTACCTAGCAGCAGATTAAAACCTCACCTTCATATGTGAAAACTAAATTATATTATTTCAAATTTGTGTATGAATAACTAATAATGAAGATCTTAGCAACAGAAAAAATAGATATTTTTCTAATAAAGAACACAACATCTCTTCTACTTTCATATCTCTATTCACCCTTCAAAGCTTATATACATAAACATTATATTTGTCTATAAACACTACACTAAAACTCAGAGGAGTTATAGATGGAAAATAGCTTCAGTAACAGGTTGCCATTTTACAGTCACTCTTCTAACTGTAGTAGGTGTATTGCTAAGGTTTAGCAATGATTCCCACTAATGAGAACTAACACTGAGATTAGATAAAGTGACAAAAATGATGGTGGGATCATTATTTCAAGGTTCTTTCCTCTAAGTCCTAAAAGCAATTTATTTTTGGACTAAAGTTAGGGCATTTGATATCCAGTTTAAAAGAAATTAAAAAAAAATATGAGTAAAACCAACAACCAAAACAAGATGAGTAAAACCAACATTTCCAACTATTAAATCACATGGAAGCCTTTAGTAATGAGTAAAGCTAATGTTCATACTTCAATATCTTCTGGGGTAGAAACATATGGAGAAAAGCTGTAAAGAATATAAATCAAATCTAAAGATTCTAGGCCAAAGACCTTCATTTTTCATGAAATGAAGATTAAAATCACTGAGCAAATAATGTCTGTCTGTGGGCCTAGAAGTGTCAGCTAAACTAGGAAATGTGTCTTTTTTTTTTCTACAGGCAACCTATAAATAATGATGCTTTTTTAACAGAAGAAAGAGAGCTGTAAGTGGGTATGGTTCAGATCCTCAGCTCATCTAAATCAGGGAACACCATTAAGGCCCAACTGATGCTACACAAGGACCTGGCTCAAGGAATATTATTTAATTAAAAGACTGTCCATTAAATAGTTAATGTATTAGCTGGCTCAGATATTCAGAAATGTATGGAATCATTACAAATATTTTGCATGTACTTAAAATTGGGTCATATGTCATTCTTTAATAGCCACAGCAAGTGGGTTCAAACTATTTCAAATTTAGTACATTTTTGCATAGATGGCATTCTGAATATATTGCTATTAAATTTTGATATACAATTAAACATTTTGAAAAAGCATTTCTTTTAAACTGATAACCCTGTTTTTAAACGTTTCCTGTAAATCCATTAGGCTTACATAGCCAAACATTTACAGGTGTTGTGAATATGAAGTGGAGGCAGGAGGTTACAGACAAGATTTGTATTAAAAGGACTTCAAATAAACACTGCATCAGGTATCTTAAATGCTTTCCCAGAAGATCATGTATAGCAATAAATTAATTACTTAAAACAAACTTAATTAATGATTAACCAATGAGCTGTATGAGGTATCATATTTTTCAGCAGAATACAAATTATTAGTAAAATAGATAGAGTCCCCTAGAATATATTTTTTGTTTTTAATAAAATTCCTCAAATTTTCACATAAAAAAGAGACCAAGATGTTTAAAAGCACCAGTAAAGATCATACACCACATTGTTGCTTAAAGACTTCTAAGCAATGCTGGAGCTATTCAGAACACATAACAGAGTAATAACTTTGAGGCAAATATGGCAAAAGTACTTGCAGATTATCTCAACAAGAAAAGATTATAATATTATAAAGGCCTAAGTCTGTCTGTCCTTCTTTAATGCTTTATTCACGCTCCGATTGGCTGACAAACAGAAAATCAGAGTGTGAACAAGCATTAAAATAGGAGCTGGTGGCAGTGGAGTACTGCCATGATGGTGGGGACACAGGGGATGGGGGTGTCACCCCCCGCCCCTGGTCCTTGGAGATGGGGGCAATGAAGTAGATGGAATGGGGGGGAGGCCAGCTGACTTTGCACCCCTCTGCCCTGCTTCTTACAGGTGGTGACCATAGAGTGGAGGGAGGGTTGAGGCCACCAAAGCTGGCCTTGGCCTGCCCCTCCCCACTTTTGTCATCACTGCCCGCAGGGCCTGACGCAGGATGACAAAATGGTGGTGGGGGAAATAGCAGGCGTGCTGTGGCAGTGGCAATTAGGGAAGGGGAGGAGTGGGCCCGGGCCCAATGTGGGGGAGGAACCTGGCCCAAGGAAGAGAAGAAGCTGGGCCACAGTGGTGGGGGGAGCAGTGGGCCTGAGCTGACCCGGCGCTGGCAGGTTTGGAACCGACATTGTGGGGGAGGAGCAGTGGGACCAGGCCTGAGGGGGAGAGAAGCCATCTCACCGTGGCGGTGATAGGGGAGCAGCAAGTACGGCCCAATGCGGCAGCAGCTGGGAGAGGAGAGAAGCGGACCTCCTCCCGTCTTACACCCCCCTCCCCCGCTTCAGTTCCGAGCCCGGTCCTCCCATCCCCCTGCCGCTGCTGCTGGGTCAGCCCAGGCCCACTGCTCTCCTGCCATGGCAGCCTGGCTTCTCCCCAGCCTCGGGCCTGGTTCTTCCCTTTCCCCATGACCACCGCTGCAAGCGGGGGAGCGGACCTGATGCAGGGGGGCAGCTGTCCTGGCCTGACACAGCAGTGCCTAGGTGAGGGAAAGAGAAGGCCTCCTCTCCCACAGTGGGCCCAGACCTACTCCTTCCCCACCCCTTCCCCCATGTTGGCTTCAAACCCCCTCCTCCCATCCCCCCACCGCCGCCAGGTCAGCTCAGGCCCACCGCTCCCCCTACCCTGGCCGTGGCAGCCCGGCTTCTCCTCACCCTCAGGCCCAGTCCTCCCCTGGATCTGGCCTAGGCCCAGTCCTCCCCTCCCCCCACTGCTGCTGTTGGGGGGGGGGAATGGGCCCAGATCCCAAGCAGCAGGAGGGAAGGGAGGAGCAGACTGGGGGCTCCATCCCTGCTCCCCCTCCCCATTATTCTTGAAGGGCAATTAGATAGTCATATAATATTAAGCAAAAGGAAATGAAAGGAAGGGTCAAGACAATTGTCCTCAGATAATGGAAGACACAACTGCAATATCATAGAAATCATATTTAACAGCTGCTGCTGCTGGATTTGCAGCAGGGCTCAGGATCCCTGCAAAGGCAGAGTGGGAAAGTTTTGTAGAAAGTTGTTGCTTGCAAGAGGATATCAATGTTTTTGTTTGGCTCCTGAGGCAGAAGAGTGGAAGTAACTCAGCCCCAGAGACTCAGCCAGGCTCAGAGAAGGGAAGGCACCCTGGGCCCACATTGCTCAGGAAGGAACAACCCTGCAGCCTGCCTGTGAGGGCACCTGCCCTTAGTGATGGGGAGAAGACAACCTTATATTCATTTTTCCTTCTGTGAGTCAGAGGGACCCATGTGAAGGAAAAAGGGTGGTAAGGTAGACTTGTCTATGAGGGCAGGGTTTTGATCTGGGAAGACTCTGGGGAGGGTTAACTGAGAACCAGCCTGGGGCCGGGTGGGTGATAAACTAAAGGTTGTTTCAGTTATCAGCACAAGGGGCCATGTCTGGAAATTGGATAAAGGTGCTTTTGGGGAGTAGGGACAGTGTGTGTTTCTTTGCAAATACCACAGACAGCTGGAGCAGAGGAGAGCTGCTCTTCCCCATGCAGGCTCTAGCAGAAAGCAGGACTTTCTGAAGCAGCAGCACCAGCCATGACTACTGTGTTGCCAGCATGAAGGAGAGCTGATGTTATTGTTAACCCTGTGTGCTCCAGCTGAAATTCACTACAGTCTTAAGGTTTAAGCTTACTGAGGGTGTCTTTGATTCAGTTTGTACAGAGTGTTTTAGTGCATTGATACCTGCCTTCAACAATTGGATTATTGATAACCTGTTCTGCCATTAACCTCATTCATATGTTGACTATTTTGTAAATAATAAACTGTGTAAATAGTTAAATTGTATATACTCCATTGTGAGGGGAACCCACAAAAAAGCACTCCATGGAGAGGTGGCCCCAGCCTTTGGGGTTGGGATGTTGATCTAAGCTATTTGATATCCCAGGATGCTGAATCCGGACATGGCTGTGGGTAGCACCATGGCTAGTGTTATACATAGAAATTAAGGGATGAAAGGGACCTAGAAAAATCACTGAGTCCAACCCTCCTTCTCTGGGCAGGAATACTGCTGAGATCAAATGATCCCAGCAAGGGGTATGTCCAGTCTCCTCTTGAAGACTTCCAAGTTTGGGGATTGAACGACCTCCTTTGGCTTGGAGCACTGGCATTTCTGTTTGCAATATTTACAAACAGAAAACTTAATTATTTCTAGAATGTTTGTGTATGTATATAATATAAGAAACTGACAACCATATACACTGTCTAACATTCTCCATTACAAAAGAATCTTAAGGCTTTCATTGGGTAGTCCCAGCACCTACATTGTCTGCAACAGGCCTTTGAAGGGAGGGAAGAGGGAAAGCCCTCAGGTTAGAGAAGTACTATCTTTTGTCTTATTTTCAGGTTTTTCTGAGATATATTCTTTTACGGATCACTACACAGCATGAAGGATTTATAAAACAGGTTGCTAATACTGTCTAGACTTGCCATCCTGGGAGATTAACATATATGTTAATAAGGCCTTAGATTCAAAAGCCAAGAAAGTTCATCTCTCTATTTGCTATCTCTCTTGAAGCTTTTCACAACTAATTTATGGTATAATTCTACACAGTATATTAGAAACCTGATTGTTGCCCTACATGGCAAAATGGAGGCTATCACAGCTCAGCCACTGACTTAAGTAGTCTCCCATCACAAGATTAAGATAGCTGTTCCAGTGACCACATTTTGTGATCACATTTATTTGTCAACTCACCAAATTCCAAAGTGTATTAAAGAACAGATGCAAGAGGCAAGGGTTTTTTGGGAGTGATATCTTTTATTGGACAAGATGCCTGGTTAAAGTAAAGTTAGACAAGGAAGTGTTCAAATGCAAGACACATTCTTTCTGCAAGATGAGAAATCCAGGGTCCGGTAGATAGCTTTGACCTTAGATAGACCGATCATCAAATAGTGCTTTCTTTCCCATACCCAAATAGGTATTCTGATACCTTACAAAGGGTGGCGGGGGGAGGGTGGAACTCAGACCCTGAGGGTAGAAAGAAAAGGTTAATATAAAAACAAGATGAAACAAATTCCTCCACACCTGTGCTGAGGCCACATTATGAACTAGTCAGCCTCCACTGAAGCTGCCACATTACCATAACATCTTTTAATCAATCTGAAAGCCTACAGAACAAATGAGTAGGAAATGTTGTGAGGAAATATCAGCCTATTTGGTTGAAAAGATCACATACAGTCAGGGAGGTTTCTGAATGAAACTACTCCTCTTTCCCAAATAATGGTAGCCTGTTATACTGCATTCTCTCAGATTAGTACATCTATGAATTAAGATCTAGATGCTCTAAAGGGCTAGGGACAGAAGTTACACATAAACCAGTTTAAGTGATCAGAAACTGGTTTACACCTGTAACAGAATATAAGTTCAATGCACATAAACAAGTTTCAAAATGGCCAAAACTGATTTAAGATAAACCTGGTTGAATCACACTTAACTGATTTGGGTCAAACCAGTTTATGTGACTTCTGTCCCAGACTTCTTTCCGGTTTAAATTAAATCAGAGTCACCCCAGCATCCCAGCATGCTTTTCATCCCTGGGCTGGGTTGTGCTATATGCTCCAGACAGTGGGGCTGGTCCCACTCCTCTGCTCTCTAGCCAAAGCAGGGGCAGGGGCAGTGACATGACCAGAAGTGGACTGGGCATGGCCCCCTGAGGCAAAGGGAGCAGGAAGGGGGTTTATTCCCCACTGCCTCCCCTCTCCCACCAGGGGACTGCAGCCAGGGTCTGCCTGTCCAGGGTGTAGCAGCCTGTCAAGCATTCCCCCCTCACTGCTTGAGCAGCAGTGGGGGTCTGTGATCAGTCCCCCACCCCATCCACAGCCTAGAGCAAACAGGGAGAGGGAGGTGGATTCTTCATCCCCTGTCCTACTGGCAGCCCAAGTCCACCTGGCTTGGGTAGAGCATCCCCTGTCAGCCATTCCCACCCTCCCTACTCCAGCAGCAGGGGAGGGAACATGGCTAGAGCTGGGCAGCATAGCCCTGCCATCTGCCTGCCTCAGCAGAGGCTGGAGATGGAGCTGTGGGCTGGGCCAGGCTGGCCTGTAGGTGCTTGTGAGGGTAGACACAGAGGGGCCATGCCAGGCTAGGCCACCAGGGCCAGGCCCTTCCCAGCAGGCTGTAGCTCAGGCTGAGGCTCCAGGGCTGTGTGCCCAGATTGCTCCCAGCTCCCCATGCCCAAGCTGGGTGGGGCTGTCATGGAGCTGGCCTGGGCTGGGGCAAGGCCATTCCCAGCTGACTGCAGCTCCATGACAGCCTGGCCCAGCATCACAGATGGAGGCTGGCCAGGCAGTGGGCTGCCCAGGCTAGCTCAGAGGCACCAGTGAGCTCCAAGCCTGGCAGCTGCCTGCCACAGCCCCTACCATGCCCCCTGTCCTGTGCAAGACCCGGCAGCCACAGCTGCACCACAGGCTGTGGGCTGGCCGGGGCCAGATGGGCTGTTCTGCCCACTTCATCACCAGCTGCTGCTACCACAGTCGCTACTACTTCATCTACAGAAGCTACTACTGATGCCCCTGCCCTGCCCCTGCTGCACCACTCTAGGTGGGTGGGTGGGAAGCTTCAGCTCCATAGCTTCTGCCCAGCCCCTCCAGGCTTCCCTCTCCCCCTCCAGGCACTGCCTGGCTGGGGTCCCCAGTGGCCAGGGTGGGGCTTTAAACCATGCCACAATCATACTTAGCAGCTTGGTGGGGCCTGGCCACACCCCCTAGACCAGTTTCTCTCCAACCTTGTGGCTCCTGAGGAAGGGAAGGGAGGGCTGCTCTAGTGCCCCCTGGCTTCTAGCTTGAGCCACTGCAGTCATGTGCCTGCATTTCCAGAATCAAAAGTGAATGTCTGTTCACCTGCAAAGCAGTTCAATCTTTGCAGGTTAGACTAACCTGTAAAGATTAAATCAATTCAGGCTCTGGCTTTTTGAATGTCTGTCCCTAGCCAAGGAGTCCTGATCCCAAACTGGGGAATCCAAATGAAGTCTGTCATGGCTTCTAAAAGAGTCATGAGCAACTGGTATTACTCATGAACAAAACAGCTGCCTCATTCAGGGAAGGAGCTGTTAGCTAATGCTAACACTATATTTTTAGGTTGTTAAATAATAGTCTATGTATTTACTTTGACTTTGAATGATGATCAGAATAAACACCTGTATTATAGTAAATTGTGGACCATAATCTTATGAGTTTGAATGCTGAACAGACCTAACTAAAGGGTGCACCTTTCATTTTACAATATATTTTTTAAACCTTGAGTCAAGGTGTTGGGGTTTTTTTGAAACTGCCATAGCTGATTTATATGTTTTGCATTTTTATGTCTCTGTTTTTAAGATGCTTAGAAGGATACCACTTATGATGATGTAGGCATCTAGTACTTTGGTATTTTTGTACTTCTGCTTTTAAGACAAGCAGGGGAGGCGCAACAGAATTCTATAGTTTCACTATGTGTGAAACTGTATCCTGAAGTTTCTGTGTTTTACTTATTGCAATACTGCAACAGATCAAGGATTGGTATCATCCTATACATCTCTCATTGGCTATGGTCTTTATAGTCCTAACAAACAACTAATAAAGCCATGTTGGGTTGGCCTTCCACGCCTTTCCTCACATTAGAACTGACTAACAATCAACAGTGAGAACAAGGTTATTGGCAAGGGCTCAGCATTGCATTATTGTGGCTGTGTTGGATCTGTTTCAAAGGCAAGTGTGTGAAGAGTGGGCATAGCATGCTTTGCTGCAATGTTCGCTAGCATGCTCCTCAAGCTAAGAAGACATGCTGTATGTGAACCTGTCAGATGAAGTAGAATTAAGTGCCAGCAACATGGCAATGACACATGCAGCTTTACCTGTACTTTACTACATATTATTAGGGCTGTGCAAAACAGCACCATTTCATTTCAACTTCCTTTTTGCCATTTTGACAGGACAGTGTTTCATTTAGAGTTTCATTTTGTTTCAAAAGCACTGTTCCATTTCATTTCGTCAAAACGGTTTCGTTCTTTCAATGCCGTTTCGACGTTTTGCACATAGGCAATCATAGGGAAGCACAAAACTGCCTATAATATTTTGTAATATTTTGTCAGATTTAAATAAAAACAGCATAGATGGTATCCCCTTCTTAAGGCATGAGGTCTATTAAGTGTCAAGGAGATGGGTGCAGGGGTTTCCAGGAAACTGTGCCTCAAGCTGCTGACAAGCAAAACTTGTCCCACATGTATGTGTTAAGGCACAGCAGGGTGAAAACTGCAGACATGGTAGCCCCTGCTGAGGCCATGAGGTCTGCCAGGTTTCAAGGAGATAGGTGCAGGTGGTTCTGGGAAACTGCACCTCAAGCTGCTGATAAGTGTGTTAAGGCATGCCCTCGCTGGTACTGGGGCCTCTACATGACATAGTAGTGTGCCCCAGTGAGGCCTCCTCCTCCCCTACAGCCTCATCTTAGTCCACCACTTTAAATAACAACAGGTAATAATAACTTAGTGAATGTAATAGTAAGAGCTTTGCTAAGAGCAAGAGTTTTGCACGCTGTGCTAATAGCAAAAGTTTTGCATGCTGATTCCTTAGAGGGCCGGTGAAGCGGCACATAGCCTCCTGCTCTGTGAGTGTCACCAAGCCATGAACCTAGATAGTAGAATGTTGTGATACAGTGGAATGTAGTAAACACCAGGTGCGTTGGATCACAGCTCATCCCCATTTTCCTATCTTGACATAACGTTGTTTACTTCAGACTATATAAGCTGTATATGCTTGGGTTGCTATGGGTTCCTCCACTTTGGCAAGACTTCCAACTTGCACGGAGCCCCGGCACAGGCTATCACATCCCCAGGATCGGAACATTCCAGGGACAGGGGAACCATGCGGGGTAGCGGCTGCTGCCTAAGGCTAATGTGAGGTGACCATCCTCTCTGCTCTGTTCTATCACCTGCTTCTGTGGGTATCCTTAAATAAAGCTTTGCAATGGTGAAAACAACTTTATGTCCTTTGTTCAAACGTGGGGAATCTTCTGAACCCAGGAGTTCATTCTAAGGCAGTGAGAAGCACAGTAGCACCAGCAGCATCTCAGGCAGCCAAACTAACAGAGCTTTTCTTTCCGCTCCTGCAGGAGCTTCTTCTCCAGCAGCTGCCAGGGAACTCTCCCTGCCAGCCCCACACCTGGGGCTTGGATGTGCCTTCCAGTCAGCTGACTGGGGGCAGGTGCTAGGACATGGCACTGGCAGACAAAGTTCTTTGGGTCAATCTAATCTGGTATCTTTTAGCAGACCAACTGAATAGTTACAGAAGTATATCTTAGCAAGGTTTTAGGTTGAAAAACCCTTCGTCAGGCTGAAGAACCTGCAGATGGCGTGTGCTGTTCCTGGATGGAAGCAATAGTAAAGAAGACAGAGAAATGCTGGCAAGAAAGCCAGTAAGTGAAAATAGAAGTGGAGGCATCAAGGGATGAGGGATAGGCTGGGGTGAAGGGGAAAGAGGATGTAGCAGTACCGATAAAAGTGGAGAGGTACCTGGGGAGTCAGATGTCTGGCAGGTTGTAGTGTTGGAATTCCAATGTCTAGATTGAGTCCAAGGGTTTCTGTACCTAGGAGGTTGATGAAGTGCAGTTCATAGGATCGTCTGTAAAAAGTGGTTTGTAAATTCAAACAAACACTGAACCTCGCTAACCTCATCACCAGAAGCTAACTTCCTATGGCCCAAAATACACTGAATGGATCTAGGACATGCCATGACAAGACACAAAACTAGTATGGAGATATTTTCACAATACAATATATCGCTCTATCAGGTAGAAAATAGGTGGAGACACCAAGCAACAACTGTACACCAGAATGAGTGCATACTGAAAAATTTATCAAAGACAAGAACAGAATATCACCTGTCTACAATCTCTCAGACCTGATCCTAAAAGAGAATTTACAAACTACTTTGTGTTAATTAGGCAGGAAGCTGCCCATTTTTTTTGTACCCCAATGCCAGGGGTATTATCTGCAGCTGCAAAACCTCCCCTACACCATAGCCCATGTCTCGCAGATGGTGTGTAAGTTTTTGATAACTCCGGTCGCACACTGGACTGCACTCTTCCCCCTCTCGGGTGATGCCCGCCCCCTTGGGACCTTTGACCACACAGGCCATGGTCTCACCTCCAAGGCCAGTTAGCACCCCAGGCCCTTGGCTTTGGGCATCCCTCGCGGTTGGCCCCTGGCCCTTTTGACACTTCTGGTCCTGGCCCCAGCATTGACCAATCAAGGGTGCCTCAAAACAGGCTTCTAAGCATCTAGCCCACACTCTCTAACACAGGTCCACCTTCTCAGGCTCTACTACGGGGTTACCCACCTGGTTGTGGGAGCTGGGGTTATTAAGGTGCCCTGACCCACCTTTCACTGGTGTGATAGCTGGTCTGGCATTTCTTGGGGGCTCCCACACCAATAGGAGCCCCACCAGGCCACCCATCCCTGGCAGAGTGCAGTTTTAGGTCATGCCCAGGACCAAGAGCCTCCTTGCCATCCCCATAAGCTCTTGCCCTTACATCCTAGGTTTTCCTGGAGCAGCAGAGCTTAGCGAGGAGATGTTTCTTCCCTTTTGGCTGGTCACAAACTGCTCCCCTTCATCACAGAGAGCTGGGCATTAAATGGCCACCCTCATCAGGCACCTGCTCTGTCCCTGGCCTAGCCCTTAAAGTAGCAGGCACCAACAGTGCCCCAATACAGTTTCAAAACTTTCAAAACATTTTGACTGCCCTTGTTTCCTTTCGAGGCTGGTTCAAAGCCCTTCATTTCATTTCAGTTTCACTGTTTCAAGCTTGAAATGAGTTGAAACAGTGTTGAAATGAAAGAGCTGGTGAAATTTCAAACAGCTCTACATATTATCATACCACTATCACCAAGCTGGCCTGGTGTTTGGGTAAGGTCAGCTTATGAATAAAGAAGTGTTTGCTGAAGCTGAATCTGAAGCAAGACAGAAGTGATTCTAGTGGGTAAAGGAAAGCACACTGAAGAATTTGCTACCACAATGCAGTCTGAATGTATGTGATCCTCCTATCCAAAAATCCTCTCAAGACATTAACTAGAAGGCTTTCAGTTGCTACAATGATGAGTATGGCATAAGAAAAGAATGTTGAAATTCATAATTCCCCTACTTCCCAGAATTCCTGAGGAAAACTCTGACAGCATACTGAAATCTCTGAACACTCTGAAGCCAATCTTATTCAGCTGCCAAAGCAACAGCAAGACATGCAGCACTGAGAATACCTGGGGTTCCCAGAGCAACCTGTCGGGATAAGGGGCAGGGAGACAGCCAGGCTTGTTGCCTTCTTCTCACTCCCCAATTATACTCTTAGGACCCAAACACGGTCCCGTTAACTTAGTTGTCTCACTGGGGACATCACAAGGTTCTTCATCTGGTCCAAAATTAGACTTCCTCTTAACACTTATTAAACTGTTCTTGTTGTGTCAGGGGCCCATAACACTTTTAAGATAAGAACCATCTCCTGCTTCTAATGTCATGGTTATCTGTGATGCAAGGCTCAAGATTCAAGCTTTAAGCTCTGCTGCTGATGCCTGATATGAAAGTTGTTATAACTGTACACAATAGCAATTAATTTTAATCATTTTCCCTTGATAAAAACTATATGGAAAGAATGATATAAATCTAATAAATAAATAGTTTGGAAATCAAAACCAAATTGTCATGCTTTGCAAGTACAGCAGGGGTAGGTTTCCTATTGACATTCATCTAAAATAAACTGCTATTTTGTGACCACCTAATAGAATATGGAATGCATTTATTTTCAATGGCCACGTCTACATGAGCAGCAGACTGTGCGGTAACCGGCATTACTGTGCAGTACTATCGTCGCATTTTTTCTGACGCTACTGACCAGTAGCAACAAACTAAAGCAGTGTAGTTCATTGCTGCTGCACAGTAGTGTCTCATGTAGATGTGCCCAGTCTTCAAGATGGTATTGTTAGATTGCCCTTTCTTTAAGCCTGACAAGACCCCAGCCTGCAATTCTTGAAGAATTAAGTTCTTTGGTGAATGAGAAAAAAAACATTAGCATAATCTTCCATTCCCTCTTTCAAAACTTTTTATACTATAGAATGCGTCTCTGGAAGATAGTGTAAAATCTGTGATTAGGACAAAACCATTATATAGGTTCTAAATTATGCAGAATTTTAAACATAATTGGAAATGAGTGCCATCAGGTATACTACCACCACACATACACACACACACACACACACACACACACACACGTAGCAGAAGCAATTTTCTAAACAATTATTTCAGAATGGTGGAACTGTTCTTCTTCAAGCTAATTACCATAAACAAGTGCAAGTGTATGTCTTTCATTTTAGCCTAGTTTAATCCATTGACATGTACAGAGTTACATTAAGGATTAATTTATGTGCACAAAATAAAACCACTTAAGTAATATGGAACTCTTTATTTCTTGTAGACTTCGTCTACACTTCAAAAAGAAAAAATTATGGTCAGCATAATTCTGTTGGTTGGCAGAGTCCTTTAAAAAATCGTATTTCTGACAGGCTGTTCTGGCAGGAACTCTAATGTAAAGTTTTATGCCAGAAAAAATGCCCTTTTGTCACAATAGCTTATTCTGTTTGAATCAACTGATGTAAGTTGTACGAGCAACTGAACTTTTATGTCAGTATGGCTAGAGAAAGAAGTTACACATAATTTGGTGTAACTGATCAGAAACTGGTTCAATTCCATAACAACAGATGTTCAGTGCACATAAACTGCTTTCAAAAAGATTGAAACCAGTTTAAGATAAACCTGGATGGATGAAGTATCAGATTTAACTGATTTAGGTTAAATCGGTTTATAGAATTTCTGTCCCAGATCCTCTCCAGGTTTAAGTCAATGCACAGTCCCCAAGCATCCCAGGATGCTTTGCACCTTCCCTGCAACTCTCCCACAGTATGGGTGAGCTAGCTTTGGCCCAAGTTATCTGCTCCAGCGGAGCAGGGACGCATGCTGTAGTGTCCCCCAACTTCTGGCCTGGGTCACTGCAGGCATGTGGCTGCATTTTCCAGAATCAAAAGTGAATGTTTGTTCATTTGCTTATCAGATCAATCTATACAGCTCAGACTAATCTGCGAAGACTGAACTGATTCAGCCTCAGGCTTTTGATTGTCTGTACTTATCCTATAAGTTACATCTCCACTACCGACAGATCTACTGATGTAGTTATGTTGGTAAACTCTTCTAATTGTAGATAAGCCCTTTAAAAATATAAAGAACTTTAGAAATCATAGAAAATTTGGGTTGGAAGGGACCCCCTTGTGGCAACTTGAATGTTGCTCCTTGATCTATCATCTGTCACCACTGAAAACAGTCTACCTCCATCATCTTTCACACTTTCCTTCAGGTAGTTGAAGGCTGCTATTAAATCCCCTCTCAGTCTCCTCTTCTCCAAACTAAATAAGTCTAGTTCCCACAGCCTCTCTTCATAAGTCACTTGCCTCAGCCCCCTCACCATTTTTGTCACCCTCTGCTAGGCTTTTCAATTTGTCCACATCCTTTCTGTAGTAGGGGACTCAAAATTGAATGCAGTACTCCAGATGTGCCCTCACCAGTGCTAAATAGAGAGGAATAATCACTTCCCTTGACCTGCTAGCAACACACCTAACAACACAGCCCAAAATGCCATTAGCTGTCTTTGCAACAAGGGAACACTGTTGGCTCATATTCAGCTTATTGTCCACTGTAACCCCCAGGTCCTTTTCTGCAGAGCTGCTGCCCAGCCAGTCAACCCCAGCCTGCACCGGTGCATGGAGTTGTTCCATCTTAAGTGCAGGACTTTGCACTTGTCCTTATTGAACCTCATGAGATTTCTTTTGTCCCAATCCTCCAATTTGTGTAGGTCACTCTGAATCCTATACCTACCCTCCAGCATATCTATGACTGCCCCCAGCTTGGTGTCATCTGCAGACTTGTTGAGGGTGCACTCTATGCCATCTTTCAGGTCACTGATGAAGACATTGAACAAAACTAGCCCCAGAACTGACTGCTGGGGCACTCCACTTTATACTGGCTGCCAACTAGACATTGAGCTGTTAATTATTACCCTCTGAGCCAGATGCTTCAGCCGATTTTCTATCCACCTTACATTCCAGTCATCTAGCCCATACTTCCTTAGCTTGCCTGTGAGAATGTTGTGGGAGACTGCATCAAAAGCCTTATTAAAATCAAGGTATAACACATGCACTAGTCTTCCCACATCCACAGAGCCAGTCATCTCATCACAGAAGGCAATCAGGTTGGTCAGGCACAACTTGCCATTGGTGAATCCATGCTGATTGTTCCTAATCACCTTTTTCTCCTCCAAGTGATTAGAAGTGGATTTCTTGAAGATCTGCTCAATGATTTTTCCAGGGACTGAGGTGAGGCTGACTGGTCTGTAGTTCCCTGAATCCTCCTTTTTTTCTTTCTTAAATATGGGCACTGTTTGCCCTTCTCCAATCATCCAGGACCTCTCCTGATTGCCATGAGTTTTCAAAGATGATGGCTAGTGGCTCCGCAATCTCATCAGGTAACTCCCTCAGCACCTTGGGTCCATCCCATCCAGCCCCATGGCCTTGTATTTGTCCAGCTTTTTTAAATAGTCCCTAACCTGTTCTTTTACCACTGAGGGTTGCTCACCTCCTCCCCAAATTGTTCTGCCTGGTACAGTAGTCTGGGAGTTGACCTTGCCTGTGAAGACTGAGGCAAAAAAGGCATTGAACATTTCAGCCTTTTCTGCACTTTCTGTCACAAGGTTGCCTCCCCCATTCAGTAAGGGACCCACACTTTTCCTAATCCTCCCTTTGCTACCAACATACTTTTATAACCCTTCTTCTTACCCTTCAGATCCCTTGCTAGCTGCAATTCCAGTTGCACTTTAGCCTTCTGACTTCATCCCTGCATAACCAACCAATACTCTTATACTTGTCTGTGGTAGGGCACTGTTGGTGCCTGACACTTTAAAGGCCAAGTCAAGCAGCCAGGAGGTGCTTGATTGCAGCAGCCACTTTGGAACCATGGCTGCCTATATAAACAAAGAAGTTTGCTGCTAGCAGCCAAGCAGGAAACATTGCCTGGATGAGCTGCTGTGTGAGGACATCTACAGGTAGGAGCAGGAGACTCTTGGTCATGGGAATGACCTAAAACTGCACCCTGCTGGGAGTGGGTGGACTCCCAGGGGTGCAGGAGCCTCCAGGAAAATACCACACCAGTTACCAGCCTGGTAGAAGGTGGGTTGGAGTGCCTCAATAACCCCTAACCCCCACATCACTGTGGGTAGCAGTTGGGGCGAGGCACGGCTAAGGCCACCTGAGCCCCCACCAGGGAGGGAAGCCCTGTAGCTCCAGTGAAGGGGTAGATATGTTGAGCCCCAATGAGAGGGAAACCAGAGGGCTGGGAGCCTGGTGTGTGTGAGAGTTTGTGTAGAGTTGTGCTAGGAAGGACCAGGGCAAGCTTGGCACTGGTCAGGTAATTGGCTGGCTACTACCCTAGTAAGGGTTGCAGAAGAGGCCCAAAAGACAGTATGAGAGGGAGCAAGGCAGTATAAGTTCTTGATGTGTGAAAGAGACCTTATGAGAGGTGGTGGAGCATGAAAGGAGGGCAGTATGAATGCATGTGTCTGAGGCCTGACAATGAGGGCTAAGCTTGGTCTGGCTGTAGGCTGGGAAAATTGGGTCACCTGGATGCCTTCAGTGAGGCTTGGGATGTGGTGTAGGAGAGGAATGGAGCTGCAGATAGCGGCCCTTGGCATGGGGGCAAGAATGGGGAGCCTCCCACCTAAATTAGAATCAATTAAGAAACAGCAAGGCATGGCAGGAGAGTGAGGCGGGTGGTCGGCCAGAAACAGGTGGGTGGTCCAATGGTGGACTAGCTCCAGGAAGGCCCCGTTACCTTGTCCCTAGTTGTTTGTCTAAGTTTCCACTTATAAAATTCCTTTCTGTGATTTAGTTTACTGAGTTTCCTTCTATGCTAAGCTGATATTCTGCCATACTTGTTAGTCTTCCTGCTTATTGGGTTGGCTTGTTCCTGCGTTCTTAGTAAGCCTTCTTTAAAATACAGCCAGGTCTCCTGTACTTCTCACACTGGCTTCCCATGGGATCCTGCCCATGAGTTCCTTGAGTGAGTTGAAGTCTGATTTTTCTGAAGTCCAGGGTCCTTACTTTGCTGCTTTCCATCCTTCCTTTCTTCAGGATCCTGAACTCAATCATCTCATGGTCACTGCTGCCCAGGTTACAATCCACTATTACATTCCCCACCAATACATCCCTGTTTGTGAACAGCATGTTAAGAAGAGTCCCTGCCCCGCCCGGCCCCCCCCGAGAATCAGGGCTTGTGATTGCAAAATTTCCACTAGCTGTTTGAAGAAAGCCTCATCTACCACTTCCTCCTGGTCTGGTGGTCTATAAGCACAGACCCACTACAACATCACTCTTGTTGCTCTCCCCTCTGACCTTAACCCAAAGACTTTCAATAGGTCTATCTCCAGTTCTATACTGAAGCTTTGAGCAATCATATGGCTCTTTTACATAAAGTACAACTACTCCTCCTCTCCTCCCCTGCCTGTCCTTCCTGAACAGTTTGTACCAATCCATGACAGTGTTCCAGTCATGCAAGCCATCTCACCAAGTCTCTGTTATTCCGATCATGTCATAGTTCTGGGACTGTGCAAGGATTTCCAATTCTTCCTGCATGTTTTTCAGGCTCCAGGCATTTGTGTACAGGCACCTGAGGTAACTAGTAGATTGCCCTGATTTCTCAGGAAGTATGAGTCCACTTCCTTGTTCCCTCTCCCGCTTGCTCTTGCTCCCAGGTCTCCTGATTCCCCACTTACCTCAGGGCTTTGGTCTCCATCCCCTGGCAAACCTAGTTTAAAGCCCTCCTCACTAGGTTAGCAAGCCTGTCTGCAAAGATGCTCTTCCCTCTCTTTGTCAGGTGGATTCTGTTCCTTCCCAGCAATCCTTCTTCTTGGAACAGATTAAATTAAACTTTATGATTAAATAAATCAATATGATAGGCATGTTGTCAAATATACTATTAATTGTCTGACATGCATTAATAATGATCAGTATTATAATGTTTACAAACTATCTACCTAGAAGTATGCATTTCTTTGGTTTGTAAAAGTGAAGTTTGTTTTCTTTCAAGATTTTCCCTAAGGCCACAAACTTCCCTCTGGGGTATATCACATATAGCTAGTCTGATTTCAGGTAAATTATCCAGAATTTAAACAAGGCCTTTTCAATCATCTTACACTAGCTCAGCTGAGCTGTCCCAATTGAGACATATACACTTTGCCTGTCAAAATGTACTCTAAAACACAAAGAAAGTTTGTATTGAATTTGCTGCAGTGTCTCTACTCAGGCTGCATAAAACACATAATAATCAGGGTTACAACACAGCTGCTCTGACTTCAACTTTCTTGTCAACAGGGTCTTCTTCTGATTCCAGCTGACTCACTTGATTGCCATGCACATACACTAGACATGATTTATGGACAATGTTTTTTTTGCCTATCTACCATCAAAACCTGGCAAGCCACATTTACCTGCCAAAACACAAAGTCATTTGATTATATTGTGAAAGCTTTAGAAACTAAGGTTCAGAACAGTATAAATGGAAAGAGTTTCCATGTTTGCATTACATCTGTCAGCTCCTCTGGGATCCCTCCTGTGTGTATATATTTCATATATATTTCTTTCTCTAGTGATGCATGTTTTTCCAGGAAAAGAGCTCATGTGAGATTTTTTTTTTTTTTCTGACCATGGAAAGACATAGATTGCAATGAGCAAACAGGGACTCTGGTTTCCAGAAGAAACTGAAACTCTTCATGTCATCTGTTCAAACATATTAATGTAATGATTTCAGCTTTGACACTTGGCTTTTGGCCTTCCTCCCTACAAGAAACTAAGTGCCAAAAGGGTGGCAGCTGAGGAAGCAGAGACAGATTCAAATAGCAGGTCACACTAATTGTTTTTGTCACATAGCATGGCTGAAATCATGTCTGCTTAAAACTTTAAATTAAAGGTAGTGTTCAGTTATTAGTGTGTACACCAAGGACCTAGAAGGTACTAACGAAGCAAGCTGAGGTTGTTGTCCACAGCAGCCAAAGTGTCATGAGGAATAAAACAGCTTCCTGGCAGCAAATGGAATGAGACAAAAAGCCTGTTGGAAATTTCCAATAATATTTAGTGCTAATAATGATTTCATACTTAAAGCACATAAAAACATAAGAAATGCCATTTTCTGGGTCTATCTAGTCCTGTATCTTTCCTCATACAATGGCAGAATATAGAATGTAGACAAGTCCATGATCAGGATCTTCCACCCACTGCTCCTCTCCCACTGCAACTTCCAGCAATCAGAGGTGGAGGAAGTCCTGATTTCAAGACTGCTCTCCTATTTACCATGTTCAATACCTACTGACGGACCTCTCCTGCAAGAATTTGCCCAATCCCCTTCTGAACTGGGTTAATCCATCAGCCTCCACAACATCTTATGGCAAGGAGTTTCCACACTGTAAACAATGAAGAACACTGCAACAAGATGTAGAGAAACCACAATGTGTACATGATTGTGCACTAGGGCTAGTCAGAAGTCTATTGAAGAAGTGGCCTATCATCAGTTCCAAAATGTTCCAGAAGAATATATCAGAAAATATTCCTCATGTCCAACAGGTAATTTCTGGTCAAAAAGAGACACCTCCCTCCCCCATAATGGTTAGAGTACTAACCTGGAATGAGAGAGAGCAGACGAGCTTGGACTTGAAACCTATGCCTCCTAGTAAGTACCCTAACTACTAGGGGTGTGCAAAATGGGCTGTATTTGATTTGGATTTGGCCCAAATTGGGGACAGTGATTCCATTCGTTGATTCAGATCACTGTCCCCAATTCAATTTGGCCAAATCTGAATCTGAAGATTCGATGCTGATTCAGAGAATCAGCGATTTGGCCACAGACACAGCTTTAAATGTTTTTTCTACATACCTCACGGCTTGTGAATGCTGTGATGCTGGGGTGGATGGAGCATCCCACAGGAGTGTGGAGGGGCTGCCTGTGTGCTCATTGGTGAACCCAGAAGTGGACTGGAAGTACATCCAGTCCACTTCTGGGTCCACCACTGATCATGCTGGGGGAACCCCAGCACCCCCCACCCAGGCTTAGCTATCAGCCATTAGGGGGCCCCAGCTACCACCCCCCCCGGACCCAGGAGGCACCAGTCGCTGAGCTGGGGGGGGGGAGCCCACCCACGTGCTCCCCAGAAGACCTGGAAGTGGACTGGAAGTGCTTCTAGTTCACTTCTGGGTCTTCTGCTGAGTGCACTGGGATGCTCCATCTGCCCCACCATCACAGCCTTCACGAGCCACCTGGTACCCTGAGGTATGTGTAAAAAATATTTAAAGCTGTGTCTATATCTGAATCGCCAAATCTCTTCAAATTGATTCAGAAGGTTCTGCTTTGATTTGGAGAGATTAAAGGGTCTCCTGATTCAATTTAGATTAGGAGATTTGGCCACCAAATCAGGCCAAATCTCCACCAAATCAAATCAGGGACCAACACTTTGCAGAGCCCCTAACCACCAGGCTACTGGTGATATGGCATGATGGGACAAAAGGAAAGCGGAGTCTTTTTACTCTTTCATAGAAGACACCACTTTGAAAAGTTTTGATTTCATTCTGCTCAAGAATGTGAACATTTTTGAAAACTTAAGAGCTTTGAGAAAACTGGCATTTCTGTGCAGGTCTAGTGCAACGGATAGCAAAAATTCAGCACTCCAGAGATACAGTATTCATTTAAGGAAAATGCTTGATACAGTTGATGATGCTTATAGTTATGTACATGTAGGTACTTGAAAATAAGGATGCTGTAGCATTTTTCTCCCTTTCTCTCATCTTATAATACTCAGAACCTCCTTAGTAATTTCTTCTTGTTGCCATATGTGGAAGTTAGGAAAAATCTTTGATGTCTGATCATTCATACCAACCAAATAGACTTTGGTATAATGCTGCAGAATGACTTTTCCCTATACTAAATAACCTGACAGAAATATGCATGTTTCCAAGGTAATTAAGTTTGTTGTCTCTGGCTACAACCCCAGGTCATAGAAACCTCAGTGGGTTTGTCACATGGACAAAAATGAATAGCCAAAACTTCATTTGTTATTAAATCCAACTGTTGGTTAGCTAAATGTGCATAAACAGATCCCCTCCCCCACCTTTTCATTATGGTTCTTAATATGTTAGAACCATAACTTTATTGTAGTTACCAATATTGCTTGAATACTATAGTAAACAAATAGTGACTTTGTAAAGAGAATTACTTGAAATGTAAATGTAATTGGCTGAACCAATATGTCAAATCTGAGAATGGTTAAATTGCAACAAATAAAAATGCTTGGTGTGCTTTTTGTGGCAGATTGGATTAGCCCAGTTTGTCTAATTACTGGCTGGCAGAACTGAGAGGTCCAAATGGTGTCTTTAAGCACTTTTGGGTCTAGACAGAAATGTCTGGCCACAGAAAGTAGTTTTTTTCAGTGTGACCAAACACAAGTACACAGCTGCAAACAGCTTCAAAAATGGCTAATAAGGTGAAGATCTGACCCCTCATTACATGAGGTATCAGATAAAGACCTTTCAAAATGTAGCATCTTTCATAACTTGAGTCTATGGAGCTCCCAGTCTGTCACTGTTTTCAGAATGAGAGGGGGGAGGAAAGGGAGCAGAAGGAGTTCAATCTGGGGGGTTTTCAGCCCCACCTGGAGGGTGGAGTGGGTGTATTGAACCACCCTCTGAGGTGGAGGAGGCCTCCAATTCACTCACCCCACCCTTCATCACCAGCTGGGGAGCCTCAAAAATGAGCTCTCTCTGTTGCCCTTCCACCTTCCATTCTAAAAACAGGGAGCATGGCAGAGAGCTGTGGCCATTGGCATGGAAACATAGCTGCAAGCCCCCAGTCTGCAGCTATATTCCCCTCTCCCCTGGAATACACAGTGAACTTCTGTTTGGCCTGAGAGGAACATTGTAACAGAATGCTTTGCAGAAGTGGCTCTGAGTTACAGCTGGGAGCTGCACTTCTGAGTGTATCCTTTGTGATCTTTCCCTCACTAGGTAGTAAGTTGGTCCCAATTTCCATCAAGAGCTGTCTCCAGAGTGTTCTAAATTAGTTTGGTAGAAATTGCATCATTCTAGTAGCCTAGGATCACCAGAACACAACAGCAATTCAAATTTTTCTAGACACGTGAAGGGAATCCCAAGGGCAGGCAGTTAAAGGTTGACTTGAGCATTACATTTTTCCTTATCTTGACAGTATTTTCTGCTCTGTATATTCTAAGCATACATAGCTCAAGTGTACACTGTTGAGTAGTCAATGCACACAGTGATATTCCTACAGACTCTTTCGTTTTATATTCCAGACAAACTTTTATGGTCCAGACAAACTTTTACAATAAGCAATCTTAACTTAGGGTAAGCAATAGAAGGTAACACGCATTACTCATTATATGCTATGAAACAGCTTCCTAAGTAGAGCAGCCACTGATGCATCCCCAGAATACAAGACATCCCCTTGGGGAGGGGCAGGCCCACTCAGCCAATCAGTGGTGAGGGGTGGGACATCCACCTCCTCAGCCAACCAGCAGCAAGGAACAGGACCACTACAAGAAGGCCACCTCCCCCTCTCCCTCCCTGGCTGGGAACCCTGCTCCTCCTGGCTGTGCATCACCTCTAGGCACAGCCAACAGAATCACAAAGACAAATGATTAATATGTATTTCCACCAATTAATTGAAAAACAAGACTTTTTGCAATCCATTCCTCATTTAGAAATGGACAGGGGACAACGGGTTAAAAAACAGGACAGTCCAGTACAAAACAGGGCCAATGGCCATCGTATTCTAAAGTCATTTTTGCCCTTTTCTCTACACTGAGGGCACCTTGGCCAGACTGTGGACAGGCCATAGTCTGAGCTATAGACCTTGAGATATTTCTCAGTGAGTGTCAAAGCCCAAGTATGTCTAACATTTCTCTCAGTTATATGCAGGGACCTATGGAAATTGCAATTTTTTTGCAGGTTTCATGGAAATCGCAAAATTGGGCAATTCCTGAGGAATTTGTGAAAAGAGAAAATCTTACTGAAAATCAAATGCTGGCTCCCCAGAAGGAGCCAGAAGTCCTCATAGTACTGCAGCCTGGCTGTGCAGTCCACCCAGGGAGGTGAAAGAGGAGAGGGGGGCTACTGGTACAAAGGGGAGCCCAAGATAGCTGCCACCCCATCCCTCACTGCTAATTGGCTGATAGTGGTTCCTGTCATGTGGCCCCACCCCTCACCATGAATTGGCAGTGAGGAGTGGAGCCATATGACAGACAGCCCTATCAACCAATCAGTGGCAAGGGGTAGGGTCATCAGGGCCCCTCAGGCAATCACAGGTAAGGAGGAGGGGCTGCCATGATCATCCCACAAAAGTAGCTGTTGGCCTTACAATCTCCTTACAAAATCAGCCACCTACCTCCTTGAGTTGGGTAAACACCCTAACTTTATGGTTTGTCCAGTTAAAGACATTTTTAAATGAATCCTGCTTCTTGCAACGTCTTATGCAGTAATTATTGTGCTGTACCTAGCCTAAAAATAAACTAGAGGCCTCCTATTGCTACCACCATGTGCTCTAACAGTGTCACTCAGTGCACAACTTCTGCAATTTTTTTGAAAAATATCAGGTAATTACTAACATAGAGCTCAATCCTGCCCAACTTTCTAAAGTGAAAGGGACAGTTCCTGAATTAATTATGCAGGATGGAGGCCCTTAAAATATTTTCAAGTGTGCCCCTTTTATTTAAATATGAATATTTGTTGTAAACCTCTGGTCTGTATGTTATCTATAATCTTAGCATTAAAATGCAATACATATATATATTTAAGGCACCATCATACATGAAAAGTTACCAAGACTTGACATTGAAATAGAACAAAATTAAGTAGATGCAGTGTACAGCACAGCAAAGACCCACATCTTGTGGAAAATGCTGATGTCACCTTAGTGATAGGGACAACATTGTTACTTTGGGGATCCCTTTTTTTTTAAATTTACAAGTCAAGCAGATGTGGTTATTTGGATCTGAAGCAGAGATTTGACTGCTTGATAAACTGAGATAGCTGGAGCCTGCAAGTGAAATGAGCTGTTTGCTTGTCAAATAGTGGGAAGGTGCTTCTAAAAAATATTTAGTTAAGGGCTTTTAGTAAATCGATTACAAACTGCGGGATGGAGTCGCTAGCTGGGTTCGGCCAACAGCCAGGAATAGTCTGCCAGAAGAGAAGGCACAGCAATACATGCCGTCTGAAAACTGTTTGCCCCTCTTCAACTCACTCCATGGGAGGTCTGCTGCACAGCCTGCCTCATTGGTAGAATGCAAGGAGGAGAAAGTAGGCCCTGATAAGGCAAATGTGCTAATAGCCAGTATGTTTTCACTGCAGTTAATTCCGGCTCTTGTTCATGTATTGCTGTTAACTCTTCTCCCATTCTTGCACACTCTGATTTGAGGTTGCTAGTGCTTTCAACCCATGGCAGCTGGTTCATCAGGAGTTGTACATGAAAATCCAAGAGTCCACTCATGACATGGACTAACAATCATTAATATCAGTTTACCTTAATCACTCACCCTGCCCGATTTCCCTGGGGGCCAAGGCACCCTACCTGGTCCTGCTGCACCCCAGCGTCCCCACTCACCCTGACTCAGGAGGGGCCACTGCATTCTGGGATACATGAGGACTTCAACTTGGGTGGAATAGCTGTGGGAACTGGTTGCATGGTAATGGAACAGGAACAAAATTAAGCAGATTGGAGATAATCCTGCCTTGGAGTGGCATAACTTTTAGACAAATAAGTGCCTTAAGCCAGTTAAGAAGTGTTAGCATGCAGCCAGTTCAGGGGTTAAGAGCTTCAGAAGCCACCTAAATTTACTGGGTAACAAGGCCCTTTCTTTGCCTTACCACTGGTGGTAAAAGAGCAGGAAATAACCAATTTGTCTTTAGCAAACATTTACTCTAGGAAGAATATGGAATGAATATGCCTAAACAGTTTTAATGGTTAAGTTGTATCCCTGATTCTTTCAGTGGTAATTCTACACTGGATTGGGTGAAGTTATCCAGGTTTAAAAGTTTGTCATATATTAATTTTTTTAAACACAGCAATGTGATGCTGATTGCACAGATGCAAAGTGGGATCTGCCCCTGCTCTCAGATTTTTACTACCTCCTTTTCAGTAAGGGCCCAGGCTAAATCACTGGAGTGATAAATTGCTTGAGTCACTTCAATGCTTTTCCATAACTCCCAGTCCCTTCCTGTGTGCCACCACCAACAGGCAAGTTTTTTCAAAATAATCAAGTGAAAGCAGCACCAGTGAGGACACAAGTCAGATGGGGCTCAGCAGTGTAGTTGCTCAACCCTGGTGTAGATTAATCCTGTACTCCAGCTTGGATGCCAGTGGGCACGTCTACATGTGCATTAATGTGCCTTTGCTACTGTGCATTAAGTTTAGTACCTCTAATATGAGGTTCCAATAGACTTGTATATAGTTCCAATATATGCTAGTAAAGCTCTCACAAAGGATAGCACCAGAAAAAAAATCATGCCACTGCTGTTTCCCCTGCAGCAATGGGATATAACTCATATATATACCTGAGAGATGATAGATACACAGAAGTAGTGACTTAAAATTGGTGCTGCTTTTAAAGAGCAGGGTTTCAGTGACAGCTATCTGAATAGCATAGCAGACCACTTGCATGGCATTCTTGATCCACCTGACCATTTCATAGCAGAGGCCAGGATCTTCTTCATGATATCTTTAAATTGGAACAACTTAGATAAGCTTTCTGGCCCAAAGTGCTCTTCCTGCCTATGACAACACTCCAAGCCAACTACTGTTTCACAACAGATGTTTCTAGCTGCTGGTACTGCTTTGCATCTGTTCCTTGGTGGATGGTGTGGAGAACCCACTTTCTAACCTCCCCTCAGTGAGTAAAAAGTGCAGAGCATGTGGTGGTTCATTCCTAAGTAGCCTGTTGTTGCACTGCAAAAGATTTAAAATAGTGTGGCCCTTAACAGCACCAAGAAGATGAAATAGGTCTGGATTCTGGTGAGCTCTAGTCAGTCTTCCTGTGTGTTCAAATCCAAATTATGGTGGTCACCCCTACAAGTGTGCTAAATGCCTGGCATGACTAAATATGATACTTTGGAATTTAAAATATTCTCTTTCATAAGCAGAAGGAATCCCAGGGAATACTGCAAAAACTAAGGTTATGTTATCTGTTTATCTAAGGAAAACTTGAAATTTTTTTGAAAATAGTTATCACAGGTAAAAGTAAAGATAACAGGAAACTTTGATTATAAAATCACTATCTTAATACTACCGTCAGTTTTCCCTTCAGGAGCTTAGCATTACTCTTCATAGAGTGAGTTGCTTTCCAGCCTCCTTGTGGGAAGACTCCCCACCACAGTTTAGACATTTTTACTTACAGAACCATAAGTATTCCCATAAGTCTGTTAGTCTAAACATGCTACAAATAATATATTGAAGAAGAAAAATACAAATCTTGTCAGGAAAACCCCAGCATAGCTCCAGAGCACTCCAAATCAAGCTTGAAAAGTGCCTTAAGGGATTAATGCCATACAATATCAGAGACTCTAATAACTGCAATCCCATAACTCCTAGCAATACATTGTATCATGGGCAACTTTATTTTGTTGCTGATTTTTAATATATTTACTGAAAGGATTCCTTTACAGTGAAGAACATTGCTAGTAACTTTGAATTCTTGATGCATGCTCCAGTTGCACAGCTGAGCTGGATTACCAAGCCAATTAGTGTTCAGTCGCAAGCTCAAATTCCCTTGTAGGCTCAGTCCGTGGGATTTCAACTGCAGTAGGGGGGTTATCATCAGGTTGGAGAGAATGCCAAAGCACATAGATGTAACAACTTAATTTACTATAAAGCCAAAAGTACATAGACTGGGATTAAAGAGGGCCAAGTAAATAAAAACATCTGGTTCTTACCTTACTTATGCTATCCCTGTTGGGGATGCTGAAGTAGGAGAGTACATATTGATGATTGGTCTGTGAAGAGACTGACAAAGGCATAACAGTTTTTGTATCTTGGGCAGCAGTGGCAGCCACAAATCTTGTGCCCCCTCTAAGTCAGCTCCCAGGTAGTGTTTCATAGATTCATAGATGTAGGGTCGGAAGGGACCTTGTAGATCTTCTAGTCCAACCCCCTGCCAGGCAGGAGAGAAAACTGGGCTCAAATGACCCCAGCCAGGTAAACATCGAGCCTCCCCTTAAAGACCCCCAGGGTAAGAGCCATCACCACTTCCCTTAGAAGTTGGTTCCAGATCCTAGCTGCCTCGACTGTGAAGTAGTGCCTTCTAATGTCTGGTCTAAACCTACTCTCTAGCAACTTATGGCCATTATTCCTTGTTACTCCGGGAGGCACTCGGGGGCACAAGGTCTCTCCCAAACCCCACTGGTCCCCCTTAGTAAGTTTATAGAAGGGCTAGGCCTAGTGCTTTGCTCACCAACTAGTTATGGTACTGGACCTTGCCCATCGGGGTAACTTCCTTTACATTCGCACTCAAAACTACCTTAAAAAAACCCAACACTTACTACACTTACCTTCAGGAGTTCCCTTTTTATCATTTTTTAAATCTCCATAGCTCTTTTTCTTTGGAAGTCCCACTTCGATTGGTTTAATCTCTACTTACCAAAGTAATAATTTATATTTGTGGCAATTGCCCTAGAACTTTTGTGGTTAATAGTCATGACTTTAGGTTACCATTCTTTCTGCAAAAGACCACCAAAATTTTCATTTTTTTCTTCAAAAATAATTCCCCATAATTCCCAAACAGCTGGTTCTGTTTATTACATTTTTCCCCACAACAAGCTGTTCTACTACACTTATTTACCTCTTATTTTATAATCTCTGAGTCACTAATATATCACTTGTTTCAACTAGTGATATGCTTAGGTTTATGCTAAGGCTTTTAGGCCTTATTGGCTATAAATATAACTTTCATTAATACAAATCAACTTTTATTTCAGCAATTTACCTATATTTGTATTTATAGCTTACAAAACTATGGGTTACAGATGCCACCTGTGGAATGCATCTTTTATTCCCTTGTCTGCCACTAGTTCTCTGGATGTTTTCTTCACCTAATCTGAAGTAGTTTGTTTACTTCTAAATCTTGGGGAGAGCTGGACATCTCCAGAAAACAATGAGCAAAGAATGTCCTAGGGGAATAGAAACTCATTGAATTCTTATCATAGAATCTCAGGACTATGGTATGGGTATCTAGGAAGAAAACAGCTCAGATCAGTGCAAGGAACCTCTACCAGACTCTCATTCAGTCAATGTGCCAGAAGCTTGACAGTACAGAGATGAATGAATGAATGAATGAATGATAGGGATATTTACAAAACTACAATAAAAAAAAGATTTTTCCTGAAATCAGCTCAAGATAGAGCACTGGTCCTAAAAAATGGTGACCAACCATGCTTCAATCTACTTGTGAAAGCCATTGGGCATGTCTACATGTGCATTGATGTGCCATAATTACAGCACATTAACTTCGCTCCTGTTATTACAGGTACGAAACTTAATGCACTGTAATCAGCACCACTGCACAGTATTGCTGGTGCATGTTTTTTATATGATGCTAATGCACAGTGGACTAATTCTACTGTTCACTAGCACATTAACATGGCTTTCACCATGATGCGCTAATGCACAGTAGAATTAGCCTACCATGCTTTTAGTGTCTCATGTAGATACACCCACTGGGCCATCTACATGAGATGCTTACTGCTCAGTAGCTCATCACTACTGCACAGTAGCATTGCTGGGCATGAACCATGACATGATGCTACTGCGCAGTAGCAATGAGCTACTGGGTAATAAGTCTAATGAGGCAACCATGTCAGGACGCTACTTCACAGTAATGAGGGTTACTGTGCAGTGGGTGGCTCATGTAGACGCGCCCGCTGGACACATGTAAACTAGTTTTAAGTACCTTTTAGGTGTCTTAAAATTATGCTGCTCTGAGGCATGTTTATCATTGATCCATGTTACCCATGCTGTTCCATGAATGTGTGGCCGTTGCCCAGAGATAGGGCTGAAACTTGGGCAGCGTTCAGCATCCTAAAATGCACTGACTCCTCCCCCAACTTTTGTGTTTTGGGTGAACAACTCACAGCTGTAGCTCTAATCAAGCCCCTGCTCACCAGCTTGCTAGTGGCAAGTCACAACTGCACAGGCTGGGGACAATTAGAGAAGGATTTTAGCCCAAATATGTAACTATTCTAAATTCAGACTGACACCGACCAACATTCAAGAAACTTAAAGTGCAATGTGTAATGAGGTGCTTATTATGATCAAGCTGACCTAAAGTTTCAGAGCTGAAGCGACAGTTTATGACAGGTGCACTCAGTACCATAGGTCAGAAACATCAATTTATTTGGAAACAAAGCTAATTAAAGTAATGCAAAGCAGTTACACAGAGCTTTATAATACCTTACCATACTCACCAAGCCAAGATATTCAGACTGGTGCTATAACTAGACAGACACTGTCCAGGCTTCTTCTAGTGTCAGCTGAAGTTGATGGAGACATAGCTGAGCTCTCTCTCTAAGGTGCTAGATTTGGTATGTATGTGTGTGTGTTAGCCTTACTTTTTTTTTTTTTTTTTTACTTCTTTTACATGTATATTTATAACTAGCCATACAAGGTAACTGTTCAGAAACAATGCCTAGCAACAAGGGGGCAAACTGAGCACAGTTCAAAGACAAAATTCCCTAATGCCTTGCGAGGGCAGGAACTAAACCCATTATTAAGCAGCAGACCCTGTTGCTGAGCAACAGACCTTGCCAAACTGCAGGCCCTGGTACCATTCCCAGTCTTGCTACTAGGATTAGCTTAAGGCAGTTTTTGCCATGAAGGACAGATGAGCCTTCTTCATATCCTAATGGCAGTGTTGAAAGGTGACTGCTACCTCTTTTCTTTTCTCAGGTTCACAGATCCTAACAAACGGCACCAATGAAGGTGAAACAAAGACAGCCAATGTGGAATTTGCCAGTTCTGTTGACAGATAGTAGCAGAACTAGAAGATCGCTATCGGCCTGACCCACGGTTAAGTGAGCTTGACTGTGGCTGGTGGTTGAACACCATCTTGAACAATCTGGGAGGATACAGATCTGCTGATTTCAAACAGGCTTGATCAGACCTACTATCTAGAAACAATAGGCCATATTCAAATGCACTGATACACCATAGGCATCAAATCTGTATCTGACTTAGTACTGCTACATCCAGCATATGAACACAGGTGCCAAGGCCCTAATTCTCCAGTACTTTGAAATTTTTGCCATCAATTTCTGAACAAAGTGAATGCAAGTGTCACTTGCAAATTGAAGTGATTCAACACCAATGTGGCCTCACCTGGAATATTATGTCCAGCTTTGGGTCCCACATCTCAAGAAAGATGTGAACAGATTAGAAAGAATCCAGTGGAGAGCAACAAAAATTATTAGAGGCCAGGAAAACATGACTTATGAGAAAAGGCTGAAAAAACTAGCATTTCCTATGAAGAAGGGAAGACGGATGGGATCTGATAACACGACTTGGTGGCCACAGGAATCAGGATTAGGAACAATGGCCTGAAACTCCAGCAGTGGAAATTTAGTTTGGAGACTAGTAAGAACTTTCTAACTACGGGTGTAGTCAGACATTGAAACAGGCTACTTAGAGAGGTTGGGAAATTTCTATGCTTGAACATTTTCAAGAATAGATTAGACAAATACTTGGCAGGGATGGTTTAGGCAGGGATGATCCTGCCTTGAGCAGGGGGCTGGACCAGATGGTTTTCTAAGGTCCCTTCCATCCCCACCTTTCTATGATTCTATGACAATGGTGCCTGCTTGGTTTGGTAGCATTTTAGAGCCATGTTTAACTGGAGTAGATGGCTATACCTAGTGCACAGCAATGGACAACCAATCCTTTTACAGTTTCCACTGCTCCGTTCTTTCTTATTTGTGGCCAGTGACAATGTTAAGTAAACTGAATCTTAACTTTTTAAATCTGCACCATTTCCTGCTCAAGCAGCTAGAACCTTTTCTGACATCAGCAGTTTCAGTGGAAAAGATTTTGCTATCCCAGAGAGAAGTTTCTAACTGCACAGCATTTATAAAAATTAGGACTATATTACAGAAGAGATGTATTTGACTCTTGTGTGGCATATCAATTAAACATGTGGTTCAAAAATGGAAAAATAAAAATGTGATAGTATATTCATTTTTTTCTTCTGTTAGCATTGGTGAGAATCACTCCAATTTAAGTTTTGCTTATAATGCTGTTATAACTCTTGAATAATAGGAAAACTAAAATGAAAGAAGACACTAACATTTCAAGGTCTGATAAAATCCAGAATTTCATTGCACTATGACTTTGGCCTTTTGAATGCACATTAGGGAAAACCTCTCCTTATTTACTTTCCTGTTATCATGTGAATAGCCCTGCTGGGTTTGTAGCATGTTTATTTGAGTAGATCTTCTTTGGTAGAAAACACATGGTACTTTATCATTATTATTAAGAATCTTGCATAAACACTGTGTAAGCTTCTATAATAATACACCTAAGCGGTTAGGGTGCCTGCTTGCTTGAGCAGATTGTTTACTGTTATTCTTTTATAAATCTTTTTTGTTTCAATATTTTTTAATAACATGATAATATGTGGTCTTATTCTAGTACAGTGCAAGATGCATACTTGGAGGAGCAGATTGTTGACTGCTCTGTTTTAATAAATATTTTTATTGAGATAATTTATATTAATGTGGTCTTTTCTACTAATAGAAGAATTCTAATTAAAAAAATAACTGGCCAGCTCTAACAAAAGTAATAAGCCACATCAAGTTTATGGCACTACCCTCCAATAACGACAAATGAAGCAGAATGTTGTTTGTCAAAGAGGGACTGCTTATCAAACGTGACTTTATCAGCATTTTTGTCGCATTCTCCCCATAGCACCTGTCAGTGGAGTGAAAGTTCACATTTCTGTTGCTTTGAGGCTGTAGCATGCCTTATTGGTATGTTAAAAAGTACATCTCTAGCTGACTGTATTATATTCATTGGATGATTGACATTTATTCATTGATTTTTGTACTGTAGATCACTGAGAGGGTATCAGATATCCAAAGGATGTTAAAAATCTGGGGTATGCATTTGGATCTCCTAGCTGACAGCTGTTTTAAGAAAATAAAAAGAAATGAATCCAGGACCAGAGCAGCAGGACCAACATGCACAGATTCAGACTCCTAGGCCAAATCCCACTGACTTTACTAGAATTTCACATGGCCTGTGTGCCCCAAACCCAGGCAAAGTCTGACCACAGCATGTTGGTGTTACTTTTTTTTCCAGCTATCACTACATGAGGACTCATTTAATTGTTTCCTCCATTTGCCCTGAATGAAAGGTGGTTAGCATTGACTTCAATGAGGTCTTTGATTCATCTATTGATTAAAGACATGGTTGTTGTAGTCCATTAATATTTTCCAGCATAGGAGAAGGAAGAAGCACGTTCATCCAAGTACTGCTGATGATTTCAGGTATCACTTTTACAAATCCTTACCTAAACTGTGGTTCTAATAAATCCCCCCAGGAAATTGCTTCTCATTGTTGGCACAACACTGAAGCTGAGTTTTGTTTTGACTCTGCCATTTAGCCTTCACTTCAAAGTCTGCCTGGCAGAGTTATGTTGGCTGGATATATGAAAAGAACATAGCATGTAGCCCAGTGGCTTTCAGACTGGGGTAAGTACGTCCCTTGGGTACGTGCCTACATTTTAATAATGACACTAAAGCTTCTGATTGGTCAGCATGAGGTGATTAATGACACCTTCTGCACAATGATGTTGTCGGCTTAAGGAAGGAACATGCAGGGAGGGACACATCCTTTATAAGAGGATCTGACTAGCAATATTTTGCAGATAAAAGGGTGCATGACCAAAACAGTTTGAAAGCCACTGATGTAACCAATGTAACTGTCAGCAAAACCCCAGAGTAGACATAATTTTTGCTATAGCTTCTGTCAGCAGACTTTGGTATAGCTTTGGTGACACAAACTCCTTCAGCCAGCAAAGCTGCATCTTCACCAGGAAAATGCTATTAGCACTGCCTCTGTAGTCAAAGCAGCAGCAAACCCCACACTGTAGATATATTGGATCCTTGAAGGTATTTAGACACCGAACTCCCACTGACTTCTCCAAGTTTCTCCCTTGCCTGGTACAACATAGATCCCTGGTCCCAGACTCTGCACGTTTCCACACGCACCAGGCCATATATACGGTAGAGAGTAGGGGGCAACAGAGCGTCCTCACCAAGCCCAGTTTCCTCTCTGCATTGAGACCCTCATGCAGGTAAAATGTAATGATTTGCAGTCCCTTTTTTCCCCTGAGCAGCCATAAGAAGAAAAAAATTGGCTTTACACATGGAAGAGTCTGGTAAAAGTCTTAATTCAAACGGGATTTTGTTAAAAAAACCACTGGAAGGGCCTCAGTTTTAAATTTTGCACAGATGTCAACTCTACTTGTTCTTACCATTTTTAATGTGTGGAATATCATAGTAATGTATTTCATATGCCATATGACTGGGAAACAGCCAGACCAACAGATTTGTGAAAATTTCATTTTTACGTTCAGTTTTTTAACAAAAGAGCAATCTCTTGTGCATGAAGCTTCCTTTACAAAAAAATGCTGCAGAAAACTATGAAAAATATTTGTGTAGTACTTAAAATGTCTTTGAACTGGCCATAAGGCTGACTTGCCTTGTACCAATTGCAGCAGCTGCCATTTCCTATTTAAAAATAGTAAGGAGGACCATACTTTTTGCCTAATTTTGATCTTGCTCAAGCATAGCATGTTCAGAATTAGACACAGAATATAAAACCTTGTTTATGCTCTCTTAGGAACATGTGCTAAACTAGCTGCTGACTGGTGCTGTCAGCAGCATCTCCATTAAGAGTATGTGTACTTCTAACTCAGGCAAAGCACAGTGTTCCCTTCCCAATATATAGAGGAAGGAAAAGCTTGTGCCTGTTCTGTCATCTGCTTCCCTTGGCCCCTTGTCATTCTTCACATTCAGGAGTGGATTTGAAGCTGCCAATATGACACTCGCAGCAAATCCTTCACTCACACTTACTGCTCATGTGTCCTGGTGGATCCCACTACCAAGTCCCTCCATATCTTCTCATTTTTGATCCCTAAGGAGTAAGAACATCACTAGGGTGGATCATTCCCTACCCCACACACATACACAAAACAATCTTTCCATGTAGTTTTCATACATTGGGCACTCCAGATACAGCAACAACAACCAAGGAAATTATGACCTCCAATACTGCTGCACCAACCCTTTAAAGATTGTGTACAGAAAGCCAGGTGGTATACTTTGACAAGAAGAATCTGGTGAAACCCTACTTAGGTAAAGAAAATTATTTCTAGGAGAATCCTGGTACTGGGTTTTCCCTTAACCCGTTTAATTTTTTTTCTTCCCATAGACTAATGGACCTTCAAGTATTTTAAGTTTAAGAAATCTTGAACATTTAAAGAAGTTAGATGCTCAAAGCCTTCCAATATTTATAAATAAGTAGTTTAGTATATTCAAATTTAGGCATGTGATGGTGAAATAATCTAGTAAATTATACTTTAAGAATTTGATTTTGGTCAGGTATCTGAAGGTCATGGGCTTTGTGAACCATATTGAACAGTTCTGCAACTGGTTCTGGTTCACACACACAATTAGAATCTAAACCAGAGGCAGGAAAAATGCAGCCCCCCAAGCCATTTGATCCGGCCTGCAGGGCCCCTAAAAAATTTAGAAAATTAATATTTATCTCCCCCTGGCTGCCTGTCATGCAGCCCTCTATGGCTTGTCAAAACTCAGTAAGCGGCCCTCCGCCCTAAATAATTGCCTGCCCCGATCTAAACCCATCCTGATTTGGGGTGGGTTCAGGGTTATCATTGTTCTTTTCACATAGTGAACCTGCAGATATACAGAAACAGTTTCAAAGGTTACAGCTAACAAATTAAGAAATTCAATTAAAATTATAACATTTTCCCTGCCCACTTCAATTTTTTTTAATTGGTTAAAAAAAACCTTGAATTTAACCATATTTTTTAGTTTTGGATGCATTGTCAATTCTGTTCCAATTTAAATTTGCTAGAAAACATTCTGAGATAGGTTACTGTAATTGAAGTAATAATACTGGAGTATAAGATGCTGAAAGTGAATTGAAAATACAGCAACAACAACAAAGATTTTGTCAGCTAAATTCTGAAAACTTACACACATGAAATAGTAATGAAATAGAAAAGTTCTATTTTTGGAGGAAGATACTACTCAGAGCATGTGTCTACAGTCGATGCTTTACTGTGAAGTAGCATAGTTTACTGCACAATAAGCACGTGCGCCTACACGTGCACATTCTTAGTATGCAGTAAACCTCACTAATCATGAGTAAATTTGCTATCTGCAAATGCAAGTAGCAAATTTACTTGCAGTTACTACATAAGCACTACTGCACTGTTAGATGTCTGACTGGTAGCAAATCCGGGGTCAGCTGGCCATCAGAGAATGAGAGATTGTTCCCTGCCCCTAGAAGCTGCCCGTTGCTGGGGTGGGCTCTGCCTCCCAGACGGGGACTATGTCCACCTGCCCCAGCAGCAGGGAGCTCCAAGTCCCCCACTCCAAGATTGCGATTAGGGAGCAGGGACTGGGAGATCCTTATCTAGTTGGGCCAGCTCTGTGACAGCGGGGCCAGTGCTGGCATATCTCTCAACCTGAGCCTGGCAACTGTGGAGTTCAAGCTGGGAGATAAGGATCTCCCAGCACTGACTCCATGGGAGCTCCCTGCTGGCACAGGCTGTTCTCTGCTGTTGTCCACTCAGCTCCATGAGCATGGAGCTGGGTGGGGAACAGCTCCCCAGTCTGTTCCCAACCCAGCTCTGCACTTGCAGAGCTGAGCAGGGAACAAGCTTTCCAGCCTGTTTCTCACCCACCTCCGTACTTGCGGAGCTGAGCGGGGAGAAGCTCCCTAGCCTGTTCTCCACCCAGCTCCATGATTATGGAGCTAAGCAGAGCACAGGCTCTCTGTGACAGTGGGGCCTACCAGATATATCGATCCTGGTATGGAAGGACCCCAGGAGGCACAGTAAGCTGCTAACAGAGGGCAGCAGAGAGCCTGGTAAGGGCAGGAGATGGCTATTACTCACCTGCAGGTGTAGAGGCACTGCCAATGGAACAACATGTGGAGCCACGCCCCCCATTTTAGAAGTAGGTGCTCCCTGCAAGTCAGTGCATGTGCAGGGACTGATACAAGTCTGCAATCTGAGCCAATGAGTGGGAGGAAAGCAGGATTATGTGGAGGCAGCTCCAGGAGCTCCACAGCATCAAAGGCCCAGGAACTCTGAAGTAGACAAGAAGTGCAGTTGGATCCACTAACTGAAAACACAGAGTGGTTTTCAGCCACCCAGTGATCCCAGACACTGAGAAAAGAGGCTCTATGTGGACCTCGGCACACAGACCCATAGGAAGAGGAAGATATAAATCAGGAAGTCCTGGTGACCCAGACACTGCAAAGACTCCATTTTTTTCTTTTGATTATTTGAAGTAGCTGATGTTGCTCTTGAAGTTTATGGCCTAATTAAGGACTATATTGGTTTAAAAACCTGGGAATTGATTGGCAGCTAGAATTTGATTTGAAGGTTTATGAATTAATGGAAGGCTGGAATTTGAGTCGAAAACCCATGTATGAATTGAGGGCTGGGATTTGATTTTGAAGTCTGTGAATTAATTAAAGTCTATATTGATTTGAAAGCCCATGGCCTGATTGGTGGCAAGATTTTTATTTGAATGCATATGAATTAATTGAAGGAGGTATTAAGTCTGAAGTCCAGAAATTAATTAAGGACTGTGTTGATTTGCAAGCAAACTGATTAAGGGCTGCTGTGGTTTGGAAACCTATAAATTGATTTAAGAACTTGGCCGCATGTATCTGGGCTTCTGGGCCAGCATAACAATCTAGCACCCACTTGCTGTGTGGATGAGATTAAGGAGAGGAGGAGCCCCAAGAACACCTGCAACACATGCACACTCACAAGGGTCATTGCTAACACTCTAAAACCCTATTATCATAAAAGATAAAGGCATGGCAGGTGAATCAAGGGGTACGCCCCAAAAGCAGAATGCTCTGAGGGCAACACTGTACGGCCCTAAGTGACATTCACCCAATGAGAAGTCCTCCTGAGCCCTACAGCACCATCTATTTTGGGCATAACTGTCCCCACTTTCCAGCCCCTGCCCTGCAATTGTGGAGTGGGGGCTGGGAACTGGCCTGGTCAGAGGCAAGTCCCAGCCCCTGATTGGGCGATCGAGGCACAGGGCTTGTTAAGAGCTGCAGAAGTGGGGCAGGTGCAAGCCTCCTGCCCAAATCCCAAGTGGGACAGCTAGTAGCAACCCCCAGATTGGCAGAGGGATATTGTCCCCACCCTGGCAGCAGGCAGACCCCCTGAAGCAGGGAGCAATATCTCAACCCTGGAAAGGAAACACATGTGAGTCCTGGCCCAGTGCTCCCTGCCAGCCCCTGGGCTAGCACCCAGGGGGAACCTACAGCTCCCCCTGGTGGCAGCAGGGGTCCATTGCAGGGGCCCAGGAAATGAGAGAGAAAACTTCTCCCAGATCTAATGCACATGTAGACACAGTCAGTCAAGTATCAGAATGTGGATCAACATTATTACAGACCATTTTGTCTTCTATATCGAAGATCATTCTATATACAGACCATTTTGTGTTCTACAATTCTATATACTGTGAGTGCATCTATACATGCAATAAATTTGAAGGAATAAACTCTGGATCAGTTTGAGCCAGAGTAAACTACTTACTGGTGCAGCATTTACACATGCACCCAGGACAGGAGCAATTTGAGCCAGGGAGTAGTTTACACCAGGGCTGCTTAGCCCTGGGATCTGGGTGGCAGCAGAGGAGCTGGCTGGGGCATGAGGGTGCTGAAAGTGTGGAGCTGTATGGCTAGGCAGCAGACAGAAATCTGGCCCCCTGCTGGCTGGGCTGATTGGTGCACTTTATGCCCATGGTCAGTATTTAGATGTGTATTTAATTGCAGTAAATGACATCAATATCAAATAGTAGTGTCCCCAACAGTGGTATTTTACTACAGTGTTAATGAGTTTACTGTAGCCTAATACCATCACACATGTAGACAGTTACATTTGACTCTGCAGCTAATTACTTCACAGTTAAGCACATGTGTGATACTGCCTGTGTGGGGTTGTGATGCTCTGTGGGTTGGAATGGGAGCTATCATGCCCTTTTAAAGCTGTAGCAGAAGAACAGTGGGGGACACTCCCCTCTATGCCTTCAGAAGCATTATACCTTTCAAAACTACAAGGCTTTGAGGTAAAGATGCCAAGGTGACATATCCTCCTCTCCCCAATACACCATGGCACCTTAGGAGCATTAGAACATCTGTTTAAATATTTTTAAATGAAAATGTCCAGACTGGTTTGCACTTGCTATAGTAAATGTAGGGATTTGTGGAGGAGTTAAAAAAAAAACCCTCCTTGCTTTGAGAAATGACTAAAATTTAAATGTGGCCTTGAAGCATATGAAAAATGAATCATGTATTATCTGTAATTCATTTGCATCCATTGCATTATGCATTTGTAATAACCCAAATTTCTTTTCAGAATACAAATCTGAGCTCTGTCCAAGTGCAGCAAAAGGGCATTGAGTAAACTATAAGCAACTTCTTACTAACACTGTTTATCTACTCTTCTGAATTCTATTCTGTTCTACATTATTGTGAAAGGTAGTTTATCAATGTTTGAAGTATATTTGTTTTCTGGTTCTGATTTTAAAACTATGCATTATCTGGTGAAAACCATTATCATGAAGGCAATCAGGGCTCATGGTAGAGGTGATATCTTTTATTAGACAAACAAAATTTTTGCAAAAAATAATTTTTTTTAATTGCAAAACTTCCAGGCACAAACACCCTTCATCAGGCATCGGAGAAAAGATTGTAAAAGTTCCCCTGGGTAGAAGCGAAAGTTCATATTTCATAGAATTTTACAGAGGAGTCAATAGATAAAAAATGCCTCTAGGCAGACATTGCTTAGCTGGGAAGGAGTCTCTCAACTCTCCTGTGAGCCTCTGTGATGATGCAAATTACCTTAAACAAAGGTAGGAGCATAATTATGAAGGTGCATTTTTTTAATATCTTACAACAAAATATTGTATATACAGTGGTCTGGACAGCTTCAGGCACAATTATTTCAAGAAGTTGGCTCTTTTTGCCATATTACACACAAGTGTTTTCATAAGAAATGTTGATTTGGCCTTATTCGTAAACATAAGGATGTCATTCTCTTTTAGCTCTAAGGCACTGATGCAACTGAACAAAAACATTAAGTTTTTGGAGCTAGTCCAATCTGAAAGAAAGAACCGTAGGATATTTGGCTTTTGTATATACAGTACTTCCATTGACATCAGATCTGGAAACTGATCAGATATGAATGGGAGACCCACAGTGAATCAGGTTTGCATGTAGACCTCCATTAAGCCTGGATCAGCTCCAGGAGCTAATGTGATGTCAGTGAAAGACCTGTACTGTATCCACTTTCAGTTACTTTTGCTGCAAAATCAGATTGGCTGGACTTTAATCTGTGAACTAAAAACAAGCTATGTGGGTTATTTTTTTTTAAATGCCCCCACCAAGACTTCATTATAAGATTGTTAAGGCCGTAAAACAAAACAATTAGAACTCAGAAATCCATGGCTAAATGAAACACTGTCAAATATTACAACCAACACCCCTGAAACATAGAAGATATCAAGTTTTGCCATTTAAAATGGAAACTTCACAACATGAAGAAGAACAAGACAAACTCAACAGCGACATATTTTCTAAGCCTATGCAAGAAACACAACATCATTCCCAGAGGACTGAACATCCACAATCCTCTGACTACTACCAACAACTCCATATATGCTTCATAACTATGCAGGAGAACTTCAGAAAAACTTAGAAATCATCTCCTTCATATAACCTACTCTAAAAGAGATCAACTCAAGAAGGAAATTAACATGTGCTGCAACAACCTAAAAGCGATAAATCTGGATATCTTCCCAAATGTTATACAACATATAAAAGAGACTACCAAAGATTTTTTACAACTTCCATCCAACATAAAAAGAACAAATTGAACCAATTAGTACAGGAACAATATTCTTAGCCACAAAACAACCACCAAAGAAACAACATCAATACCTTACAACATTCTAACCTTATACTTGATGAAACTGAAGGAACCAATCAACCCTCAAATAGAATCAATCTCTCCATGCACATACTTACCAAAGCTGAAAAAAAAATCTGTCCTCTCTAAAGGCCTTAATTTCTGTCTGGAAAAATACCCAAATAGTATACTACAATGTGGAGAACTAGAAGAATTTTTCTGATGCTTCTATCTCAAAGAATATTTCCACAACCAAAATGAATCCACTTCCAACAACACTTCATCCTTTGACAACATCGAGGAAAAGATTAACCCTGAAAAAAACAAAAATCCCATCAAATGGGACACAATGGACAAGATTTAAACCTTGACCACTATACTAGCTTCATCAGGGAAAGAATGAATAATGAAATAATCCACAACAAATGCCACCATAACAACTCTTTCTCTCAAAGAGAAGAGCCATAGAATCTCTAAGCTCCAACCACCAAATAGTAATAAAACCAGCAGGTAAAGGGGGAGCTATACTCATCTTTAACAATGAAGACTACATGAAAGAAACAAACAGACAACTCTCTGAGACCACCTACTATGGAAAACTAGAGGAAGATCCAATTCCTCTTTTCCCCTTAAAACTCAAAATCACTATTAAATCATTTCCAGCTGAACATGAAGAAAAATACAGAACTTGATCCCCCTCTCCCCCCCACTACCCAACCCAAGGACTTCTTATATGCTCCCTAAAGTCCAGAAACAAGTGCAGACCTATAATATCCAACCATGGAACCCTAACTAAGGAAATATCAGGTTTCATTGAATCCATCTTGTAACCCAAAAAGCAAGTTATGTCAAAGACAAAACAGACTTCCTACAAAAATTTAAAACATAAACCACCTTTCCAGCAATAGCCTCCTAGCCACTAGGGGTGTGCAAAATGGGCCATATTCAATTTGGATTTGGCCCAAATCAGGGATAGTGATTCGATTTGTTGATTTGGATCACCGTCCCAATTTGATTCAGCCAAATCTGAATCTGAAGATTTAATGCTGATTTGGAGAATCAGAGATTCATCCATAGACACAGCTTTAAATGTTTCTTCTACATACCTCAAGGTACCAGGCATGGCTTGTGAATCCTGGAATGCTGGGGCAGATGGAGCATCCCACAGGAATGTGGGGTGTGGAGTGGGTCCCCCATGTATTTGGCAGCGAACCTGGAAATGGACCGGAAGTACTTCTGGTCCACTTCTGGGTCCACCCTGAGTACACAGGGGACCCCCTGCAGCATCTCTCAACTCAGTAATCAGATGCAGGGGAACCTTGGGGGCCCCCCCAGCCTCAAGAGGCATCAGATGCCGAGCCATGGTGGGGAGAGTCCCCCACACACTCCTTGGCAGACCTGGATGTGTACTGGAAGTGCTTCCGGTCCACTTCTAGGTCTGCTGCTGAGTGCACTGGTGACTCCCCCTCTATGCTTTAGTGGGACACTCCATCTGCTCCACCACCTCAGCATTCATGAGTCACCTAGTACCTCCAAGTATGTAGAGAAAACATTTAAAGTTGTGTCTAAATCCAAATCATCAAATCTTTCTGAATCTCTCTGAATCAATTCAGAGGGGTCCAATCCATTCAGAGAGATTAAAGTGTCTCCTGATTCCATACGGATTTGGAGATTCAGCCGCTAAATCGGGCTGAATGTCTGCTGAATCAAATCAGTGACCGAAGCTTTGCACAGCCCTACTAGTCAAGATGGATGTTACCAGCTTATATACCGACATTACAAACCAGGATGGCATCCAAGCCTGCCCTACATATCTACAAGAGCAAGATTACAACTCAGAGGACAGACCTAAAAATATTGCTGAACTTATACACTTCATCCTCACACACAACAACTTCATTTTCAATAACCGATACTTCCTCCAGACCATGAGCACAGCTATGGGCACCAAAATGACCCCACAATATGCCAACATTTTTATGGGCCACCTGGAAAAGAGTTCTTCAAGAACTGTGTCATCAAAGCCATGCTATACTTAAGATATATAGATGGCATTATCATTTGGACCAAAAACCTGCAATCTCCAATTGATTTCTATCACAAATTCAATCATCACCCCTCCATCAGACTATTTTTTGAATACTCCAACACCAACATTTCCTCTTTAGATACTATGACTGATGTCTAGAATAGCAAAATACAAACCACTATATACAAGAAACTTACAGACCAACATACATATCTGAACAGAACTAGCAATCATCCTAAACGCACCAAGAAAGTTGTAATGTACAGACAAGCCCTCCAATACCACTGAATTTGCACTGAGAACACCCACAATCATCACCTCACAAATCTCAAAAGGGCTTTCACTCAACCAGGACACTCCTCCAAAGAGATAGATAACACGTTTGAAAGAGCCACCTGGATCCATGGGAAGAATTGCTGCAGTACAAAAAGAAAATCCCTGGGAATCACACATCATCATTTATGACATACCATCCCTCCATGGAACCTATACAGAAAATCCTCAAACAAATGCAGCCCATACTAGAAGACCCAATTATTAAAGAGATCCTCCCAGAACCACCCATCCTAACCTTTAAACAAGCATCAAACCTCACCAATCTCATCACCAGAAGCAAATTTCCTATAGCTCAAAACACATTGAATGGATCCAGACTATGCTGGGACAAGAACTGTAAAACCTGCCAACATATTTCCACCACTTCCACAATAACTACACTCCACAACAGAACCATCACCATTCTGGGATCTTGCCTTTAAAAATGTAATACCTCTCATCCAGTGCACCAAATGCCCTGATGGAAAATATGTAGGAGAAACCAAAAAACAACCACGTACCAGAATGAACACATACTGAAAATCTATCAAAGATAAAAATACTCAATTACCTGTGGGTGTGCACTTCTTACAAGACAACCACTCTCTCTCCAATCTCTCAGTTCTAATCCTCAAAGACAATTTACAATACAACTTTCATAGATGAGCCTATGAACTTCACTTCATAAATCTACTGGATACAAAAAATCATGGATTAAATATAGACATTGAATTGATGGCACATTATAACCTGCCTGCCATCCAATAATCCCAGGCAACCTCTCTAGCTTTTACCAGCTACATTCTATCACCAGGTCAACATCCCCCCTCCCCTGCCCAGACCTACCTGTCTCACACCTATTGTCTCCATGGCCCCTGAACCTCACTGCCATGCATCTGCATTTTCATAGACCTGCATTTTGCACACTGGCTTTGGTTCCACCCAGGAGAACACAAAACAACAGCAGACTCTCCCTATGTCTGCAGAAGGGTGTTTGGGCCCAAAAGCTTGAAAAGAACAGTTTTTGGAACTATTTAGTTGGTCTAATAAAGGATACCACATTTACCCAAACCTTGTCTGCCTACGTACTTAGAACAACATAGCTACAACCTACACCCCCTTAAAAAAATTTTGCACTCCACTTTGTATAATAACAGTGTTGTCCTTTTCCATTTAAATACCAGTTTATTTTCAATACAGTCTTGCATTATTTTCTTTTGCTTCTTAATGTTGGTATCAGTTTTGTTTCATTCCTTGGTTATAGGTTAGTTGATTTAATAGGTTCCTGGAATCAAAAGGACATTTCCCAAAGGATTAGCACACTTTAATAGTGAGATGCAATGATATTCATTTTCTAACAGATTTTAGTTATGACTATGTGAGTTGGCAACTATTGCCAATACTTTATTTTTCTAAAAATTTGTTGTCATTGATGTCTGAAATTTACATTTCCTTATACAGCTTCTTCAATTCTATTCTCACATGCCCCTGGATTTGGGGAAAATGTAAAGCAAAAAACATGAGCATCTTTGCCATCCTGCTGAATCCTACATCATTATTTCTCATTCATCCTTGGAAAAAGTGGAACACAAACATCCCCTTCTAGCACAAGGAACTTTTACTGCCAATACCTCGGCTTTACTGGCAAAGGAAGAACTCCACTTCTTAAAACCCTGTTCCTAGGGCTTGTAATCTCAGGGCCCCTATGCATGGATTCTTTTAAGATTGCTCACTGAGAAAGAAGAAGGCTAAGCATCTTTCTTCCCATTTAGAAAGGAAAGTCCCATCCTACTATTAGCAGGATGTACTCCTGACACCCACCATTATTAGCCCCTCAAATGCTGTTTCCAAGAACACCTAAAATTGATGTTTTGTATGCCATGCAGCCATTCTGAATGACTTCTAGCCTGTAGAAAATATGTAGTTTAATTAAGCATGCTCATAGCCTTACACTGATTATTACAGACACTCCCATACTATCATCATCACACTGTAGGTCAAACCTCTGAGCTCCCCATGGGTTCACCTGTTCTTCAGAAAGGCCTAGAAAGGAGACGTACTACCTACATACCTTCTTCTCAGGTGCCTATTCCCTCTTGTGTCCTATTTGCCTCTGATAGATAAATAATTTTTCCATTTGCTTCTGCCTACTGGCTCTCCAAGTGCTCTGTGTGCATGCTCACTCACACCCTCATTGGTGCTGCATTTTTCTACTAAAGCAGTTGACTTAATAGCTGATTGATGACTGTGTTGTAACAAGATGGTAGTCTCTAAAGGCCTTAGTAGGGACACAGGACTCTACTGAGTTATCCAGCTACCAGGTGCCTGCATCTTTTATAAATAGGCAAAGTAAAATGTTACCCTTTGTATTTAAGGTTCATTCTAACTGAATACCTCGGTATCAAAAAGTCATTTTCCAGCTATAAAACATCAAGTTAAAAAACAAAAAAAAAACATTTAAGTGGCCATGACAAAAGGCTCAAATATTAACTTCAGTCTTGTACCTGCTGGTACCTTATGGATAAACATATGTATATACATTGTCTTTTAATTCCATTGAAGTCTTTTGTAAACAGAGCTGGTGTCAAACCTTTGGAAAAGAAGATGGCAGGGTTCTCTACTGTTTCCAGTCTGTAAATACACAGGGTACTTTCATTTCCTTCTGCCTGCTGTTATGAACTGGACTCATGAATTATTTCCTGGTGCCTATATAATACTAAAATTTTACTATACAGATATTTGTTGGGATATTTTGTTAAATGAAAGCTTTTGAAATATCTACGTTTGCAAAAACCATGTCTACTATTTGTGTAACCTGGTTAAGCTTTTAACCTTCTGTTTTTAAAGTGGCATTACAGCCCCATCCATAGGAACCTTTCCAAAGTCACTGGGATTAAATCCGTGATGTAATTATATATAGCTTTGGGCAAATCCAAGAGGATGGCTATAATCATGCCTAAGCATTGCCAGTGTTTTGGTCTAGTGTGAATGTTGTAGGTGCAAGCAGAAGTGTCTTACTCAAAAATGATGACAAAATAATAATGAACCAAAATTGAGAAAATATGTTAATAGGAACAGGTATAAGTCTCCATTTTTACACTGTGGGCACATCTACACATGCTATTAACACAGAATAATGAACTCAGGTGCATAATGAGTCAGAGTTTATTGTTCCCCAACACACTATTTGAACATGTGCCCAGCACCACAGCACTTTGAGCTGGGTCAGTATAGTGCTGGCTGGCAGACCATCCAAGGGGTCAACCTGTCAGCCCAGGGACCCAGCTCAACATGCTGCAGAGAGGCTGGCTGGGGCACAAGGGTACTTCAGTGTGGGGCTAGCTGGCAGGCAATCCCTACATCAAAGCACCTTCACACCCCAGCCAGCCCTGTCAGCATCTACACTTGTATTTGCAAGTACTAATCTACTGCGGAGTTAATTAGTTTACTCCATCCTAATAACAGTGCATGTATAGATGCTGGGACATTTACTGTGCAGCTACTTAGACAACTCCACAGTAAACATCTCGTGCAGACTTGCCCTGTGATATGCTGAATTCTTGTGATATTTTTGTTTCATGTGTACATTTCAAAATATCCAGCTATAGATGTGGCGTTTCATTTGAACTGTGCATTTTCATGGATTTACCCACTCTCCTTAAATGTTTCCCTATCCTTCCTTCTGCAGGTGCTAACAGTCTGACTCCTACTGTGATTGTAATGGCCCAAAAGAAGTTGTTTTTAAGAAAGGCAAAGATGGGCTTGCTACTCATCTTCTCAATGTGTTGGGGTGGCTGTAGTAATGGACCACAAATGAATGTAGCAAGGAATGTTCCTGTTTTCACCTTTATCTCCACCTCAGAAAGGTGTGCACTTGTATATATTATATTAGGGGCTGTACAAAGCTTCTGTTGTTGATTCTATTGTGGAAATTTGGCCCGATTCACTGGCCAAGTCTCCTAATCTGAATCAAATCAGGAGACTTTTTAATCTCTCTGAATTAAATTAGAACCCTCCACATTGAAGGATTCGATGATTCAGACATGGACACAGCTTTAAATGTTTTTTCTACATACCTCAAGGTACCAGGTGGCTGGTGAATGCTGAGATGCTGGGGCAGATGGAACATCCCATTGGGGTGCAGGGGGGTCCCCAGCATGCGCTGCAGTGGACCCTGAAGTGGACTTCCAGGTCCACTGCAGAGTGCACAGGGGACCCCCCCCACAGCCCCTGCGGCTTGGTGACTGATGCCTTCTGGGTCTGGGGGGCACCTGGGGTGCCCCTGCAGCTGATCGCCAAGCCGGGGGGGGGGGTCCTCTGCCCACTCTGCAGTTCAACGCAGAAGTGGACTGGAAGTACTTCTGGTCCACTTACGGGTTTTGCCACCGAGTATGCGGGGGGCCCTATTCTCCTGTGGGATGCTCCATCTGCCCCAGTATCACATCATTCACAAGCTGCACCTGGTACCTTGAGGTATGTAGCAAAAAACTTTTAAAGCTGTTTCTATAGATGAATCGCTGATTCTCCAAATCGGCATTGAGTTTTCAGACTCAAATTTGGCTGAATTGAATCAGGACAGTGATCCAAATCAACTAATTGAATCACTCTCCCCAGTTCGGCCAAATCCAAATCAAATACAGCCCATTTCACACACCCCATACATACACACACACACTCTTAATTAATATATCTGAATATTACAATGGTGTATTGATATATATAAGTAGTATCAAGGAGCTTGTGTTTAAGAAGTCACAGATAATATTCATATACTAACCAGGACAGGATATTGTACTTAGGGCAGAATTCTAACTCCCATTGTTCACTGCGAGGAGAGAGAAGAGCCCCAGAGAAGTAAAATGGCCCCACCTGTATTGCAAAGAACTCTGCAGGGCTCCTTCTTCGTGCAGTGTTTCAGGAGGGGAGGGGGAGCCAGTTGGAACTCCAGGATAAAAGGAGACGTGGGGCAGGAAAAAAGGGAGCACAGGAAACCGGAAGAGACTGACTCAGGCAGTGAGACAGCAGAGAGGGCTGGAGGCACTGAGGAAGCAAGGGAGACTGGGCCTAAGGGAAGCAACTCCATGGAGGGAGCTGCCAGGGGAGAGAACCCTAAAGGAAACACCCAGAGAGAAACAGAAACTGCCACAAAGCAGCTAGAAGGTACCGTAAAGACCCTCATAGCAGGGCTGAAGAAAAAGGGTATCACAAAATTAGGACTATAAGACCAGAAGAAATGCCAGTTTGTTTGTTTTTTGTCTTTTTGTTAGGGTGAGAAGAAAGTCACCCTAGCTACTATGTTGGCAACTATCAGGGCAATAAGCCAGGAAAAGACTGGCTAGGATTACTGGCAGCTCTGTGCCAAGTTCCAGACAGGCGAGGTACAACTGGGCCCATCGGGGATACTGATTGGCCAGACCTAGAGACCCAAGGAGCATTTTTTTTTTTTCTCAAAGGTCAATTGCGGAGATAACTGAATTATCACCCGGTGGAATGGGCAAGGGTGTAGGGGCTGGTGGAGCCTTCAATACACTAGGACAAATTAAGAGAGCCCAAAGCGTCTAGACCCACACACCCCGGCATTCTGTTTCTCTCCCGTAACATCAAGTTGTGGCAGAAGAGATTGCAGACGTGTGGGAGGAGCCAGCAAAATGTCGTGGTAGACTTCGACTTGTTAGCTGAGGTGCTACAACTGTTGTGGTGTAGAAAATAGAGTAAGAAGAGAAGAAACCGCTCAGGCAAGTGATGAGCTCCAGACATTGACAACACCTAGGTCAATAGAGACAAGCCTATACCACAGATAGGGGTCGGACTTTTGGGGTGAGAGCCCGCCATTGGACATTCACCTAAACAGCTGCTTACCAGCCACATAACTGGCATTCTGGCACTGGTTTATTGTTTGTGATTCTATTACCCATGCAGTATGGATAAGCATCCACAGGGCTACTGAGCAAGAACAGTAGGCCACATGCTGGCTGGCCAAATGTACAGTTCCACACAAGCCTATCTGAGTGTAAATCCCCTAAAAAAAATGAAGTTCTCCCATGCTTTAGCCTAACCCCCAAGTGGTTAATGGTTGGATAATAACCTATCCTGTGGTGTTGTGGTTAGAACACTGTTCTGGGAAATTGGAGAGATGAAATTTCAATGGTCCCTCTGAATGATGGGGTCCTAGAATCTTGGTCTCCTGCTTCCTGAGTAAATGACCTGTCAGTTACTGGAGCTAAAACACAGGAAGGTCCCTGTGTCCTCTCACAATGTTTACACATCCAGGATACATGTATGCAGAGAACACACTGTCACTGCACGTACATGGATAATAGAAACACAAAATGTGTGTAAGTGCTAAAAATGTCACTTGTGTAGCTGGAAAATTGTCATTTGGGTAGATAAAGTGAAACAGAATTATCCTCCTAAAGTCTATGATATACCACATATTTGTTCCTAAATAAGCAGATTTTCCTATGATAAAGCAACTTCTACCATCTAACTGGTAGTCATCCTAATAAGATTTAAAGCTTCCAATCAACTAGGATAATACAGGATGACACGTTTTCAGGATGGCTATTTTAAAAGGGGTTGCTTGTGAACAGTCATTAAAATGGTTAGATTCTAATATTGATTATAGATAGATTTAAAGGGTTTCTGGTTGCTTCTGTGGATGGATAGATCCAGACATCAGCCCTTAGAAACATACTTTAAACAATGTGCTTGCACAGTTGCTTAAAAGTCATGGAGCAGCTGTGCTGAAATTGTAAAATCTGCAGTTTTATTATGCCAATGACTTTCTATTGGCCTCAGTCATAAAAAAAACATACTCCTCACTGAAGTTCCCTGCTAAATAATAATTAAAAAAAAATGAAAACCACAAAAAACAAACACATGCAGGCTGGGTAAAGTCCAAAACAGACAAGGAAAAAAAGTTTGCCTCATCTAGCTTGTCTTGATTGGTCTAATAATAAATATTTAATTTTTTCTACTACACAGTTATTCCTAATGATAATTAATTTATTCCCAATGGAAAAAAATACAGTGAATAGTAAATGTTGAGTGAATTGTTGCTTAGCAGAATTTGCAAATTGTAATTGGTCCCCCCAGCAGGAGTTAATTGCATGACAAAAGCTCTCAAACTTTATTTATTTCTACAGGTTTGGAATTTACTAACTTAGATATGGGATCTGCTGGACTGAATATCTCCCAAAGAGAGAAATCAAGGCATCCTAAATGACACACTGTGACTGAAATTTGTTGAATATTTTAAAAAAACAAATGAATATTTCTGGAGTATAAGCCATTTTTATCCCTCATCTTTTGTGTCTATTGTCTAATGTACATCAAGGTCTAATGTACTGTATACTTCAGGCAGAATAAAAATAGGTTCCAAATATAGCACCTACTTAGACACAAACTAGATGTTCCAGAAAATACTTATCTAGTAAAATTACAACATAAGTTTAGTGCCAATAGATATAATATCATGGAATCAATGGAAGAAATTTCTTTCTAATTTCTCTGACAATGGATATGATCTGAATTATCTTTTTTAAACTGAGAATTCTAATGTAATAAAGGGCTTAGTCTGTCTGTCTGTGTGTTTGTATGTCTGTCTGTCCATAATGCTTTTGGACAACTGCACATGCGTCACTGAGAGAGCAGGTGACAACTGGCTTTGCGGGCACAAGCTGCATGACCCCAAGTTTGAATCAGTGCTGGGAAAGTTTGTGGTGGTGGTGAATACATCCCAGCCACCTGAGCAGTGGGGCTTCCCCACACCTTCCTGCCTAAGGGCAAAAGGGGGGTTATGGTGGCAGCACGCCCTCAGCCACTCATCCCTGATGCTCTCCAGAACACCCAGCAGGGAGGGGGAGGTGGTGGGCCGGGAGGGAGGGGAGTGGGGTAGGAGGAGGTGAAGAGGGGGTCCCAGTGGCAGCTGTTGTTGGGGCCAGGTGGAGGGGAGCAAGAAGGGGGCCCTATCAACAGCTGGCAGGGATAGAGGAAGGCTGCACAGGCCTGGGCAGGTGCAGAGCAGGGGGAGGCAAAGGTGGGGTCATGATGGTGGCTGTTGTCAGGGACAGGTGGCAGGGAAGGAAGGAAAGGTGGGAAGTAGGGAGAGGAGGGGAGTATATAAATACCCTTGATGCATTTAACAGAAATATTCTAAAACTGTTTTCTCCAACTACTTAGAATCAATTTTCTAATACTATACATGTTTCTCGTGCTTGTTTTCTGCCTCTGGTAATAGTGATTTAGCTGCTAACATTAAATAGTCAACAGATTTGCATGCAGGGATAGAGGAGGTGAAGGGACTTCTTGAATATGATGTAAACCATCTACTGTGCTTTGCATCAAATAGCACTTAGAAATGATTACAGCTGTTAATTTTCTACTTAGACAAATACTGATTATGTGACATAGTAAGAGATAACATGATTAACCATATTGTGACTATAATAACAATATAATTGAATAGATGTGAAGCCAAGAAAAACTTATCACAACTATCCATTCAGATTTCCTAAGTTTTTAGCATACCTTTGAAACCTGAAAATAGTATATGTTAATCTTATGAACATACACAGAAAACTGATCAGTCACATTTCTGTAGACCCACGTTAGTTGATGGCTATCATCTGTAGTACAAATCAGGAACAATATAAGTTATAACAATAAAACTTGTTTTTTACTGCAACAGTGCTAACAATCAGGGCCATTTAGCCTTAGGGCATATATTTATTTTACAGCAGAACTAAAACCACATACCATGATCATTTAATAGACTACCTGAGAGTGCACACATTAAGTTGAATCCACTTTTTTTGTGCATTTTACAGGACTATTACAAGCATAGATTCCTATGCTCCTGGCATCATCACCAGTCAGAAAACACAGTATAATTTTTCCAACAGCCACAGCAATAAATGTTGAAAGTTTTCATTAAGGAACTATTATCAACGTGTTCCATCTTATAATTCTCATGCATTCCCATGCAAAAATAGTTATAAATATTTATATTTTAAAATAATTGCTTAAATTTATAACAATTGTATGAGATAATCTCATGTAATGCTGTCTTTAAAAGAAGCAAAATTTTATATATATATGTGTATATATATATATTTACACACACACACAGATGTGTAAGTTGTTCAAGGACTATCTCAAAATAAAAATAAATGTTATAAAAATGCTGCAACAGAGTTTGAAAGAAAATGCCACTATCCAACAAAAATATATATACATATTTTTAATTTTATGCAAAGAAAGCTAAAATACTTCCACAGAATAAGAAAGAAAAAAAGCAGACCTAACCTCATGGATGTGTTCTCCTAAAGCAAGACATTTTCAATATTTAAAATGTAAATAGTTTAAAATAAGGTCTCTGAAAAATAATATCTATCTGCTAAACAGAAGGATAATATGAATAAATAGCAATTTTCCATTGAGAAGTTTCAGAGGGCATGTATAAACATTATGTTTGAGGGACCTAACCAAGGTTAGGTTGATCTAAATGCCCAGTCATGCAGACTTTCATAGAACTTAAATCACCCTAAAAATGGCATGCTCAGTCTAAAATGGGATAACCCCACCTAATAAATTCCTGCATGTGTTCACAGCCCTGGAGCTGGAAAAGGGGACTTCTTGAATATATCAACAAATCAAATTGCATCAAATAGTACTTTTCTATGGATTATAGCTGTTAATTGTCTACTTTTACCAATACTAATCATATGACACGGTAAGAGGTAATATGATAAACAATATTATGAATACCTGCACATGGCAGAACCCAACTTTTCAGCAGCTCAAAGTAAATCACCTAACCGGAGCTGGATTATTTAAATGTTTGTTCTCACCCAGAGTTAGCAGCCTATTAAAATGAGGGGGTAATTCAAACTGTTCAGAGATGATAGTTCAGGTTGCTCGCAGAGACAGGCTAGATACTTTTAAGCTAATACAGAATCATAACTGACCATAATTTAGCCTTCTACTTGGATCACACTTACTGTTTTAAACCTTAAATCCCGATGGAGAAACACTTAGGCTCCTGCTCATCGACCAGATACCATATTTTCTGCCATTTACCTGCAGCTTGAGTTGCTTCGCATTATATGTCACTTATAATTTAAAAAGTTGATACTTAAAAAGATATGAGGTAACACCTCAGATGAATGGGACAGTTCACATCTCTCAGAGCCACTATTTCAGCTACGTGGAAACCTAGATATCACTGGATCAGTTACACTTTTTCTACAACAGCTACAGACTAATGTGCTAAATATTGCAGCCTGAATGAAGTGCTGCAGGCCTGATATGGCATACAGTCCTGTAACCCTCTGTATATTCACAGGACAGGGAAGTCATAGGGCTTGATTGGGTAGATGCTTACAAGGCTTAGTTAATTCACATTCTAACTAAAAGTAGATATATGCAAATTTATAAGAAATAATTCTTTGTCTAAACCCAGGCTGTACAAAAAAAATGGCAAAGTTCTCATGAAGTTAAAGGGGGTGGGATTTCATTCCTTGTTTTTGCCTTGTAAAGCATATTGCAGTCTTTAAAGGAGGTAAACTTTACAAATAACAAAACAATCAGATAAACTAAATGGAAAAGACAAATCCTGATGTTGTATAAACACACGTACACTGTCTATCTTGTTTGATAGAGGGAAATTGATAGATATAACCTGGTGTAAATCTGGAATGAGATGAAAATTTGACCACTTAACTTCTTCATGCTTATCTGAAGTGAACATTTTAATAACTGGGGAAAGTAGCAAGCTTTCTTCTTAAAGAGAGGCACCTTACAGACTAATTTGGTCAGAAATGCAGACTTTAAGACTAGGGACAGACATTACACATAAATCAGTTTAAGTGATCAGAAACTGGTTTAAACCTGTAACAGAACAGACATTCAGTGCACAGAAACCAGTGTGAAAATGACTTAAAACAATCTGAGATAAACCTGGTTGAATGTATTATCAGACTTAACAGATTTGGGTCGAACCAGTTTACTCAATGTCTTCCCAAAACTCTTTGCTGATTTAAGTTAAACCAGACTCCCCCAGCATCCCGGTATGCTCTCTGGGCTGGGCAGGGCTCTCTGCTCCAGACCAGGGCTGACCCCTCCCCTATGCTCCCTCACTGGAGCTCTGGCAGAGACTTGCAGGCACAAAGCATCTGCCTTGCTTCCTCCTGCTCCCCACCCTCCCCCCACCTCACTGCTCACAGCTCAAACAGGGATCCCTTCCTCCTCCCTCCCAAAGCACAGAGGGTAGCCAGCATGTGCTATGCTAGCTAACGCTGAGAGATGTCTGTGTAGGGCAGTCAGGAAAGTGCCTTTAGGGCTCTTTGGAGCTAATCAACAAGTAACGTCCCCCCTTGGAATGTTCCTTTCCTTGCAAAATGTTGTTAAGAAAAGTTTGAACTAATGAGAGGGGCTCTGTTTTCTGATGGGGTGTTCAATGCTGGTAACAGAGCTGATAAATGCTCTGTTATCAAGGTGGGGTGGAGCCCCCTCTAATCAGAGTGTCCTGAAGGACCTGGCCATACCCCCCTCCGCTCAGCACTGTGGAAGGGAGGGAGGGCTGCTCCAGCACCCCCCAGCTTCTAGCCTGAGCCACTGCAGGCATGTGCCTGAATTTCCTCAGTCCAGATGTCTGTATGCCAGGCTAGACTAACCTGCAGAGACTGAATCAATTCAGGCTCAGGCTTTTTGAATATCTGTCCCTAGCCTAAGGGTCTTTAAAGACACTCAAGGATGTCTATACATGAGCAGGAAGGCTGTTCCTATGTGCTAGAATTCTAGCACATCAGAGCAGACCAAATTAATCGAGTCTCTTGGAGCATAGCAATTACCATGCTCTAGTAGCCTTTCACATCTTATGTATCAGCATCCCCATGCTTCAAAATGGTAGTGGGGGTGCTTTATCTAAAGCTCGTTCAACATCATTTGAAGCACAGGGACACTGATACATGAGGCATTCTGGGTGTTTTAATTAGAGTGGCTCTAAGAGCCGCCCTAATTAAAGTTCCCACCACCTCCCCACTCCCAGAGCATGTGTATACACACCCCCAGGTGCTACCTTGCCCTGCCTTCTGCCTGGCTTCAGACTAACACAGCTAACTACCTCTCCTTCCTTACAATGACAGACATGTCTAAGCCAAAAATGTGTTGTCAGTTATGTTTAGATTATTTCTAAAGATGTAATAATTCATAGAGCCTATTTCTTTATATGTTATCTTATGTCCAAACAGTTGAGGAAAAGGCCCTTATATTTGGAAACTTCTGTAAGGCAGGCTGTCACTTCATGTAATGCAGAATTATGCATGTTGTATTTGCTTTAAGTAATTATTTAATGCTACATTGCAAAAGGTGACAGAACACTGTCAGAAATAATGTAAAATTTGTGAAACTCCCAAAGTTCTAACAAGCCCAAATTTTGACCTTGCACATCTTTCCTTTCTTTCTTACTTTTTTGAATGCTTATGAACTTAATTTGATAATAAGTGTTTCAAGGATCAGTTTGAAACAGTGTTTTTGAACTCAGCTGGGTCATAGGAACTTTTTCAGCACTCTATTCTAATTTGCAGTTTTGCTATAATAAAAGTCCCAAATATATTGCTACTGTCTAGACGTTTTATCTGAAACAAGTGTCCTTTGTAGTCTCAGAGGACTTTTCTTTTTTATTTCCAGTAAATCAAAGTCTGTGAAGAGCTTTGGTTCTTATTAAGACATACCCTTCACAGTCCAGTGATTGCCAACGGTGGCAAGCCATTGACAGTTCATTTACATATAAGTGATGAGTTCCATCAGGTAGTTGGCTCAAAAATACAATGGACATTTAAAGCTTATCCAATATTTCTTGTTCTTTGATGAGCATCAAGTGCCAATTTATATATAGAAACTGACTATTGAAAAGTAAAGGCTTCTCTTCACTGACCTTACACTGTCTTCTACAGATTTGGAGTGACATATTGTCACTGAACTAATGCAAGCTCATTTCTCTAAAGAGACATGTAGAACAATTTGGGATTAAAAAATATCTATGCAGTTGTTAGCTTCACAGACAAAAATCCCAGCCATATTCATTGGTAGGTCTAATTACCCTACTATAAGGTAGACGTACAAGGGCAGTTTCTAACTCTGACAAAAACTGGATATTTAATTCACTACCCCCGATTACTAGTGCTGAGCTGGAACATGATAGGGCTGGTATAGGCAGGAATTTGGCTGCAATCTTCAGCACTGCCTAAGTGCCTATACTATACCAGAGTGGTGACTAACAGAGGGATGAACTACACCCAACCTCATGGGGGAGTAGATGAGAGAATAAGCCACACATGATCAATATTAGCCACTTAACTCAATGCAGTGTTGAAGATATCTAGATAACCTGGTGATGACAGGGGGTGGGATAAGACACTATATACCATAGGGAAGATCCATTTTTAAAGCCTTTCACCGTTCAGAAATACCCAGAATTAAATGTCAACATAACATAAGAAGTGCTATACTGGTTCAGGCCACAGATCCATTTGGTCCAAAATCCTATATCTCATTGGGGCAAAGAGTCTTATCTTCTCTCAGTCTTCATTTCTCCTCCAAGTGCTCTAAGTTACTGGGTTATATGACCAGCAGCAATATGTATTGGTGTTGTTATGTTTTTGTTTAGTTTGTTATTTGCTTTTTCCTTAAAAAAGCTAGAGACAAAGTAAAAGGATATTCCCCATCTCATATAATGAAAGCTCCTGAAGCTTAGTGACTGAGGCCATATTTATGGCTCTGTTATCTGCATTGTGAGGTGGAGGTCAGGAAGATCAATGCAGCAGTGAATATTTCAACTTCTCCACCCCAGGTACCTCTGCACACACATTCCCCTAGCTACTGTTGCATAAAAAAACCCCCTACTGAATCGGGTTTCCCACTATGAAGTGGGTGTAAACACCCAGTCTATCCATACATCTCAGTCCCTACCTTGCACAGTGGAATCACACTAGCTCCATGAACTGAGGTAACTGTATGTACAGGGAGGAAGGGGAAACAAGATATTCCACTTTAGAGCCAAGTCTTGGAATGCTTACTCAATTCTTTGGGATGGACAGACAAAATAACTACATTGATTTCAAAGGGTCAGAGGACAGTTGACTGTCTGTTAAGCAGATCTACTGCAGCTTTTTCAAATACCTGTTTTATTTGTGGTAAGCAAAACCTGAAACATGATAATTTAGCAGGTATTTCATTCAGGGGTAAACTGCCCCAATTTAATTCTCACTAACTATAGGACAGAACAGATGGAGAAAAAAGTTACAAGGGATAACATGCTTAGTCTCTCCTCTGCTCTCACTGGCCTTGAGGGCCTATAACTGCCTTAATTACAGTCATGATCACGAGCAATAAATTTTCCTCCCCCTTTTTTAAATATGAAATAATTGTTTCACCTGTACTTTCCCTCACTTGGGAAAACTCTCTTTTCTGTCAATGAGAGATTTGTTGGAGCAAAGACTAAGTCCTGGGAATCTGATCCTCTTGAATGTTAAGAAGAAGTATCTAAATTTACAAACTGCAGTGACTGATAAAATATATCACAGTATTTTTTCTCAGTTTACAAGATTTTATTATGCTAGTTTTGTCCTTTGAAGCATGCTTAAGGTCTTTATATCAAAGATCGTACGAATACCAATCCATATGCTTCAGAAAAATGGCCCAAGTTACATAACTAACTAGATATTTCACATTTAGTTCAAACAACTTGATTGGTGATGTTTGTCATTTTGTGAAAGTTGTATGTGCTGCACAAGCATAGATATGGTATCGTCCTCATTTCTCCCCAACACTAGGAATCCTGAGAAACATTTTTCCGTTTCCATTCTCTCATTGATGAGGCTACTAACTCTGCTGCCACTCGAAGATCAGCTGCCTTTAATGCTGGATGTCCACTCGCTAGAAACACAGAATAATCATATTAGATTAGATTTGAAAATAAAGATCTATCATACAGCATGACCAAAACCAACCATTATGAGACAAGATTGATAACTTAAGTTGAACATACTGTCTCAACAATTGATATTGTGGCAGCTGAACTGAAAAATAAGTAAATAACAATTTTTGATCAAACAAACAAAAATATCATTTTTCTTACTGAAATGAAAGAGTAAAACAAATTGGCAGTTGTAAGGAAACCAAAGGAATTGACACACTAGATCCCCGGAATGATTGATGCTGCCTGTGTCCTCTATTTATTCAATAATCCAGCTGTTATAGCTCTTTCCCAAGAGGCAGAGAATCCAGACTCAAGTTCCCCTTCTGCCAGATGAACCCCTTGCTTAGGAAAACAGAAAATGAAAACTGCAGAGTCATCAGGACTGCACTCCACCTCTAGGAATTTCCTTCTTTTATTTACTAGGGACAAGATCTTGCCTTGTGGTAGAGGAGACTGTCTTAACAAGTGTTTTCTTTCTTGTATATGCCAAATAAGAGACAAGCAGTATGACTACAGCTTCTTACATGCATTCAGTTTCTCCTGGGAGAGTTACTACTCTCCCAGGAGAAACTAAGAATGTACAGATGTTCAGGCTGTCTTCTGTAGAGTAAAAATGGCCACTCCAGGAGAAAAATAACCTGGGAACAACCACGGTTTTATATTACTATATTATAAGAGCTTCTCCTTGGTTGTTCACTGGACTCGTGCTCCAGCAGGAAGCACAACACATTCCCTTCATAATCCCTATATTGTGCTGCAGGGAAACACAGACTGACAACACGCAGTCTGGGTCAACCAATTAGGGCTGCCCTTTGCACTATTGCCATCTGTCACCCAGAAGACTGAAAGCCTGCACATGTGTCCACAAGGACCCCTGCAGGTGCACAGTGTCAGAACTGCAAGCTCTCCATGCTTTAGGGCCTCCACATTCAAATGTCTGTACATGTGGCTCTGAGTAAGTTTCTCTATCAGGAGAACAAACATGAGAGAAGTATCCCAGAATATTTGAATGTGTGTACACATCCTATGTTTGTACCCTCAGGAGTGCAGAACTAGGAGCTAAACATGAGGAAGGGAAGGAGATAGATCTATGGCTACACTTTATACCGTTCATTTTAGGAGAGTCAGATACATCCTGGAGGAGAGCAGTAATAAGTAATGTCTTCTACATGTTCAGATAGATTTTTTTCCCCCACAAAAATTTATTTCTATTGAATCAGATCTGTAAGAATGGACGAGGAACCTAGTATTAGCCTCTTGATCTAAATCAAGTAGACACAGAATGTGTCATGTTTATTGGGCTGAGCAAACTAAATTAATTTTTAAACAAATTCATGATAAACAATGGGAGACATCTTCTTGTATGTATGTATTTATATCATATGAGTTATTGTATTGTATTGTATGCATGATTGTTGTAGTATGTTTATAAACATAGTGCCTTAGCATCCCATAGCATCAACTAGCAATGCCTTGCACAGAGAATTTTTCTTTAAAAATATAACCATAACATGCAGCTATGTTTCTGGAATGCATTTTGGTTTAATTTAAAATAAATACCATGTAGCACTTAATTGGTATTATTTGGATAAATTCTAGGTTACCGTATGTGAATAAAAATTTTTAGAATAGACCATTCAAAGTAAGACCATGATGCTCATTAATTTATTGCAAAATAAGGAAAAAACCCAGAAAGACATAAGACTCATCTTTTTCATCTTGTTAACACTTATATAAGTGAGAAAATGGCATTTCACTTGCTTGAATACTTGAAGTCACGGGGGCTATTTATGCCAGAAAATGTGTGGGACTGGGTCCCATATCCTTCCTCATAACCAGGGATCCGGGTTTTCCATTTGCCATGGAAAAATGAAGTAAAACATGGATTTCTCATTTTAGCAGAGAAACTCATGGATTTTGCAGTTTTGCAATGAGCCCTCTGAAGGCTGGCAGAGTTCCAGCCTGCAGGGGGCTGGGAGGTAGCAGGAGGAGGGCGGTCAGGTAGTCTGGAGAGCACCTCCCATAGGTAAGTGGGGGGGATTTGAGGCCCCCATAGGGAGAAAATTGGGCAGGTCTGGGCAGAGCATTGGGTTTGGGGCACAGGGCTGCAATACACAGTCACAAGGCCCTGGTGGGAAGTGGGATGGAGTCACAGGTCACTAGTATGGGGGGCGGAGGGGTGGGACCGGCTCCCCTCTGCTGTGTGCACTCCCGGGGGGAAAAGGGACCTGTGCCCCCCCAGATCTGTGCACGGGCCAGGGTAGGGCATGCTGCCCACTGCAGGCTCAGGCTCCTGCCCTGCTGCCCTCACTAGGGGCCTCTGCAGTCCAGAGGGTGTGACCCAGCACTACAGGGCACAGCAGGGCCATGCAGTAAAGCTGCTTGCCACTGCAAGGTCTGCACTGCCCTGGTGACACATCCCTTGTGTGTGTGTGGCGTAGAGAGGACCACAACCCTGCACCCTTGCCCCCACTGCTGCTGTGCGTGCAGGGGATGCATTGCTAGGGCAGCATGGAGCTTACAGTGGCAAGGAGCATTCCTGCACAGCCTTGCTATGCCCTGCAATGCTGCATTGTGAAGGCCCTGGGGGAGGGAAGCAGAGTGGGATCCCAAGCCCACAGCTTTCCCTGCACCCACTCCACACACAGATCTGGGAACATGGGTCTCCTCTGCCCCCTGGGAGTGTGTGTAATGGTGGGGAGCCACCCCCCACCCTAGCCCATAGCAGGCAGGCAGCAGGCGGGGAGCTGGGTTCTGGTTTGCTGCAGCAGCCACCACCTACTGCCAGAGGCAGGGGGCTGAGGGCCCAGGTCCCTAGCCTTATGACCGTGGCAGCTGAGGGCCCCTTCCAGCAGGGCTGGCAGTGGCAGAGGGCTGTGGGTGGGGGGTGAAGGGCACCAGCAGGCCTGGGAGAGGCTGTGGGGGGAAAATGAGAAGCACCAACAGGGCTGGGGGGCTTTGGGGCAGAGTGAGAGGCACTGACACGGTCAGCAGGCTGTGGGGGTGAGGGAGTGAGGGGCACAAGAAGCGCCAGGGGAGCCGTGGAAGGGGGTTTTCATTTCAATCATGCTTTTTGGGGTTTTATCAGAGAATCTGCATTTTTTTTTATCAGAGAAAACCAGGATCCTGCTGATAACTTTTGGGCTTCATGTTTAAAAAAGGACGTGGAGAAATCAGAGAGAGGTGGGTGACAAAAAATGATAAAGGGCTTGGAAGGTAAGTCATACAAGGAGAGGTTGAAGGATCTAAGCACATCAGAAAGGAATTTTACCCCCTATGATCAAATTGATACGGACTGTGAGGGTTTTTGCTTTCCTGTATAATGGGGAGCTTGGCCATCTTTCTGGGATCTCTTTAGCATATATTAGCAACATTTGCAGCAGCAAGACATTGGCTGCTGTAGTTCTTCTGCTTTACCTGTGGCAGGATAAGATGTTATTGTTGGGTTTTGTCTCAGGTTTAACTGTGTAATTTTGCTAAGGGGCTAGAAAAATGGATGTCTATAGGATGGGTTGGATAGGGATGCTCCTGCCTCAGGCCGGGGGATGAGCTAAAGGACCTCTCAAAGTCCCTTCTATCCTACTAGCCTACATAGACATTAAAGGTAACCAGAATGAAAATGTTCTCCCTAAGTTTACAAAGCTGCTTTTTGCACTGTTTTCTTTTAAATCTAGACACCAGTAAAACAACCTGCTCTATAGATTTTGCAAACGGAATCTATTCAGTTCCACAAAAGAAAACTCCCCACTCACAGGTTTTCTATGTGCTGTTTTGTTGGTTTTCCCCTCTCAACAGCATCCTAAACAGAGGTGGGAGTAACAGGAAGTCTCATTTGTAAAACAGGAAGGGAAGGGGGGCTGGAACTACTCTGAATAATCCAGTTAATGCGTTTATAACCAGTTTGCTACACATGCTGTACCTGAATACTGAATATACCCCTTCTAGAGCTTTCAAAACTATTATCTGAACTATTTACAGATTTAACTATGCAGATACCCCTCAGCTTAGTGATTACCTCATAAAATATTCAAGAAATGATCATTATAAAGGTAATAGAAACAAACAATTGGCAAGAACATATACATTAGGCTTTCAAAGTATAACAAAAAGCTGCCACCACGACTTCAGTAGCAAAATAAAGAAGTCAGGAGGAGAACAACAACAGAAGGGATAAGAAAGAGAAGCAGCTGGAAGAAATAAGCAGGAAGCCCCAGAATGGAAACTGTTGGCAGGATCTGTGGAAAATAAACACATATCCATAGAACTGAACTGCATAAAACAGTCCATTACCAAATAAGGGTTGAAAAAATATAAACATCATTTGTTACCACCTTCTAGTCTGCTAAAAATGGGGCTCTTGAGAGTTTTGAGATCAGTCCAAATAAGAATAATCACCACTTCTAAGAGGAATTGATTTCATAGATTTCATAGACATTAGGGCTGGAAGGGACCTCGGGAGATCAT
>NW_017728913.1:8792821-8815676 GCF_001723895.1 Crocodylus porosus
CTAGTTGGAGTTCAGTTGCAGCCTTGGCTTTCCTGGTTTGCTCCCTGCAGGACCGGACCAGTGCAGAATAATCTTCCTTGGAGGTGAATCCCATCCTCCATCCTTTGTAGGCCTTTCTTTTTAGCCTCAGGAAGTCTGCTAGGTCCCTGGAGAGCCAGGGGTGCTGCTGTGCCCTCTTGCTGCCTTTCCTCTGAGATGAAACAGACTTATCTTGTGCATTGAGGATTGCTCCCTTAAGGAGCAACCACTCTTCTTGAACTCCTATCTCCCTGGAGTCATGGTCCCTTAGGGCCTCACCAACAAGCCTCCTGAGCTTGTCAAAGTTGACTTTTCTGAAGTCTATGACTTCCGTGTTGCTGACTGACTTGCCAGCTTTATGGTGGATGGTGAAGGTGATTAGGTCATGGTCGCTGTCACCCAGCTTCCCATTGATCGCTAGGTCACCGATTAGGTCATCCCCAGTAGCCAGTACCAGGTCGAGCAGTGCTTCGCCTCTTGTTGGCCCATAGCCTTCTTGAGTCAGGTAGAGGTCATCCACACACGAGAGGAAGCTTTGCGACCGCTCGGATTTTGCTGAGTGATCTTCCCACGAGATGTCTGGGTAATTGAGTCACCCATGACAACCATGGTTCTGGAGCATGTGGCCTCAGCTAGTTCCCGGGCGAACTCCTGGTCAAGCTCAGGACTTTGGGTGGGAGGTCTGTAGTAGACTCCCACCGTTGTGTCCTCTGTGCCGTATTCCCCATGGATTTTAACTAGAGGGTCGCCAGTCGTCCACCCTGGTCGCCAATGTCAGCTTACAGGGACATGTAGCTTTCCTTAACATAGAGAGCTACAACCCCCACCCCTTTTATCTACACAATCCCTCCTGTACAGGGTATAGACATCTATACCTGAGGTCCAGTCATAGGTGGAGTCCCACCAGGTCTCCGTTATCCCTATGACATCATAATTATTTGCACTAAGCAGGAGGATGAGCTCCTCCTGCTTATTCCCCAAGCTCCTGGCATTTGTGTACAGGCAGGCAAGTGTCCCCTTGGGGGCTCTTGCCTTGCCCACAGATTGTACAAGGGCTGGGGCAAGGGTGGGCTCCCTTAAGTTCCTTGGTCCGCTGGCTTTGCAAGGATTGTTCAGCGGGCCAGCAGTGGTGGTAGTCCCTCCATCCCCCAACGGGCTTAGTTTAAAGCCCGGTGGAGCAGCTCAGCCAGTCTGGCTGAGAAGAGCCTCCTCCCCAGGGGAGAGAGGTAGAGTTCATCTCTTCCCAGCAGCTCGCTGCTTCTCTCACCAAAGAGCGGGCTGTAGTCATGGAAGCCATAGCCTTCCTGATGACTCCAGTGCCACAGTCTTTGGACCCTCCTCTCCCTCCTCAGCCCATAGCCCGAGACTGGGAGGATCAACAAGAAGGCCACCTGTGCCCCCAGACCCTTTAGCCCCACTCCAAATCCCTGTAGCACCTCATGACCCAGCTGGTAGCGCTCTGAGCCATGTCATTGATGCCCACATGAATAAGGAGCGTAGGATAGTGGTCTGTGGGCTTGAGAAGCTTTGGGATCTTCTCCGCAATGTCCCGGGTTTGTAAATTCTCACGTTCTATTTCTTTTGTTGTGCTGCTGGGGCTTTTCCTGATGATTTAGTCTTGAATCCTTGATCATTTAAGGGAGGTTGTCACCCCAACAGTCTCTTTAGCTTTGAGTAAGTGTTTGTGGCACCTTAAAGATTTTGCTGCTGAGATTTGTATTTATTTAGGATCTGATCTAAATCTAAATTAGGTAGCTAAATGGGAGTTAGATGGAATTTAGTTGCCTAAGTCACAAAAAGTGATCCATGCAATCCAGACTGACCAAATTCCAAAGGCTGCAAAATCAATCAGTCACCTAAATTCATCTGGTGCCTTCATTTTTGCCTGGGGAAAAAAAAAAATCTCCTGGCACCTAAATTTAAGTTTCTGAGCATGCTTATTTTGAGCATGCAGGTATCTAGGCTCCATTGTAATCCAGAGTGGACTGTCTCTATCAAAAAAACTGCATTTACAACTGCCTTGAAAATTACTTCAAGACATTGAGCAATTATCCCTCAGTATATAAAAAGCTACCCTAAACCAGCCCTCCATGACACACACTTCCTTCTCAAGCCAAATGTGTGATAACTATACATGAATCTGTGCATGCATGCTAGGCAGGGTAGGCAGCTACTCTTTAATCTGTTTAAGTCAAAAAGGGACAAGATATTGTCTTCATATATTTTTCAGTAGGAAGACATATTTGGGAGGAAAGCCTGAACAGATAATTAAAAACAGGCGGGGTTGTGGGGCTCTGTTCCTACAATTGCTCATTGCTCTGAGCAAAGTTCATGCAGAATGCCTTGTAAACATAGTAACATTATGCAAGAAGTCATTTCACCTCTCTGTACCTCTGTTTGCCTGTCTTGAAAATAAGGATAATATTTGTATAGAGCGTTGAGATCTACTGATGATAACCCATACATGAGAGAAATTATTAATAATTGGTATTACAACATAAGACATATGCTTAGCTGCAGACACCTTGTACAACATAGCAGACAGCTGTGAATTAGCTAAGTACAGGACTCTTAGAATACAGCTACTGGCAACAAATACATGAACAGATGACAAACTTCAATCAAAAAGAGAAACAAAGAACTACGGGTGAACCTGAAAAGAGGTTTTATTTCTCTATACACATAAAGCATATAAGAGCCAGGACACACATTTAAATCTAGGCAAACAAATAGCTACAAATACTGGGCATGCATTGGTAAAGATAAAGATGAAGTGATATATGCATTTGATGCAACAGTGTAAGATTTCTATAATAGAAGAATCATTCCTTCTATTGGAGAAAAGTTATGGGATTTCAAGTAGCATCTATACTTGTTTATGTAACACAAAGCCCATCTAGCAAGTCTTTTATTTTAAAATGAATTCAGCATTTCTGAGTAAATATATTTCTTCATAATTTACAGAGGTTGTGTGTGTGAAAAAGAGAAGTGAGCCACCTTGTTTCCTCAGACAGATGTTATTATCAATATGTATTGCAATGGATTTTGAAGATTTAAAGTGAGGTTACAATAAGAAAAAATAACTATGCCAATCTTGCACCTGGCTTTTCAACCAGTCACCTCCTTTTATTGATTCAGTCCAGTTCTACTTCTTTTTCTGACAAAAATGGAAGGTTTTTTTTATTACTTTTCATTTCATGTAGCTCTGCTGAGGCAATAGAGATGTACAATCGGCCGGGGTCCTACTCTGACTCATGTGCTCATAGTAGTACTATAACTGAAATTCCAGCTATAGAAAATTCATTATTGGCCATGCTGACAACTTGACTTTCAGATCACAGGCAGAGTTTACAGGGCTAGTAGTTAGAAAAGACAGCCCACACATTTTTATATTGAAGTGTGTAAGAAATAACAAATGTGGAAACCTACAATGCCATTTTTAGTCAGCCTTCAGATTGAAACTACAAAGAAAATGAAAAAAAATCACATTGCCTGCAATTTTGCCACCTCAAGCAGAATTTGTAAGTTTTACATAGACACAGTCACCAAACTGTCACACAAGTGACAAATTGAGGATGTACACTGGAATTGGTAAGAAAAGAAGAAGATCCTTGCCAGCTATCTAGTGATGAGGGATCAATAAGTTTTGAAAATTTGGTTCAGACTGGAAGTTTGAACAATCATTTGCCTTCTGGGACACTCCTGCCAGAGACAAGCCCCTTCTTCCTATCTGACCATAACTGAACAGGCTTCCAGCAAATGCTTTGAGGTTGGGAGAAAATAAGAAGAGAAAAGGAAGGCACCTAAGAGACTTAAGTTTGTTTTAGTTCTAAAAATGGACAGATGGTCTGAAAGAGCAAGGAATTTTCTTATTTACTTAAACTAATTTATCAATTTGTAGTAATACGTATAACCCATATGGACCTAGCATAGGCTTAAAATACACCCCCAGAAGAGATCTAAAGAGGAAGTCTGGATATGGGAAGGAATGTCTATCTTTGTAAAATTGCCTCCCTTACTTAAGTCTGCATGGAGGACACTTAGTAGGTCTGAGTTTTGCCTTGGGGACAGAATAGAAACTGAGTTGGATAAGGGAAAAGTAGGCTAGGTCTCACATGCTATTCCTGATTTCAGACTGTAGAGAAAATTCTAGGAAAGTTAATTTAGGCTGAGCCTACATCTTTTTCTCTACAGTCCTCTCTGCTCACGTGGATTCTTCAGGCATCTGAAGACAGAGATCACATTGAGAGGTTAGAAATGCCTCAATGGTTTTGTCTCGCACAGATCCATTTCTCATGACTTGCAAGTTTTGGAGAAGTAGAAAACCCTGTTTACCCAAGAAAATGATAAGCAAGAATTACTTACTCCATTACACTGCAGTGAAAGAAATTAAGATACTTAATAGCATTGAGCAAAGACACCACTAAGAACTCCCCAGCTGGATGATTCTTGATTTACATTTTTTAAGTCTATCAGTCTGCCAACTTTTAATTCCTCTAAAATGTGCAACATTGATTTTGTATAGTGCTTAATCAAAATGTTGTACAGTACTGGAGACTAAGTATTACATCAGCAAAATTACCTTGATCAACCAAATTTCTAATCTCAGAAAAAATGTCATCAAGTTTGGTTGAAAAGATCTACTTTCCATAAAAAATGTCAAATAGTATACATCATGTCATCATCCTTCCATATTTATTGATCGCATCCCATTTCAGGCTTTCCATGATTTTGCACAAATCAATGTCAAAGCAACTGGCTTATGGTTAGTCGAATAATGCAATAAGTTTAGGATGAGACTACTGATTTGGGCTTCAGAGATAATCTGTTTCAGATAAATTGGGTTGATCTAGCTGCTATAAATTAAACATTACAGAGCTACCAAATAAGCAGTCTGCTTTTAGGCTGGCAAATCTAAAATAAGGTGGTGGCTAGAAGAAAACTAATTCCTAGTTAAAGAATCTGCTGGCCAAAGGTTCTGATATGAGACGTCCTGCATATTTAAGACTATAATCTTATTTTCATTTCATCAACTGTGCTTTTAAAATGAAAGCAGGATGCAGCAGAAAAAGCTACAGTTTGCAATGAACAAGGGAATATTTACGAGACGTATTTCCTTTCAAAATATTTGTATTTGAATATAACCTCTCCTTCACAGTCAATTTCTATTGATGGGCCCTGCAGTAGCCATAATCTTATGTTTATCACATTAGAATCTATTGCCCAGGAAAGGACTGATATTGCAAATTCATTATTGTGTTTTTAAATTTAAAACTATAAAAAATTAAATATGAGATAGTGTTTTATAATCAGTAATGGTGACAAGGGTAATCAATAATAAATAATGGACATAAATAAGTTTGAAAAATTCCTGAAAGATTTTCTTTAAATAAAATATTATATGTTTTTTTAATCCATTCTCCATTAGATTTCCTCATATTTTAGCTACAGTATATTGATGCTTGCATATTATCATATTTTGTGTATCATGGTCGGTTATATATTTCTCAAAAGTTAATCCACTTTAAAATTTATTAAGCAGTAAAACTAAAATTCTATTAACCTTAATGGGATTTACAGAAGGGAATTCGCACTTAATATGGATGCAACAGTGCTGCTCAAAATTGTTGCCAGGAAAAAAAGCAGGCTTACTGTAGTTAAAGCACAGCTATCACATTTTCTATTTATGTATAGTCCTTCACAAGGGTAATCCTCTGTGTATGTGGAAGAGAGGAAAAAAGCCAGACACTGGTTGGTTAGTCTTATCTAGCATCTGAGAAGCTAAAAAGGTAGCTGCACGTACCAAAGAAGGGTGGTCTTGGTGTCGAGAGAATAACAAGTATTAGGGATGGGAAACATTATCTTTCTTTTCCCTACATGTCCTGAAAATGCTGTTGATCACATTTATGCTTTATAGTGCTGTTGTTGCCAAACTGTTCTCTCATGCTGCTTAAGAACAAAATTCAGATTCTGTATGTCCAAACTTCTTATAATCAAGATAAGAAAAATATACCTTTTTCCCTTTTCCAACCATATGTCCTCCATACTATGGACAGGATCAAGGTCGTAAATTATGTTCTGTCAAAAATTCTGTACTTTTAAGCATGCTTATTTCATTGGAATACTCAAATGGGTAAAGTTGAATTCAGTACCGCTACTCAAGGGCAAAATCTTATCCTCTGCAGACGGCCAAAATAAGGTTTATGCATTACTGAAGTCCTCAAAACAGATGGGATTTAATTGGTGCACAGGGGGACTGGAATGATTTAAAAGTTCTATGCTGGCTGGCTGTCCAAGGGGTATATTTTACACAAAACAAGCACAGTTACTAGTGCATGTCTTGCAGGATCAGTATTTATGTAAGAATGGGTTCTAGCCTTTTCCACCTTCCTCTTTGACTAACTTTTTATCAGAAATGTTATTCTATTACAGTCTGAACTATGTTATTAACAATGTGGGTCACTATGTGAGTGGTTCTCAACCTTTTTCAACTTGAGCCCTGCTCCCCTCCCCACCCTCAGAAAATGCCAGCTTTTCATTTTTACTCATTTCTTTAACTCTGGGGGGAAAAAACCCAGCAATTCTTCTGTTGCAAAGAACTCAGAAAAACAATAGCAGGCCAGAATGTTTTTAACACTATGGATTCCTATGTCAAAACTCTGGGTTTGTCTTGTGAATCATGGTTATGGTTAGTCGAATAACGCACTCCTAACAATGCTAATATAGCACCCTGTGACACCCTTGAGAAGATCCCAAGGCACCCTAGGGTCCCATGGCACCCTGGCTGAGAATCACTAAGATATGTGTTGCTCTATCCCTTCCTTCTCTTCCCTCTACAATCCAAAATTGTTGAACCTGGAAGCCCTGTTATGTCTGTGTGGAATTTCTGGGCCTCTAGACAGAGAACATTCCCCAGAAAGAGAATGTCAAGCTACAAAATTTATGCTCAAAAACACACAACTTCACATATTTGAGAATGAACAACAGCCACCATTGTTGAAACATGCCAGAGTATTCTGTTATTTTTCAAGTAGGCTTGAAAGCTCTTTTCACAGACTATGTCAAAAGTTTAAGATTCAGTTGTTACAGGAGGAGCATTTACTGATCCTGTTTATTTATTTACTTATTTATCCCCATTTATTTCAATTAGACTTAAATGTTCATCACGTTAGAAATGACACATCAACAAATGATCAGTTTTATAAGAGCAAAGAACATATTTCCTGGCACTTCCAAGAAGATTTGCTTCTGTATTGGGGTATGGAGACAACACAGTAATTTGTCACAGCTTGTGCATCAGTCATGAGGTCTTCTCCTCCCATTCCCCATTCTCCTCACTCCTATTATCCATGAAATGCTCCACAGTTAGTTTAAAAAAATCGTTGTGATGGCACAGACCCCAGTAAACATCTTGACAGACTTCATGTTACTCCCTCAATCATGCACCCCAAGAGAAAAGGCAAACAAAAATTAAACAACTAGAACCATAGTATCCAACCTAGTGTCATGCCTTTAGTTTATGGTACGTAAAATTTCTTAACAAAACTCATGATTCCCACTACTGAAACAATGAACATATTGTATGAAGCAAGAACTTCTGCTCTGAAAATGATCAAAGCAAAACACTTGTTATTTCCTTCTTCATTTATCCTCTAGGAATTAAATAATCTCAAAAGAATGCTTGCCCCACGCTCTAGGCATCAAAAAGAAAAATGCAAACATAAGCGAAAAATCGATGCAAACATTTTCTATTCTGCAACCTAGAACTCTGTTTCATTAGTTTTTGTTGTACTGCTCAGAACAGGTTTTTAGAGAGTTGTTTCAAAGCCAGTAAAGAATAGCTGCCTTCGAGGCAAGATCTGCCATGTCAACACTGTTCAGTAGCTAAAATAAATTGTGTGAAGATCTGAAAAAGTAATTAGATTTGGGTATAAATTTAATGGTAACCATCTTTCAGGCTAGAAATTAATTTAATTTTAGTCTTAGAGAAAACTGTTTCTACTACAGAGTTAAAACACATGGAGAAAGTCTAGGCCCTTTAAAAAGTTTTAAATTAGCTTCTAAAGATTAAGGCATTCCAAAATAGCAAGTTATGGTGGACGATCTTGTGATATAAAATCAGATAGGATTATATGTGTTCCTAAGGCCTGACTTAATATCAAATTATGCCAACATACACTGGTATAGACACTTTTATATTAAGAATAAATATTAACTCTTGGACCACTACTAGAAGAATGGAAAATGTTCAACAACCAGGCCCACAAACATTCTAACATATTTAGCTACTGCTGTGTAGAAATATGATTTGACATGAAACCCCATAAGAGCATAAACATTAGGGCTGTGTGAAGATTCAGTGGCTGAATCCAAATCCAAATTGAATCAGGAAACCCTTTGATCTCTCCAAATTGAATCAGAACCTTTCGAATCAATTCAGGGAAATTCAGAAAGATTTGGTGATTCAGACAGACACCGTTTTAATTGGTTTTTCTACATACCTCAAGACAGCAGGTGACTTGTGAATACTGAGATGCTGGGGTGGATGGAGCGTCCAACAGGACTGTGGAGGGCTCCCCAGTGCACTCAGCAGCAAACACAGAAGTGGACAAAAAGCACTTCCAGTTCACTTCTGGGTCTGCCAGGGAGCGCGTGGGTCTCCCCCCGCCCCCATGGCTTGATGACTGGTGCCTCCTGGGTCTGGGGGGAACCCGGGGTCCCCCTGTGGCTGATCGCCTAGCTGTGAGGGTACAGGCCCCTCCCCCCCCCGTGTGCTCCCCAGCAGACCTGGAGGTGGACTGGAAGTACTTCCAGTTCACTTCCAGGTTCGCTGTCAAGCACGCGGGGCCTCCCCATGCTCCTGTGAGACACTCCATCTGCCCTACCATTGCAGCATTCACAAGCCGTGCCTGATACCTCAAGGTATAGAGGAAAAACATTTAAACTGTGTCTATGGCCCAATCACTGATTCTCCAAATCAGCATCAAATCTTCAGATTTGGATTCAGCCTAATCAAATCGGGGACAGTGATCTGAATCAACAAATCAAATCAGATTTGGGCCAAATCTGAATTGAATATGACACATTTCACACACCCCTAGTAAACATTATTTTTACAACACTTGATAAGATGGCCCTTCATCTAAATTTAAATATAACAACCAATAGTAGGTCTCATGATGCCTCCTGAAAGGCTAGGAAATGTCATCTACTGTGAAACTTCCAAGTACTTCCTAATTTCCCGCTGCAGCTCTATGCTTCTTTCCTGTCTCCCTACTACCATGACATTTTTTATATAAGGATTCCCAGCCGATGTCTGGAATGGGAATTTGAGCACAACAACAGGTTGGGCAACTTACTTCATTACGCTCATACTATAGTAGCATTCTCCAGGCAAGAGACAGAAATAAGTCTCCATCTGAGAGTACTTTGCATCCATATGGTCAGTAAGAGCAACATAGAATCAAAACAAAACATTTTGCTCAACACAAATGTCCTTTCTTCTACAATCAAAACAATCTTAGAGGTACTCACAGTAGACTCAGGGCACCTCCATGGTAATGCACTGAACATGCCACAAGGTCACTGGAATACTACATTACACATTTTCTATTGCCAATTTAGGCATGCTTATATATAACATATTCTAATTTTCTTTTCTTTCATCTATGAAGATATAAAATATGTAGTACACTGCCATGCCTGTGTACTCTCTCCAACTCACTAAGCAGTGCAGAAAATAATGGCCTGTGGAACAGATATGAAAGGAAAAGCTAGTTCTGCTCAGTAACCCATTACTATATATTAGGCCTGTGCAAAGCAGCTAGTATTTGTTTCGGATTTGGCCAATTCGGGGGACAGTGATTCAATTTGGTGATTCAGATGACTCCTGAACTGATTCAGCTGAATCTGATTTGGAGATTTGGCCCCTGCTGAATTGGATGAATCTCTGAATCAAACAGGCCCCATTAGCCACCCGCTCTCCCAGCCCATTCTGGCCCCAGCTTCCCGGCTCTTTAAAAAAAAAAAAAAAAGAAGCTCCACACTCACTGGCTCCTGTTAGGTGGGGGGGGATCTCTGTTCCCCGCACTGCCCCACACTGTATGGGGGGGCTCTGCCATTTGCCTCCATCCCCCTCCCACTCTCCCTGCCCCATTAATGGCTGCCCTGCCCAGCCCCAGCATTCTGGCTCTTTAAAAATAAAAAGCCCTGTACTCACCAGCTGCCGCCAGGCAGGGGGGACAAATCCCCACTGTCACATGCTGCCCTGTGCTGCATAAGGGGGGCTCTGCCATGAGCCCTCAGAAGCCCTAACAGGTACTGCAGCAGTGGGTGAGGTCGGGGCTTTTTTTCTTTCTTTTTTTAATAGCCAGGACACTGGGGCCAGGCAGAGCAGCCATTTTCAGGGCTCGGAGAGCAGGTGGGGGTCAGGGGGCACTCAGGGGGGCTGCAGGAGCAGGCAGGGGATGGGGCCTGGTGGGAGTCTCCCCATGGTCTCCTCTGCCCTCCTCCCTGCCCCTACTTATCGGCACAGAGTCCATGTCCATCTCCCTGTGGTGGTGAGCGGGGACTGCCCAAATCTCCTAATCTTGCCGAATTTTTTCCAAATTGATTCAGAGGCTTTGAATTGATTCGGACCTTTTTAGTTGCCTCCTGATTCAATTTGGTTTCAGAGATTCAGCTGCTGAATCAGTCCGAATCTCCTCCAAATTGAATCAGCACCCAAAGCTTCACACAGCCCTACTATATATCTGCCTTTATTTTTTCTGAAAATATACCAATTCTTAATGGGTCAACTAAAAAAGAGGAAAGGTGGCCAATACAAAATGAGAAGAGCCAGGAAAAAGACAGAAATTTTAAATGTATGCTTTCCTTAAAAACTCTGTGCCACATGCAGAAGAGGGGCTATGATTTACAATAATACATAGTGTTTCTTCTCTATTATGTGACTGAGATCACTGATCACAGCTGTGGGATGGACAGCCAAGTCCAACTTTTTTCTGACCCCAGACACTCATAGTCATGTATACTGGCTCAGCTCATTATATCCCAATGAAAATAATTTTTTAGTATAGAAAACCAGGTCAGTCCATATCATTGTCTACTGTACTAAATGAGAATGCACATTCTTTACAATTCTGTATTCTGCTCAGCCTCACATCCCAATTATTAAATTACAGGGTTTTAATGGAAACTAAATAAAGCACTCTGAAAAGACAAATTCCAGAGATACATAAAACTGCCAGAAAAGAGAGCATGCAATTAGATTTTAAAATAATTCTTATCACATTTCAAGCTAATATTAGCACTTTCAAAAAACAATAACAAACTGCAATATTACCAAAAATGCTCAGCTGAAATAGTGTAGAAATGCAGTGAGAGACTCTTGATTAATCCTCATATTTTAATGGATCACACAAACAACACTCATCTACTCCTACATTGTTAAAATCATTCTGCAAATTTAAAGTGAGTCTAGATTAATATTTATATGGTGATATTGAAAAGAATTCCATGTCTTCTTTTTGCATCAGTACAATTACAGTACTGTTCTACTTGATTTTCAGCAAGATTACATTAGCACAATGTTTTCCTTAATTGGGCTCTATGAGTAAGTATACAGCAGTGAACATTAGTGTCTCCTCATTGCTTTTTAAAATCTTTATGTTTACCCAGATCCCAACTCCCTACAAATTGAAATGACCTTAACTAAGAAAAAAAGCATTGTTATTCAATTTGATTCAAGCAGATCTCCATTCAGAATGACAGTATCACCATTCACAATACTATTGTTAGGATAGTGTCAGCGTTCTTATTTTAACATTTGTTTTGAAGGAGTTTTAACTTGGCAGTATTTTTCTTCTCAAGTCTGTTGGCAAATAAAACATATTATCTCCACACTCCAAGCTGATTTCCAAAACCATCCATTTGACCAGTTATTCAAATCACAAGCTATATACCACAAAATCATCATTGATTGAAAAATTGTTTTGACAAACAATCTACCCCACCATGCAATCAAATTAATTTTGATTCCCTGACCATACATTTTTTAAAAAAATCCCCATGGTTGACGTTCATCTAACTGCTTAATAGAAGATTAGGTCCCCCTTTACAGGTTACAGGCAATTACCTTGAGAACAGCTATATGTGAAAAGTATCTATCATATCATTAAAAGTTCCAACCAACTATAAAGTTAGATCTTGAAAATGCATACAGTCTGTATGGCTGGTTGCTATCAGGCTTTAATGTGCACACATGTAATTCGCACGCTGCTATCAGGCAGAGCCTGGGAATCCCACAAGTGTGGGGACTGCTAGCCCCAACAGCTGTTGACCCTGGGTCCTAGCAGCACTCCACAACTGCTGGGACTCTGAGTCTTGCAGTTCTGGATACTGGGTTCCTTCAGTGTGCCTCCCGGTGCCATGACCCAGCAGGGCCCTGACCACCACAGGGTGTGGATGCAGTCTCCCAGCCCCAGGGTTATGTGGAGCCCCTGGAGTAGGGAGATGCAGCTACTGTGATCTCCCAGCCTTCTAGGTGTGTGCAACCCCTGAGGCTGGGAGGCTATGACATTGTGACAGGCATGATCTTCCAGCCGTGGGGGTTGCACATACCCCCTGGGAGATCAGAGCAGCTGCTTTACAGCCTTGGGAGCTGGCTTTTCTCCCTATTCAAGAGGAGCCCAGGATCAGGCTCCCCCTGCACTGGCAATATGGCACACGTGGCACAGCAGGAGGCATGACTGTGGATCATGCATTAGATCTCAACGCAGCTTTAACCGGACTTGTAGAGGGGCTTTAGTCTCCAACATTTTTAACCTACAGAAATGTGCATGTCAGGGTTATCTCTAATTTGGCTCCCAAATAATAGTCAGTTTTGAAAATTTAGGCCCTATTCTCTATTGAACTCTTTTAACAAGTTCAAGAGCATATTGAATATTGTGAATTTCAGGGATTATAATTTAAAATAAATTAACAAAAAGGATAGACATTTTCTTCCTCCCAACCATGCCATCCTGTCATAAGATATCCATGTATGTTACTTCATGTCCTATAGACTGCCAGGGAAGGCTAATACTGGCTGAAGCAAGAGCACAAGTCAGGTGGTAGCTATGGGCTGTGAGTTCAACAGATCTCAGTGCGGGGACAAGTACATACAAACAGAAATTCCCAGACTGTAGCAGGCTGCTGGTTTGCAAAGACTTGTAGCAGGTTGTAACATTAGGCTGTACCAGTCTGCAGATTTTCAGGGGGTACAGCCCAGCTAAAGGTGTTGAAAACTAACTACAGGCCTGCCTGGAGGACTGGGAAGCTGATATGAAAAACTTGCTGGTCTAAAGGAATTTAAAAGGCTCCTAGGGCAGTGGTTCCCAACCTTTTTTATACTGAGGGTCAGCAAACTCATTTAAACAATTTTGGTGGACTGGGTATGGAAACAATCTAATGTACATATTTAAATTTAATTTTTACATGGGGGGATGGTTGCGAGGATCAGATTGGGTTGGGGCACTGCAGCTGCAGGCCAGAGGGGATCTTGCAGGGGAGGGGGATGCACAGGTGGTGGCCTGGGGGGAGGGAAAGGGAAGTGTTAAATGTAGTTTCTTTAATATGACTTTAGAGATTATTGTAGCCACCACTGTAGAAATGAATATATCCCAATACCCATTTTCTATGTGGCAGTGTGGTCAGAATATGCTTTGAGTTGGCTGGCTAGATTATCACCTGTCAGCTATTTAAGGCTTCTATTAATTTAAGAGATGGACTGAATTTGGAGAATGACATCTGCTTCCAGACATCAAATTGACATTTCCTGGAAAGAAAGAAGTCTACCTATGAACTTCACCATTTGGAGCTGCCTGTTGGATACAAGACACCATTTCCAGGATAACCAGTGGAAAACAGATTGGCAAGTGTTAGAATTTTACCACTTCTTTAATAACTGCAGCATGCTATTAAAGATTAGAAGCATCTGTCCAAGCATGACACCTGCCGGAGGCCTTTCAAGGAAACAATTCAGACACAGAAATAAAGCCAGACAACAATGGCTGTTCTTGAACTTAATTTCCTAAGAGGCATAAATTTCATAAAAAATCTTCCCAATGATTTCTAGTACTGGGCGCATAACATAGGCATTACTTTGTTGGTTTATGATTCTGTTAAATTCAGAGCCTGCATGTAGCAATAAAAATAACTGCAAATGAATAACTTCTTCACATTTCTGTCATTAATTCATCCTACTCACTAACCAGGACTGAGGCACCATCAAAACCTTGACCAACTGGGACATTTACATCACAAGTAAAAGCTCATGCATTGTTTCAGTTACAGTTTCTGAATGTCTTGTTCACCAAGAAAACATTTCTTGTACTGGAAGGTTTTGCTTAACAACAGATGCAGCACTTATTTTTGTGACTGAAACTTTGATTAACTTATTTGTCAGTTATAATTTAAAAGTAAATGGAATGGGTCCTCAAATATATATCGCTTCTAAGTATACATCTTGATGTATACTTCCACTGGTTATTATAATCCAGTATCCATTACTACCTACCAACTTCTGTTCAAGAAAAGGCATAGTTTAGTATTCACTCAGTAAACTAGTGTCCAGATGATGCATACATGTCCCTATTTGCATTCTAATTCATTTGAAATTGCTTCAACTTTGTGTCCATGTCTCTGTGCAAGATTTTAGGAAATTATCCGTGAGTTGTAAACATTTGTGGTCTTATTTTAGTATAGTACCATCAAGAGATCAGCTCAATACTTTTTCTTTCTAGTTTTAGGCTACACACAAAGTGGTTTAAGTGGAAAGAAATTGGTTTAAACCTCTAACAGCATAGAAGTTCTATGCACATAAACCAGTTTCAAAATGGCTGAAGCTAGTTTAAGATAAAACAGGTTGAATGTAATAACTTAACTTATTTGGGTCATATTGGTTTATTAAACTTCTGTCCCAGCTCCTTTCCTGGTTCGTGTTAAATCAGCCTCCCAGCATCCCAGTATGCTTTCCAGCCCTGTGCTGTCTGCTCCAGCAAAGAAGGGTGGGGGGGAGGAGAAAAGGACTCCCCCACAAAACTCTGATTGGGGTCTGGAGCCAGGGAGGGAGGGTAAAGTTTCCCTTCCTCCCCATCCCTCCTTGAGTACAGAGCTGCCCTGCCCTGATAAAAACTTACTGCTGGCTGCGACTGTGGCCTATGAATCCCAGAGACACCTGGAAGCAGGAAGAGGAAGTGATGAGCAACTCCGCAGGGTCCTGCTGATATATTTCTGGACTACAAATCCCAAAGACCTTGGGGGTAGCAGAAAGAGGAACCAAACACACAGCCCATGCTGGCTATGTGCCAGAGAGCCATGGTCTAGTTCACTTCCAGTTTCTGGCCTGAGCTACTGCAGGTATGTGGCTTCATTTCCTGAATCAAAGGTGAATGTGTCCCCAGTTGTTTCTCAGTTTAATCTCTGCAGCTTAGACTAACCTGCAAAGGCTGAACCGATTCAGCCTCAGGCTTTTTGATTGTCTGTACTTAGCCTGAATGTTAAAAACAGAAGTAACTTGTTTGCCAAGGAATAATCTGACCATGATCAAGTCGGTTTCCAATAAAACCTGCATTTTGTAGGAAAAAACAAGAATGATATGTAGTTCCATGTTCAGGGCAGCTACTTTTCAGGATATGATAGCTCCTAAGGACACAAGCCATTTAATTTGAATTCAGCTCTTCCAATGACTTCAAGTGCAGTAGATGTAAGGGGTGCATTTTACAGCTTTAAAACTGTACCAGTCTTCTTCAGTGCCAGCATAATGGCAGCGAGTAACAGATAAACTGATTAAGGCTTGTTCAAAAATGGAATCTGCTCATGAAGAATTGTAACTTGACACGAGTTATGAACTAACAACTTGGGTTCTATTATATCAGCCTTTTGAAAAATGCTTTTTATAAGAAATTTCCATAATTTCAAAAGCAGCAGTGTTCTAAAGTTCAGATATATCAGTTACATTAGCACAGATTTGAGCAAAGCATGTTCAGTAATAGTTGCCAGATCCCTCTAGATGTGAAATGTACAAATTAAACATGGTACTTTTTTCTCTTTCATTTACTTATAACTGGTTACTAAAATACAGGGTGCATGGATGCAAATAAGGGAAGAAATTATTTTCCAGAAGGGAAATAGCAGCAATACAAAGCTACTACGAGTATTTTTGAAGAAAATTAAATAAAACCTTGCAGTAATTCTTTAGGCAGAACTCCCAGAGCTTATTTAATACAGTAATGGGCGCACTGGGAAGACCAAAGATTGCTATTTTTATTGTTAAAATAGGAAAATGGAACATAGCTGGGTTTAAATTTTTCAGTGCTTTGAATTACTTACCCCCTACAGGTGTGAAGGAATCTTCTCCTATCATATATTCTATACCCATGGTTTCAGATCTCAGTGACTTAGAAGTAGATATCAATACCAGTAAACTTTTTCACAACCCTGTTCTCTTCACATCCATACAGTAAGGAGTATTCATCATCCTATGAAGAGAATTTTCCACCTAGGCTGACTAACCAGTCTCAAGAAGCCTGGGAGAACATAGTCATTGCTCTACTTCTCATTCTTTGATCTTAGAAATCTTCTTAGGTGCACAGTGACCCTAGAGATGGTTTGGGGACCTAAGTAGACCAAAATAATGGGGAAGGTCAAGAGGCAGAAAAATTCCAAGAAAAATTAATAGACTAAGTAGGGAAACTGTAGTGATGATTAATTTTTTGGGACTCTTTAGCCATGTCTACACAAGATGCTTTACTTCACAGTAGACTAATTTACTGTGCAGTAAAGCATCACCATCTACATGTGCAGGTGCTTACTGCACAGTAAATTAGGCTACTGTCTAGTAAAGCCAAATAGAATTAATTGCAGATGTAGATGTGCCCTTCTTGGCATAGAACCAAAGCTCCAGCCCAAGCCAGAGCACCAAGGTATACTTTCCAGCAGTACTTAGATGCCTAAATTCTCCTTCCCCCTTTTTTAAAGGGATGTTTTGATGCCTAAGCTTCAAATAGGCACATTGTAGAAGGTTCAAAAGCACCTAGACATCTCTCATTGATTTTAAATCATAAAAATTATGTGTGTTCAGAATTTATCTTTCAGTCTTAAATGTTATAGAAATACCAGTATAAGCTTACGAAGAAAACCTAATATGCTGATTAGTTAGATTAGACAAGCTGAATATAAGCAATCATATACTAACAGAGAGTAAATAGGTTTCAAAGGCCAGGAAAATAAAGCTTAAAGGATTCACAATTTCATACAACATAATGCTCTGGTATAGTGTTGGAAACCAATCTTGTCAGTTGTTTTCCTATTTCAAGGACTACAAGTATGAATCACAGATTTGACATTACTGAATTTCTTGATTTGACTACAAGCACGATGCTATTCTTTTGGTTCATTAGTCAAAAAAGAGTTTTCCCATAGAAAGAAAAAAAACCCACTAGTCTTGCTTCTGTGAAAATTATAACTAAATACTGTTACAAGAACACTAAAACAGCATGTCTAAGTATAGGGATTTTTTAAAGAAGCATTTTCATTAAAGAGCTTCCTATCTTTTGGATATGTCATTTTAAATATTACCCTGTCTAACCCCAATATTGCAATCTGATCTGTGTGGATGGGCCTTTGTTTTCTGAGGGACTGGATTTTAGGACCAGGTTTGTCTCATTCATAACAGAACAGCAAATACCGCCCAGAACTGTGGGAATTCCATAGTTTAAGTTATTAATATTGTACACAGTGCACATCTGCTCTATACATAACAGACTGTAATGCTTCCTCATGGTCTCCTAATCTTACTTGAAGTCGTTTTAGTTGCCCCCAGGGCTGGACTTGAGTGTATTTTCAGGGCTGAGTATCTTTTTCTAAGTCATTGATAAATAAATTAAATATGACTAAGTAAATATTATTAATTTAACTAGATAAACATGTTTATATCATAAACCATCACACTTAACAAATCTCATAGAGGTTTTTTGTTTTTCTGTTAAATTTGGTGTTTTATATAAAATGCATTAAACCATATCAAAATAATAAAGAGCTGAAAACTAAACTAGGCTAAAATTTTTAACACTGCTGAAGTGATTTAGGAGCCTAAGAGCCATTTTCAAAAGCAATCACCTTCAACTAGCCTGAGATGCATGATCTGCTTTTCCCTGCCTATATCAGATGGTATAGTCTGAAATAGTTTATATTGTGCTGCCTGTATGTGAAACAAAGCTCTTCTAGGAATCAGTCCTGTCTCTTCTTCTAGGCTTGTCTCTACCTATGGGTAGAGGAAGAAAATACAGCAGAAGTCTGAAAGAAGGGACTGTAAGATTTCCCCTGCCAGACCTCCTGTGCTGGATCTCTACATCCCCAAATTCAGCAGAAATTTATACCATGAAATTCATTCAGATTGGGCTGCTACCAGGGATTTACAAATAAACAGTAGGAATGGGCTTAGGATCAACCGCCAGTTTGCCCCTAATGATCAATGTAGACAGCCTTAGGCATTTACAGACACATTTGAAAAAGTATTTAGGCATTTAAAGATACAGATAGGTCCCAAATGGGATTTTCAAAATAATTTATGCCCCATGCCAATTGAAATCCAAGTTAGACATCAAGATGTTTTGAAAATTCTGCCAGGCACCAGTCTGCATCTGTTGTACATAAATACCTTTCAAAAATTGGTCTTTATAAACAGAGATACCTCTGACTTTCAGTAAAATTTAGCTTTGTATGTGCCTAAAAAAATTGAAAAATAGATTTTAATTATTCGGTCACCCATATGGCTTTAAAATGTCATCACCCAGTCCTTAACCAATGTTTCTGTAAATAGCAAATTAGTACCCTGCTAACATTTCCATTGTTTGGAGACTTTTCATATAAATCCTCAGAGTATTCTATATTTTTCTACTGGCACCCATTTTACCATTCACATTTGTGAATTAGGAATTACTTATTTAGTATGACTCTCTAATGGCATGTATTGTACAAGGCCTGTGGCCAAAACATGCAATTTGCAACTATTTTAATGAATGGGAGAATTAGTAAGTATAGTTAATAAATAGGACATTTTGATTAATTTTCATGTTCAGTAGATGAATTTCAGTTCAAATTTTTGAAGACAGGTATGTTCTATATTCCAGGCTTCTAGTAGCTTTCCAGACTTTTTTTTTCTTTTTCTTGGCACAAGTTTCTGCATGTAACAGCAGGAACATGAATTATGTCCATGGCACTTTGAGTTGGCAAAAAGTATTTTCTGTTCTGCTATAAAGTTATCAAATATTTTTCAAAACAGTAAATCCCACAAAACAAGATATGAATTTAAAGCAGATTCATTACAGCAGGGCTACTTGCAATTCTTTAAGTTTAAAATAGAAATCCCAAGAAAGCTTAAAGTAACTCACGTATACATTTACTTAGGGATGAACTTTGGGAATCATACTCTCAAATTTTGATATTAGACAGTCAAGAATGCAAAAGGTAATTGTCTTTCCAAATCTGGTTGATCATTTTTTTCTAATTCTAAATATAAATTTAAATTCTAAAATAATATAATGGCTACTGGTAAAAGTATTTATATAGACTCCATCCTTGGGGAAGATTTGTTCATTTGTTCCATATTTACACAGCAGTTAGCACACAAATAACAATCAAACAATAAATAATAGTGATTTTTCTCTGCTTGTTGATGATTTTAAAATTTAGAAATATATATTATTTAAAAATAACAAAGTTTTCAACAAACTGAGTATTCAAAAATATTTTCCACTTGATCAAAAGAATTCAGGGGGTTTTTTGAATACACACAAAAAAATCTTAAAGCATCGCAAAGCAAAATTGAAGTATTTCATTCAGAGAGCATTGAAAATGCTTGCTTAATTGTTTTAATTATTAGGGAAAAACCCCTGAAATATCAGCAAAATGGTCATATATACACAATTTTTTCTGCGCTACTAAAACTGCATTTTTCACCAAAAAAGAGAAACGTGGAAACAATTTTGCAATAGTAAAAATAATATGATGCTCTTTGCTACCCATGCAGCACAACTCATTTTTAACTGTCTCTGACTTAGATCTATTACCCTTCTTTTTCATTTTCCATTTGCAAACAATGACATTTATGAAATAGTTGCAGAACATTTATATTTACACTTGGAATGTACATGAATTCCAATTTAGTTTAGCATCCCTTTGTGAACATTTTAGAAGAAAGTCCTAAAAGCTAATTTTGACTATTTATGGGAGTTTTTACATAATAAACTTCCATCTGGAAATCCCAGCCAAATCAGGAGTCAGAGGTTGGAAGTCTCCTTTCTCAGTGTTTCCCCTTCAACTAAATAAATAGTGGCCTGGTAGATGGTGGTACGAACCCCCTAAGTCTAGTGTTCGAGACTGGCTTCTGACAAACAGCCACTGAGTAAAGTTTATCTCCGTTCTGTTTATAGTTGTCTTTCAGATATTTGAAGACTCCTATCAAATTGCCCCTTAGCCTTCTCTTCTCCATACAAAATAACACTTGTTATATTAGTCTTTCCTCATAAGTCATGCTTCCCAGGCCTCTAATCACTAATGTCACCGTCTGCAGAACCCTTTCTAATTGATCCACATCTTTCTTGAAGCTTGAGGCCCAAAACTAGACACAGCATTCGAGGTGAGGCCTCACTAGTGCTGAACAGAGCAAAATAATCTCTTTCCTTGATTTTCAGTGGAAACTCCTGTTAATATAACTCAGTTTGCTGTTGTCTTTTTTTTGCAAAAAGAGCACACTGTTGGGTCATATTCAGCTGATAGTTCACTGTAACTCCAGGTCCTTCTCTGCAGTACTGCAGCCTAGCTAATCATACCCCAATCTGTATTTGTGTATCCAGTTATTCCAGCCCAAATCCATCCTTGTTGAATTATATCAGATTGATTTTTGACCATTTTTCCTAAAGACTTAATTTTGTCTCCAAGAGGTATAGAAACAAATTTCAAGACCCCCAAATGTTTTGCAAAATGTAACTATCATTTTCAGAATGTCCAATGCCTTTTAAGATCTTTCTGTGTAACATGAACACCTTGTTCTTTCTACTGCTTTCCATGAGAGAACTTCAAAAGCAAAGGCCCAAACCTACAGATCTTAAACTTTCCTTGGCTACCCTAGCTTTTAGATTTTTTTAATACACTTTTTAAGGAAAATGTTAAAACCTACAAAGCTGTGTTAGCAGCATGTTACAGAAGTACTCGAAAAAATACAAGCATAGAGTAGACATTGCTGGTTTAGCCAACAACTCACATATTGTTAATCACAGTTGGGATCTGACACTGTGGGGTATATTTTCAGCATGGGGTGTGCAGAACTAGATGCACACGTCTTAACAATCATGAGAACAGTATATTTATTCTTGTATGAAATGTACTGCAAATTGACCCTGGTGTGATGTAAATGAGAAGATGGTATGTTGTGGAAATTCTGCTGGTTCTTGTGTTTTTTGAATGTAGAAGTTTCTTTTAAATGATCAAAAGTATCTTTGAGTCACAACAGTCAAAGATGGTAAAGACCACATGCTGCTGTAATTTTGCTCTTCACAACATCTTGCAGAGATTAGGGGACTGTTTGAAAGCCATTAGAAGCTTTTATTCCAAACGGTCACCATATGTAGAATTTTCCATAATAGCTCTTTAATATCTCCTCTTTTAATTTTTGGGGCTACACCACATAAACTAAATCATATTAACAAACAGCAAAATAATCAGGATACTAATATCAAAGTTAAAATAAAGAACTAACGTGCATTATATATGCATTTAAACAATATCCCCTCTTCTATAGGTATTACAGAGAATTATTAGTGTTGATCTGTCACTTTGTAAGGATAGATGCAGATGTTCTCGGGACCCAGTGTATGATCACACTGCTTACTTTAAGCCACACGATCATAGATTGGGTCCCACTTGTGCACACTTTCATCAGTGCTAGAAGCTGTGCCAGGAACATCATCTAAGTAAGTTGGGGTGGGAGGGGGGATGGCATAAATCAGGAGGACTAATGGGTCCACAAAGGGGCTTGGCAGGATGATGGCGGAGGGGTGGGACTGGTACATCTGTGGGGGTAGAGGTTGTCCCCATCTAGGGGCAGGTCAGAAGGCTAAAAATAGCCTGGTTAGGTATGGAGTTTTAGGAAAAGCTAGCTTCCTTAGTGTGCCACCTCAGTCATTTTTTGCCTAATCTAACCTTCCTAAATGTATGTACATTTCAGCACTTAGTTCAACCTAACACAGTTTAGGAGAATTTAAGTGTAATGTCTGCACATACACTAAGTGCTTAAACCTCCTATTTTGTCCCTTTTGTTCAGTCCTCATCATTTCCTCTTTTCCTTTAGATTTTATAGATTTCACTGCAATTACAGTATAGTGTATAGCATAGTATTTTTAGCCAGTAACAAAACATAGTCACAGGGACTTCCTGGACCCCTTATTACAACTTAATCACCAAGATAAAGAAAATGCTGGGGTGATCTCCTGGCCTTTGGTGGAATCGCTTTCACTTCTGAATGCTGCTATTAATTTTTTTTTTCATAGACATTAGGGCTGGAAGGGACCTTGGAAGATCATCGAGTCCAGCCCCCCCACCCAAAGGGCAGGAAGACAGTTGGGGTCATAGGATCCCAGCAAGATAAGCATCCAATTTGTTCTTGAAGGTGTTCAATGTGGGTGCTTGAACCACCTCTGATGGTAGACTGTTCCAGACCTTGGGGCTTTGGACAGTAAAGAAATTCTTCCTTATGTTCAGCCTGAAACGGTCTTGCAGTAGTTTATAACCGTTCGACCTC
>NW_017728913.1:8816660-8831443 GCF_001723895.1 Crocodylus porosus
TAGTTAGCCAGATCCACTTTCCTCCCTTTCTTGAAGATAGGCACCACATTGGCCTTCTTCCAGTCTTTGGGCATTACACCAGTGCACCAGGAGGTCTCAAAGATCCGTGCCAGAGGCTGGGCTATAATGCTTGCCAGCTCCTTGAGTACCCTGGGGTATAGATTGTCCGGACCAGCTGACTTGAAGGTATCCAGCTTCTCAAGGTGTCCCTTCACGAGGTCAGCATTGATGGAGGGCAGGGGATCTCCCTCACCCAGACCTCCCTGTCTCGTAGTGGGCATGGGCGTCCCATGGGACTGATGAAAGACCAACACAAAGTATCCATTTAATAGGTTGGCTTTTTCCTGGGCTTCAGTTGTCATCCTTAGTAAGAATTTCCTCCTCTTTAGAACATTGTTCTGAAAGAGTCAAAATTTTCTCTTTGGGCCTGAATTGAACATTACTGAAGTCAATGAAAAAGATTTCTATCAACTTGAGAGGGGTTTGACAAGAAGGTTTACATTAATTTGCAAATATCTCTATCCTACACAATCTTGCTCATCCCTATCCTCCATATTTCCATTGATTTATATGGGTTTTTTTTTCCTGAAAAACATATTCTGAGTTACTCTAAGAATTCTGCCTTGTGACAATTGCCTCCTTGCTTGGTTATGTTTCCCAATCCTATACCCCACTTCTCTGCAAGTATACATACCAATGGTACAAGGATTTTACCAGAAACAAAGGAAAACTTTAATGCCCTCTTCTTAGTTAAAAAAAATGTACCATAACATTGTTCAACAGAACTTTTGGAGACGAGGGCACTTTACCATTTACTATTATATAAAATGTTAAGCAACAAAGGAATTTATTAATAGATCAATATTACTAATTATTATATACAACATACCTCCTTTCATCCACAGATTTTGAAGGATTTTCAAAGGAAAATCAAAAACTCAAATCCAGTGTTACTAATGTACAAACTGAGACTTACAGAATTGAAGTGCTTGAATGACTTGGCCAGAGTGACATGAGAATTTAATAGTAAAAAGGCTATGTTTTCTTGTCTTCCTTTTCCTGTACAGTAAAGCTTCACAATTAAGGAAAAAATATGTATTGAAAAGGAGACACCCATAGGGGTTGGTAGTTACAACAAATTCTCCTCATTTTTTTCATATGGAACCCTTTTGTAGCATTAAATCCCTTTAAACCTTAGAAGGGGATAAAGGAAAATACATCATGAAATATAGGAACCAGATCAACTTAGTATTCCAGTTCCCAGAAATATATGTCAAAAACAAAAGTCAATGAAAACAATACCATATTTTTGCTTCTTATGCATTTTCTCACCAAACGAGTCTTCATTTTCAAAAAAGGGCAATTATGAGTATGAATAAATTCAATTGAATAAACTCTTCTTTTTTAATATAAGATCTTTAAAAATATTAATTAAAAGTCACAAAATTGATCTTGAAAATATAACTTGTCATTCTAACTGTTAGTCAAATTTGTTTCCTGTGTTGTCCTAACAAATAACTCACCCTCCACCTCTTAAATCCCAGAAAAAAACTTCATGCATCTCTAACTTGAAAACTGGTTCTAAGAATGGCATTGTTAGATTCCATCTTTTTTAGTGTCTTAGTGATTTTTACATCATATTTGTCTATTTTAAAAATAAGAAGTAAATGTTTTATGAATTACTTATGAAAAAAATAATTGCCAGTCTTGAGAAATTAACTTGGGATTGGTCCTTCTGGCTCACACATCAACAGTGACAGAAATTCTAAAAATCAAGAGTTAATTATCAACTTAATTAATGATAAGGGAAAATATAGGAGATTTATCAGACTCTTTAAGTAGTAAAGTGATTAGCTATAACTGCATAAATAAAGAAAAAATCAGTTGTCAAAGAAAAGGCTATTTTATGTGGTCATTTTAATAACTGGAACTGTGTATTTTCTGCAATGTTTCAATTAAAAAAAATCAACAATGGCTTTCAGTAAAGATGTTAATTCAATACGTATTGGAAATAGGAGGGCAATATCTATAATGTAGAAGCTTTAAGTAATGGTCTACCATAAACATGATCGGCATAGCAATGAGATGAACTATAGCTAGTATATTCTGAAACAATTTTAAAACTTAATTTCTATTTGTTTAAATCACATGAACATTTACTGTTTTGATACTAAATTACAAATGCAAAGGATGCTGCACAAGAATGTGCATTATATATGTATATAATGTAGCAAGTCAGGCCTGAGGGGGCCAAATCTCCCCCAGAAGCCACCTGGATCCTGTCTTACTTGCTCCCTCTGGTGTCCCAGGGTCCCACCTGCCACACCTTAGCTAAATACAGACAGTCAAAAAGCCCAAGGTTGAATCTATTCAGCCTTGCAAGTTAGTCTAAAATGCAGAGGTGAAACTGAGAAACAACTGGACACACATTCACTTTTGATTCAGGAAACGAAGCCATATATTTGCATTGGCTCAGGCCAGAAACTAGAGGTGAACTAGAGTATGGCTCTCTGGCACATAGCCAGCAGGGGCTGTGTGTTCACTTCCTCTTCCTCTTCCTCTTCCTACTGCCTCAAGGGTCTCTGGGATTTGCAGGCCAGAATCACAACAGCAGGATTTGAAGTATTGCTCATCAGTTCCTCTTCCTGCTTCCAGGTGCCTCTGGGATTCGTAGTCCACAATCACAGCCAGCAGTAAGTTTTTAGCAGGCCAGGGCAGCTCTGTACTCAGGAAGGGAGGTTTAACCAGGGAAGGGGATTTAACTCCCCAACTCCCCTCCCTTGCCCCGGACACCAGCTGGGGTTTGCCTGAGGTGGGGCAGGACCCATCTCTACTGGAGTAGACAACACAGCCTAGCCCAGGACTGCAAAGAATTTTGGGATGTTGGGGGACTGTGATTTAATTTGAACCAGGAAGGGATCTGGGACAGAAGTTTCATAAACCAGTTTGACCCAAATCACTTAAGTCTGATACTTACATTCAACCAGGTTTACCTTAAATCAGTTTCAGCCATTTTGACATTCCTTTATATGCACTGAACTTCTGTCCTGTTACAGTTTTAATCCAGTTTCTGATTATTTAAACCAGTTTATGTGTAACTTCTGTCCCTAGCCCTTGACATTATAATCGGATGGGAGGGCTGCCCCTAGAGGTCACTCCAAGTCTTAAAACATTGTCTGGATTGAAGCCTCTGGCCTTCATCAGTTTTACTGTGGCTGGACCCCTCCACCCAAAGTTCACTGCCCCAGGACTATAGGCTCCCAGGCCCCTGTCTCACCCTCCCAGGTTCTGGGCTTGTGCCTTCAGTCTTCAGGGCTTCAAGCCTCCTTCTGCTTCCATCCATTGTACGGTCTGGGCCCATGCCCATAGTCTATTTGTTATGGACTTGGTAGCATGGTCCTCCAGCAATACTAGCAACACACCCCTAGGTGCTGCCTGTGGTCTCCAAGCCTCTCCTCAGACTTGCGTCCAGTCATCCAGTATAACACAAACCCCAAACAACAACAGAACCAAAACATAGAATTTGTCTCCTCTTGTGCAGCCAGCCTATAGAGCTCTTTCTATAGTGAGGGTCTCACCTTCCAGCCACCAGACCTGGCTTGCTGCTAATAGGGCCCAGGTCTTACTCATCCCCTGGTCAGCAGCCAAATGTTCTGTTTCCTGCAATCTGCAGGCTGAACCCTGCAGCCCACTTGGAAGCAGATGCAGGTAGCACAGTTCCTTCCTTGCAAGCTGTGCTTGCTCCAAGTAACAAGGGGAAGGGGAATATATGAAATTGAGTGCTAGAATTTAAATAAAAGCACAGCCTTAGGGGTCATTTTCTTTGAATGGAGCCTCAACTGGAAACAAAGGCCTCAAATTGCTGGCATCCTAGCTGGTGATTGCATTCCCTGGTACTCAGTTATGAGCTGAAAGTTCAACACATTTCAGAAGTCACAGAAGCAGAATCAATAAGTAAGAAGGGAGGGTGTTGATCCTGTAGCAGATGTTATGAGTATTAATGATGGAACACACAATAAATTTCCAAGGCTATCTTTCCTAAAATGTTATAGGAAGAGGAGACACTAAGCTACAGAAAGTCCTCTTTTAATAGACTAATCTCTTTTCAAGGCAACTGATACATTTCTCTTGTCAACGGGTGTAATAACCACTGTAACTCAAAAAGATGTAACACACTGGTCATTTAAAAAAAACACAACTTATAAAGGTTTCCAGAAGTAGAGTTTATCATATACAACATAATCTTATTTCAAGACCTGCTTTCTGCTACAACTTTCTTGTCTATACTATAATGACAATTCAAACAACTAACAAAACACAGGTCTATAAGTATTTTGGAACTGAAGTCATTATCTGGACAATCAACCTACCCATGCATAGCACTAGAATATTCCAGATTCTGACAGGTTTAATGATTCCAACAAAAATGGAACCAATATACAGTTGCAATAAATTGGCACAGATCTACTGACTTCCAGGGAGCTCTGCCAATTTACAACAGCTGAGAATCTGGCCCAGCCACAGGATCATGCATCACTTCATAGCAATAATTCAAGCAGACTAAAAGTCATGATAGTGGGCATATAAAAGATATGGAAGTGTCTTGAGTTTGTTTGTCACAGAAGTTTATATGCATCTCCAAGCTAAAAAGAATCCTTTGATGACTTTTCACTGAAAGACTGCAACTGTTATAATCACAATCTATAACTTGTAAAAAAACCAGATTTAAAATAAACCAAAATTAGTTTGAATGCAGAACTTGTAACTTTACATTTGGTTGAAAGATAAAATTCCTTTCTAAATTATGGGATTACATCTACACCACACTGGCAGTCAGTAGAACATAAAGGGCATGGGAGTGAGCAACAAGACTTTCAACATGCAAATTTCCAACAATTTGGCCACATAGGCTCCCTCCAGACATGCAGGTAAAGGTGTGATGGGATCTGATGCATGATCCACACAACCACGCTACCTGCCATGCTACACATGCATGGCAGATGGCGTGATTGTGGGCTTGTGCATCATATCCCACCACACTATTCCAGTGCAGGGGGAGCCTGCGATTATGATCCTGGGCTTCTCCTGCACTGGCAAGTAGCAAGTTCCGACTGCTGGAGCTCCTTTAGCTGTCAGTGCTCCTAGTCATGGAGGTACCCCCATGCACCCCTGCAGCTCAGCTGATGGAGCTCCCAGCCATAGAAGTGCACCTGATCACACATTCAATTAATTGCATGATAGGAACCAGCCACAAAGTTATTTACCCAGTTTCTGTGGATTTACTTTGTGGCTTACTCTTGGTTTTATCACACCATTAATTGACTGAATGTGTGCCTGGGTCACAACTTAAGATGTGATTAACTGGCTAATCCCATTTTAAGTGTAAGGTGTGGCAGGTGCCTCTGTTGTGCACTGTGGTGAAGGAAATAGGCCTGAACCATGAACTGCCTCCCATATCAAATTTTAGCCTTTGGCATTCTCACTCAGCTAAAGTCTGTTCCCCTGTACAAAGTGAATGGGACCAGAAGACTTTTCTTATCTAGACTACAGAAAACCAGCAATTCCACTCTGAAGTTGTAACTATCCCCTCTAGACAGCAACAAAGGTTCAACTTCTTTTTTTTGCATGTTCCTATCCCTATGTAGGGAGTCAGTCACAGTAAGTAACAGATGTACCGGCTGCATTCATGTTCTGCCAGGACCCACTCCTCCATCAGTGCTACAGGACCAAACTGTATTGGGAGTCACTGGGTCACAGGCAGTCAATCCAAGTTGAACACACCAGGTTGAGGGTGCACTGATGTGCAAGTCAAAGTCAAACTGGGAATGACTACATTTACTTGAATCCAAGACTAGGTTTTCTTCTTCATTGAACATAGAGAAAAAAGCCCCTCATCTTGGAAATGAGCACAAGCCAGAGAGAGAGAGGGTGGAGAGGTGGGGTAGAGGCAGCTGCTGCAGCTCTGACTCTGGCCCTGAGTCCAAGTTGGGACCAAAGTCAAGGCTGCAGCTTCTACCTGCCTCCCAGCTGCCAGCTGCTCCTCCCTCTGCCTGCCTCCCCTATTATCTATGCTCCCACCACCTGCCCTCTGCAGCTTCTACCTCCCGGTACCTGACCCTGCTGCCTGTGTCACTGTAGTCTCTCCCCCACACTTTCCAGTTGCTTACCAGCAGTCACAGCTCCAGCCCCTTTCCAGCCCAGGGCATTTAGCACATGATAGTTCTGGCCCTAGCCTGGCCACAGAGCAGCTGCAGCAGTTCCAGCATCCCAGGGCTGGAGTTGTTGCCACTGCAAGCACTGGTGTGTTGTCCAGCCAGGACTAGAGCTACCATGTGGTCCATACCCCAGGCCAGAATGGGGCTGGAGCTGTGACTGATAGTAAGTAGCAGAAGAGCAGATGCTGAAGGTAGGAAGAGACTGTAGGTGGGGACAGGCAGGGAGGCAGAAGCTGCAGGGTGGGGGTGGGGAAATGGCATGGGAGTGGAGGAACAGTCAAAAGGGGGACAAGTAGTAGGGTGGAAAGGGGCCTTCCACACACCTGCCCTCCCCACCCCAACTGCTGTCCTATCACCTGTCCCCCTGCTGCTGCTTTCCCAGCTGGAGCAGTGGAGGAGGGTGTACAAATTTAAGATGACCCTTCAATAATTAGGTTCTATATAACAAAAATTATAATAAATGTATACATTTTCCAGTAAGAATCCAATTATTGCAAGGGTGCCTTAAAATTTAAGTTGTCTTGATTTGTATAAACATGGTCATCTGAGTCTGAGATATTAAACCAAAGGTTGAGATGAGGTCATGGTCTGGACAACCTGATGAAAGTCCAAGGCAGGAACAGGACAATCAGGCATAGGCAGAAAGATGACAAATCAGAGGTACAGAATATGGAGTCAGGTTTAGGAGTTCAGTTCTCCCATCCCAGTTTATATGGGCCTTTCCCTGAGGGATGACTCACTCTGATGACTAGCTGGGATCTGGAACTGGATCAGCCCCAGCTGGGCCTTAACACATTACACTAGCCATAGATTTTTGCACTAAGATACACGGAGCCCATAGACTTTGCAGTGGCACTGTGGTGGTACCGTTAGATTTAGGTGGTTCTGTGCAAACAACCACTAACCACAGTGCTACCATAACTCCAATGTGAACATTGGCCCTCCGTTTCTTCCACTCAATCTCACAGTAAGTAGATACTATACAATTGGTGTTCAAGTGGCATGGAGTTCCATAGGTTGTCTACTTCCTGATCCTCCAGGAGGTACAAATACATCATTGTCACTGAATTTTTTAGACTTATGTAACTGAAGACTGGACTTTTGAAAGGTTAAAAAGAAAAGTTTAAAATATTTACAGAAAAATTCCTTTACCTCATGCTGAGGGCTTTTTATGTAATGGGATCTCTTAAAATTGCTGCTTATACCTCAGGATCTTGAAATCACTTTCATACAATTTAGAAAGTACATGTTTATTCTTCAATTTCATATACATTTCATTTCTATGTGGATATACAGGTAACCTGTGCATATAACCTTTCCTACCCAATGCAAGGGGCTAAAAAAAAAAAAAAAAAAAAAATCGCCCAGCCATCTGACAATACTTGCATCCTAATAGTTCAAAAATATTACCTAAAAATTTGTATCCTTCTTTTCCATCCACTACAGGCTGCACCCACGTTGACTTAACAGTAACTGCATTCTTTAGTCCTGCCCCTGAAGGAGGGCATAGCATAAAAGCCACTTCAACAGCTTGATGCCTCTTTATTCCTTTTACATGAGAAGAACCTGGAAAAAAAATTGCCAGCATTACTACAATGCCCTACAAATACATTTCAAATATAGAGCCATATCCTTTCCTCTAATACATACATGTAATTGCCATAGACAATAGTGGTAGCTGTACAGCTGTATTTCCCTTCATCTTATGCTCACAAAGTTTGCTGCAACCCTTAAACTGAAACCCTGCACCTGTGCAGGCTAAGTCTTTAGGGTTTCATGTGAACTCTGTGTTCCATGCTGGTGACTGTGATTACAGAATCAGGGCAAAGGTGGGCAATTTAAAGATTTAATTAAAGTTGCTCTTACTGCTAAACCAGGCTTTGTGACAATGTTAGAGTCCTACATTTCTCATTAGTCTAACAATTAAACCAGTCTGTTGCTTAACACAGTGCAGTAATATTCATCTCTAAAATTTTCAAAGGTGTTGAAAAATCAATGGGAGATTGCTACATGGTTCTTTTCAGCCGCTTCAAAGAGCACTGCCTACATATTAAGCATCCATTTATCTTAAACTGCACTATTCTCATATTTTAGTCCAATAAAGGATTTAAGAAAATGAAATATTTGTCAACAGTATCCGACTAAAAAAAACAACTCAATTTGAAGCGAGCGGTCATTTTCATTGCAATTTCAATAATTAAAATCAATGATATCCAACAGCAGATGCTGATACGATATGACAAGAACAAAATGGAAGTGTAACATCACAAAACTTCTAACATATTAGGGTTTTGGCCTGTCACTTTTTCTCATACAAGTACTTCTTTCCACCTGATCAGAAATGAGCACTTCTGTGAGAAAGGATGATTTTGTACTCACAAAAGGATGGGCTACAGTATTAACTTTTAATTAAATAAAGAGGGTTAAATCACTAGTCCAACAAGTTTTGCCTCTTTAAATGGAGGGGGATTTGCACTGTTGAATTAAAGGAGGTTGTGGGAAAAGAAGTAAGTAGGATTAGAGGAGGGTAGATACAGCAGAGTGAGCTGCCATTACACTTAACTTTCCAGTGATCTAAGGCACTTAAGGAACTTTAGGTCAATGGTGTAATTTAAAATTGTCACTGTATTTTTAATTGATGCTGTGACTGAATAGCTGAGTATTAAGGAGCCACATCACCAGCTATTTACCAGCTCATTCCCCATACTACAGCCAAGCCCTGATAGAGTGGAAAATTGACTCTCCAGTGTATAATGCATTTTAAGATAGGATGCTATCTATACAAAACATCTCCAGGAGAGAGATGAGGCCACCACAATTCAAGTGGCCAAACTGGAAATGCCAGCCACTGAAGCAGGATGCAAAGGCTTGCTCTCATAGATTCATAGATTGTTAGGGGCTGGAAGGGGCCTTGCAGATCATCGGGTCCAGCCCCCCAGGTCTAGGCAGGAAGACAACTGGGGTTAGGTGACCCCAGTGAGGTGACTGTCTAGTCTCCTCTTGAAAACCTCCAGGTCCAGATGACTGCACTATCTCTGGAGGGAGTTTATTCCACAGTCTGGACACCCTGACTGTGAAGGAGTTTTTCCTGGTATTAAGCCTGAAGCAGCCTAATTTATATCCATTGGTCCTGGTCTTCCCTGGAGGTACCCTAGTCAATAGTTGTTCACCGAGCTCCTGATGCACTCCTCTGATATAGCAGTAAGCTGCTATCAAGTCCCCTCTCATCCTTCTCTTCTTTAGGCTAAAGAGGCCCAGGTCCCTCAGCCTTTCCTCACATGGATTGCCTTGCAGGTCCCTGATCATACAGGCAGCTCTTTTCTGGACCTTCTCAAGTTTTTGCACATCCTTATTGAAGTGCAGCACCCAGAATTGGATGCTGTACTCCAACTGTGGTCTGACCAGTGCTGAGTACAGCAGGAATATCATTTCCTTAGTTTTACATGAGATGCATTGGTTGATGCATGCCAGTGTGTTGTTTGCCCTGCTGACCACCACCTCACACTGATGGCTAATATTCATACAATGGTCAATCATTACCCCTAGGTCCCTTTCGGCCATGGTGTAAGTCAAGCTGTCACCACCCAGCCTGTATGTATGTTGAGGGTTGTTTTTCCCCAGATGGAGCACCTTACACTTGGAAATGTTAAACTTCATCTGGTTCCAGTCTGCCCGACTCTTGAGCCTATCCAGGTCCGTCTGTATCTGGAACCTATCATCTGGCATGACCACACTGCCCTATAACTTGGTGTTGTCCACAAACTTGGCCAACGAGATTTTCACTCCCCCATCCAAATCATTGATAAAGATGTTGAAAAGCACTGGTCCAGGCACAGACCCCTGAGGGACACCACTGGTTACTTTGCACCAGGACAACACAGATCCATTCATGAGAATGCTCTGGGTCCTACTCCGTAGCCAGTTTCCCACCCACTGAACTGCTGAACTCTCTCTTTTTCTCAGTGGCATAACGAGCAGAGATGGTACTTGGAGCAAAACCTATAGGGGAGGTGGGTTGGACCATGAGTATGAGAGCAGGGTGCATAGGTTTCAAGAATTAGAAGAGATGACAGCAGCCTTACCCATTTGGGGAACTACTAAACAGTCCCAGCTAAGCAACTGCTTGCAACTGTGTGTGCTTTGCCCACCCCAGCTGTTGCTCTTAAATCAGCAGCAACCAGGAACTGTTTTGGAGTTCCCAGCATAAGTATGCTGCCAGGGTGTGGACTGCAGGCATAGAGGGTGATTTGGGCACTCTTGCTATGTTGGCCCCTCTTGTTCACCCCTAGTTACCTGCTGATCTCTCTGATATCCTCCACCTTGTGGAGGAGTGTTGGCAATTCTTAAATCTGCAATCTCAAACCATTCATTAACCAGTCCTAAAAATCAGCAGACAAGCTTAAGCTTCTTCTTTTTTTTTTAAATGACATGCATTATTTTCTTTTCATTTTTTGTTTTTTGAGTTAATGTTTTGGTTGCATGTTTTCTAGTTTTCCTTTAGAACTATATAGGGCAGAAATTTACAGTTTTTTAAAGTATGAAAGCAGAGGTTCTTTCGCAACATCCTGATTCCATCAGCTGAGGCTTTATAGAGAATATCAAATGTCATGATCTCCGCAATAAAAGCATGCAGCTTGAAAGCACTGGGATTATTTGATGTAGGAAGAGAGGTTTATTCTTCTGTAATTTTCCCCAATTACAGAAATTATGAACTTTCAAGATATTTTGGCTTTTGTACTTGTAGATATATTTTACACATTAACAAAATAAATGTGAAGAAGTTAATTCAGTAGTTTAGATGCAATAATTTACAGAATTATATTACATGAAAATACAATGTAAGTAATTTCTCCTCAGCTTTTATTTGTAAAGTAAATAGGGTATTTCACTGAAAAGCGATAGTCTTAGTCTTGCTAATAGAACAGGAAAGGTAAAAGTAAATTTCTCCGTACAACCTTGGTAGTATTGATAACCAATGTGAGGTAGCACCTTTAGAAGTATGTCAAAGTTCATTCTCCATGCCAATCAGCTCCCCACACAATTCATCGTAAGAATGTTCATTATAAAGATAGTAGGCATGTAAGCAATTGTTGCACCTTCTAGAAATTTGTATGAGTCAATTACCTCTTTCCACTATTCTGATCTCTACTACTGGAGAGAGGTAGTCAGCTGTGTTAGTCTGAAGTTAGGGAAAAGGTAGGGCCAGGTGGCACCTTAGGGTGTACACACATGTACTAAGTCAACTTAAAATAAGGTGACTTAACTAAGTCAACTTAGATTAAGCAATGTTGGAGTGTACACACATACAGCTCGTTGGCATGGTGGCAGCCATCTTGTGAGCTATGTCAACTTAACTAATGTGACTCAAGGTAATAAAACCAAGAGGTATATTATTTTGCACTGCATTTAAATAGGTTCTGGTCTACATACATGTATATGCTCTGATAGTTAAGTTAACTTTCTGAAAGTTAAGCCAACTTTACTTTTTAAAGGTAGTATATGAAGGTAGTAGAAAATGCTTTCCTCCAGCATCCAAGGATGTACAGCTCCTATCTGCTCTACCCCTTCCCATCTTCCAGTGCTCTAGTGGTCTCCCCTCCACCTGCTTCCAAGCTGAGACCAGGAACTCTGAACAGCTTAATTAAAGAGAAATCATGGAGCTGGTAATAGCAAGAATAGCCTAGTCAGGCAATAATCACCTACCAAAGCCATGTTTAACTCTTATATGAAATTGTCATCCATATATTTCAAAGCACTTTGCAAAGGAAGCTCAAAATCCTCTCTCACACTGGAAAACAAACAACACTGGATCTTGCCTGTTTGGGCCCTGTCACCACATGAACAATAATCAAGGATGGGATGATGGCATGGAGACCTTTTTCATCCCCTCTAGGCCACAGCCGAGACATATCGGCAAAAGCGTGCTCTGTTTCTGCCTATGCTATACCTACTATGTGAATAAATTCAGGACTTCATTCTCTAAGGTACCTTTAACCAGCACTAAATCAAGCAAAGGAGCAAGAGTCCAGGCTCTGCTCCTGTTTATGCCTCTGCTCACCAGCCCTCTAGTGACAAGGCACAGTTGTGGAGGTCTGAGAGGGCATTAAGCCTTAACCTGTGGCTGCTCTGAAACTGCTCTAACTTTATGATGACAACATTCCAGAGATTTTAAAAATTATACAAGTAACCTGTAATACCATGTAAGGGTTCACCCTGCCCTGCCTTCTGATATCCAGTCATAAAAACTTTTGGTTGTTAACAATCCATGTATGCCAAGAAAATCAGATCTAGAAGCAAAAGGATTCATATGCATTAACAATTAAACTGAAAGTCTCAACTCCCAAATCTGAACTGTCATCACCATTCAATAAAATCACTTCACAAAGTATTTCATTTTCTTTAGTATGAAATAAGAAAACATCACAATTTTTGTCATGCCATTTTTATTTAAAAAGGCTTTTTTTCCTACTCATTAGTAAAAAAAACCATTATAAACAAGGCAATTCATTTATCAAAATGAAAAATGTTCTACCCCTTGAACAAGCAAAGGGGAGTCTAAATAGACTGTCTCTATTCTAAAATTAATAGAACTATCTTACACTGAATATTTTCTCTTAAGCAATAATGTAAGCACTCCAAGATCATTAATGAGGAAGTACAGGATCAGGATTCATAGTTGAAGGGCAAAGCTGCTAAGAAAGCATTTCAGAGGCACGTCACCAAGTGATATGATCTAGGAAAATAAATGTAGGGATCATTGATCTCTGGTATCATAATTAAATGTCCACAGTACATGACAAAGAAAAGGACAAAAAAAGTTCATTAAAATTTGACTAAAAACATGAGCTGCAAGACTCATTAAGTAGATTGTTTATGACCTCTCTCTAGAACATAATACTTTGTTTAAAAATGGTTTTTTAATTTGTTAAATAGATTTGAAAAAAGCCCTAGTATTTAATGCAAAAAAATCATCATCTGTCTTTACCGCTTACAAAGACAATTCATATATACACAATAGTCCAAAGTTTGAAACCTAAAGCTATCTCCTCACCTGATATCAGCAAGGTGTCTGTCCAGTCTCCGCTTGAAGACTTCCAAGGTTGGGGACTGCACCACCTTCTTGGGAAGTCTATTCTAGATTCTAGCTACCCTTACCATAAAGCAGTTCTTACTTACATCCAACCTGAAACCATTCTCTAACAGTTTATGGCCATTGCTTTTTGTCCTCCCCTGGGACACCCTAGTGAACAGTTTTTCTCCTAGCTCCTGATATGCACCCCTATATACTTATAGATGGCCACCAAGTCCCCCTTCAGGCTTCTCTTCCCCAGGCTGAACAGTCCCAGATCTCTTAATCTTTCCTTATAAGGTTTGCCTGCTAGGCCATTATTCATTCCTGTGGCCCTTCTCTGGACCCTTTCAAGATTCTCCATGTCTTTTTTGAAGTGTTGTGCCCAGAACTGGACATGGTACACCCGCTGGGGTCTCACCAGCACCAAGTAGAGAGGAAGTATCACTTGTTTAGCCCTGCTTACAATGCATCAGCTAATGCACGCCAAAAAGCTATTAGCTTTGTTGACTACAGAATTGCACTGGCAGCTCATGTTCATCCTGTGATCAAACATAATCCCAAGGTCCCTTTCAGCCATTGTACTGGCCAGGACATTTCCTCCTAACCTATATTCATGTCGCTAATTACTTCTCCCCAGGTGAAGCATTCTGCATTTATCCCTATTGAACTGCATCCAGATCCACTCCACCCACATTTCCAGCTTGTCCAGGTCTGTTCGGATCCACATCCTATCCCCTAGCATGACTTTTCCGCATAACTTAGTATCATCCACAAACTTGACCAGCGTGCTTTCCACATCCTTATCTAAATTGCTGATAAAGATACTGAACAGCATGGGGCAAGGACCAAACACTATGGGACAACACTGGTCACCTCCCACCAAGACAATACAGACCCACCCACTAACACTTTGTGGGTTCAGCCCCTTAGCCAGTTCCAAGCCCACCTGACCATGGACTCTGCCAACCCACAATCCCCCAGTTTTTTTATAAAAGCATCATAGGAGGCCATACTGAAGACCTTTTTAAAATCCAAGTATATGGCATCAACCACATCTCCCACATCTAAGCAGTTCATGACTCGAACATAGAAGGAGATGAGGTTGGCCAGACACGACCTCCCCACAGTGAAATGATGTTGGCTATCCTTCAGCATCATGCCTTCTGGCAGTCTCTCACAAATTGACTTCTTGAGAATTTTTTCCAAAATTTTACCCAGTTTTATCCTCCTTCCTCCTCTTCTTGAAGACTGGTAACACACTGGCCCTTTTCCAGTCTTCTGGGACCTGTCCTGAGCACCATGAGTCTTCAAATACCTTCACCAATGATCCCACAATAACTTCAGCCAATTTCTTCAGCACTCTCAGGTGTAGTCCATATGGTCATAGTTTCATAGTTTGTAGGGTTGGAAGGGACCTGAGCAGATCATCTAGTCCGACCCCCTGCCATGGCAGGAAAGAATACTGGGGTCAAATGACCCCAGCAAGATATTCATCT
>NW_017728913.1:8831454-8849259 GCF_001723895.1 Crocodylus porosus
TCTTCCCAGCAGATGTCCGGGAAATTCAGGTCCCCCATGACAACCACATCCTTAGCCTTCACTACCTCTGTGAGCTGACCCAAGAATTCCTGGTCAAGCGCTTCTCCCTGGTTGGTCCTGCTGACTTGAAAACATTCAGCCACTCTGAGTGCTCTCTTAGCAGTTTGACACTAACCATTGTTTGGCAATCACTCCCCCACCCCCACCCCCACAGCATCCCTTCAGTATCCAACCAGGCAGGTGACCACCAGTTGTACACCAAAACAAAGTATTAATTAAAGAATTCAGCTCCCTCCTCACTGTTTATTATCAGCTGTCCCATCCTATTATGCAAGGGCCCTACATTTCCCTTGGTCTTCCTCCTGCTCCCTATATAACTAAAGAAGGACTTCTTATTGTCCTTGATTTTGGTCACCAACCTGATCCCAGTTGCTGCCTTTGCCTTCCTTATCTTCCCTACAAATATGGGCTATACTTGTGTATTACTCTTCGGTGACTATCCCTTGTTTCCATTGCCTGTAAGACTCCCTTTTCTTTTTTAAACTCTCCTTGACTCCTCTGGTAAGTCAAGAGGGCTTCCCAACCCCTTTACCACCACTATTATCCATTCAGCATATTGACTTTGGAGAATCACTTTTTAGGTACCCGATTTATCCCTGCATTCTATGGTGCAGCTCAGCAGCTGGGCTTGGATTATACATTTACTTAGGCAGCACAGTGTCCAAAAATTAGACATTGCAGTGATGACCATAGCAACACCTAAATCCTGCTTGCTAATTGACCTTCACTTGCAGATCATATATTATCAACCATTTCTCTTAAAAACTTTCATAAACCTTCCTGGCTTCCCTTTTCTAAAAAAGTCTGAGAGAACAGAATTAAATTGATTTAAGTAAGGGAAATGTGAGAACTAAAAAATCAAATTCAAATTGCTAAGCTAGATAGCAAAAGTCATTTTGGAAGCCTCTACAAAGGCCTGGTGAAAGGTGATCAACATTAGATACTTGGATTGGCAAAGACAAAGCACGTCTATTACATTTATTATCTTACATGTGCCTCCTGCTCAGTACCATCATCACAACTCAACACCCTCACACAATGAGATTTCCCGCAGGCACTCTCACTTATATTGGAAAATACAATATCCAGCTTTTATCAGACTTCAAGACAAATGAGCCACACATCCATTTTCCATTGCCTCTCAGCCCTTGGGCAGGCAAACTTTATTTTAGTTATGCCCCTTCAACACCATTCATATAGTAAAGAATATTGGACCTATCAGTCTACATCTGTTAAATAGTAGGCTTTAAATTGCCGGCACAGTACACTACAGAAGGTCTACAACATACAGAGGAAGGCAGAAAATGAATTTTGTGAACATATATAAACCTAAACTAGAAACATGCTCATATATAAGTTCAGCAGTCACAGAAATAATTTAAGCACTAACTACAACTGCAGATTTTGATTTGAATTGTTTCAGACAGTTAAAAAAAAATCCATTGCCTGTCATTTCCAGGATCCCTTTCATGCTGACACTAGTTAAGAAAAAGTTTATTTTCCTTCCTCCAGGATATAAAGCCTAGGAAACCCTTTTTCTTTTTCTCTAATCAAGCATTTAAATACTTTGCACATGTAACCCAGGCAGTACTCCAGGAAGTACCCTTTCTCCAATTGAAGGGATCAAAGCAGGTGCACAAGCACTGTGGGAGGTGTAGGGACTCTCCTCCCCATAGAGCAGAGCCAAACCACCAAAGGGGACTTAACCACATACCTTTTAATACTGGGAACATAAAAGGCATAAATCAGAAGGTATAGTGGACATTACAATACCCCAAGGGGACAGGATTCAACAAAGGTTAGACACTTACAATCATTGACAATAAACAGGGTTAACAAAATATAAAATACAAACAGCAGAACAAACAGTATGGGTTGGTGAAAAATAAAAAGGCACAAGATGCAAAATGTCAAATGAAAGGAAACATAGGGCTTTGGTACCTAGAGGGGGAGAAATGGGGGAAAACACAATGGCCCCTTTCCACTGCAAGAAGATTTACTTTTTGTTATTTCACTCACCCCAAGCCATCTCTGCTAGGACTTGAACCCAGATCTCCCACGTGGTAGGCAAGAACACAACCACTCAGCCACCACCAGTAGCACTATACCAGCTGGCTAGGGGTCTTGAGCTTTCCAGAGCCTTGGCCTCACATCAAGCTGCCTGGCCTCTGATTGGAGGAGCTGGAAGCAGAGTTGGAACCCCCTTAGGTCACTGCTCAGATCCTTCCTGGAGCTGGGGAGCCTCTCCTAGGGGGATCCTGGAGCCTAGTGGGGGCCTCTCTTGCCAGCCACACACCACACTGCTGAGGGCCCCACTGCTGCCTGCAGGACCTGCTCTTTCAGGGTCTTCTGGGGCACTGCTCCTGCCCCACTGGCTCAGCTCTTACCAGCTGTGTGAAGCACCTTCCTTGTGATCCCTCACTGGTCTCTCTCCTGCGTCAGCTCATGCTGCCCCTTTTATCCCCCTCCAGGTGACCCAAGGAGCCAATTGGGACACAGGGGGGTGAGTCTCTGGGGCCTGATTGGTGCGAAAAGGGAATCCCAAGTCCTCCAGTCATCTTTTGCCCTTCCAAAACCCATGGGCCAGGTCACTGCCAGCCAGCCCGTCACACACAGATAAGTTAATTAGGAAATATATAATTGGATCCTTTGATGATTTTGTTCTTAGTTATTCCCAGATACCCCATATATTCCTATCTCCATCCTTTGGTGTTCAATGAAAAGTATGCTTTCTGTATCTTTACAAATAAAGATTGCTTTTTCAGGAAGATCAACAGTTAAATTGGTCTTTTGATTTGAAAGCCATTTCTAAATTTGAATTCAGATATGCAATATCTTTCTCCCATTTCTTTCTTAAAATCAATTACCTATTTTTGCTAATTACCCTAGCGTGATTTTTGTCCCAGCAGAATTAACTGAATGTGGCATAAAGAAAAATGTGCATGTTACATCTCAACACAGAATAAAGATTAAAGGTTAAATTCCACCTGCCTCTGTGCTGATACACGTAAGGGGCAGAAAAGCACAGAGAGTCATTTTCTTCTACTTTTGCATACAGATAGAAGAAACAGAATACTGGTATGCAGACCTCTGATGGGCAAAGGAGGCAGCTAGTCCAGCCATAAACAAGCTACACAACATGGCTTGATTAAAAGATTATTTGCTCAGGTTCTTCCTATCAGCCCGATTTGGAGGCTGCTGTTAGTGCTTGGCTACATTTCGTAAAATGAGTGCAAGTGCTACTTTTAAGTGCTTTCTTCCCACTCACCGGTTTTCCTGCTCCACCACTCTTGCTGGACTTAAGTTTGTGCCCCAATTATTATGACTTTATAAAACACTGCAGTGACATTTCCCCCTCAATTTCCTAGAGATGAAAAGAATGAGAGGATAGCTTATACAGTGGAGGCAGTGTAGCTTAGTACATTGTTCAGTGAGCTGGGACTCAAAAGATCTTTCTTCTCTTCCCTGTATTCCTGGATAACTTCAGGCAAATTGCTTCCCCTCTCCATGCCTCAGTTTCCACCTCTCTTAATGTAATACTTGCCTCTTTTTAAAGTGCTTTGAGATCCACAGATGAAAAGAACCTTTTGGGATTGCAGGGTTATATATAAGAGTAATATGTGAGAGATGGTAATAAGAGATGGTATTACTATTCTACACAACAATCTAACAGGGAAATTAGAGAAATGTAGACTCGATGGAACATATTTTACTAAATAATTGAACACCATTATAAATGGCTTTGTCATTATTCTTTACTAACAGCTGAAAAGATATGGGGGGGAGTACGCTGTTCAACTGGAGTTTCAGGTTTTGCTACAGTAGGACCAGGATCATGGATAATTCCCACACACAACTGTGTTACAAGACCGTTATCTTTTGGTTCCTAATATATGTCCCATAAATACTTGCAAGGTAAACACATCTCAAAAGCTTGAGAAAAAAATCAGTACAATGAGATTCCATAAGGCCAAATTAAAAGTGGCTGAAACAGGAATACATATTCAAATTCACAAATATAAAATAGGAAAATATGGACGAGTGTGTAATACCAGAAAGAAGGATTTGAAAATTGAGTTAACAGTACAAAACTCTTCCCAAAATGAAGTGCTGTATTGGGTTTTGTTAATAAAATAAAAATATTGCACATAGATTAAGAGAAGTAATTGAATCAGAACTGGTTATAATTGCTTTAAAAACAATTTCATTATATTCACAGGTTGTTCCATCAAGGGTAAAATATTATGATAGCAGTTACATAAACTCAGTTAAATCTAACGGTGCACCCCAGGCTGGGGAGCATCACAAGAAATTGGATTTGAACTAATTGTCCTGATATGCAAGAAATGTAAAATATACTATGATGGGACATAGGAATTACCCATTATATAGTACCATGCACCACTCCACTTGCTTAGGTCACCAGCAAAGTACTATATTCTCTTTCAATTACAACATGCAAAATGTAGAGATTCAGAAGACAGCTGCACAAATTACAAAAGGTTTTAAAAATAACCGTGAAAGGGAAAGATCCACTGGATATATCCAGCTCATGGAAAAGTGTTCAATTGACTTGACTGGATGAGTCTTCTATCCTTTTATCTCTTTTAGGCTGGTCACAGGAAGTTTATAGTTAACAGCTATATGAAAGATTTCCAAATGGTTCTGAAGAGATCAGAATATCTGTAACTTTACATTGCCTTCAAGTACTGGTGAACATCCAGATTTATTATCCCTTGAAGTAAATATTGATCTCTGAATTGCCTTGGTCAAAATTTGCCTCTTAAGTCAATAAATCTTTATACTCTCAACATAAGTCAATATCTGCTTCTTGCTACAGCAAAGAACTTTGAAAATGTGGACTACAGATTTAGATTTAGTTGGGGATACGTAAAAACAAAATTGAAATGGGAAAAAGTTGTTTATGGAATTTGAAGAAAAGAGTTGGTCTTCTGTAGCAGGAATTATAGAATCACTAAGCCACTGATCCTATAAAGGCTTACATGCTGGCTCTATTTCAACAACACTATACATATTGACCAAAGTACCTAATCACTAGGGCTGTACCTAATCACTAAAGTTTTGGTCCCTGATTTGATTTGGCAGAGATTCAGCTTGATTCAGTGTCTCAAGCTCCGAATCCAAATCGAATCAGGAAACACTTTCATCGCTCCAAATCGAATTAGAACCCTCCAAATCAATTCGGAAAGATTCAGAAAGATTTGGTGATTTGGACATGGACACAGCTTTAAATCTTTTTTCTACATCCCTCAAGGTACCAGGCAGCTTATGAATGCTGTGATGCTGGGGCAGATGGAGCATCCCACAGGAACATGGGGGGGTCCCCAGCACATGGCAGCAGACCCGGAGGTGGACTAGAAGCACTTCCGCCCCCTCCCCAGCTCAGCAACTGGTGCCTCTTGGGTCTGTGGAGGCACCCTGGGTTTCCCCATGGCTGATTGCTGAGCCAGGAGGGCACAGGGGAGGGCCCCATGTGCTCTCCAGCAGACGCAGAAGTGGACCAGAAGTACTTCAGGGTTCACATCTGAGCACACGGGTGGGTCGGGGGCTGAGCTCCTGTGGGACTCTCCATCTGCTCCAGCATCACAGCATTCATGAGCTGCACCTGGTACCTCGAGGTATGTAGAAAAATCATTTAAAACTGCTTATATGGCTGAATCACTGATTCTCCAAATCAGCATTGAATCTTCAGATTCGGATGCAGCCAAATCAAATTGGGGACAGTGATCTAAATCAGCTAATCAAATCATTGTCCCCAATTCAGGCCAAATCTGAATCCAAATTGAATACGGCCCGTTTTGCACACCCCTGCTAACACATGCTTGATTTTAAGAATATGTTAAAATCCCATTGACCTAAATTGGATTTGAACATAAATTTGGGCTAGAGACAGAATTTACACATAAACCTGTTTAAGTGATCAGAAACTGGTTTAAACCTGTAACAGAATATAAGTTCAGTTCAGACATGGATGGAGAATTTAGCCAGTGCTAAACTGCTTTGGTGAATAGGAGCCTAGAAGTAATTGCACAGAAGTCTCCTGAGAGACCTTCCACTGATTTGATAAACTGTGGTCCTTCCACTGAAGGACACCACACAATACATGACATGTAGTACCCCTGTAATTTTTGCAGGACTGCAACATAGAGAGAAAATAGGCAGAACACAAAGGGGAGAGTAAGTGCAACAAAAGGATTTAGGTACACAAATCCCATTTTTCTTAAATTGCTTGGCTGCTTTTGAAAATTTTCCCTATGACTTTTATTGCTATTTTCTTTTCAAACAAAAATAACATTTCATACTTTTTTCAACAACTAATCTGACAATTAACTGGCACTTTAACAAGATCCATCTTTATTGTTTCCTTTGTCAGTGAATAGCAGGTAATCATTCTTGTTTTGCTTTTTATTAATTTTTTTGTATTCTTGTAAGTTATCTTTTAGAACAACATTAGAATCAAAAGATATTTGTCTTTTTTAATATCTCCCTGTAAACCAAACTAGCTTGTTTCTGTACTACTGTGAAATTAGCTAATTGCTGTAATTTACTTGGTAGAGTTCACCTATCTTGGCTCCCCTGTATTAGTGGAAGTATTGAAAAAATGTGCACTGATCATTTATGTTTACTGTAAAAAATAAAAGGAAAAAACTGCTTTCCTTCCAAGTTATTATAATTAGTAATAACTCAAATAGGATAATATGTAATTTCAGTTAATTATTGTTAATAATTATTGTTAATATTTCAAAAGAAATAAAATTGTATTAATAATGTATAGGACCTTCTGTTCATTATTACTAAAATATTTTTCAATTAATCTACCAATAGGTTTTTTTTTTCATTGTTTATTGAATCTTGTATTTTTTCCCCATGGGCAGCCAAAATGATTTATTTTTCCATGTTCATTGGTGGACTTGGGCTGCAATTTGTAAACGGAACAAATATACGTGGAATTAGGAGAGCAAAATATACACAGAACATTTTCACATTTTCACATGGTACATGTTAAGGAAAGAAGCATGTATTAACACTTCTTAAGGTTAAGAACTAAAAATGAGCAAAAAATCAAGCTAATAACAATGATCAGAGGGGAAAAAGGAAGACAAGGTGATTAGATTTGATCTCTAATGCCAAAATGCTAATATTTTTATGGACTAGTTTGGGATTTTATTTAGTACTTCTCAGTTTCTCTCCTTTTAGTTTTGCAGATACAAGAATAAACAAAACAAATATTGGAAAGATATACAAACTACACACACCAAATAAACTCCTCAAATTCATTAAATTATTTTTAAAATGTTAACGTAAGAGGTGAATCAGAGAGGCTTTGGCACTAACGCTTCATGGTGGGCTTATTCAAGCTGCTCCAAGTGAGCAGTCATAAGTCACTTAGTGTGAGTCTCAGGGAAAGGCTAATTTGTATACATACATAGTAGAGGTGGGATGATGGGCTCAGTGAAACTAACTGAAGTTATTAAGGTAAGATATTAACTAACTTAAGATATTAAGGTAAGAGTCTAGATGCATGCAGGAAACTTCCTTAATCTAGAAAAAAGCACTGAATGCAAATTTATACTATGAGTACTATGAGCACAATTAAAATACACATATTTTAGGATTTTCAGGTATTTCATGACATAGTGCATCTACATGTGCAATTAACGCAATGCAATAAACTCTGGAGCCATTTGAGCTGGAGGAAATTGTTCCCATGTGCAGCATCCACACATGTACCCAAAACAGCAGCAATTTGAGCTAGAGCGGAGCAGACCTCTGGCTAGCTGGGCTGACTAGGCAAAATCAGCATCTACACATGCATTTCAGCACAGTAAGTTACTCCACTGTAAAATAGCACTGTACCCAACAGTACTATCTTACAGTGGAGTTAATTAATTTACTGTTCCCTAGTACCAGCACACGGTAGACTTGTGATGCTTTCCTGCAGAGCTGATTAATCTACTCTGCAGTAAAACACGTCTAGATGCACCCAGTATAATTAAACTTTACACCTGGTGTACTTTTTAAATATAGGGCATAAGTCTAACATATATTTTCACATTGCATACTCTGTGATAGTTGGAACAGATAAACGATTTGCTTTTAAATGGATTACGCTACTGAAGCTCTGTTAAAATACATTTAACATTTATTTTCATCAGCATTACAGACTTGTCCCATTACCCAAATTCATACTTCTTTGTCAGGGGATTTCAGTACAAGCACTGGGTAAGCAATACTGGACATAAAAGTGGATTAAGCACTTTTCTAATTTGGCCATATGACATCTTAAGGTCCTGCTAAGGAATTATTGCCACAAGTTTAAGGTGCCTCTATAAATAACAAGTGGAAAAATTACAGGTTAGATAATATATTTTCCCAAGCCAAAGTCAATCAACAGTTTATAAAATATTGCACACAGGAGAACAATGTACGGAAAAAAAAGGTTGCAACGTTAAGGACTCAAACATTAGACTTCCTTATGCGTGATCATCATGATAACAGTCTTTCATGACATCAGCATATATTCTCTTTTTCCACAGAATCCCTTCTTCATTCAGTGCTCAGAAGAGAAAGTGCTCACTTAGTGATCATCTGTTATTTCCAAATATTGAAGGTATATATCCTTTTATTGTATAATGCAGTACTCCATGCCTTATTTATTGTGTATTGTTCAAACTCTGCTCTAAAGACAGATTTCTTCATTGGCTTTTCTGTGCTGCTCATCACTAAAATATTTGAGTACTTCACAACACCCCTCTCACGTAATGTGGAATTGTTCCCCATTTTAGAGACAGAGAACTGAAACAAAGAAGACCAAATTTGTGTAAGTATGTAGGTATGTAAATGTAAAGAAAAGAGCCTTACAAGTTTTTCAAAAATGGTTAGGCACTTAATTCTCAGCACCCATGGTGATTTGGAAAATCTCATTATATGACTGTTTACAACATTGGTCACCTAAAAACTTTTCAGCACTCAAATGCCTTAGCAGTATAAACATCTTTTCTCTGTTTGCTTTCTTCAATATACACCTTCCAGCTTCTGCTACAAAGCAGGAGTCATAGAAACAGTCTGCTTCACTACACAGACCCAATTCATCCCCTGAACTCATTCATCCTGTGTACTGATTGAGACAGCAGTCCAATAGAAAAAAAATGTGTGATCATATAATAAAGACAGTATCTTAATGCATGCGCATAAGGATACAGAGTTAAGGTCGTAAGATAACATTGATTCTATCATTTCCTAACTGTGCAGTCTTAAACATGTTCTTTTAATATCCTGGGTTGTTTTTAAAACAAATTGAATAATGATGAAGCCATTGCCAGGGATGAAGCACAGTGATGTTTACAACAGTAATATAAAGTCAACAGATCCAGGTTAACAAACTACATCTCAAAGCTTGGAGGCATTCAGTCATTTACTTGGGCCCATCCCAACATAAATGATTTGAAATAAATTATACCATAAATTCTTATATTGTACAAGTAATGTGATGGGGTTTTTTCAGTTACATAGCTGATAATGTTACTTAGAAAGCACATGCCCAATAGCTATTATGATTATAATATTAAATCATCGAAGCATTGCCTGTCAAAAAGTAGCACAACAAAACCTGAAGTATTATAAATAGTATAATTGCTCTTTCAAACATGACTGCTTAGAGACGTGGAAATACTGAATGGTCAGCAAACAAAGAACTATAATTGAAAACAATAGGGATTCTGGAATGAAATGACATTTTTTTCAGTCTAATGGAAGACTTGTTGCATGTTGACTAACATGGGGATAGAGAATGGTGAGAAGATAATCACCACTACAGTTTAAAATACCTGAAGACAATAAAACTATATTCTTTTGTTCAGTGTCTTCTCTGATCAAGAGCTATCATTTGGAAATAATAGAGAATAATAATTTTGTATGATGTATAACATATAATTATATAAATAATTGGTTTAATCTTGGAAAGAGCTGAAGGCTATTAGTGATGGTGGATACTTTAACCTTGCACACTTAGTCAAGAAAACCAGTGACATCCAATCAAACTTCTTTAGAATGAATTGCAACAAACAATGGCAGCACAGCTGCTATTAGCATTGTAATTGAGTTTAGGAGGGAAACAGCAGCTGAATGCAATGCAGATAATTAAAGAGCAAGCTTTTGTTAACATAGACTATCAGTAGGGTCATAATTCTGCAGATTGTGAACTTATTATGGCTCAACAAACCAGTCTATTTTTATACCACAGATATATTTCTATTCCTTGTACCAGTCATGTATATTTCTGACTAGCAGACAGTTGATCATTTATTTATTTAAACAATTTGCTATCCATTTAGAGAAAGGATGAGCATTTACAAAATCTAGGATTACCATGGAAACCTTATTCCTTATCGCTAAGGACTGTGGGAACAATTGGTTATACAATTGTGATGGCTAAATAGCAAGCCTCTGGGTATTATGAAGACTGTAGTTACAAAATTATTGTAAATAATGTCTGTTCAAAGATCATTTAGAATTTTTTTCCTACCCTAGCTGGATAATTCAATCCTATGAAGGGCTGCCTATACCTCCCCTGTTGAATAGCAAAAAGAAAACTAATATTTAAAAAAATATAACATTTAAAATATACAGATGTGATCTAACCATACTAATGTAAGTAATAAAGCTGAGATTTCTAGTTTGTGTCCATCTTGATGGAACATTGCTGCATTTACTGGTAAAGTCAGTATTGCATGAAATGATTTTTGGTTCAGAATATTCTTTTGCTGCAGTATCAGCCAGGGTCCAGGTCACTGGCACTTGGATTTGTGCTTGTCCCAAGAGAACTTCCAATGTCTCAGGAGAATTTCAGCTCGATTTCCCATCATCTATAGAAGTAGTCCTCAAACTTCTTTTGGTCACATAACTCATTTTAAGTTTATTATATACTGCAATATGTCACTATGGTTCCATGTTGTAGAAAATAAAAAAAGGAATACTTCATGTCACTACAGCCACATTGTAACATCTCCCACAACCTAAGAAAGGTTGTAGGGTAGATCCTCCATTTACATTTTCCTTTGTGTTATGCTTTCCCATTCTTTCTTCTCGCATATACTTTAGAATTGTGCTACCAATAGAGATCTAAACAAAGAGGACTGGCATGTAGGAAGAGAAACAATTCAGAGAAAATGAAAGCTCCTAAATCAGCCCAAACCTACATCCAGAAGAGGTGATGAGAGGCCATTGAGTAGTCATAATCTGGATGATGGGTTAAAAAGATGAAAACCAGCATTAAAGGGTTGGGTTTTTTTGTGGAGAAAGTTTGTTTTTCTGCATCTGATTAGTGATACTGCTAGGGTAATATTAGTCTAGTAACGACTTACTGTTTAAAGGGATGGCACTGTGCTTGGCTCACGTAAGAGACTATTACTACCAAATATGATGTCTTCTTGAATTCATGTGGCAAAGCATCATAAAGTCAAAGCTACAAAACCTAGTTTTAAATCCCGCTGATAGAGGTCATTCTTCTAGAAAGTCTAGATCCAGCTGATTATTATAATCTCATTGATCTCAATGTATAAATAAGGAAAAAAACATATCTAATCTGTATTAAATTACTACTTTTCTATGTTCTCAATAATATTATTGAAAAGAAATAGAAATGGCCTAATTTTTCATATTTTGAGTCATTTCAAAATTTGGTTTGATTATGAAATCTATTTTTTTTTTTTTTTACCAAGAACACCCATATATGTTACAATAAAGAGAGTTTTAATCCATTCTACTAACCACTAATGGAGCCAGAACCTATTTTTAAATATCTTTTATTTGTACTGAGGGAAGTTACTTTGATGGCCTAGTCCCATAGCGGAATCCAATTCAAAAGTCAATCAAAAGGATTAAAAAATAGGATAGTTGCTCCCAATCCCAATTCCTTTTAATCTGGAAAAGGAAGGATGAGGGCTGAAAAAGTGCTCTTGAGACAAGATGTACCAAACACTTATACCACAGACCCTCAATAGCAACCTAAAAATCCCTATGGCAGCCTCAGATGTCTGCAGAAATGTCAAGCACTTTTTTAACTTTATAAAAAGTGAAATACTGTTCATACATTAAAGTCTCCTTGCACCAGTATGATACTATTATTCATACTGCAATTAAGAAATATTACTGGGGAGTGCAGCCCAACTGGGCCAGTCAGTAGGGGAGAGGAGAAAGCCCCACATGGAGGCCCTTCCCCCACTTCCCCCTGTGGTTCTACCTGCATCAGGTAAGGCTGGGTGCCATATGGGGATGGGGGCCTCCATTTTTGCCCCATCTCTGCCTTCCCCCAGTGCCATGAGCAGCTGTGGGGTGGGGGACGAGGAGAGGGGCTGAGGAGAGATTCTCTGTTGGCTCTCCCCATCCCTGCAGCTGACAGCAGGGCTTGGGGGCATGTGCCTAGTAGGCCAATGAGGCATGGCCTGCCAATCGGCTGGGCTCAGGTGCCTTTGGCAATGTGCAGCTGGCCAGGAGGCACCTGGGAGTGCCCCCAGCTTGCCAATGCAGGCATTCCTGTGCCCCACACTGATGTAAGGTATGTTCTGTCCCTTCCTGATCTATTCTTTGCAGCTTAGAGAAACCCGTAAAGATTTGACTGATTCCACCTCTGGCTTTTTGATTGTCTGTACTTAGCCAAAGAGATTCAACAGTTCCTGATATCTTTATGTCTGCTCTTCTATATTTATTAAAGTAATGAAAATATGAAAAATTAGACCATTTCCATTTCTTATTGCTAATATTATTGAGAATATAGAAAAGTAGTGGCCTGCTGTTCCAGTCTGTCTTTATGTTCATCATTGTGTTATTTTCCTACTGTCCTCAAGGATTTCTCACCTCTTTGCTGCTCAACAGAACATCCATAATATATCCCTTAAAATAGCAATGCTTTGCCTATTTCCTATTTGTTTGAAGAAAAGATGGTTGCTATGCTGTTTCAAATTAATATAACAACCTAGTGTTGATGACCACATTGCAGGGTTAGTAAAGGTCTAGGGTAATCTCTCTGTTTTAGTAGACTATTCCATTATTTTGTTTAATTTAAGGACCATTTTCCTTGGATGTAACAGTGAAGACTTGTGTTTGGCTTTTTTAAAATCATATTTTTGCTTGCAAACTACTAGTCTAGTAGGTTTTCTCTTCTGTTACACTCTCACAGCAGGGCACTGTTTAAAATGTGACCATTTCTTAAACTTTTGTACTAATTATAATACTAAATCAAACAGTGTGCACAAGCCTCACTACTGAAGCACCAAACTGCTATGACCACGCCCTTGTATTCTGCATTTTCCCCTTATCTGAGCATGTATATTTTGACTTTGAGCACTGTATTTCTTGTTTTCCTTCTGAATGATAAGTGCTAAATGCTGGAACAAATTTAAAGGGAAATTTCCTGTCTAACGAAATTAACAATATCCTTTAAAACATTATTTAAAAAAAAATAATGCATCCATAACTGCCACTAAATTGATAACGGAGGTAAAAATATCTGGAAACAGAACTGAGAGGTAGAGAAACTGTGACCAAGAGTGCTGTCTTGCTCTTCCAATGAATCTCATAAAATATTGTCCACCAATGGATGACTGGTGCTCACTTGATAGAGAACTGTACATGTTTCTATCTTAAATGTGTTTTTCAAATTTCTTTCCCTAAACAGAAACACGGCTGTAGACTTTCCTTTCCTTCAGGAAAAAAAACCTCACGACAAAGGACAGCAGAAGAGAACATAATCCTTGGAAAGCTCAGGAGGGTTCCCTTCATAGTTCTCTGGTGCAAAATAATTAGGGGATGAAGATTTGAAAGGCTGTGCCCTGTCCTGATCTAGTAGTCCTTGCTCACTTTGACAGGGAATTAAAGTATGTGATTCAGTTCCTTGGGAGCTCATTTTTAAGCTGATCAGAGGCACAGTTTTTATTGCCTCCAACTTTATTCTGGCTGTCAAAAAGCTGTATGTGGAGCACAGGCATTCTCTGGGATCAGAAGATGCACAGATAACAAGTACGTCCACCAGGCAATGGTGATTACTCCCCTAAGCACAACTCTCTGGAATGCACAGAAAACAGTTGACTTGGATAAATACTACTGAGGGAAGACTATGGCCTCTAGGGTGTTCAATACTACTGTGTAATCTATGAGAAGGGGAAAAAAATTCTCAGCTTGGTTTTTTTTTTTGATCCTTAGTGAAATTCACTATGCCGATAGAAAAAAACCAGAGAAGACTGAGTATGGCGTAATGGATACACAGCTAAACAAGGAAGACCCCTTCACCACCAGTTTGTTTTTATAGGGTGAGTATTCAGATAAAAATTTCACTTTAACACTACCTCAGTCTTCAGCTACTCAACACTGTGTTTTCATAAGCCAACAGGGGTCATACAACTGCTATGTCTGCTAACAGATAGAGTGAGTGATTAGAAACAAAACCTGAACCCAAGACTTGCAGATCAGTGTTCATTTTACCATCAAACTGATGTGCTTGCTTTCTACTCTGAGACCCCTAATGTATGTATTAATTTGTAAAACAGTCAGATTAAAATGACTCCTTTGTAAAAGTCATACAGTACACAATCCAAATTCATTAAAATGGTGACATATAGTACAGCCCCATAATAATACTTTGCACTTGCCACTTTCCTGTTTCAAAACACAATTTCTGAATATTAATTAAGCAATCCACTAAACATCCAAGGTAGGTTTGCTTGCAGACTACATAATAACTTTTTTATCATATGACATACAACACTGCATACAACACGAATTTACCCTGCTAAGGTGTACCGAATTCTATTCTATTCAGGGTTTTATACCATCCTCATCAATATACTATCAGAGGCCCAGAAACTCAAAGGCATATAGCTCCCCTTAACTATAATGGCCCCACATGCTTTTCTGATGAGCATTAAATGATCTATTCAACACTGTGATCTTTTCTTTTCCCCTCCCCGCTCCCTTTTTCTCTCAAATCACAAAAATATGTTCTGGTTTTCATAATTACTTCTTACTTATGTATTCCATGTCTTCTGTGCTATGAGTGTGCTCTGTGTGTGCTCATTATTGAAAGCAAGGTTAATGATATACAACTTGCATTTGGAAACATAAGTGGTGATGTCCAAGGGGATTCTTGTAGGTATGTTATAGAAATTTCAGAATATGGAAGAGATTAAATGATGCTTATCAAACAGAAAGGTATACAATACAATCTGTGCAACTTGATGAGATTCACTGCATAATGGAGGCTATATCTTTACATAGACTAGTTCTTCAAAATCAAGGTCAAATCCTGAATTACTTCCTGAGGTAAAACTCCCATGGAGTCAATTAATGTTTTGTCTCAAGTAGTACTACATATTTGACCTTGTGCAATTATGATAAGCAGTACATCAGTGAAGGTTTGGTGACCAGGGCACTTAATTGATTTGTTTTTTAAGGTCTTTAAAATAGTTTGAAAATGCTTTAAAGCTCTTTTCTATGGTGATGAATGTCCCTGCACATTGAAAACATTATATGAATTGGGATAAGGGGTAACATTTGAACTAAGGACTTCAGAATTTGATTTGTGTTGTATATAAGGTAAATTTATACCGGTGGTGTTATAAACAAGAATGATTTGAATATTGCAGGAAAGTGCATTGAAAGCCCTAGACTCTCACTCAGAAATGAATTTAATTTCTGTCTTTTTGGAAGATTTTCCATGCGACTACCAGTAAGCAATGTAGTTTCCCATTTGGAAAACGGGCATACTAATATGTCTTTTTTCAGGAGGGGTTGCTGTAACAATAAATACAATAGTTAGGTGATCAGAAACTCCAGTGAGATGGGTGAGAACCAAAGAAGCCTGCTGAATAATTTTTTCTATACCATGAGGTTGAGCTCCAACAGGTTATCCATAAAATTTGTGTATGCCTAATAGCTATCCCTAGATATATTTATTATGTGAAGGTAGATTAGTATACCGCAGATCTCATTTAGGAAGTATATTGACCAGATAGTTGAGCCCCATTTCTAAAATCTTGCTTTGTCAGAGGGCTTCATAAACTCATTTTTACAGCTGTTTGCTGAATTGAACCCCAGATGTCCAATATAATCTCCTCTCTTTGACTGTATTGTTTGTTGGGAACCAGAATGCTGTTTCACTGAATTATGATTCTTTATTTTGTTACATAATAATGTACTTAAATGGCAACACGATGGGAACTGTTAGGCATTTATTTACCACGGTGGGTTAATCTCATCCAGGGAGGTATAGAAACTCAATAATGAGTGCTACAGTATATAAGCTAATTGCCAGGATAAAACCAAATGAATAATTACTTAACTCCAGAATGAGGCCTGAGGGAATTTTTCTTTAATAAAGGTTTAATTCACCAGTGATAATGAATGCAATCTCACATACTACTGAACAACACCATTAGCATAATGGCTGAGATACAAAAACTATAATTAGAACTAACAGAAATGTTAATTACAACCACTAAGGTACTGAATGAATAGGAAATTTTTTCCCCCTACCTGTAAAATGGGTTTCTATGAGGGTAGCTTCAAGTAAATGCTAGTGTACAACTCCTGCATTCTCCAAAGATGAATGACACAGAAATTAAAGACCAAATCTTCCCTTGGTTCAAGAGAATGGTGTAATTCCATAGAACAGTTTGATAGCCAGAATAAATTTAGGAACATTAAGGACTGGACCTCTGACCAGCTTAAATATGAGCCTGCAAATATCTAAATCATAAATTTTAATTTCCCTTCAAAGTGAGCAATCACTTGATAACTATGGACAGACCTATCATAACTGGTGAGCAGCATTAGATCCTTTCAACTAAATTAGCCCCCTGGATCCCTCTTAGCTGAGCCGGTAGAGAGCCGCACTCCCGAGCCGTGCGAACAGAGCGCGCAAACAGGTGCGGTCTGTAAGAGCACACTGGCGTTTGCGCTGGTGTTTGCGCCATAGGGTGAGCAGGAGGGGCCCAGAGGCTGACTCCTGCTAGCATGGGGCAGAGGACCCAAACTCAGCTAGAAACTCAGCAACTCCTACGATGGTGTCGACACGGAGTGCTGCCAGGGCCCCTGCCCGGAGGGCATGGCCTTCCCGGGGCTTGTCTGAGGCCTCCACCCAGACGGAGCCTACGGGGGGGCTGGCATCCCCCAATTGCCTGGCCTGTGGGAGCTGCCCAGCAAGGCCTGGGGGGGCAGGGACTGGGGACCCCCACACCTGTCCTGCAGGCACCCGCCTTAGGGTCCTGGAGGCGCAGGTGAGGGAGCTCCAGGAGGAGGTTAGCAGGCTGAGGGGAATCTGAGAGGCAGAGGAGGAAATTGACAGGTATTTTCTTTCCCTGCAGGGTTGTGCGACCAAGGAGGATGCACCTCAAGAAGAGCCCTCCACTGCTAAGTGGCAGACGGTCACCTCCTGTGCCAGGGCTGCTCGATACATGGCAGCACCAGTTCCTCCAGTCTGGCTGGAGAACAGGTAAGAAGCCCTGGCAGCCCAGGAGGAGGAGAAAGTAGAGGACAAAACCGGGGAGGAGGCAACTCCATGCTCACCATGTTCTGTGCAAGCTGAAGGAGGCAAGAAGGCCAGGAGGAGGAAACGTCGCGTGATCGTCATTGGTGACTCCATCCTGAGAGGTACAGAGGGCCCCATCTGTTGCCAGGACCCCTTGGCACATGAGGTCTACTGCCTACCTGGAGCGAGGATTCAGGACATGA
>NW_017728913.1:8849270-8866376 GCF_001723895.1 Crocodylus porosus
TTAAGAGGAGGTTAGATGAACACCTTGCTGGGGTCGTTTGACCCCAGTACTCTTTCCTGCCATGGCAGGGGGTCGGACTAGATGATCTGTTCAGGTCCCTTCCAACCCTAGAAACTATGAAACTACCTACCACTGTTTCACACAGGCAAATGTAAAATGTGGGTGTACAATTGGTTCAGCAGGTTTTTAATTTCTGCTACTGAAACTACTTTTCTCCCATAAGAACAACAACAGACTTCTCTGATGGAAAAAAAATGTGCATATAGCTATTACATATTGTTTTAAATGAAAGTAGTGATGTCTCTGATTTAGAATTGTCTTAAACTGTATTTCTGTATACTGTTTTAAAAAGCCCCTCAGTTAGAAAACTATCAATCTTATGAAGTCATAGAATTAAAAACTTACAAAATATAAAAAATAAGGTTTCACATAAGAAGTTTTCCATCAACTTTATTCAGGGCACAAAAATGTACCATTCTCACTAGCTACTCAATACACTTTTTTATCATCATGATTCAAGGTGAAGTCCCAGGCCTTATTTAGCACACAACATCTGAATGCTGCACTGAATACAAAAATTATTAATTTCTTTGTGGGCTTTTTTGTGGTGCTCTCAGCATAATGAATTTATCTTCACGACACCTCTACAAGGTGGTAATATTGAAGCACAGAGAGATTAAGTCCAAAATTGTTAAGTATCCACTAATTTTGGGCACTTATCTTGAGACACCTTAATACTCTAAAAAATCAAGTGTTAGCATTTTGTAGGTTTTAAGAAGAGCTCCCATTTTTTTCAGTGAGCACTCAGCACTTCTGCAAATAGCACCTGTGAAAATTCTGCTTTAAAGGGACTGCACAGCATCATATTGGAATTCTGTGGCAAAGGCTAAAATAATTCAGTTCTCCACAGAAGCATTCAACTGTTTTAGCCATGAAGACCATCCTTCTCTTCCTACAGTACCCTGTGGTTCTGTGACTAAATACCATCCAACTTCTGCAAGAAATGAAGCAAGAACCTTGCAAAAGTGAGGAAAACAGAGTGATGGAAAAGAAAAAATTGGAAAACCAAAACATTAAAACCTAAAAACAATTCAAAACTAATTGTTTGTGTCTCTAGTTTCAGTGCAGGAATAAAAAGCTTCAACAGAATAAGTATTATCTATGCACCTATCTAACAAAAAAAGCCAATTTACAGATAATATTTTTGTTACAAAAGTTCAACTGTGTCTAGTAGTCATGAATTCTACCCCTGTTGAAATCAATAGGCATTTTACCTTTGACTTCAATGAGATGACATTGATATACACAGTGGGGACCTTTTGAAAATCCCACTATTATTCATATAATGGTGTAGTGACCAAACAAAATACATGTTTCTCTAATCTGGGTAAAGGGAAATGGAATCTAAAACCTAGAATCCATCCAGTAACTACAATTTTAAATGTTTTATAATATTATTACTTCTAAAAATCAGACACTGAAATTCCATCATGTGGGTACACCAAAACAGCAATAAAGTGGATATCTACATTAAGTCCACAATGCTTATGAGAGCACCGGATAGCAGCATAACACTGACTTTTAACTCCTAGTCCACATATGCAAGCCCAGAAATAGGATATTAACGCCACCCTGGGAACAGTCTCCTCTGCTGTTCTTGAGCCCTCTCTCTCTGCTGTGCAACCTCTTTTGGGTTGGACACATACAGAATGGGAGAACAGGGCCATATATTTTGGCAGTACTGTCAAAAACATTGGGAAAGTGGTATAACCTGCCCTAACAGCAAACTCCGGAACAGGTTTCAACTAACTCAAGCAAGGGTGTCAAACATGCAGTCCATAGAGTTGTTCCCTCCAGCTTTCTGGAGGGTCCGGGAATTTGGCTAGCTGTGTGTATGGCCAGCCCACAGAATTCAGGGACCTGGGCCCACTGGTCTTGGCAGCAGACAAGGGCTGTTCTGATACAGCCTGACTTGCTCTGTGGGTTGCTTCACCCACTGTCGGCGGCACTTGGGCTGCTTGTCCCGCCATCTCTGCTGACAATCCCACCACTGCCAGTCCTACCACTGTCAGTCCTACTGTTACCACTGGTATTGCTGCTGCCACCACAGCCACTGCTTGGCCATGGATCCAGACTGCGAGGAGCCTGGAGCATGGGTGAGTTTGAAATCCCAGAACTAAAGCAAAACATTTTGACAAGTAACTGCTGGCATGAAATACAGTATGCAGAGAGGGAATTTCAATCCAAGCTTCCGCTTATTGGGTGAGTGGTCTAACCAGTAAATTATTGTTACATGAAGGTAAGGAAGTCAGCCAAACATGTTTTAAAAGTAGGTGGAGGCTGCTACAGCTTTTAAGGAGGGAGCCCTGTCCCACTCGTATGTGTCAAAAGTTTCTGAGGATACATGCCAGATACTAAACTTCTCAGCTCTATGAAGTTCTGGGTATGCCCAGTAGTACAAATCTAGGCACCTGTGGAATTTAAGAGTAAAAAAGGAAGGTGTTAAGGCTAGGTGACAGTTAAGTGCATGTTTTTTGATTCATGCTCTTGGACTTTGAGCTCCTAAATGCCACCTAGGTCCTTTATTATATCTAATCTTTAGCTGTTAATCCTCTGTTATTTTTATCCACTGTCATAAGAAACAGGCAGTTTTTGTGTGTAGTTTTTTAAGCAAATTTCATATTTACTCCTTTTATCTGAGCCATCCTGGCATTATGGGCACTTTGGCATCACTAATAGTAGAAGTGGTCATTTTGCACATCTTGAAAAGCAGTAGCTTAAGGTCATTTTGCACATCTTGAAAAGCAGCAGCTTTCATATAGTCTTTTTTTAATTTGGTATGGAAATTAGCTGTTAGGTTCCCCTGTCCTCCCCATGAGAATGTTGTGTGACTTTTACAGATTTTAATTCACTCAGCTTAAATTATAATGCACTAAACTAAACAATCTTCTTGTATGAATTTGTCTTTCATGCAAAGTACGGTTTTCTGGGAAAAAAAAGCTGTAAAACTAACAAAAAAGAACAAAGGAACAGCTGTAAGTCAAGAGTTCTTATGCCAACATACTGTTCAGCTGGGTTCCACATTAATTTCCATCCCCCACATCATGCTGATTATAAACTTAGATGGAGTTCTGATGTTTTCATTTAATCCATTTTTCCATATTTTAAATTCATTGTATTTAGTGAACATTCAGTTTGAAACACAAAATGTAAAAAGAAACCCCCGCAGGTGCAGGGAATTTGAATAATCAGGTCCACATAATCCCTGAACCTCAAACTAACTGAGTCTCCCTGGGACTGTTTTAAATGTGCAAAGGAAACAAATGTCCAAATTACACTAAACAATTGTGATAACAGATTAAATAAGACAGTTGATTAAAATATTATTATTATTTGTATTACAGTAGTGCCTACAGACTCTAATGGAGATTAGGGCCTTATTGTGGTAGGAACTGTACAAACAAGTACAGAGTCCCAGTCGAGAAGAGCTTACAGACCAGGGGTTAGAAAGGAACAAACAAACAAACTGGAGTCACAACCTGTGAAAGGAACTATGATCTGATTGGTATTATATACACATCTCTCATGACTGGAAGGTCAACATTGAGGGTTACACTCTGCCTCAGAAGGGCAGAGTTGAGAGAAAAGTTGGTAGTATCACCTTATGTGTCAAAAATACATACACTTGTTCCTTCTTCAGAATAAAGAAGCTAGCAAATCAGAGTGTATTTGGATGGAGCTAAAAGGTGAAAAATACAAAACTGATATAATGGTGGGGATTTACTATAGGCTATCAAGTCAAGAAGTGGATGAGGCACTCTTGAAGGTGACAAATTATCCAAAATTCTGAGATGGTACTGATGGGATACTTCAATTTTCCATACATCTGCTGGTAGAAGAACGCAGAATGATCCTGAGATGGGGGGAGCATGAGGTCAGCAGTATTGAGACACTGAATTGCAAAAAGGTGGATTTCTTTTGACTCAAGTAGTCATGACTACCCAGAAGGGAAGGAAGAGGTAAGCAATTCATTTTACCTAGAAAGAAAAGTTAACAGCAAAAACAAGTGGTTCTATCAATATATTGTCCAGAAAAGAAAGGCCGAAGAAGCTGTTAAATAGCCAAGTAGAACTCTTAATAGGAGAGTCAAAGAAGATGGAGCGGTTCAACAGTTACTTTGTCTCAATCTTTACAAAACAATTAAGACCCAAGTAAAGTTTAGTTGGATAAAGGAGACAGTGAGTGTTGAGAAGAAACAATGAGAGGGCATTTGATGGATCTGAATGAATTTGAGTCAGCAGGGCCTGATGAATTTAATCCGAGGGTACTGAAGGAGCTGGTAGCAGAGATCTTGGAGCCCTTTTCAATAATAATAGTTACAAAGTTGTGAGAGACAGGGGAGGTATCAGAGGACTGGAAAAGAGCCAACATAATGTCCTTCTTATAAAAAGGCAAAGAAGGAGGACCTAGATAACTATAGACTAGTTAGCCTCACCTTGATACCTGACAGTATATCATAAGGAAGCCTACTTCCAAGTATTTGGAGAAGGAAAGGCTGACCATTAGCAGCTAGCATGGATTTACTATACACAAATCATGCCAAATTAACCTCGGGAAGAATGATCAAAAATAAATACAAAATGGTTGACAACTATCTGGATAGCAACCCTACAATGAAGGATCTAGGAGTCTTGGTGCATCACAGACACAGCTGCAAAAACAGGAATGCAATTTTTGGCTGCAACAACAGGAGCATTAGATGGAAGCCACTTAAGAGATTATAGTACCTCTTTGCTTCTCCCTGTGAAGCCAAGAATTGTGTGCAATTTTGGGCTCCACACTTTAAAAATAACATGGAAAAGTTAGAGATGGTCCAGAGGTGGGCAAGAAAAATGATAAGCGCTTGGAAGTCACGCCAAAGAAAGAGAAGTTGAAGGAAAAAGGCATGTTCCCTTTGCAGGAAAGCTGATTAAGAAGGAACTTGATAGCAGTCTTCAATATCTGAATTGTTGCCATAAAGATGAAAAAGCACCTTTTCTCTTTTGCTGAAGAGAGCAGGAAGCAGACCAATGGCTTGAACTTACAGCAGATTAGACTGGATATCCAAAACAACTTCTTCACTGTTAGAAGAGTGAGGCAGTGGAACAGACTGCCTAAGAAAGTTGTAGAATTTCTGTTACTGGAGGTACCCAGAAGTGGTTGGATAAGCATTGGTCAGGCATGAACTAGGAGTAGCTATGCCTGTGCTAGGCTTTTGGGATTTGCTGGTTGCTGCATGGGACTGGGAATATTTTTTTTCCCCTCTAGTTGCTACTTATTGGTGTGTGGGGTCTGGGGGGTGGTTATGTTCTTCAGAAGCATTTGGTATTGGCTGCAGTCAATGTTGGGGATTTTGATTGGGATATGTTGATGCTCCTACTGGAACTAAAATCCAGAGGTTCCTGGCTAGAAGGTCTCACCCCCTCCATTCAGAGTCAGATTTATTGCCACATTTGGGATCAGGATGAAATTTTACCTCATGATTGGATGGTGTGGACTGTGGGGGCTCTTGCCTTCCTCTATAGCAGGGGTTGTGCCCCTCCTTCCTTAGATCCCTCAAGAATAGCAATCCTTGTAGCAGCAGCAGCACACTGCCCAGCCTCATTCCCCTGCATAACCTGTGGCAAGGTTAGGGTGCTATGCCTGGTAGTTGTGTGACAAGATTAACTGTGTAGTTTTAGTGATAGGTTAGACAAGGATTTGTATGGGATGTTTTGGATAAGGGGTTGGACTAGATGACTTCTAAATGTCCCTTTCAGCGCCACTGTGATTCAGTGATTCTATACCCAATATGTCCTTAAAAGCTAGAGAATAATTTTTCACTTAAAACTGGTATAAAATTGAAAAATGGCATAAACCAACAGCTGTCTTAATTACAACCATGAATTCTAACCTATATATTACACGATAAATACAAGCCTGGTTATTAATGAATATATGATTCTGAAAAATTATCCAGTAGCCACATAAGCATACATATCTACAACCTTACCCATAACATATATCATTCCATAAGTGGACAAATTTCTTCTGGTCCTATTATCCCACAGTGGAATTTTATTATTTCCTCCAACAATACTTCACATCTTGGACAACTTGTTTAAATAAATCTTTAAAGGAAATTTCTCATCTGAAGTGTCGGTAAAGAAAGGAAATACTAGATCACAGAATGGTGAAATGGTCTGACGTCTGAGTGCATAAGCCTATTAAAGACTAACCAAAAATAGGGCTAAACCTGAAAAGTGGCACTTCCCAGTTATCAGATATTGGTGTTATCAAACCCAAGAGTTAAAATATTAGGAGGGTAAGTGAAGTACTTATTTCAAAACAATACTGAACATTAAATGCTTTCTTACACATACATGCCTTATTCCTGTTTATAGCAGTCACTGCTGTCCCTCTTTTATTAAGAAGTATTCTTTTAGATCCAGCTTAGCTATATCTTGCCTTCTACCGATATCTGGTATGCCTGCAAAATACCTTATTTTTTGCTGTCTCCATAAGAACCAACTAATTTACCCTTAGTTATCTGCCTGAACCAGCATATATGTATGTACACCAGTATCTCTCAACCAGGGTACTGGGGTACCCAAGGTTTCCACAAGATCCTTTGAAGGGTGCCTTAGGTGCAAGGAGATAAGCCAGGTGTGAAGAGTTAAAAAGGTAAGTGCAGACTCAGGCTCTTCTCTGCCTGGCCCTTCTGGAAGGAGGTAAGAACCACAATAAATATGTTAGCTTTCAAAATGGGGGGTTGCTCAATTCACACAAGTTATGTAGGAGTGCCTCAGGTCTAAAATCATTGAGAACCACTGATCTACACAGATTTTTCATTTCCAATAATGTTGAGACCTTTCCTTTGTATAAAACAGTTCTTTCTCCTGGGTTTTCTTTTTTCTTTTTCTTTTTTTTGTGGTTTCTTGGCTTCTGCATTGGGAAATACATTTTTCCCTGAATGCATTCATAGCTAAGAATAGAAGTCTAAAATTAATCTCTTACATCTATATTTATTTGATCACATATGGCACTTTCCTTGACTGGCTACTGGGCACTTCTGAAAATCAGTCAGGTTCCTAAATATGGATTTAGCAGTCTAAATATGGACTTCTGAAGACTGGTCATTTTGACCTATATTTTTCTTAAGTCAGATTTTGATATTGACAAAAAATACACTCTTGGCATCAGTCTGTATACCTCTCCACTCTCAGCATCAATGAATAAAACCTTAAGCATCTGCAAATGTGAAAATGCAATGTCATTATAATGTTGTGATCCATTTTTCATCATTTCAGCTTTGTTTTCACTCAGTTTTCCAATCAAAATATAAAATTTTCATTAATAGACCTTTTACAATCAACTCTAGTTCATTTACATTCATTTCTTTTAAGTAATGTAGCTTGCATCTTACTCTGATATTGCTTGGCTTTGGAAATATACTGAACATGTATTTATTGACTAATCAAATATACAGTAAAACTAGAAAGACACAGCAATATTTAAAATCTAGCTGATTACCCTTTGGTGGCAGATGACTAACAGCTTACCTCAGCAAAGCAAAAAAATGCTGCCAAAGGTTTCTTCATAGAAATGATCCTTATTTATTATCCAAGTTCACAGCTGTATACACTGCAGGCAGTAACTAAAAACACTTAAAAAGCATGATGCTAAAAAAACAAATCCAAGGCTTACGTGACTGAGATACTTATTATGGGGTCGATCCTGCCCAGTTAAACCAACATGAGAGGTTTTGCTAATCATTTCAATGAGAGCAGAATAAGACCCTGTAAAAAGTATTCAGACAAATTAAGAAAGCTGCATTTTGCTCTTTGGTAGGGCATGCATGATTCTTTCTGACATGAGCAGGGAAAGTGCTAAGTGGCACTAGTAGTTCTTAGATTTCTTAGTACAGTTTTCTCCTTTTTTGAAGCAGTAGGATAAGAGAAGATGTTGCTAAAAAGCCCTAATAAAAACCGTATTCTGCCCTTTCTGTGAACACACAAAACTAGCTTTAAAAAAATGGCATTGCTTCTCTGAGAAAACAGGGTTATCTGTGTGGCTGTTCTGACTGCCTTTGGGTTTATTTCTTCAGTCATTCACTGAATAGTATATACATGAGAAGCCCCATTAAACTCAACAGGATACCTCATGTGAATAATTACTGTTCAGTAAAAGGCAGAAGAATCAGGCATTGTGAGTAGGATTATATTTGACTGGCAAATTTGGCCACTTACATTGAATCTTATGCCCAAGGTTCTTTTTACTTTTACTCTTCTCCCCATGGAGCTTTGTGCAGCAGTCCCACAGAAATCTCCAAAGCTAACTGAGACCTGAAGACAGTTAGAAAAGAAAATGCCAGCCAGTGTAAAGTTATTTAAAATGCACTGTAAAGCAAGGATGAGATCCAAATCAATTAGTTCCCCCTCCCTCCATACCTCTACAATTAGCAATACTTGTGTTCAGACAAATGATCCAATCCTTCTCTTTCCGAAATGGTGTTTGTGAAGGATACTTGGAATGGGCATCTGTTGTGGATGACTGATTCAGCAGCAGACACTGTGCCAAGCTCACAGTCTAGCACTCAGCTTGTTCACAATGATACACTGTGTGTGGTCTTAGACAAAACATACTATAGAACGCTAATGGGTTCTCTCTCATTCATCTTCACTATAACACTATTTCAGCAAGCAGTGGGAAGAAGAATATGCAACTGATCTGACTTTCCAGTGTCTTTGCAAAGTGCAAAGGAAGGAAAAGTTCTATTGCTACCCTGTTGCCATCTCCCCACACTGTGCCATTGAAAGTATACGCTACCCTCTGCTCCCCACACACACCCTGCTTCCTTAAAGGAAGCCAAAGGGGAGACAGGAAATGAATAGTTAGTGATCCTGGAAGAACAAATGAGCCTCACAACATGACCTGAAGACCAACAAACTCAGACTTTGGCAAACTGATTGTGGAAATTAAACCCACAGTAAAGAAGTCCTCTTTGACAATGCCCTGTCTGTCCCTCAAGCTGAAAGCTGGCGACAGTTAGCTCGCGCACTTCAGCACTGCAGAATCACACAAGGAGAGAGGCTGTTTGAGGTAATCAGGACACAAGCCACTGAAATCTTTATAGACTTAAGCCAACATTTTAAACCATATTCAGATAGAAAATGGTAACAATATATATTACAGATCACAAGCATAGTATGCTCCGCACGTGAAAAACTCCTTCATGTCCTGAGTGGCAAGCACAGGTACCCTGGGTACAGCAGCCCCTATTTTGGGGCACAAAAGCATTACCTAATTCAGTCTCAGAGCCAGAATAATACCACACACACACACACACACACACACAGGCAGATCCAGGGGTGGGGTGCAATGGAATAGCTGCACCCCCACTTCCACAGCAAAGGTGACCGCCAGCAGATTCATTTCCCCATGGCCCTAGGTGCCTGGGTGCTCAGCTGTTTGAGGAATGGGGAACCTACCTGATGCTGTCCTCAGTTGACCTGAAGGTAGGGAAGCCCCAGGACTGCTCCTGCCCAGCTGGGGGCTCTGATCAATAGCTGTACAGGGCACTGGGTCCCTGGTCCATTCCCCTCCACCACCTTTCCATGGCTGGCCTGAAGACTCCAGCTGTGCAGAGGGCAGGAAGGGCTGGAGATGGCAGCATCAGTGGGCAATCCCCTCCTTCCAGCACCTGCTCTGTCTGAAGGTAACAACCAGAGCGAGGCCTGGAAATGCCTCGAAGCTGGGGGAAGAAATATGGTGAGGAGAAGGGAACAAGGACCCAGCACGCATTGAAGCTGCTTCCCACAGCACCTGGCTGGACTGGGGCATGAACGGTCCTGGGGTTTTCCCTGCCTTCAGAATAGCTGGAGGTGGCAGTGTCAGGGGAGCTTTCAGGTGACCCTGCTTCCTGCCCATCCCCTGGGTGTCCCTCTCAGTCTGGAAGCATACTGGAAGGTGCTGAAAGGAGGGACTCACCTGCCGTTACCACTGTCCCTGCCAAGATGGGCATCCCAGGCTGCTGCTCCCCCATGAAAAAGTCCCCAGGAGGTGCTACCATGGCACTGGCAACTCCTGCCACCCCTTTTTCAAAATCCTGGATCCACCCATGTGTATGGGTGTGTGCATGTGTGTATATATTATATGTAAGTTTCCATATCACAGTTCCTTGTTCTCCTGAGGGACTTCAATCACCCTGACACTTTCTATCTGCTAGAAAGGCAATAGAGCAGTGCACAGGCAATCAGGGAAGTTTTTGGAGAGTGTTGGGGACAACTTCCTGGTGCAAGTGCTGGAGAGGCCAACTAAGGACCATGCTCTTCTTGACCTGCTGCTTACAAACAGGGATGAACTGGTGAGGAATGCAGTAGTGGATGGCAACTTGCGTAGCAGTAAGCATGAGATGATTGAATTCAGGATCTTAAGGAAAGGAAGAAAGGAGAGCAACATAACAAGGACCCTGGCCTTCAGAATAGCAGACTTCAAGTCACTCAGGGAACTGATAGGCAGAATCCCCTTTGAGGCCAGTCTGAGGGGGAAAGAAGTGCAAGAGAGATGTTTGTACTTTACAGAAACCTTACTGAAGGCACAGTATGCAGGAAGATTAGCAAGTATGGCAGAAGACTAGATCGGCTTAGCAGGGAACTCTTCAGTGAGCTAAAGCACAAGGAGGAAGCAAGTGGAAATGGGCAGCTGTGGGGAGTAGTAGATATGCTGAAGGGTACAGCTAAGATTCAGAAGGACCTTGACAAATTGGAGAATTCGACCAAAAGAAATCTCACAAAATGCAATAAGGACAAGTGCAAAGTCCTGCACTTAGGATGGAACAATCCCATGCACCAAGGAGGAAAACAAAAATGGTGAGGGGGTGGGGGCACATGATTTATGAGGAACAGTTGAGGGAACTAGGCTTATTTAGTTTGGAGAAGTGGCGACTGAAAGGGGATAAATAACAGCCTTCAACTACCTGAAGAGTGTGGGGGGGAAGGGGGGGATTGAAAGAGGATGGAACTAGATTATTCTCAGTGGTGGAAGATGACAGAATAAGGAGCAATACTCTCAAGTTGCAGCAAGGGAAGTTTAGGTTAGATATTAGGAAGAATTTTCTCACTAGGAGGGTAGTAAACTGGAACAGGTTACCCAGAGAGGTGGTGGTATCTTCATCCTTGGAGAGTTTCAAGACGCAGGTAGACAAAGCTTTGGCTGGGATGATCTAGTTGGGGATGGTCTTGCTTTGAGTAGAGGGTTGGACTAGATGACCTCCTGAGGTCCCTTCCAACCCTAATTTTCTATGATTCTACCTGAAGGGTGCTTACAAAGAGGATGGAGGTAGACTGTTCTCAGTGGTGGCAGAAACAGAACAAGGAACAATGGTCTCATGTTACTGCAAGGTAAGTTTAGGTTAGATATTAAGAAAAACTCTCTCACTAGGAGGCTAGTGAAGTACTGGAACAGGCTACCTAGAGAGGTTGTGGAATCTCTACCCTTGAAGGTTTTTAAGACCTGACTAGACAAAGACTTGGCTGAGATGACGTCCTGAGATCCTTTTCTACCCAAATTTTCTACGATTCTATGATTTTATTATATATATTTTGTGTAATAATTTTGCATATTATTTCTTGTTTCACTGTGCCACTAATTGCATTACCGTGTAGCCAAATTATTACTTAAGATGTGATTAACTGGTTAAGCAGGTCTTAAGTGTAATGTCTGCCAGAGGCCTAAGAGTAGAAAGCAGCTGTTTGGACAAAATTCTGTTTTTTGAAAACTTTTGAAAGTTTGTTTTATTTATAACCAAGATCAAAAACATTTTTTGAAAATTGGAAATCTTTATATAAAGGAACTACCAGTCTCCAGCAAGATCCAGTTCCTTGGATTTAAATTGATTACTTATGTAGTCTGATGCTTAATGAAAAGCATATACACATTTGCAAATGCAGCATGGAGAGTTGATATTCTATTTTTGTTATAAACTTTAAATTACATATGATATTTGTCACCTCAAAACAAAAGTGATAATTTAAATGGATTTAGATTTTTCTGGCTTGAGCATATATGCACAGAGGTTGAAGGCAAAGCTCCCACTGACTTCGTGTGCAGGATGGGTAGGTCATTACATTGACAATTTATTGTAAATTTATGCACAAAAGTCCAAATTTTTTCAACATTAGGACCCTAATGTTAGGCTCCTAAACTTGTATTTTAATGGGTCAGTGTAGCATTTTCAAAGCTTTTTAAATGATCTTCAAGCAAATGTTCTGTTGAATTTAAAATAGAAACCATGATGGAGGAACATAGCCTACATTGGACATTTTGGCTTTCTTGATTTGTGGAAGTTCAATATATTGAAAGCTAGTAAAAGTTGAAATTCAAGCAAGGACTATTTGTGTTTTGGATTGTTGTGTTTAGATTTATGTTTTTATAATAAGGATGTTAGTAGGCCATGGACTTACCTTTTCAGCACAAATAGCTTTTTAAGATGTAGAAAAGATCTCTATGTAAACTCCAAAATTCTACCAAAATTGATTAAATTCATTAACAAAACAGTACAAAACATCCACTTCAGCAATTTAAGCCCTCTCCCACCCCCCAAAAAAATTAGGAGGAGAGTAAAGAGATTACATGTAAATAAAAAATACACATCTGATTATTATAGAAGAGTTAAAGTTAATATTACTTTCTTAATTCATTAGTTATACCTTTGCATGGGTGTCTTGTGATATAACATACTCCTGAAATATAGAACATGCTAAGTGAAGTGGAATGGATATTGCAAATAGTTCTAACATTCAGTCTTGAATACGTTGGTTAAAATATTCCAGGCCATGGATCTTCTACCCATCCACCTACAGTTTGCTGAACATTTTTCTAAGTTTGCAATACAGAAAAGGAAAAATGACTTATTTTATAAAGTGTACCTCTCATTTATTCCTAAATGGATTAAACAATAATGCAAGATCCTGTGTCAGAAAGTTATATCATCTAAGAGGATTTTTTTGGGTTGTTTTATCTAGCAAAGCTTCAACCTTCTTTGGTTGTGGTTACTTACATCATTCACATTCAGAAAAGACTCTGAAGAACCAAAAACATGATGAAAAAGAGCATGATGATGATATTGATGTGGGGCCAGTCCTGCTTTTAGTAAAATCAATTGAATTTGGAATTGATTTCAACTAAATGAGGATTAGACCTATAATCTAGATGTGCATGAGTTTTTATTCCACTATTTTTACTCTTTGACATGGATACACTGTGTTCAGGGTTGCCATCTGTCTGTAAATTTACAGACTGTAAAAAAGAAAAAAAAAGGCTAAGAAGTCCTGTCCATAAAATCCATAATAAAAATTGAGCTGTCAGGAAAAACCTGAGCTTGATACTCAAGCCTTGAATGACAGACAGAGCACAGTAACATCACCTGATGTCTGAGCATAGCAACCTACAGGATGCCGTTGTTGGAGGTGTTCAAGAAGAGGTTGGATAAGCATTGGTCAAGGATGATCTAGGAATAGCTATGCCTATGTTTTACTCTATTTATTCCCCATGCATCCGGGACTTTGATGGTTGCCACATGGGGGTAAAAAGATTTTTTTTTCCTTTCCTGCTTCTACATGTATCAGGGTTTTCTTTTCACCTTCCTCAGAAGCATTCAGTGTTAGCTGCCTCTGATTTTGGTAATTTTTGGCATTTAGGCAAAATACTTGAATAAAAATCTTCCAGGATCTTGGAACTATAAAATGCAAGCATAGTCCTCATTCATCTACAAACCAGATACCTGTTCTAAATCTAGTCTAATGTAATGTCCTTTCACCCCAGACTTACAATTAGAGGTGCACCAATATATCTGTCTGATATTAGATCAGTACCGATATAAAGAAAATTGTCTGTATCAGATATTGGCCTGATGGAGCCGATAATTTGGCTGATAAATGCCTGTGCTATGCACAGCCACAGTGCAGCACTCAGGCAGTGAGAAACACAGCCGACAGCATGGAGAGCTGCCTCCAGCTGGTAAATTCAGTGTGGTGGAAGTTGAGGGGGGCAGGAAGGGGCATGGGGGGGCAAATCAATGCCCCCAACAGTGAGGGAGGAGGCAGAGAGGCAGGCACTGCCCATTGGGAAGGGCAGGACAGGTATGGGACAGAGCCACAGCTCATCATGGCGGGGGTTCCTGCTGCTGTTTGCACCCTGGGTGGGCAGGGGGGAGCATGTGCCCCTGGATCTGCATGGAGTGGAGTGGGCTGTGCAGGGCTCTTCTTGGCAGAAGCATGTTTTGGAGCAGGCACTGGTGGCACTGGGAGGATGCTGCATCCACCCCAAATTTTGCTAAAGCTCTGCTCCCAGTGCCACTGCCATGCACCCACCTGGTGCAGCCTGGCTCTTCTCAGCATGTGGGTGGAGGAGGGACATGGAATCAGGCTACACTGGCAGTGGCAGCACTGGGAGTGGAGTGGAGCTGAGGTGAAACTTGGGTAGCTGCAGCATCCTCCCAGTGCCACCAATGCCCACTCTGAGCCCAGCCCCCTTTGAGAAGAGCCCAGCACAGCATGGCTGCAGCCCACCCAGCAAAGATCCAGGGGCACCAGCAGGAGCCACCTCCCCACTGTGAGCCACAGCTCCATCCTGCACCTTCCCTGCCTAGGCAGCACCTGCCCATGCCCCTGCCCCCACCCTCACTGCGGGGGTCATTGATCTGCCCCCGCTTCCACCACAACACACTTACCACCTGGAGGTCACCGTTTCAGATATCAGATAGGTAACAGCTGAAATGCTTCCTTAAATATCGGTTATTGGTATCGGCCCCCAAAATCTGTACTGGCGCACCCCTACTTACAATTACTACTAAATTATAATTAAATACATAGAACTATTATAGTTCTTCTAGGTGCCTGTAATTTTCATATCCCTTTGTCTTTACCTAAAAATTATGTAGATATTTTTATAAGCTCCATTAGAAACTGTGCTGTTTGAGCAAAATAACCTGGATTGAGTAAAAAAACCTGAAATGAGATTTCCTGAGTAGTATTTCTCTCTGTGCTCATAGTTCTTCTGTGTAGCTTTCAGAAATTCTCCCTTTTTTTCTAGCTTCCCCATCTTGAAGGGGTTTGCTTAGAAGAATAAGTTGGATAATATTTGTAAACTATTTCAGGACATGAAATAGCTTGTAAATGCTACATTATTGTTAGGAATATATGCATAATTTCTGAAAGCTATTTAGTTATCTAGGCTAACTATATGAATTGAATGGGTTTCATTAATTTTTAAGGGAAATTAAATTTACAAATTCTTTAAATAAATTATAGCATAAAACAGTGCAAGGATTCAGCTTTCCTCATTGACATGAGTGGCAAAGATCGGATTGCTTTTAATGGTTTATGATTAGGGACTAAGAGAAGAAATTTAAAGTTAACATTCACATGCCATCTGCACCCCTCTTGGGTGTACTTAGTTTATTTTTATAAACCCAGGAGCTGAGGTTTTTATCAGATGTAACTTTGAATTTCTGGCATCTTGTATTGGTTTGTGTCACAACCTGAGTGTTATTTAAACACCATTTTTTTGTACTTAATACTGGATAATTCTCTAGAGGCCTCTTTAAAACAGCTAATGTTCCCTTTGGCACTGAAATCCACTTACCTTAACTGACTTCTGTTATACTTCAACCTGATTCTCAGAGTCACAATGGTAATATTCATTTTGATGTCCCAGTAGGCTCTTAGTATTCATCAAATATTTGATTTACATTTTCTAATAAGGCTTATGGAATGCAGGAACATGAAACCCATACTCTGCCATGATTCTTACTTCTGTCTCTTTCATTAACACTGTGAATTATTTCTCAAAAATAATTAAAATCAGTAATTGAATACACTAGAATAATTTTGGAAAATTAGTTTAATTATTCCTATGCTTCTATTTGGAAAGAGCATATTATTTATAATAGCAGAATAGATAAATATGACTTTCCTCCCCCGACCTACTTCAGTTGATATTTATCACTGAAGAAAAATATGTACAGATGTTTTAAAACATATATAAATATACAAATCGATACTTTTGTGGCTGTAGTGGTCAACATATATATATTTTAGCCAATGTATATATGTTGAGTACTACAGCCATAATTTATATGTTGCTCACTACAAGACTCTAATGAAAAGAATGTAAACTAATTTTGAGCAGAAAATTAATTTTAACAACAATAGATGCATCTTGTGCCTACAGGAAGCTGCTGATAAGCTGTTTTTCTCCATATGCATATCTGTAATACACCAATTTCTTCTTAACTGATGTAACTGTCTTTATTTTTAGCCAAAATAAAAGTGTTTGACTAATTGTATAACAAATAAAGCATGGGTATGGTATGTAAAATAATCTGCTGTCTAGAGATATGCAAAAACTGTACTTCAGTGCATTAGAAGTTACTGAAAGCTAGTCTCAAAGGGTTAAAGCACCTTTGCCACCTTTGTGGAAGTTGCAAAATATGCTGCTGCTGTGCTGGAAACTCTAAAATCTGGTAAAAGTTCATTAATGACTTCATCTTCAAGAACACTAAGGAGGGTTGTGCCTCATAAGGGGAACAATCAGAAGGTCTGCAAAACTGCCATAAACCATTGCAAAGTACTTTGCAGCTGCTCCAGCAATCTGTTGAGTTGAAGAACTGAGCATCATTTTCCACACTTGCAACATAAACCTAGGCTGACAATTTATCGAATTAAATAGAAAAAATAGACTAAGCAAAAGGGACACTGGAAAAGGAAAGAAAGACTTCAAGATACACCACAGAGGGAAAAGGAAGGAAAAAGAGGAATTACAGCAAAAATAAAAGCAAAGAAAGCTTATAGTTTCATAGTTTCTAGGGCCAGAAGGGACCTGAGCAGATCATCAAGTCCAACCCCCTGCCATGGCAGGAAAGAGTACTGGGGTCAAATGACCCCACCAAGGTATACACCTAGCCTCCTCTTAAAGACCCCCAGGGTAGGAACCAGCACCACTTCTCTTGGAAGTTGGTTCCAGATCCTAGCCACCCTGACCGTGAAGTAGCGCCTCCTGATATCTAGCCTAAATCTTCCCTCTGCC
>NW_017728913.1:8866413-8883939 GCF_001723895.1 Crocodylus porosus
TGGGATCCTATGACCCCGGCTGACTTCCTGCCCTTTGGGCAGGGGGCTGGACTCGATGATCTCCCGAGGTCCCTTCCAGCCCTAATGTCTATGAAATCTATGAGGGTGTTACCCAAATCCCAAAATCTTGATATAGCTAAACTTTACAATAGAATGCCAAATAATAATATATAGAGTGTGTGTTGGAAGGAGGCATCTACTCAGGAGGTCATCTACTCCAACACCCTGCTCAAAGAGGAATCAACCCCAATGATATCACCCTAGCCAAAGCTTTGTCTTTAAAACATCTGAGGATGGAGATTCCACAACCTCGCTGGGTAACCTGTACCAGTGCTTTACTACCCTACTAGTGAAAAAGGTTTTCCTAATATCTAGCCTAAACTTCCAATGCTGCAACTTGAGACCACTACTCAGAGTCATCCCAAGGGGTGTGTGGGGCCCAGGGCATATTTGCCTGTGCAGGGCCCATGGAGAATTGTGGGGATGGCAAGCAGCCACAGCCAGCAGCACTTGGCAGTGCCAGAGCCAGCAGCAGCATGTGGCGGCCTCAGTGGGGCCTGTATGGCACCGTCCATGGGGCCCCCCAAAGCACGGGGCCCAAGGCAGTCACCCCAATTTACCTGCCTTGGGACAGCCCTGCCACTAGTCTTTTTGTTTTCTGCCACCATGGAGAAGTCTAGCTCCATCCTCTTGTAAGCACCCTACAGGTAGTTTAATACTGTTATTAAGTCCCCCTTCAGTAGTGTCTTCTCACACTAAACAAGCCCAGGTCCCTCAACCTCTCCTCTTAAGTCATGTTCCTCAGCTCTCTAATCATTTTCCTTCCTCTCTGCTGTACTCTTTCTAATTTGTCCACATCTTTTTTATAGCGGCGGGGGAGGCAAAACTGGACGCAGTACTTCAGATGTGGCCTCACCAGTACAAAATAGAAATAATCACTTCCCTTGATCTGCTGGCAACACCCCTAACTAACGGAGCCCAGAATGCCAAGTGTTGGCTCATTATTCAGCTTATGGTCCACTGTAGCCTCCAGATCCTTTTCTGCAGAGCTGCTGTTTTAGCCCATCAGTCTCCAGCCTATACTGGTGCATGGGATTGTTCTGTCTTAAGTGCAGGACTTTGTACTTGTCCTTATTAAATTTCATGAGATTTCTTTCAGTTCAGTCCTCCAATTTATCAAGGTCTCTGAATCCTAGCCCTACGCCCCAGCACATCTACTACTCTCCCAAGCTTGGTGCCATCTGCCATCTTGCTAAGGATGCACTCTATGCCATCTTCCAGGTTGCTGATGAAGATCTCAAACAGACCCAGTCCCAGGACCAACCTCTGGGGCACTCGACTTGATATTGCCAAATAGACAGCAAGGCATTGATTACTACCCTCTAAGAATAATGATTCAGCCAGTCTTCTATCCACCTTGCAATCCGTTCATCTAACTGATTCTTCCTTAGCTTGCTTGTGGGAATGTTGTGGGAGACCATATCAAAGTCCTTGCTAAAGTCAAGTTATATTATGTCCACCGCTTTCTCCACATCCACAGAGCCAGTTTTTGCTTCATACAAGGCAATTAGGTTGGTCAGGCATGACCTGCCCTTGGTGAATCCATGCTGACTGTTCCTAATCACCTTCTTCTCCTCTAAGTGCTTAGAAATGGATTCCTTGAATGCCTGCTCCATGATTTTTCCAGGGTCTGAGGTGAGCCTGACCTGACTGTAGTGCTCCAACCCTCTGTCTTCCCTTTCTTAAAGATGGATACTATATTTGCCCTTTTCCAGTCATCCAGGACCTCTTCTCATCACCATGAGTTATCCTAGATAATAGCTGGCAGCTCTTCAATCACATCAGCCTACTCCCTCAGCTCCCTGAGGTGCATCAGGTCCGGGCCCATGGACTTGTACCTGTCCAGCTTTTCTGAAGAGGCCCTAACCTGTTCTTGTGCCACTGTTGGCTGCTCACCAACAGTGAGCAGTAGTAACTTTGTGGCTGGTTTCCATCACACCTTAGATTGCACAGGTGGCCAAGCATTAGCCTGACTCATATGTGCTCCCAAGGCTGGGTGCCCAATTCAGCTGACTGCTACTCTGAGCATCAGGGGTGCATCAAAGTCAAGAGCTCCGATGTGCCCCCAAGGCTGGGAACCCCAATTAACTGCCACTCCCAGCTTCTGGAGCATGGCAGACCCCTTGACTCCACCATACGCAGGAGGCTGGGTGCACAGGTCAGTTGGTCAGGGCTCCCAGCCTCAGGCAGGTATCAGATTTAAGGGCTCCAGTGTGCCCCTGAGGCTAGAAGTGGTAGTCAACTGATTGGTATGTCTAGCCTCAGGGTCACACTGAAACCCTTAACTCCAAAGCATTCCAGAGGCTGGGAGCAGGAATTCCTTGACTGGCTTCCTACTTTCTGGTGCAGAGAGAGCTTGGGATCATGATGCCTGGCTCCACCTGCACCAGTATTATGGGCATACTTAGGATCTCATTAATCTAACAACCCTACCTCTGTGATCTTTGAAACTGAGAACAGGATCCCAAGCCACCTTTAACTGAACATCTGTCAAGGGCTTGAAAAGGCATTTTTCTCCCTCAACTTCAAAATTCTGTCACTAGAAAATGTTGTTAAGATGGGTAGATCACCTGTGCACTGAAGGAAAAGCTGATGGCAGAGAATACCAACTATAAGGAACAGCTCACAGTACTCCAACAAACCAACATCAAGCTAGTCAAGGAGAACCAGGAATTGGACAAGGAACTGAGACTGAAATGGAAGATGTGGAAGAGCTCTTCCAGCTAAAGGAACAGCATGAACAAGAGCTGGAATTCCTCACAGAGCAACACAAGGCTGAAATAGTAGCTTTGAAGGACCACATCCAACTGATAGGAGGGGAGCCAGCAGGGGTTCAGAGAAGTCAGACCATTACCCCAGGGAAGCTGGAGCAGTCATGGGTAGATGCAGAAGAAAACAAGGAAGAAAATAAGGGAGTATGGGACCAGACTTTGAGAGGGACACAAGATGAAAAAAGAAAACCTTCAGCTGGGGGAGACATACCCCTGAGAGAAGGAGAAGTTGCAGAACTTCTAGAAAGGGAGTGAAAAGACTGTGTGAGTTGTGGGGACACCTCAAAGTAAGTAAGGCTCAGAGAAAAGCTTAACAGGTGTGTGTACACAGAGGGAAGCCACAAGGAACACAAGAGGACCTACAATCACAATTGTAGTAGAAAAACTGAAACAGGGCCCAGTGAGACTCCTGGGGGGCAGAAAGCCCATGAGTCTTGCCAAAGAGAAGAAACCAGAGGCAACAGGGGAGACACCCCCAGGAGTAGTAAACAGGGATGTCGCAGTCATAGACAGCCTTCCCTACCATCTCTAGTACAGACCAGGTAAGGGGACAAATGCAGCACCTGCAATATCTCAGTAGGATGCTGATGCCACCCAGAAAGATAGAAGATGCTGATATAACCCTTCGGCTAGGCACAAGATGGCAGCAACAAGGTCTGAGTTCACCTTTGGGGTTTTACACAAATTGATTCTCTTGGTTCAAGCTCCCAACCAAAAATCTGGGAAAATAATTTCTACCCAGGTGTTCCAATGCAAACAAACTTCCCCATCTGCAAGCAATATCAAATGATAACAGGGTTTATTAATGGAGGAAAGGGACATGGGCTGGCAAACAGATTTAAGAACTTCTTAATAATCAATCAGTAATAATCAATGTTAAAAGTAGCTAAAACATGTTTGCACAGTGAAAACAAGCACAGAAGAGTCTTTCACCCCCCTCACCCATGCATACCAATAGGCAATATGTAGAAAAAAGACAGTCCCCCATAATCTGACCTTGCATACCAATAGTAGTATGCAAATAAGCCCCATAAAGAGATTATCATACCAGTACAGTAGTAACAGAGTTACATTAAGATGGCTAAAGACAAGAAGTAGAATCCAGAATCTGAGAAGGAATTCTACGCTGGATTAAAGGGTGAGGGACCAAGTCCTGGAAAAGGAAAGACCTGGACTGTGAAGAGAAGTTTATTAATAAGCTCCCAAGGGACTTTGGATGGTCTAAATTTAAAGACCTAAAAAGAAGAGATGGATCGGAGGTTAAGTATGAAAAAAACTCTAAGAAAGCTGTAGAAAAGACAGACAATTACGCAAGTGGAAAGCTAAGGACTACGAAGGGACATGATCAGAGAAAACCTCTGAAGGACAGAGAGGATATCAGCAATCAGTTAATTTATAGGCTATGTAGCCACGATGGAAGACAAATTCTAAGTGCAGGGGGACTTAAATGGACCCCAGAGCTGTAAGGGGCAGGGCCTTGGGAAAGGAAAGTCTGAGTACTACTCCCCAGGGAACATGGAGATGGAAGGCTGGTGATCTTGGGTCCTCGATTTTTGTAAGGAACCTGAATTTCAGTATGCACAAAACTGAAACAGGTGTTTAAAATAGTAGGAACTGTAACATATGCCAATATCAAAGTAAATAAGTAAGGTCAGAGTTGAAGGAGAATGATCACCTTCAAACACCCTATTGAAGTCATTCAAACAACAGACATCTTCAATAGACTGCTGTTTGGCAGTCCTGTCCAAGTAAAAATGGATGTAAGGATGGTGCCTCATAGAGACTTATATGCCGGAGTCTACAATGGGACACAGCTCCCAAAGGTTTAGAGGGTGCTAGAACTAGGCCAGGACCAGGCACAAAACTTGTCATTATAGCCCAAAATCCATAGGAGCTTGCTACTTACTGGTGCAAGCTCCTATGGATCCTGGACTCCTCTTGACTTAACAATAAAGTGTGATGGGATCTGAGGCTTGTTCCCAGAATCACGCCTCCTGCCACATATGTGTGGCGTGGCAGGAGGAGAGATTGTGTGGATCACATATCAGATCTTATCATGCCTTTACCTGCACATTTTGCAGGGACTTAAGAAGTAGCTCCCCCATTCCTGCTTAACCTTCAATAAAGCCAACTTCTCAAAATGCCTGATTCCGATCCAAAGAACTTTCCTATTGACTTATGTGGGCTGTGGCTAGGGCACTATATGCAGCACATTCTGAAAGGTCCAAAGCATACCACATTTTGGAATATCTCCTAAAGGGCTACATTTAATTTGGTTCAAGGGTGTTCACCCAGTATTTTAAAAAGAGATTCACAGAAAAAATATATCACTCATTTGTGCTAAACCATATGCACCTGTGGTTATATTTGTTGGATAAGGAACTGAAAGATTCACAGCTATGTATTTACATCCCATTTAAAACAGAAGCACTTACTGATACCCAAAGACAAAGGCAACATCACTTGGCAAACAAATTTTATGAAGTGTGTTTTTTGGTTTACTTATTATTTTGTTCCTGAAAAATATATCTAGAACAATGTATTGATAGGTTTTTCAAAGCATTCACCATCCATCACAGAGAGACTTGATAAAAATTGTCTTGAACTACAAGGTAGGGACAACATCTTGGAGTGTATCCTCCCCATATTGTTCAAAGACTTCTTGTTTGTAAAACTTGTGGTAGATATTATGATCAAATCAGATTGTTTGCATGATACTGCCAATAATGGACTAAATATTAATTCCATAATAGATATCAGAACTGAGTGATTAAAATCAGAGCAAATATATACAAAATATTAGTGACCATTTCCCATTAAAACTGGAGGGTAAGCTTGTTTATTAGAGAGGCAAAAAATGACATACCACTATGTCTGCAGAAGGATAGATTTCCTCAGTGGTGTCTGAAGTGTTGCAAGAGTACCAGTTTCGGTTAGGAAGCAATCTGCAGCTACAGATGATCACACAAGCGTGTGAGCTTTCTACAGAGCAAAGATGTAAAAGATTGTCTCTGAAACTCAGTGAGGTGTTTAATGGACTGCAATACAGTGCATCCCATTTATACATATCCCAGAGTGTCACTAAAAGTTGATGTTAACACTTAGAGATAAAACAAGAGAAAAGATTGAATGTGAGGTAAATTAGGTATTGTTTAGATAATAGGGAAACCAATTGACTGAATAAATAGTATGGTCACTTTAATAAAATGTAATAAGTTAGGGATTCAGGGGTCAGGAGGGACAGTGACTATCTTCTCATGGTACCTCCCATGAGTAGCTATAAAGCAAAACTAAAAGTTACTGCCAAGGCCATCAGACTTGACTTTTCCAATTTCAATACACTATACTTTCCAATTTTGATTTACTAACTACAGGATGAGCCAGAACAACCTCTCCTGTCTATGAGGGGAAATCTTGACTGTTCTTCAATTTACTGTTGAAGGCTAAACCTCAGTCAAGCAATCAGTGCTGGAATGCATCACCAAGGAAATGAAACCATGTGCAGTCCTTCTACAAGAAACACATATAGAGCAGCTACGGAAGATGAAGCTCTCAGGCTGTAGACTTAGTAGCCAGCAGGATTCATGGCTTTGCTACCTTCATACAGTACCACGGGACATAACACCTCCCAGAGTGTAACAGAATGGAGCACTGTCCAAGTCAGTCATCATCAACATATACAGCCCACCCTCTACTGTGCTGTCAATCACATCCTTGACTATTTACAACCAGATGACCATATATGCAGGTGACTTCAAATACCAATTTCAAGATTGGGAATGCTCAGTTAGCAGTAGCAATGGAGATAACCTTTGCCTCTGGATAAGCCTGAACAATATGACCCAAAGGAGCCATGTAGCTTTTGCTCTGGATGCTGAAACATCCAGACAGACCCAGAGCTTGCCTGACGAAAAGGTGGCTTGGCTAAAATACTGGTAAGAAAAGTATTTGACAAGTTTTCATCATCTCAGCATGGACTCTCTTTCATCATTATTGACAATATGATTTTCCAGCCCACACCATCCAGATCAGTCCCAAGACAGAACTTTCAGAAGGTGGCTTGGCAGAACTACCAAAGGTTGACTAACAAGACAGCAAACTAATTAGAGGAACCTTCACAAACCAACACTGATCAAGTCTACAATACATTTACAAGCCTAACTGAAATAGCTACATTTTGTGTACCTAGAGACCATAGAAACCATTACAAGCCATGCTGGGTCAAATAGTATGAATAGCTCCTTAACATCATCAAGCAATGCAATGGCCCTGCAACTGTAAAAAGAACTACAGAACAGCTGGCTACCATACTGAACAATATGAAAAAGGAGAGATGGCTTACTACCATGAAAGGATTGGATATGACCCACTTGATTGACAAGAATGGTAAACCATAACTTCCTTACAGGCAAAGATACCAAAAAATGAAATTGTCCAGTGGCAGCCAACTCCATTGCAACAATACTGTGTATACTGACAGCAAGTACGGAAACCCAAGCAAATAACACAGAAATGATTAGACATCTGACTCACGAATAACTTAAATAACTCAATGCCAACTTTAATTTAACTGCCACCATCCTTAGCAATGCTGATACAGCCATTAAAACACTCAAGACTGACAAGGCTGCTGGACCAGATAAGATATTTCCAGAATTTGTTATGAAGTTTGGAACCACTATGAAAGAGCTTCAGTAATTCATGTATAAATGTCCAGGAAGTAAAAGACTTCCAAATATGTGAAAAAAGCTTTACATCATTGCTATCCTAAAACTCAGTAAACCACCAGAGGACCCAAAGGGTTACTAACCCATCTCAATGCTCTGCATTACATACAAACTTATGGAACACATAATCCTAAATGGAATAGAGAACATCATTGATCACCAACTCCCAAAAGGTCAGTCTGGCTTCTGGAAAAAGCAGTGTAACCACTGACCAAGTTACAATACTTACATCTGACATAGAAAATGGATTTGAAATGATGCAAACAGGCACTGTCTTATTGACTTTACTGCCACTATGATGCCGTATGACACCAAGGCCTCAAACATAAACTACACTCTGTGATACTAGACTGCAAGCTATGCACTTTCATCATGAACATGATCTCAAGCAGATCATTCAAACTTACTACCAGTCAAGGAGAAAAAAAGCAGGGTATGAACCCTAAAGAATAGAATCCCCCAAGCATCAATACTCTTCAGTGTATGCATCTCAAACTACCTGCGTACAACATCTAAGTGATACATGTATGTTAATGATGTCACCATAATAGCCCAAGGAACTGACTTGACAGAACCACAGGGATCCACAGGGGGGATTGGTGGGGTCCAGTGTGGGTAGGGTCAACAGGACTGAAGGGGCTAGCAGGGTCTGTGGTGCATCTTAGGGGGATCATGGGGGAGTGGCAATATCGGGAAGGTTCTCTGATTCTGCCAACTCCTAGCTCCCCTCCCCCGTAATACTGCCAAACTGCCCCAGATCCCCTGATCTTGCAAACTGCTCCCAGGGCTGGTTTTACCACCATTCATCAGCACCTGATTGAAGTAAGTTGGGACAGTAGGAGAGGCGGACAGACTGGGAGGGCTAGCAACTCTGCAGGGGCAGAGTTGATGCCAGACCTGATCTAAGTTGGACTACCTCAGAGGTAGCGTTAACTTAGATCAGGTAGGCCATAGAGTCATAAAGAAGTAGTGCTGGCAAGGAACTGCAGAGGTCATCTAGTCTAACCCCCTGCCTCAGACAGGATCATCCCCATCCAAATCATCTGATACAAATGATAACCTAAACTCTGAGACTGCCATCAACCCTAACACAGCAGAGACCTAACACCGTAGCCTGCCAGAGGTAAAGCAGGGGAACCATGGTACCCAATATCCTGCTTCTGTAAAATGTTGTCAATATACACTCAAGAGGTCTTGGGTAGAAGGCCATGCCCCCACTAGACAGGAAGGCAAAAAACCCACAGCCCATCTCAATCTGATCATAAGGTATTCCCTCCTGACCCCAGATACGGAGATCAGTCTGACCCTGAGTGGAGGGGCAAGACCCTCTCGCCAGCAACCTCTGGCTTTAGTCCCAAGGGGGTGGGGGGAAAGGGGGAGAGGGAACTGGCAAAATCAAGAAAAATGGGAAGTACTCAAGTTAGAACATAGATATAACTATGCCTAGATCATCCCCAGTGAGTGGCTGTCCAGCCTCTTCTTGAACACCTCCAGGAGGGTCCACAACTTCCCTAGACAGTCTATTCTACTTCCTCGCTCTTCTAACAGTGAAGAAGTTTTGCCACATATCCAATCTAAACTTGTTTTGCTGCAACTTCCAGCCATTTGTCCACATCCACCTCTCGGCAGCAAAAAAATAAAAGTTGCTTTCCCTCTCCTTTATGGCAGCCCTTCAAATATTTGAAAACTGCTATCATGTCCCCTCTTAAGTGTCTTTTTTGCAAGCTGAACATGCCTAGCTCTTTCAGTCTCTCCTTGTATGATTTGCTTTCCAAGACCTTGATCATCTTTGCTGCCCATCTCTGGACCCCTCTAACTTCTCCACATTCTTTTTAAAATATGAACCCCAGAACTGTACACAGTACTCCACAGGAAGACTAATCATTGCTGAATAAAGAGGCACTATCACCCCTCAGGTCTTACACCTATTGACGCAGCCCAAAACTGTACTTGCCTGTTGTGTAACTGCATGATGCTGCAGACTCGTATTGAGTCTATGGTTTACCAAGACTCTCAAGTACTTTTCCATAGATTTGTCATTCAGCCAGGTGTCACCCATTTTATATTTTCATTTTTTATTATTCCTCCCAAGGGTAGCACTTTGTATTTGCCTGCATTGAACTTCATCCTGTTAGCCCAACTTTCCAATCTGTCAAGATCTTTCTGAATTGTGCTCACATCCCCCAATGTATTTGCAATCCTTCCCAGTTTTGTCATCTGCAAACTTGCTCAAGAAGCTTTGTATGCCAGCATTCAAATAATTAATAGATATATTAAACAGCACTGGGCCAAGGAGAGGCCCCTATGGGACTCCATACAAAAACTCCTGCCATTCTGACATGGATGTGTTAATAATTACCCTTTGCTTGCAGCTATTGAACTAGTTATCCATTTCCTTATAGTTGTTTTGTTCAGCCCTCATTTCTCCAATTTATTTATGACAGGTCATGTAGGACCTTGTTAAAGGCCTTGCTGAAGTCCAAATACACTATATCTATAGCATTTCCTTCATCCACCCAAGTAGTTGCTTCAAAGAAGATCAGGTTTGTTTGACATAATTTGTTTTATTTGTTTTTCATAAATCCATGCTGCCTGCTTGCCTTTCCTCCTCCAGCTGCTTGCAAGTGGCCTTCCTTATGATATGCTCCAGTAACGTCCCAGGTATTGAGGTGAGGCTAAGAGGTCTGTAGTTTTTAGACTGATCTAACCTTCCTGAACTGCCATAGAGTTCACACTTAGATTGTTGTGACTGGGGATCTAAGCATAAGGTCCACACCTGGGTGAACTACATTAGATTGGTTGGGCATTTGTAACATGATCTAACCTCCCCCTAATCTCCCTGAACATCTATATATACCCTGAGTCAGGTACTGAATATGACCAATGTAAGTTTTGTGTGGCTGCTACTGTGGTAGTAGACAAATAGATACTTAATAGGTTTAGTGTTTTAACTACACCTTTTCTGAGTTTCTTATATTTAGATTTTCATAGTTTTTGGCATTAAGTTAATAATATTAAGTCAAAGGTAACAGTTCTGCCTGAGAATGAGCATTTTGGCATGTATTTTATTCATAATAATGATTCATAAAATATTTATATTATATGGGCTTGTTTTTTAATTCTCTTTGCAGCAATTTATTAGGGGTGCACCAATAGAGAATTTTTTGGCTTATACCGGTGACCGATTTTTAACAAGCCATATCAACCAATATTGATCTGATTCCAATATACAGCCAGGCAGCTTGGAAAGCGGCACCCAGCTGGTAAGTCTGTTGTTGGGGAAGGGGGGAGGGAAGGGATGTGGGGAGGGCAGACTGAGGCCCCCAGAGTAAGAAAGGGAGTGGGGCTGCGGCAGGGGCAGGAGCTGCACAGCTGGGAAGGGGTGTGGGACAGATCCATGACTGGCTCATCCAGAAGGTATGGGGATGTGGATCCCACCACTGCACAAACTCCAGAAGGGTATGGGGTGAGGGCAGGCTTCCACTGTGGGCCAGGGCCTGGCCATGCCAAGCTCTCCCTGCTGAGGGCTGGGCTGAGTTGTGCTTAGGGCAGGCAGTGGCAGCACTGAGAGGGGACTATGAGGGGCTACAGCCACCCCAAAATACAACATAGCCCCACTCCCAGCACCACCAGCACCCACCCTGAGAGCCTGGTGCTGACCCCAGCCCCAGCCCACAGTGGCAGCCCACCCTGCCCCATCAGCCCACCCTGCCCCACATGCAGATCCATGGGCACATGGCCCCATACCCTCCTGGGGTACATGCAGTGGCAGGAGCCACCCCCCGCCATTTCCTGTGCCCCCTGAATGAACTGTGGCTCCATCCCATGCCCCACCCAGCTATGTATGCCTACCCCTTCCCCTGCTCCAGCCCCACTCCCTCGCTCACTGTGGGGGCCTCAATCTGCCCCACTCCCCATGCCCCTTCCCTTGCAACAGACTTACCAGCCAGACCTGGCTGAACTCCACACTGCCGGGCTGCGCTCCTGGCTGCCTGAATATATTTGGATAATCAATTTTTCAGATAAAGGTGGTTTTTAATGTAATTAATAGATATCAGTGGACATGAAAGTGTTGGACAGGAAGTTGTGGATAACTAACATTTTATTATACTCCAGTATTCTCTACAGTTGTAAAAAATGGCTATCAGCTTTGAAAAATAGAACAATTGTTTTGATGGGGAAAATACCAAATTTACAATGAAACTAAAAATAAGTAAAACAATCTGTTGAGCTTAAAAAGTGTCCTGTTACTTAAATGAGTGTCCATTAAGGAAAACTCACAGTGACAGTCAGCCATAAGCTGACCACAGACAACTGATAATGTAGATAACCTCACTTTTCAGGAGGAATTCTGAAAGTCATCAAGTGATTTTAAGGCACTAGTCCTACTGGCAGTCTAGGAGAGCTATACCCCTAAAACCTATCCTTAAATCTCACCTAAATCCTATTCCTAAATCTCACCAAAATTTTTATTTTTTCCATTATTCCTTGCAATTCATCATTGTAGAACTAAAATGGTATTATTCTGATACACTGAGACGTATTGCAACTGCCTGGGAAGAAGACCAGTACAGCTCATCAAGATCCAAAAGGGGAGGAAAAAAACAAAAAACAAGTCGGGGGGGATTTTAATTCTTTGTTGTACAATTTAGGTAGGCACAGAATGTGATATCCACTGTTCATAGGAAAATGCCTTTGATTGGGGGTTTTTTGTTTTGTTCTGGTCTAACAGTCTTTGTGTCCTCCTGATTCTGATCAACTCATTTACTGGAGGACCATTTTCTAGAACCAGTGTTTATCTCTCCAGGCAACAAAAGCTGATACAAGGTACATATGTTCTTGTTCTTGCCCTTGGCCCCCCAAGTCAAGAGTCAGGGCAGCAAGCAGCCTAGTTGCTCCAGCTGGCCCCAGTTCCCTGCCTAGTCGTGGCTGCCAGCTTATAAGCAGCACCTCTTTCAAAGCCCCCAGGGTAGTCAACAGGACAGATGGCTCTCTGTCTAGCCTTCTGCTTTTAACTCTTTATTCTTAATTTTTTAGTTCATGCCTTTGATTCCTAGTTTCACAGTCCCTGGGTCCTGCTCATTTGATCCTGGCTTTCTATTCCTTGGGTTCTCTCTCATGGGATTACAAGGAACATCCACGCATGGATTAGAAATTAGCTCAAAGATAGAAAGCAAAGAGTAAGGATAAATGGTCAGTTTTCAGGCTGGAGAGAAGTAAACACTGGAGCCCCAGGGATCTGTGTTGGTATCAGTGCTGTTTAACGTATTCATAAATGATCTGGACAAGGGGGTGAATAGCCAGGTGGCCAAATTTGCAATGATACTAAACTATTCAAAATGGTAAAGACCAAGGCAGACTATAAGCAGCTACAAAAAAAGGGTCTGGCACTGTTGAACACATGGGCAACTAAATGGCAGATTGAATTAAATGTAGATAAGCGTAAAGTGATGCAGCTGGGCAAAAATAACCCAAACTATACCGACACTATGATGGGCTCTATATTACTTATGGGCTCTATGTTACCACTAAGGAAAGAGATCTGGGAGTCATTGTTGACAGTTTGCTAAAAACATCAGCTCAGTGATCAGCAACCATCCAAAAAGGCAAACAAAATGTTAGGAATTATTAAGAAGGGAATTGTTAACAAAATGGAACATTGTTATGCTCCTTTATAAAGCCACAGTGTGTCCGCATCTTAAATACTGTACCCACTTCTTGTTCCCACACCTCAAAAAGGCTATAGAATAGCTAGAGAAGGTACAGAGAAGGGCAATTAGGATGATTAGCAGTAGGGAGGGGCTTCCCTATGAGAAGAAACTAAAGAGGCTAGGCCTATTCAACTTAAAAAACAGATGCTTGAAGGGAGGACGTGATAAGTGTTTACAAAATACAAAATGGTAAAGAGAAAGTCAATAGGAATTTATTATTTATTCTCTCTCACAAACCAGGAACTAGGGATCATAAAATGAATCTAGTAGGAAGTAATTTTAAAATAAACAAAAAAAAGGTGGGTTTTTTCCCCCCCACACAGCATGTAATTGAAGTGTGGAACTCATTACCAGTGAATGTTGTGGACCCTGACAGTTTAGCTAGATTAAAAAATGGATTAGATAAATTCTTGGAGGAAAGGGGTATCAGTAACTATTGAGCATGGGAGTTATGGATACAGCCTCTGAATTGGAGCTTCCTAGACCTTAAATCCTGGAGACTGCAAATGAGAAAGAAACAGTGAAGAAAGACCTTGGTCATACCCTGTTCAGTCTCCTTTTCAGCATTCACTCTCTGCCACAGTGTAACACAAGATACTGGGCAAGATGGACCTATGGTCTAACCAATAAATGGCAATTCTTATACTCTTACATTCTCTTTTTTTGCTTCCTGGCTTCATCCTAGCTCCTGCCTACTTATTTCTTGTTCCACACTCCAGCCTGGATCCCCTTGTGCTCCAGACCTCTGTCCTCTGATAGCTAGTTTCTAGGCCTGTGCGAAGCAGCTAGTATTTGCTTCAGATTCAGATCCGGCTGATTCAGAGGACAGTGATTCAATTAGGTGATTTGAATCACTGTCCTGAATCAATTCTGCTGAAACCGATTCAGAGATTTTGCCTTTGCTGAACCGGTTGAATCTCCGAATCAAACAGGCCCCATCAATGGCTTCCCTGCCCAGTCCAAACCTCCTGGCTCTTTAAAAAAAGTGGAACAGCCATTGATGGGGCTGGGAGAGAAGGTGGGGGCTGGGAGCTCATGGCAGAGCCCCCTGTGCAGCATGGGATGGAGGGGCAGCGGGGATCACCACCCCTCCCACCCCCTGGTAGGAGCCAGTGAGTGCAGGGCTTTTATTTTTTTGCTTTTTTTTAAAGAGCCAGGATGCTGGGGCTGAGCAGGGCAGCTATTGACAGGGCTGGGAGAGCAGGCGGTGGGGAGCAGGCAGGGTATGGGGCCTGGTGAGGGTCCTCCCATGGTCCTCTCCCTCTACTCCAGCCCCCCACTCCCTACTTACTGGCGCAGAGCCTGGGTCCAGCTCCTTGTGACAGCAAGTAAAGACTTCACAAATTGCCAAATCTCCAAATCTTTCTCCTGATCTTTTCCAAATAAATTTGGAGACTTTGAATCAATTTGGATCTTCTTATTGGTCTCCCAATTTGATTTGAATTCAGAGATTCGGATGCTGAATCGGGCCAAATCTCCTCTAAATCAAATCCACACCTGAAGCTTCACACAGCTCTACTACTAGTTTCTAGTTTGTGGTTTAATCTGTTAATTGCCCAAATCTCTCTGATCCAGATTTCCTAGCTAGTGAGTCTAGCCTGGATCCCACCCTCTTGTTCCTTACCCCACCCCCATCTTATAGCTCTAGCCAGGGTGACTGCCTACATCCTTCTCCCTTGCAGTTCTCAAGTTCCTGATCCACCAACTCCAGTTGGGAGCCTTAGGGTAGAAACAGGTGTCACCTGATTTCTCATTTGTGTTGCCATAAAGCAGATGTCACCTGATGTCTCATGCATCTCCATAACATTTTTTCTCATGGCACAAATGCTAAATGAATAGCCATTAATGCCCTTTGTTGTTACAGCTACAAGGAAAACATTAGTGGAGCAACAAAACGTGGTTATAGAATCTCTCCCTTTATTGCAGTGGATGTCTATTATCTCTGTCGCTTTCCCCACTTAGCCAGATGTATGCCCCAGGTCTGGCTAGGTGGGAAAAGCAAAAAGATGACATCTCCACTTGCCCCACATCATCAAAGGCTGGATAAAAGGTGATATGAGTTTTATCTAATGAAGTAGATCAGCTCTATTCAATAACATCTAATTCTAGCCCTGCTCCCCTGAACTTGGCTGTTCCTAATCCCATTGACTGTTACCCTCTAGGTAGAGCCAAGCCCTGACCATCTATATCCCAGTCAAGTATTAGGTAGGCTGCATAGTCTAATTTAGAAACCTGGCACAGGAACCAATTCTAAACCCAGCTCTGCCACAAACTCATTGTGTGATCAGAGGCAAATGGTTTAAACTCTCCTGTCTCTGTTTACCCAGGAAATAAAAATAATATTTACTTACCTAAAACACAGCACTTTTGTGAGGATAAACATGCTTTGAAGATATACAGCAGGTTTCAATACAGAAAAATAAAACTGCCAAGAACTGAATCTCTAACAAAAATTACATTCTGGGTATTAGAATCATCCTCTCTTTCTATTTTTTAGGCGGTTTAGCATCTTCCATCCGCTGCATTTATTAAAGAGATCCTTGAATATAGCATATTGATTTTTCTTCAAGTATCTTTCTGTTTAACAAGTTCTCTGTGTTTACCATGTATTGATCCCTATTTTTTCCAGATGTCTCAGTGGAATCTCAGACATTATATGTTATTGTTGTCCAGGGATACAGACACATCAATTTATGATCCATTCCTCAAGAACCGGAAGAGATTCCTTGATCCCATGATACCTAATACATAGTCCTGTGATACAGTGCTGTATTGATAAATTTTTTTTTGTACATATTGAGAAGAAGCTTACATAATTCATGTAAAAGGGATATTTGTGGAAATATATTGTGAACAGTTAATATATGTCCCCAAAATTTTCATAGATTTCATAGACATTAGGGCTGGAAGGGACCTCGGGAGATCATTCTACGCTGCAATTTTAAACTCTTAATATCACTTTATTCTAAAAGTTCAAATTTCCAATACATTCATTTATTCTTATTATTGGTTAAAACTAATGTACTCAAAGAGGATTTGTCAATATTTTCCTGTCAAAACTGGGAGGATATATCAAGCAACTATCGGCAAGAGCCTGTCCTGCTCTGATACCATTCAATATTTTCATTAACGGACGTGGATAATGGAAGAAAGAACTCGTATAAAATATGAAGAAGGCAAGGCTGGAAGGGTTACAAGCACTTTGGAGGACAGGAGTACAATTCAAAATTATCATGACAAATTGGAGAAATGATCTGAAATCAATAAAATGAAATTCAATAAAGACAAGTGCAAAGTACTACACTTAGGAAGGAGCAATCAAAGTACAAATAAATAGTGGGAAATAACTGGCTAGGCAGCAGTACTGTAGAAAAGGATTGAGAGTTAAAGTGGACCACAAATTAAATGCAAGTCATCAATGGAATGCTGTTGCAAAAAAAGCACATCTCATTCTGGGATGTATTAAGAGGAGTGTCATCTAGAAGACAGAGGAGGTAATTACACTCCACTCAGAAGTGATGGAGTCTCAGTCAGACTACAGGGTACAGCTGGGTGTTCATTTCTTTATGTATATAATACAAATATTTAATAGATATGTGTACATATTTTGAGGAATAGCTTTGCCTCCCATTAATAAATATTGTTGCAAGAAACAAGTGAACTTGAAATTTTATATTTTTCATTTATTAATAAAAGAGATTTCCTATTGTGCCAATAGTGAGAAAGTGTAACAGATGAAGAGGAGCTAGCCATACCAAAGAGAAAAATGAGGGGAAAAATGAGACTAGAGACATATGAGGATGAGCAGAAGACAAAATCAGTGGGTGCACAGTGCTGAAGCACTTTAATGTTTGTCCATAATAATGGAAAGGGGACAGCCCACATGTACCAGTTGGTGATTTGGAAAATCTCCTAGATAGAGTCTGCAAATATAAAATAGACCAAGCAGAATAACAGATATTTTCTAATGAATTCAGTGCATTGAATTTTAATGTCATTATAACTTTTAAAAAAGTCGTCCATGCCTACTGTATTTTATACAATTAATGAATTGCATTTTATTTAATTTAATTATACTGTTAAATTGGTACACTAATGTCGCGGGGCACTCCCGCGCCCCGCTCCTAAGGAGATGCCCCAGGAAGGGGAGAGGTGTAACAGGGCACCAGGGTGCCTGCTACTAGCAGGAGGAATAGGGCTGCTGAAGCACCCTGGAGCAACACAGATGGGGGTTGCTAGGGCAACCAGGCAGGTCAT
>NW_017728913.1:8884449-8911247 GCF_001723895.1 Crocodylus porosus
GAGAGGGCGCAGCGCGGAGAGCGCGGTACAGGCCCCAGAGAGGGCGAGGCCCGGAGAGGGCGCAGCGCAGAAACGACCCTGGAAAGGGTCAAGGGGGCCAGGCATGGCTACGGCCACCTGAGCCCCAAACGCGGGAAATCCGCAAGCGTGGAGGACGCGGCAGAGACCCCGAGTGGGGCCGCAAGCGCAGAGGGCGCGGCGGAGACCCCGGGAGGGGTGAGAGGAGCAAGAGAGACCCAAGGGCGTCAGTAATAGGCCGGTGGGTGAGAGCCCGGCCCAGGGGCGCCAGGCGGGTGATGAGCCCAGGGTGCCAGAGGGAGAGCACCAGAGGGGCAGGGGACCAGACAATGTCCCCCGGGACAGCTGCGAGGCTTGGGGCGTGCTAAAGGGGAGGTTTAGGAGGCACGCATTTGCCCATAAGGCTGGGGTGAGAGGACCCCACTTTGGAACAGAGGGGATACCATCAAGGTGTCGTTAGGTGCGAGTAGGCAGCCTCCCATTCTGAACCTCAACATCAAAGACGTGGCGGGCGAGAAGAGGGTGCCAGACCACCCTAATTGGCACGGCGAAGGGGCACTCGCGAGCTCACGGCCGCTCGCGGGGCCGTCCGTGACAACTAATAATAATAAATTTTTAAAAATTAAAGTCCCTGTAGTGACATTAATGAAGAAACATCATGTCAGACGGGACTGCCCATAACCTGATGAGTTTGTCTCTCTGGAATGAAACCAGACAATTCAGATGCTAGTGAAGCAGCCTGCTTAAAAAGGTCCTTTTCTACTATGGTTTTGACTGTGTTACTGAAAACTTTCCAAGGCTTAAGTTCAAGGATGGTACTACAAACACTTAGGGTTGAATAATCTTGATATTCTTACATGTAGTAAAATGTGGCCTAAGGAGCCGGTTGGCTCACTAAAGCTCAGCACTGTGGTCCAGGAAGAATAAAAGCATGGTAGCATAAGGCCTATTCTGGCTTGCATTACTGTCACATAAAACACCAGGACAGAAACAAGCATAGTGGAGCTGTATTTCACCATGCTTCTCAGTCATAATCAAATTAAATAATCTTTGCCACCCCATAGGCTGAAGCCAGGAAACTAAAGTGTAGTGCAATGGATAAATAAGCAGGTAAAATATAGCCATACAAATGTATTCAACAGCTAAGCAAGTCATTTGTTTTCTATGGAGTCCATCCTCTTTCTCAGCTTCATTATCAAGACATCCTAATAAATCCATTACATTTTAGACTATTGTTAAAGTTTATAAGAAATAATATTTTAATCATATTAAAACAAACTTAGTGGATAGTCTGGAGAGGTCTGAACTCTGAGAGAAATCCAACTTGAATACATAGTCCTGATCTGCCAACCCCAGAATGAGTATATTGATGATCCAAATTCAGCAGAACACTTAAGGAAATGAAGTACTTACTAGGTTATGACCTGCACATTTTTTTTTTCAAATTTTAGGGGATAAATTAATGTTTCAATGGGTGATGAAAGTCAGACAGGAGGATAGTGAGCAGGAAAGGACTTTATGGAAATGAGGACCTGGCTGGAACCCAGTGGCTAGATACTAAACTCAGGGCTGAGGGTTAAAAGCTAAAAAAACAGTATTGGTTTTTAGAGATTAGCTGGAATTTTGAAGCAGATAAGTCTTTTTTTAACTAACCCTTTTATGGGGGAAGAAAGAATATAATGTATGTAAACCTGATTTCTTTTCACAACAGTCCATGATGAAAGAAAATAGATTTTAAGGCCAGAAAGATCTTGTCTTCTGCAGTATGTTAAGAAGGGATTGAATCAAAGACCACTTACATGAATAGCAAATGCTTTCCATCACTCCGTCAAACCATTATGTTAACACATCTACTTCTTCATCCAGGCCCACCAGCAAAGTTCTCCCACCACAAAAAGCTTGGAAAGAATGTGGTCCCACTTCTAATTTCTAACTTTAAGGAAAATACCATTTCTCTAGAGCCCAAGGAACTGTCAAAAGTTATGAAAACTCCCCAGTGTCACCTACCATGAGCTGTTCTGTGAATCTAAATGTGCTTTCAGTCATGTTCTCCATCAAAGGCTAAAACAGAGATAACATCACACTGCTCTACAAATTCTAGAGAGGGACGGTTCCCCAGAGACTTGATACATCTTCTTAATGAACCCATACCATGAAAAGGGACTAGGACAGATTGCATAGATGATTTACCACCTCCCATTTCACCTACAGCATGCTGTTTTGCAACCTGAAAGCTACAATAAATAAAACATACTTCTCACCAATGTATACAAACTCAAAGTCTACCATTCTGCACTTTTAGAAATCCCTAGCTTTTCAGCGATCTGGTTCATGTTATGTAGTTTGGAAGGCAAAACTACCCTCAAAATTGCTCTGGGGCAGCAGAGCCCATTCATACTGACAGCAAAGTAGCACAGCAAGTCTCCTAGCCAAAAAAGATTTTTACGCTGCCTGGCAACCAACAGAAAGTAGGTACTGACCTACACTTTTTGCGGGCTGCCATCGTCAGCAGCTCTGTCTTTCTAGAGTGCATTTCACACCCTGTTGCCACAGCCAGTGAGACAGAACTACTCACCCAGCAGAAGCCACGGAAATGTGCAGGCACGCTGGTGGTTTGCAGCTGGCATTTCCCATCTCCCCCTGAAGTTCTAGCAGCCAAAGCACTGCAGTATAGATAACTTCCTTAAACATACGTGGTTCACTACTATCAGATCACTGCCAGATGTTTTAAGATGCTGGAAATGAGAAAGACCTAGATAAAAGACAAACTTTTATTTGAATTTAGTAGGAGCAGCCTTCATTCTGCAGAATTTAACAAACAATGTTCTGAAGGAAATCTCATACGCAGCTACATTTCATTTTGTGACTAAGTTCCAGACAGTGGTATGGTAGTTCTCACACACCGATACAGATCCCAAATTCCCCTTTTTCTTGTTTTTGACCAAAAACAACATCAAAGTTTTGTTCTGTCAAATCATATAATTGTCCCATGTACTATATTTATTATTTAAGGAATAATGATTCTAATAAAAGCATATCTACCAGTACTCTAGCTCTGTATTAACACCATTTTGCCACTGTTGCCCCTAATATTTCTTATTCATATCCTTTTGACTATCTTGCTAGTAATAATCTGCCATCCATTTTCAGTATAAAGTACCATAGCATTCTGTTACATATATCATTGTTTTAAGCTTGTATTTTACATTTTTTACTTTGAAGTTTGAGTTTTACTTAGAGAAAACAATTTTAAAAGTATGTTCATTACAATTAATACTAACTTGTAATTAAGTGAAGGATTGAGGAGAACCAATAGCTGAAGGCACAGTAAAAAAACATGGATGCTTTCATTCCTAGGTTACGGTTAGTTTAAAGGCAGCTAAAATGATACTAATCATAAGCTGCTCTAGGAGAGGGGTAAAAAAGCAGCCCATCAGATGATACCTATTTTCATAAGACCAGTTCCTGTGGTAATATTTGGATTAAGAATAAAAATACAAGTGGTGACCTCTTTAAGAGGTGTCATATATCCCATACAACAACCCTGACACAATTCTGGTGTTGTATATATTAAATAAAAATGAATAACATGTGAGCAGGGCAATGAGGGAAGCAGAGTTACTAAGAGACTTCAAAAATAGGTTGTGTTGTTTTATATAAAACAACACAACCTATTTTATATAACATACATTCCATACATATATATTATATAACATACATTTCAGGCAAGAGCTTTAATGGGATGGATGGGCAGGAATGGATGGGCATTCCAACAACAAAAAGCAACACTGCCTGAAAAGCTGGGCAGCAATGTATATTGCCTGCTAGACAAACAGCCAGAGGTCACCACCTGCAACTTCTGCAAATGGAAATGAAAATGGGGAGCTAAGCCACCTAGGCAGCTGGAGTTCAACACACGCTGCAACAGCAGCAAACAGAATAATGTGTACAGATGGGCAACAGCAACAGCACAAAAAGCAGAGAATGTCCTCCTTTTCTTCATTCTCTAAGAGTGTGATATTTATTCAAGCTTTCTGCCACCTGGTACTGGTAGCATATTCAGCAGTCAATGTCCATACCAGAGATTTACAACACAAGATGATACGAGACCAGACCCTGCTCCTGCTACATTGCTCCACTGCTGAACACACAGTCACGTAAGAGAGGAGTCTTTCCACTGACACAGAAGAGACTAGATCAAATTGTTACTCAGCAATGCAAAACAGTCCATCACTCACACTGCATCTGCCAGGCAATTTAGCAAAGTTATACTCTGTTAATAATGTATCTTCAGAAATAAATGTTCATATTATAAAACAGACAGCACTTTTACAGATCAGTACCATTTATTTAAAATGCTTACATTAGAAGTCACTTTATAGGTGTCCCTTAGTCACAAGCACATCTCTGTGTTCGGGCAATTTCTAATTATTTACATTTTTATACTTTGATAGAGCTTAAAACTTGTTGTAAATAAGAAACTTATAACCCTGTCAAATCTGTTCCCCAGCTTCGAGCTGCTGAGCCCAATCTTGATAATATTATATATCTAAAAGAGCTGCTAAATAACTTAAATGAGTGGGGTAAAATTAACCTTTGCTAGTCTTTCTGTGAACATAGTAAGAAGCAGGAATGGTTTCCCAAAACTAGGAGATAAGACAAAAAATATATGTCTCAGTCACAAAATCTCCTGTTACCATAGTGATGAGGACTGAGCCAATGACTAAAAATACCTGGTCTTATTCCGGCTGTCTAAGGAATGTGACCTAAATGACATATAATGCATGATTTTCCATAAGAAATTAATTAAATTCACTGGAAGCAAATACTAAGATATGCTAATAGTCAAACGTGATGGAGGGTCAGCTACTAACAAAGTCATCTGCTGCCTTAGAATTCAGATTCAGCAGAGAATTTGGCTTTAAAAAAAAATCTCATAAAAATATATTGAACTGAAAACAGTAGGTCATTAAACAGATGAAATAAGCCATGATTAAATATAGGTTTACCACAACAAAGCAATCAGAAACAAAATATTTTCACCTGTTTAGAACACACCTGAAATCTGTCATTATCCAAACCAAGACCATGTTCCCAATTATTTGGCTGCTTTAGTTGTCCAGCAGAATTGGTGGAGTCACAAAAGTAATGAAGAGCCATCTTTGGACTCGCTACTCACTGTAACATTGGTCTGACACTAATGCTGTAGCCAATGCCTGATTTGTCTTGACTAGGTGTTAATATTGTGACATATTGACAATCCTGACTGCAGAAGCTGGCTGTTCTTCTACTGCCGATTCTTTCAACAGGAATACCCTGGCAACTTGCTTTCCTACTTTTGGATATGATGGCAAATAAGTGACCAAAGCCCTCCTGAGAGATGCACACACATTATTAATTTAAAATAAAAGTGTACTGCTGTATAGTGGGCCCTCCTTTCCATCTCCCAGCGTTTAGGTTCAATTTCCATTAACTATGTTTTCAGATGCTGGTCAGAAGCAGCTGTTAGAAAAGGGGTCAAGCTGCTATAGATTCCCTTGCTGTCTCCAGAAAAGGAGAGCCATGAAAGATGATGGAGTATAGACTTAATTGAAATGAATGTTTTAATCCATTGCTTATAGCTTAATGGTCTCCATTTGGTTACACACATAACAAATCTCCTCTTCTAAGATGATATTCCTATTACATGTTCTTTTAAAAATAACATTAATGTACAAAAAAACTTAACTGCAAAAGAGTTAGGACAGATAAACACAAAACATACCTGACATGAGCCCATAAATACAAGGTAATGAGATGTTAACTCACCTAACAGCACATACTATCTCCTCCAACTGTGAACTGCAAGAGCTTAACAGCTTGTGCCTTCCTGCACACACACCTTTACCAAATTATATTTCTCTTCCCCCAGCAGTAGCGTGCATTTGTTGTAGTAGTCTTTTGCACTGAGTTGTAAAAGGCCAAGTGCAGAAGGGTGCTTAACTGGGGATAGCAGAAGGCACATGAGAGGAGCAGGTGCTAGCAGACACGGAGGCTTGATCCTCCTGGGAGATGTTGTGGCTGCTGGTCAAAGCATCCCCACTCCTTTAGCTGTGTGTGCCCCGTCCCACCGCCCCCAGCACAGCAGGAGCTGGCAGAAGTGGGGAAAGGGTAGTTTCCCCAAAGTGGAACAGTCTTTCCCATACCAAAGTGCATGTGCAGGGGCATGCACTACAGTAAAAAGCAGTGGCACAAATTTGTGCCGCTACTATTTATGTTGCTGCAAAGCACATGCCCCTGAATGTGGGGACATGCCTTGTCTGTAAACAGTTGCAAGGGCAGAGCTGCCAAGGAGAATGAACAAAGCTTGTCTTTACCTTTTTTACATGCTACATCTGTAGAAATTAATTAGCAAGACCATAGATAATAGTGTAGAAGCTAACTACAAAGCAAACACAGCACTTCAAGGACACAGCCTGATAAGACTCCAGGATGACCAAATCTTAGTCGCCTTGAAGTCTGAAACAATCAAGGATGTAGCCCTCCTCCCTATTAGTTAGCATTTCAAAAACAAACATGTAGCCAAAAACCAGTTTGAACTAATTAAAGGTTTCTCACACTGACCTAATATCTTGTTTTCTTTCACAGTGAAAAATTCCCACCTGCGCATGCATCTTGTCTGTAAACTATAAATCGCCTCTAACAGTTTTATTCAGAGCCTCTGAGCTTGCTCAGGGTACCCAGCATGCTGAATAAAATTTGAGACTGACAGCAACTCTCTGTCTTTGAGAATAGCTCCGCAAGGGGTCACGGACTCCTCAACAATTTGGCAACCCAGATGGGTCCCCTTGTGTGCTGACATGGCTGCTCGTTGTTTGGACCAACCGTCCCAGCCAGCATAGGTGAGTTTGTCACCATTTGAAGGGCTTGGTCCGGACGTCGGGTAAATGGGGTCCACCATGAGGGAATTCATTCCCGTGAATTTATAGACCAGAGTGCTTAAGTCTCAGGAGCATGGGACAATCGGCTTCAAACGTCCCACCGGGATCTCCTTTAGGGAGGCTTCTCCAGGCTTGGGGAGAAGGGAATCTGCCATTGCAGTCTGGCATGGGCAGGAAGCGCGATTGTATTTTGTGTACACAGGAGTGGCCTGCCTTAACTCAACAAGGTGCTCTGGATAAACGGTAGCTGAAATTTGGCTTATTTGATCGGTCTCGTTTGGCATTCCTTCGACTGGAATGGGTAGCTTTAAAACCTCAACACATGGATTATTGGTACCTGTCGGCTGGATTGGCCGAAAAAGCCCCAAAACCAGTTCTATACTCTACCTCTGCCCCCTTATGATCCTCCAATTTCAGTCTCCGTGGAGTCTGAAGACAGACCTGAGCCTCTCTACCCTGCTCTCCCTGTCCCCGGTCAACCCTTGCCCCTGATAAGAGCGCTCCAGCTCCCGTGGCGTCAGCGCCGACTCCGAGCTCCGGGCTCCCTGCCTCCAGAAGCTTTTCTTCAGTCTGCACCCAGAGCTGAGGTCCTGTGGGGGAGGCATTTCCATCCAGCCAGGGGAAGGAGTACCTGAATGTGGTGGTTCAGGCTCCTTTGCAAACCCACCCGGTCCCGTTTGTGGATGGCGGGGGCAGCTTCCAGGTTCACCCTACTCTAATTCATGTGCCTTTCACCTGGGGGGACCTCCTCATTTTGCAACAACAGACCCCCTCTTTTTGAGAAAAACCTAATGAAATGGGGCAGACTATTCAGCGCATAGTCCATACTTATGACCCTTCTTGGTCAGACATGCAGGAACTCATGGATACCCTGCTGACCCCACACAAGTGGGCTAAAGTTTTAGACTGGGCCAAGGCTGTTGCTTCAGCAGCAAACAGAGATCCTTGGCCTTCCAATGAACCTAATTGGGATTACAACACCTCTGGGGAAGGGCATTCCTGAGAGAAGCCCAGAATGACTTACTAGCAGGCTTTGATGAAGCAAGTAAAAAGCCCGTGAATTAGGGAAAATTCCATGCATGCAAACAGGGACCCGAGGAGCATCCGGATACCTTCTTTACCTATTTGTGTGAGGCAGCCAAGACATACATTCATCTTGATGTAAATAAACCTGAGCATATGCCTTCTCTGGTATCAGCCTTTGTAAACCAGAGTACTCCCGATATCAAGGAGCATTTCTGCAGATATACTCCAGGGTGGGAAGGAAAGAGTATGTTAGAGATAAGAAATATAGCAAGCTATGTGTTTGATGGGAGAAAAGAGAGGGGAAAAAAGAAGGAGAGAAAGGAAGATTTTAAGCTAGTAGCTGCAATAGTTGAGGGAACTATGCACAGCATGTCTGGAAGAGGACGGAACAGGGGAAGGGGCCAGGGAGGGTTTCAACAAAAGGGATTAGGTCAGAGAAACCAGGGCAAAGGGTGGTCCACAGTTCAAAGGGCCGGCGAGGTATGTTACTACTGTAAACAACCTGGACACTTCAAACGAGAGTGTCCCCAGAGGAAAGGGATGAACATCAGAGCCATCTCAGAACAGGGGCCCCCTCCAGACCAGTGATGCAAGGAGCCGGTGTCAAAAACTACACCCAGGAAAGAAGGACTCAGTGACCCAACTGACCACCCTCACCCAGTCTGCCCTGCAATCACTATAAATTGCAATAGGAGTGACCCTGTTGCCTCAATTCAGGTAGGAGAGCAATGATACGATTGTTTAATTGACACTGGCACTACTATGTCTATGTTGTCTACAACTCCTGAGCATGCAGGTCTAATTGAAGAAGGAACTAACAATGTGATGGGAGTGAGGGGGGAATTGTTCAAAACTAGCAGGAGTGCCCCTACTCGAGTCCAAGTGGGACCCTTGTCATGTGAACATTCCTTTTTGTTGTCTGCCCGTGCTCCTATGAATTTGTTAGGACAGGACTTATTGTGTAAGCTGAGGGCCACTCTACGCTGTAGTCTGGAAGGAATAACTTTAGAATTGCCAATTGACAAATTGCCTTATTTTGCCAGGGCATTGGCCTCGGGAGGAAAAAGAGAAATTTACCAGTGAAACTACAACGATTGCCAGCCACATTGTGGGGCTGGGAGTCCACCGATGTAGGACTGCTGAAGTCTGCCACTCCGGCTGTTATTCAAACCAAGGGGGAAGTCCTGCCTTGCGTGCGTCAGTACCTGCTGAATAAAGAAGCAGAAGAAGGTTTGCAACCCCTGATAGATGAATACATCAGGAAAGGGATCTTAGTGGAGTGTCAGTCTCCTTGCAATACTCCCGTGTTACCAGTCAGGAAACCTAAACTAGGAAAGGATGGCAAGCCTGTTTATCATTTTGTGCAAGACTTACATGCTATAAATGATTATGTGATTCCCAGAGCTGCCGTAGTTTCTAACCCTGCCACTATTGTTACCTCCATCCCGTGGTGAGCCACCCGATTCACAGTAATTAATTTGTGTGCTGCCTTCTTTTCAATCCCAGTTGCAGCCCAGTCTCAATACCTTTTTGCCTTCACTTAGAAGAGAAGACAACATTTAACCTGGACGCGACTTCCCCAAGTATACACCGAGAGTCCTACTATCTTCAGCCAAATCCTGACTAGAGACTTACAAGGTATCATACTTACCTCGGATACAGTGCTTGTACAGTATGTAGATGACCTACTACTAGCAACACAGACTCAGGTAAACTGCCAGATGGACACTTTAAGACTATTAGAAAGATTAGCTAAAAAAGGACATAAAGTATCCCCAGGAAAATTACAATATTGCCAAAAGAAAGTTACATACCTGAGGCATGTGATCTCAAAGGGACTGCAGGAATTGTCTGATGAAAGGGTAAAGGCTATAAAAGACTTGCCAAAACCCACCACTAAGAGGCATACGCGAGCTTTTTTAGGAGCAGCTGGATTTTGCCGGCCGTGGATCCCTGCTTATGGAGAGATAGTTAAGCCTCTGGTAGAGACCACTCGGAAGGGAGAACCTGAAGTGGTTCAATAGACCCCCGAGCTAGACCATGGTTTTCACCAAGTTAAACACCAGCTATCACAAGCCCCTGCTCTAAGACTCCCCAACTATGAGAAGCTGTTTGTGTTGTTTGTCCATGAGAGATGGGGAGTAGCTTCAGAAGTCCTAACCCAGAAACTGGGACCTCAGCTACGCCCAATCGCTTATTACTCCGCCACTTTAGATCCAGTGGCAAAAGAGGTAGTTAGCTGTCTGGGCGCCGTTACAGAGGCAGCACTGCTTGTTGAGCGATCAAAAGAGCTAGTCATGGGGTACCCCCTCGAAGTCAGAGTTCCTCATGAAGTTGAAGCCCTAATGACTAAAGAAAAGACTCAAGCCTTCTCTCACCAACGTTTAGCCCGGTACGAAGTGACTCTGTTAGCTGCCGAGAACGTGCACATCTCACGCTGTACTAGCCTCAACCCGGCCTCACTTTTGCCTCATCCCGAAGATGGAGAGCCACATCACGACTGCTGCACCGTCGTTTCCATAATGGAAAAGCCCTGAGACGACCTCACTGATGTGCCCCTGAACAATCCTGACTTAGTCTTCTATGTGGATAAGTCCCCCTACATAGAAGTTCATCGGACTGAGTATGTGGTCGTCACTGACTTCAACATCGTTGAAGCAAAGCCCTTATCTCCCCGGCTAAGTGCACAAGCAGCTGAACTGATTGCTTTAACTCGTGCATGTGAACTGGCAACCTAGATGACTAAACGTATACACTGACAGTCGGTATGCGTTTGGGATTTGCCACTCTACCGGGCAATTATGAAAACAGCAAGGCTTCATTACTTCTTCTGGAGCAAAGATTGCGAACTCCACTCAGGTTTCTAAGCTCCTGGAAGCCATCCAGAAACCCAGACAAATAGCTGTAATGCATGTCGCCGCACACACCGGCGGGAGCATGCCTGTAGCCAAAGAAAATAAGCGGGCAGATGCTGCTGCCAAAGCCGCCGCTCAACAACCCATAAGTCTCAATGCCCTTGCTCCTGTGTGAGAAAAACCCAGAGCCTTAGAAGAATATGAGCAAGCGTGCAAAAGAAAAGAAAAAGACTGGAAACATCTCTATGGGGCTTATTCAAAAGATGGACTGTAGTACACTAGCGATAACTGCCCCATCTTGCCTAAAGCACTACAGCAGCCCTGTGCCAAATAGGGCATAGGCAAGGTCATTATGAGGCAACTGCCATAGCTGAAACCATTCTCCGAGTTTGGTTCACCCCTGAGATCCATGCAGTGGCTAAACAAGTGACCAGTGTCTGCCCCACTTGCCCAGCGTTCAACTCTGGCCCAGAGAGAAAAGCCCCACCTGGGGGCCAACCTTGAGCATATCAACCATTTGAGAGACTGCAAATAGACTTCATCAAACTTCCCCGGTGCCGAAGATATAGACATGCCTTAGTAGTGTGAGATCAGCTCACCCATTGGGTGGAGGCGTTTCCTGCCACCCATGCCTCTCATCAGCAAGTCACTCATGCGCTTCTAAAGGACATTATTCCGCAGTTCGGCATACCCCAAGTCATTGACTCAAATCAAGGAGGTCACTTCACCTCCCAGGTCTTGCAAACAATTTACACACGATTGGGAATCACTAGGCAGCTTCACACCCCTTATCACCCTCAATCATCTGGAGAGGTGGAAAAGACAAATCAAACTCTAAAAACCCTTCTAAACAAAGTGTGTTCGGAAACTCAGCTTAAGTGGCCCGAGGCATTGCCCCTTGCACTATTTGCTATGCGAAACGCGCCTAGAGCTGACGTTAAGATATCTCCCTATGAGCTTTTGTTTGGTCATCCACCCCCCATTACCCATGGTTTCCTTCCGCCAGCTACAGGATTGCTAGCAAGAGATGAGAATTTAACCCATTATGTGATTTCTTTGCAAAAGCAGCTTACTACTTTACAGCGTCATGCTGCCGTTCAGCAACCTGTACCCTTTGATTGCAAGATACACCCCCTCAGTCCCAGTGACTACGTATGAGTCTGTGTTCCGCAACAGAAAAGTTGCCTGGAGGCAACGTGAGAAGAACCATACCAAGTCCTACTAACCACCCACTTTGCAGTCAAGATTGCCAAAATTCGTGGAACCATCACACACATGTGAAACCTGCAGTGTTTACCCCAACAAAACCTCATCATGTACCTCCCCTTCGGCTGCGGAGATCCAACAGTCAATGAACAATATGTGCCTTGCAAGTACTGCCATGAGTATATTTGTGTTAATAGTCCGTCTGCCCATATTAATCAAGTGCCCCTGCAGTCTCACCCAGTTCACAGGAATTTATCCTGGCACCCAACTAGAGTATACTAACACCAAACAAGTTCGAAACAAAGTTAGTCAAGTCCCGCCTGAAGGGGCTTCCACTGTCATATACAAGTCCAATGCTCCCCCAAGTCAATGTAAGCTGTATGGGTATTACCCTAGTAACCATAAAATTTAGTGTGCAGACCTCACCACAGAGGCAAGTCAAGCTTACATCCAAAGTAAAACTACTAACCCTGGAGAACAATCATTCTATTTCAAAAGTGAAATTGAGACCTCAGTTTAGCGAGTGTCGTCCCCTAAATTACTAGCTATCAATCCTCACCAAAATGTAGAATACCCTCATAATGCTCTTGTAAAAATGACTAATTCCTACGCAAGTAACCTAAACTTCTCAAACTGCTAGGTGTGTACTCAACTACCCAAGCATCCCAGCATAAGTATTCCTCTTATCGGTCTTGGCCTTAGTTCATTTAATTATTCTTCTATTAACAAAAGCACTCATAATGACAGTAAATAGTACTATGAATGCTGGTTCCTTAATGAAGTAATCTTCCCTGAAAATTCTGTGTGCTATTACAAGCTATGTCTTAGTAGTTTTGCTGTGTTTGTAAGAAATGCCACAGCAGGTGCTTGTAATATAACAATAACCTTAGACCCATCCTCTCTCGGATGGCAAGGTAATAGACCTGTATATGTAAGGCATTATTAGCTTTGTAAAAAAGTTGCATTTAAGCATTTGGTATAGCACGTGCACCTGAGCGTAGTGATCCCAAACATGACACTTCACCCGAACATGTCACTTCAAAAGTGGCACTGAAACTGCCCACATCGGTTCCGACAAGAGGTAGGCCTCAACCCTCTTGTCGAGTGACCTACCTTGTTCCATTCCTTTGCCCAATAGGTCATACCTTTGATAGGTGTTTCTGAACTTAAAAAGGCTCTTCTAAATCTTTCAGCCTCACTAGAAGTATTAGCTAACAACACCGCAGATGCCTTAACCCGACCGCAAACTGAAGTAACTCAAATTTCTCATATTACTTTGCAAAATCGCCTAGCGTTAAACCTACTTCTTGCTAATCATAGAGAGGTATGTACTTTAGTCAATGATACTTGCTGCACCTATGTAGATAAATCAAGAAAAATATTGAAAGATATTCATAAGATCCAGAACATGGCAAGTCAATTCCATGCCATAACCAAAAATAACGCCTCTTAGAGTATACAAGATGAATAGGCTCTCCTGACATCCTGATTCCCCGGATTACAATGAGCCCACAAACTCATTGTTATTATTGTTACTCTTGAATGTCTTTTGATTTTAACCTGTTGTTGTATTCAATGTATTAGAACCCTACCTTCTGTATTATCCACATGTTGTAAATGTACTATGCATAACATAGAAGAATATGTTGAAATGTCTAAAGCTAAAGTGCTGGAGTGCCAGAAGCATTTAAATACTAAATATGGTAAAAAGTGATCCTGGCCTTTAAAGGCCAAGATCAAAGAGGGGATTGTAGAAATTAATTAGCAAGACCATAGATAATAGTGTAGAAGTTAACTACAAAGCAAACACAGCACTTCAAGGACACAGCCTGATAAGACTCCAGGATGACCAAATCTTAGTCGCCTTGAAGTCTGAAACAATCAAGGATGTAGCCCTCCTCCCTATTAGTTAGCATTTCAAAAACAAACATGTAGCCAAAAACCAGTTTGAACTAATTAAAAGTTTCTCACACTGACCTAATATCTTGTTTTCTTTCACAGTGAAAAATTCCCACCTGCACGCGCATCTTGTCTGTAAACTATAAATCGCCTCTAACAGTTTTATTCAGAGCCTCTGAGCTTGCTCAGGATATCCAGTATGCTGAATAAAATTTGAGACTGACAGCAACTCTCTGTCTTTGAGAATAGCTCCGCAAAGGGTCACGGACTCCTCAACACATCCACTGGTGTAGATTTAGGGCCTTGCATTAAAAAAAGAGACAGGCCTTTAAAAGCGCACTTTATTTTCATGTAAAACAGATAATAAGCAGTATAAAAATGTGAATGAGTTTTGCCTCATCCATTTTCTTAATGGCAGCAACAACTCCTCTACCCCCTCTAAACAAGAACTTTGCAAGATTGCAAAGGAAGCACACTATTATGAATACATTTTAAGAAATGACCTTACCTGGACAGACCAAACGCAAAGCCTCATCTATTTGATGTGGGGATAGAAAATGTCCACAGTCTCTTAAAAATCCAGGCAGATCGCTTCTGTCCATCTCTTTCCAGAACTCTCTCTTGGCAAACATTGTTTCATAAACTTAAAAGAAACATACACTTTTTCATTATTCAATCAAACTTACAAACCATTACAACATGTCTTAGACGTGCAAGAATGCTCTGTGTCAGGGACTTCGATTAGGCAGGCCAGCCTGGGCCAGGCACCACAGCAGTGAGCCTCAGCTAATGAACGCTGCCCGAGCTTAGGGGTAGTGACCATCCTGACTGGCTGATGGGAGTACTGCCGTGCCAATCTGTTTAACACTAACTGGGGCCTTGGGTCTACAGGCGAATCAATAATTCTGCTGTGGCAAGCCTCCCGCTTCTTGACTGGTTTTGGACTTATTCCTGGACTTCAGTTTTGGATTTCCATTCAGATCTGTTTCCTGATGCTGGTTTGGCTCTGTTTTTGGACTTCGTTCTGTGGATTGCTCCTTGGGTTGGTACTTGGTATCTGATCCCCAGATCCTAACCCTGGGTTGTGTTGTGGATTCTGCTTCTGGAATTTCCTCTGATTTTGGTATATGGCTCCGGCTCCCTGACCCAGCCCCAGGCTCTTGCTTCCCCTCAGAGGTCTAATCATTAAGCCATGATGCAAGACTAGACCCTGCTCCTGCTACGTTTCTCCACTGCTGAACATGGAGTCATGTAGGAAAGGAGTCTTTCCACTGATACAGAAGAGTCTAGATCAAATTGTTACTCAGCAATACAAAACAGTCCGTCACTCACAATGCATCTGCCAGGCAATTTAGCAAAGTTATGCTCTGCTAATAATGTATCTTCGCCCATGCCTTGGTCCCTTACATTCTGTGTCTTCTAGGAAATACCTTATTTAGAATCAGGTTTATATGTAGTATAAAGACTATATAAAGAGAAGACATTATAGTCTTCTGTCAGATAATAGATTAGGTTCGTTTTTGATTTATGCCTGAGGTACTATGACATTTTCAGTTACCTTGTGCTATACCAGCCAGGATTTTTAAAAAATTACAAACTCCAGCCAAATCAGTAGAAATGGAAAAATATTGTTTCAAGATCCACATAAGGAGAGATGGCCTTATTACATGGCATGGGTTGGAGGCATCTCTACCAGAAGGCTTAACAATTCTTAGCAAGGGGAAAAAGGCATCAGGAGGACTTGGACTGTAGGGTATTATATCTCCATATTATTATAACAGAGGTTCTCCTGGTTGTGCTAAGCCTAAGCTAAAAGGAAAACAAGAACAGAATTAACCATCAACCATTTCCTTCATGGATGAGTGTATTAATAAAGTTTCAGCCAGAGAGGAGCTCAGAATAAGAGCTGTTTGATTTATTTTGCACCTTTTATGGGAGACAAGGAATATATATATATATATTTAAGTGTACACAAGAACCTACATTCTGAAATCCATAAATCATTTTAGGTGATCTACCATAGGTCAGACATTTTTTGCAGAGTCTATGCCAGATAACCTTCCTTCTCAGTAAGTAAAGAATTTCATTCTAGCTAGCAGCATAAATGGTTTACTAATACAACTAGTCTAAATTTGGAATTCATCTTAATAGAATAGATGGGATTATGTATATAGAAGGTCTGTTTCTCTCCCTCCTTCAAATACAGCAAATGTATGTCACATCAATGTTTAGGAAAAACAATATCTTCCTTTTAAGCTAGACTTTCTGCTCTATTTTTTTTAAAGACTACAAAGATAAAACAAGAGCCAATGCATCTGGTTGCAACATGCTCTCCTACCTACAAACAAAGGACCTTTGAAGGGGTACAACTTAATAGGAATGCTTCAGTGATTCAACCACCCACACCTTAACACCACAATGTCATGTATAATGCATCATTTTTAATCATGCAGTACTATACAGCATGTTACACAGAAAGATTCTTATGACACTCCATATGAACTACTGGCTAAAGGAAAAAATGTAATATTCCATGGAAATGTACATTATTGGTCCAGGAATGCATTATTTCTCCTATTTTAATACAGACCTACAAAAACAGGAGATTGATTTGCCTGTTTCCTATACGATGACTATATTTACTAACACGGAGATTACTAAAGTCACATCTGAGACTTTACCATTGAAAGCCATACTTGCAACTATGGACATCTCTAGCCTGCACACTAACTTCCCACGTCATGTAGGCACAGCTGCCTGTTGGAAATACCTACTAAAACACGGACTACACTCCAAATACATTGTTGCACATATGATCTGCTTCATCCTCACCCACAAGGTTACTTTCAACAGTTGTTTTTTCCTCCAAACTATGGGCACAACTATGGGCATAAAAATGGCCAATCAACCTCTTTATAAGCCACCTAGATAAAGAATTCTTAGAAAACTGCACCATCAAACCTGCAGCATACCTGCGCTACGTAGATAATATTTTCATCATCGGGGCTGAACACCTGGACTTACTTATTGACTTTCACCACACGTTTAACATGTACCACCCCATAATCAAATTTTCGCTGAAATACTCCTAAACTAGCATCAACCTTTTGGACATCATGATCCACATCCAGGATGGTTCCCTACAAACCGTCACATACAAAAAAAACCCATGGACCACCATGCTTATTTCTCTGAAATGAGCAATCATCTCAACCATAGCAAAAATCTGTAATGTACAGTCAGGCTCTCAAATACCACTGCATCTGCTGTGAGGAGAATATTTGTAATGCTCACCTGGCCAGTCTGAAATCTGCCTTTATACAACATAGACAGTCCACTAGAGAAATAGACTCTGTCTTTGAAAGAGCCACCCAAATACCCTGCAGTAACCTACTTCTGCATGAAAAGACATCTTCCTGTGACCACACCCCTGGTGGTCACCTTCCACCCCAAGCCAGAACTGATTAAAAGAATCAGCATACAACTACAGCCTATACACAGATTAGACTTTGAGCGAAATATTCCCAGCCCTCCGCTCCTGGCTTTCAAGCAACCCCCCAATTCATCATCAGAAACAAACTCCCCAATGCTCAACAGGCATCAGAAAGGATGCAGCCTTACCTTAACAACAGATGCTTAATCTGTCAACAGATCTCCACTGCTACAACAATCAACACCTGTAACAATGAGCCCACCAGAATCTATGGACCCTACACGTGTCTTTCCCAAAATATGATCAATCTTATCCAGTACACCAAATGATCCCATGGTGATTACATGGGTAAAACTAAATAAAAATGACACAGGAGAATGAACTCTCACAAAAACAAATATAAAGGATAGAGACACAGATATGTCAGTAGGAGCACATTTTTCACAGAACAACCACTCCCTTTCTTACCTCACTATTCTCAGGCCCAAGAGAAATCTGCCAAACACCTATAAAAAGGAAGTTTGGAAACAAATATTCATAAGCTGACTGGATGCTAAAAACCAAGGACTAAACACTGGTATTGACTTTATGACACACTATTCCTGATTCCTGAAATTCTTTCTGCACGCTACAGGTGATACCCTCCTTCCTTTTAACAGGTCTTGGTCTCCTAGTAATCAAGCCTTTTCTTTTCTGCTAGTTGTTTGTCTTCTACCCCTGAGTATTTCTTCCCTCTCCAAGTTCACTGCCCTAGTACCTGTTCTTAATCATCACTGATCACTTAGACCTGATGAAAAACGCCTTGCATTCAAAAACTTGTCTAGTTTTATCCAAACCATGCAGTTGGTCCAAAAATGATGTCATCCCAAAAAATCCTTGCCACTTTCATAACTCTGGGATCAGCATTGCTACAACACCACTCCAGCACAACCAAGTTTTTTTATGGATTTTCCAGTTAATGTGTCCTTAGAGTGGCTTGCTGTCCCAGGACATAAAAAAACTGACCAACCACACCAGCAGTATTGCTTTTCTTCAGTGATTTTGCTAATCTGTTTATAAATACCCTATGCGAAGATGTTGCTGTCACTACTTGGGAGACTATTCTGCAGTAGAATTGATGTGTTAGGAAATCTATATTATTTTTCCAGTTTTTCTTAATCTCATCTTGCCACTCCTTGTTTTTGTCCAAAGACAATTCCATCTAGTCATATACAAAACAATATAGAGAGCATGAACAAGCTGCAGATGATGCTGAGGAGGACACTGCTAGTAGCAATCAAACATTTCCTACCTCTTTAACATTTTCCAGCACTTGCACTCAGGATCTACTCTGAGGTAGACCATAAGAAGTAAATTCCCATCAGTAAAGAGCACCTTCTTGGCTGCAGCCTCAGCCTATTATCATCCATGCCCCATTTCTCTCTTGCACTTTGCTACATCCCCAGTCACATGTGTAGGTTCTATAATGGCCCTGTTACAAAGGAGTGCAGCTGACTGTGCTAAATATCACCTTACAACATATGTTCCACTATTCAGTCAGCACTTAGGCAGAAATGAGGCAATGGAGAAAGTAATTTGAAGTTTAAAAATAGATCTTTGAAAAAAGATCCTTAAAATAAAACATTAAAAAGGCATATATATATTTTCATAGCGAGAGGAAATAGAGATACACTCTCTATACACATATTGTTTCTTCCATTTTAGAATATTCTATAAATGCAAGATTCACTATCCTAAAAATGGGAACTATTGGTAGAACTGGCAAAAATTCTTAAATCAGTTTGTAAGTAAAAAAAGGAAGCAATTACCATGTTTTCCTGCATGCCACATCCCCCAAAAGAGGCACACACCTTGTTTTTGGAAGGTGGAACATAGGAAAAAAAAGATATTTCCAGAGTTATGGCCTAGAACTCTTTCATGGTGATGCTATGCTGCAAAATCACTACCCCTTCTCTCTGAGGAAGCTAGCAAGCAGGGCTGGAGTCTAGTTTTAATCCTTTCACAGCTACTATAGAATGTGCATCTGTTTTTTGGGTTCTCAGCCAAAAGCTACTGTCAATTAATTAGCAATGAAAGGGTTAACACTGAACACCACCGCCACTTGCTTGCAGCCAGAGAAAGAAGGGACACAGCCTCGGCATTTCTACTCCTTCAGGTATCTAGTCCAGTGAAGAAAAAAATCAGCTTCCCCACTTAAGACAAGCACCCCAGTTCTGGAAGGTTGGGAGGTTGCTTGTTCTATGTTAGTATGGTATTAAGATGGCTTGCAAAATCACCTTTTTTCACCCACTGTTTCTCTGACAGTGCATAACCCTAGCATCAGTAGGTATATAAAGCAAAAATCAAATATCATAGGTGCAATAAGTACTAACTGCACAAAAATGTAGCATCTATGGCATTGCATTTTGCAACAGTGTCTTGATCAGTAGAATCTACCAACTGAGATAGATCCTGTAGTTCTAACAATGGATAGCTGGATTGACATCTTTGAGATGCAACTGGTAACATGGAATGAGGTTTGCACTAAGGAACAATTTCTAACATTAAGGTTATAGGGGAAGACAGATGCTCATTCGACGGAAATTTGTAACTCCACAAAAATGTGGCATGACTTGTGTGTACAGCCATTCAAATCCCTGGTTGTCCAGAGTTCCACAAAACCTGACAAGAGAATATTCTGCTAGCACTCCATAGTCGGGGGGGGGGGCGGGGAAGGGAAGGAGGTCCTAATGCTGAGATCCAGCGTTTTTTTAAGGGGGCCCCTTGGATCACAAGGTTTCCAAAGATGGCTGAGCACAGAGGAATGCATTTATTGGCTGATTGCTATGGGACCACACACTCAAGGACATAACCCCCTCTCCCCACTAAAACTGAGAGTGCAGAGGCATAGCTTTCCTGGTCAATTCCTATCCCAAATTCTTGTCAGCAGTTACACTCCTAGCTGTTCTCAAGTGTGGCTACCAGTGCAATCTGGTTAGAAGACTCAACAAAACAAGCACCAGAATCAACTCTAATTATGTAGTACTCTGGAAACCATTTGAAATATACCTCCGTGAACATTGGGATGGATTTTATCTTGCTGATGAAAACGACAGCACTGAATGGCAAGTCAGCATGATGGCAACACGTGTGCTCAGTTCCACCTTTCTAGGGCAGTAGTATTCAGCATCAATCACAGAATCAATCCTTGGAGCCAGGGATGGGGACAAAGCTTAAAGGACTTCTGGGATGCTGAAGATTGAGCTATACTTCATAGTGCTAAATGTAAGTGTGCAGACATGACATGTGGCACTACTAGAAAGAGGTAACATACATTCATGGTGGTTTCACCATGTTGTCTTCCAACTCTAAACAGCCTGAATGGTTGTATGCTTGCTTTTTGCAATATTAAAAAGGCATTTTTAGTGCTACAGATGTAAAATCTGTCCATGGCCACAGCATGGTACTTAGAGATGAGTACATACATTTAAATTGGAAATGAAAGATTACTGTCTACATAAATATTAAGAGCACTTACATGTTTTCTTGTCCATCCACTCCTCTAGTTCTGAAAAGCTTAGCGATGTAGATAGATTCAAAAGACCAGATCTGCGCTTAATACGACTCAACATTTTACGGTATTTCTTCACAACTGCTGAAAGGGATGGCCCATGACTTTCAGACTGTAATTACATATGTATTGCATTTTCATTACTTTTAGAAATAAGGAAGGGATGACTAAAGAAAGCAGATGAGGAGGTGGAACTGATACTGATACAGAACGAAAGAAGATGTTAATAGGAGACAAGGAGAGGTAATCCCATTATAGCAAATATGTATTAGTTTATAAGAGACAATATTATGCACCATGTGATGTATAACAAATTAGTATACAAGACTTGTAAAGCTGATACTGAAGATGGTTCAGAAGATGCTCAGTAGACATATTTTAGTACTTGACACCTGAAGACTCCAAAACCAGGAATAATGGAGCAACAGATGTTATTCTCTGAGCGCACGAGTCATAGCTAGAAAGACAGGATTCTATATCCAAATAAAATAGAATTGCATAGCCATGGGGAAAGGGAAAGAAACTACCAAAAAATGGGAAATTTACCAGAAGCATCACTAGTACAGGCAGCCCTTGGATTTATGACACAATTGGTTCCTGAAAACTGAGTCTGAACTTGAAACTTTGTAACTCAGAACCAATTTTCTCATAAGAAACAATATTATAAATGGGGGATTGGTTCCTGAACCAAGGCCCAATACCCTATTTTCACCAAAAATTCCCCAGAATTTTGTACTTGATCAATTCTAGATGAGTAATATAGCTACATTAATGTATTAATACTGTAAATAGCAATCATATTGATTTGGAAGGACTTATTTGAGGTGACTTTGCTAGACTTTTTGAAGGGCTCTTGGTTGGACTTTTTGAAGGGTTCTTGGCTGGAGTCTTCTCAGGAGTCTTGGCTGCAGGTTCTTCTGGAGTCTTGTCTGCTTTCTTATAGAAAGTGTCCAAGAAAGTTTGGACAGATATTCTCCAGGGAGATGAGCGATGCAACAATCTTGTTCACTGGCATAGTGTTGCATTGGATCAAGCATTGCAAAGTCAAAACTGATGTCATAAAGTTGAAACAGGGTGTCAATTTATAAACGTTGTAAGTGCAAAAGGTTGTAACTCAAAACGTTGTAAGTTGAGGACTGCCTGTATGTCAAGGTCTTGAATGAGCAGTGTAATAATAGTTAGCTTGTCCATGAAACCACTCAACCTTAATGACCAGGGAAGGCAGGACACAGTGGCACCTTTGAGACTAACTCATTTAGAAAGGTAATTCTGAATAAATTAATCTCTAAGGCAGTGCTTTTCAATTTGGGTAATATGAGATCTTTTTAATGGTGCCACAGTACCAGTCCCAGTTTCCTATGGTACCTGTAGTTACTCCTCACTGCTGGCTCCCTCCAGTATCCCCGACACTGGCTGCCCCAGTGTGCTAAGCAGTACACTCTGCCGCAGGTGGGTAGGTAGGCAGATATGGGGCTGCAGAACTGCTTTTCACAGCCCATATCAGCCTCCCTGCCTCCCCCCAACCTCCTGCCCAGCTCTCATGGGCACGGGGAGGGGCTGTAAGGACAGATGATTCCCATCACCATTTAGGAATATTTTTGCTCAGTCAACTGGGAAATAAGCAGTTAAATGCTTTGAAAAAAAATTATAATACTAAGTGCTTGAATGAAATATTATCAAGTTCTCCCACATGGCTTATAGCAGAGCTATGTAAGAAATAAATGCCTTGCAGTTTCATGGATCCTGAGGCAGGCAACCACACTTCATCATTTGCATAGCACTTAATACGGGCAAGGTGCTACACAAAACAGAAGCAGCAATACCCTGCTATTTAGGACTTTGCATTCTAAGGGGAATAGTTTTGGATTTGCTGCACACTCAAAATTTGCAAAGATTTTTCAAGAAGTACAGAATTAGGCACAAGTTGACACTAAAAAACTACATTCAGAAAATGGAGGTGAAATCATGGCTCTACTGAAGTCAAAAGAAAAACTAAGGGTTTCACAAGATCTGAATGAGCAAGCTTTTTGCTTCAAAGAAGTAGTACTTTTTAAGAAAGTCAGGATAGAAATATAATAATGCAGGAGGTCAGGAAAAAAAATGTCATTTTCTGAAATGACAAAAGATAAAAACAACAAAGAATGTAAAAGGAAAAAACTCCCAGTGAAAAACAGTTAAGATATTGTTGTTTGAAGCTGATTGTAAGCTGCCTGATGCTAACAAAAATGGCATGTAACTTCAAAATTTTATTTTGGACATATTCTATACTGTGTGTCTTTTCCCAATCTGATATTTTACTTGCTTTAGTCCTCCTCCATCTGTTTTTGTCTGGGTTATATAAATGTAAATAACTACATGGATACCTTCAAAACAGATAAAGAACAGGGTGCTCACTTATGAGATCCTAGACCGGTGATTTGCAACAAGGGTGCCACTAAATTCAGAAAAGTTCAGAATAGAAGCCTTCAATCTAGAAAGGTTGAAGGCATCTAGAGTGAAAGACGTCACTGCTCTAAGGTGTCCTGCCTCTCTACTAATGAGCAAAGGAGAAATCAGAGATGTTAAGAGTTCTCTTATTTCTCCTTTCCTACTGAATTGCAAGTGTGCCCAAAAGCTTGCAAAGAAAAAACAATTGCAACTGTTTAGTTGGTCTAATAAAAGTTATCACCTCTTCCCCAAGAGTTTTGTCTGCTTAAAAGGCCATGTGTTCAAATCAAGTGTAAGTTAGGTTTCAGAATATTTATTTGATTAGAAGCCTGCATATTGCCTAGAGAGTGACATCCTGCTGAAGTGAAACTGTAGGCTCTATAGGCAGGCAAATAATAAGCATAAGTTCTTTCAGTGTTCTATAAATACTGAAATGGAAATCAAAAGTGAACAGTATGGGCACATCCAGAGAAGCGTGCATGTGCATTTACGCAGGGACAGATAGCAGCATCAAATAGTTGTGTGGCTGCTACTTGTCCCTGGGGAATGCCCCTGCATGTGCACTCTGCCATGAGGCAAATTGCCCCAGGTGAGGTAGGGGAGGCTGGGGCCAGCACCTGGGCTGGCCCCAGCAGCTTTACCTGGGGTCCTGGGGGCCTTCCGGGCTACAGCAGTGGTAATCTGGGTGGATGGATCCTGGCTGGCAACCAGAGTGTGGCTCTGGCCAGTCAGGTCCAGTTGTGGGCAGTGAATGTTGCAGCCACGTGTTCCACCCCACTATTTTTTAAACTTCTTTTTTAAATACTGGGATTTCCTGGCATCTAATTTTGGCTCCATGGAGAACCTTTTAACATGTGCTGTGTGCATTTTGCGGTACCCTGAAAACCTTTGAGATGCTGCAATGCGCATGTGCATGTTCGTCTGGACACTCGCTGCACAGTTCTCAGGTGACTATCTGAACAAGATGCAAACTTCAAAAGGAACGATTTTATGACAATCTATGAATGCTTGGCTCAGTGATTAATATTTAATAGCAGAGGGGAAAACTACTTCTAATGAGCAGCCTGTTAATTATATGATATTTTTTATATTTGAGGAAAAAACCTTGGAATTAACTGGTCAATGAATATATATGTACCATAATTCTCTTCATAACAAGAGATAAAATATGATTCACAGGCTCTTTACTGCTAAAATTTCTCAGATGCTCTACTTCAGATCAAATGATGGTACATTTAGAGAAAGTTCAAATACTATCCCCGCTTTTATTAAATCTTCATATAACCCAAGGTTTGCAGTACAGAGGTGATAGTGAAGGGCTCAGTGGACAGGGATCTAAAACACTATTTCATATCAGAGTAATAAAAAGCAGGAATTCTTAGGCAACTATATTAGAAGTTCAACATTAATACGTAAAGCGAATTGCAGTATATTAATTTAACATATGACACTTTACCTTCATCTTTATTCTCCTATATCTGGTACGTTCAAGCCATCCTCTGACAAATCTCTGAATGCAAACAACTGCATTTACTAATTTTCTAAAGCTAGTCTTCCTTCTGGCTCCATGAAAAGCCTCAAAGATGTCTAGGTGTGGTCCAATTCTTTTAACTTTTTCCTGCGTTTCAAAGACAATACGTTTTGCACTAGAAATCAAAGACAGAAGATACATTTTGTTAATTTTCAAAAGTGTAGAGCTTAAGTGTATAGCACTTACGAAACTATTAAATTAAGATTTCAGTGAAGAAATTCATATAAATCCATAATAATTTTACAATGCACTTAAAGATTTTAAACAAACAGTTAAACATTTACCATCAACCATTGCTTATATTAGTACCCAAGACTTGCTGAATGCTTGCGTGGCACATATGTATACTGGCATATCAGCTATTAGCTGCCAGGGTTTGAAGAATGTCCCTCACATTGCTAATATTCTCGAGATATGCCTATATTGAGTCTGTTAGTTTTCCAGGCTGCCACCAAAAAATAAGACCCCTCCATCTAACACACACAGAGACACGCCTTTGTCTCTGGCTTGACAGTTCGAGAAGGAATGGTACCCTCAGAATGGCAGAGAACCTTAGCTGCAACACAACAGTTTTCTTTCAGTTTCCAGGCTTTTTGAGTGTACAAAACACAGTAAATAAAAAAGAATACTGCAATCAGTGCATATGCCTCCCAAATGGAAGAATCTGAGACAGATGTAAATGAATACAGTAACTTATCTACCTGTTGCAACAGCCACATCACCAGTAACTTAGCTACTGAATGACAACTGAATTTGGTGCACACAACAATGTACTGAAGCACTGAAAGCTTTCCAGGCATCTCTTCCATCCTAATCCTAGCCATCAAGCCTAGTTATTTAGGTACATTAATTTAAACTGGTTGTGATTTTTTCAATTTTTTTTAAACTGGTAAATTCGAATCTATGGATATTAGCCTCTTTTTTTGGAACACAGAACCTTTTTTCTATCCCTGGAAATGTTCAAGAGCAGGTTAGACAACACTTGCCTGGAATGATTCAGATGGGATGACCCTGTTTTTAACAGGGAGTTGGACCAGATGACCTCTTGAGGTCCCCTCCAGCCTCATTTTTTTATGATTCCATCACAAAAGGTTCTTTGAGCTCCAATGAGAATTTCTGGTTTAAACCAGGGACGAGGCAGGGCAAACTGGCATCTTAGGCTAGGAATAAATATTACATCTATTGTGCATTAATTGCCCAGAAAGCGCTCTAAATCCATAACTGAACAGACATTCATGGCCCTTAGAGTGCTTTAAAAATGGTGCATCGTGCTCTAAGTTAAACCTCGATGGATGAGGTACTAGATTAAAGTGCTTTCTGTTAAGGAGCTTTATCAAACATCTGTGCCAGATCCTGTTGAAAGTTAACTTTGAGTACGACTGCCACACAACAAAACAATGGTGTTTATCGCAGCCCTAATCACCTCTCCTTATCCATTAATCTACTAGATGCCACAATACCCAGTCTGCCCCAACAATCACACTCCCTCTTACAATACTTTTGCTTCTTTTATTCATTCTTCCAATGTGGGACTGTCTCCTACATACCACCAGATACTTTCTCTGACCTCTCAGGGCATGCTGCCTGGGCAGGTTTTTTGCCACTAGGTGCCTACATTTCTGCATTGGTCACCAAGCCCAGAATGCATAATTCTTTCAAACATGTTGGCAAAAATGATACTACTTCTTCTACATGCAGGGCACGTTTGAAATACAAGGATGGAATGCATTGCTTTTTATTATTATTCATTTCACATTTCAAAAATATGAGAAATGTTTATCATAGCAATGTACATTGTAAGTCTGCTTCACTTCACATTCATTTAGTGCAGTCAACATTATACATATTAATTTAGCTCTGTTATCAGATTGACAAGCATTAAGTTTACACTTTGAATTTTCTAGCTTTTGGGATTTTCCTCTCTAAACTTAAG
>NW_017728913.1:8911347-8913741 GCF_001723895.1 Crocodylus porosus
CAAAAAAATACAGACTGAATTCCAATTGAATGCTATTTCCTGGATATATGGACTCAGTGCTTGGTCAATTCCACCCATATCTGGTTACTATACAGCTTGGGTCAAGTCCCTCCTGTCTTGGGGGTTATTTTAACACAAATGACACAGCAGACATAAGGACCTGGACAGATGCACTTTTTGAAAGATGGGAGTAGGCAAGCAAATTCTCACTTAGGTGCAGAGGCAGATGTCAGCCCCTTAAATGCCTTTGTCAAGCCAAATAAGAGAGAACCGCAATGCAGAGCTGATGGCAATATATTGTCAGGTCCTCATTACTGAAAACATTTTGATGTTCATGTGGGTTATTAATGAGGGTTAAACAGTTGAGTTATATTGCTTCCAATTTCTTTTTTTTTTACAATTTCTTAATTTAATTTTATGCAATTTACATAAGCTGATTAATAGTACTCTGTAAAAGTACATTATTATGTCCTGTATTTGGTTTACAAGCACCATATTAGGATCATATCAGTATTTCATATTTACTTGAAAGAGGAAAATTAAAAGAAATACCTAAATTTGATGTTTCCAAGTTATATTGTGCTTTCTTGTGTGTTATAACATAAACATATGAGAAACTTTGATCAAAATCTAACTCATTTAATGTGATTTTTATTAGCAACGGCAGCCATAAACGTATCTTTCATGAGCCAGTATGTTTTTTGCCATTAATGGAAGAGAATCAGTGGGAATAAAAAAACTAAAAGCAAATTACTTCTACTTACTGAAGGCTTAGAACAACCCAATATTTGTTCTGATTTTGTGATAGCGCTTGTGAGGAAACTTCTATTAAACTGTCATTTTATCTGCATTAATGTATACAACATCAGTTATAAATTTGGGTTCAGAAATTGCTACTAATTAGCTCTGGCTGATATTGAAGTATTTTGTATGCCCCATTTATAAAAGCTGTTTGCCCATCTGTTAATAGGTTGGAAGCGATTAAGGGACACTTATTTTGGCTGTTGTAAAGGCCAAACAGTTTTCAAGCTGCAAATATATGACAAAACTAGCTAAAGGGTTGCCAAGTTCAGGACCCATTTTGCAAAGGAACTTTGATGCCTGCTTCTTCCATCCCAAGCCCAATATCATACACCAATCTGTAATATATAAAGGCAAATACCCCTGTCTTCTGCATAGGATAAGCTTGCCTACATTAATCATATGTGTTTCCCAGACAGGAGAAATATATTTTGATTTGACTGAAATCTATCAATCTAAGAAAAAAATATTTCTACTTCCTGTATATTGATCTTGAAGCAGAAAGGCTATGTGGTTCCCTAATGCCTCAAGGATATTGACTCAAATGTCAGTCAGTAAGTGGTACAAGTTTTGAGGTCTCAGTTCAGCCCCACAAAAAAAAATTTGTTCATGTCAAAAATGCATCAGATAATTTGGGTAACTGTTGAATGAAATGACATACTGCAACAACAACACTGATACAACACTTTGCAGCCAGAACTTCAAAGTCCTGGGGTTTGGGTTGAGGCTGCAGGAGTCGAGATAATTCTGGCCTTGCCCATGCATGTAGCTAAGTATCTGCATAGTATGTATGAGAAGAGCATTGCCAAAGCTCATTAAAGATAAAGACATGTGTATGTTAATTAATATCTATATCATTGGCACCTATGGGCTTCCTCCAAATACCTAGCATTCTGGGCACCATGTAAATAATTGGAATCATACTTGAATATGAAAGAAGTAAAATGGAGTAATATATCCCTTTCTCTCCTGCTTGGATTTGTGTATTCACTATGAGCAGAGTGGAGATAGCAATGGCTACTTGCCCAACACTCCCTGCTGTGAGCAAGTGGGCAACAGTAGAGCGGGGCAGGAATGAGTGGGAAGAATCCTGGCTTCATTCCCATTTGGCCAGGCTGCTTCATGAAAATGGTTCAAAATAAACTCATTCCTGCCACAAAGCAAATGACGAAATAGAATAAGGATTGTGATTCTCAATCTTATTTCATCCTCTGGTTTACTCTTGGGCTTAAATCCAAAAAGTTTCAGTTTCCTAACTCCCAGGAAAATCAATGGTAGTTAGGTACCTAATTCCCTTTTTGGATTTGGCCGTTGGTGTGGGACAACTCACTTAGGCAAACCATAAATTTACTATGTGGTCCATAATGACCTGGACAGGCTCAGTGGTCCATGACCTGGACAGGCTCAGCAAATAGGCGGATGAGAACCTGATGGGGTTTAACACTGAAAAATGCAAGGTTCTCCATCTTGCGAAGAAAAACCTGCAGCATCCTTATAAGCTCGGCAGTGCTACGCTGGCTAGCACTACAGAAGAAAGAGACTTGGGGGTCATCATTGACCACAAAATGAACATGAGCCTGCAATGCGATGCTG
>NW_017728913.1:8914106-8937837 GCF_001723895.1 Crocodylus porosus
TGCCATCGGAGGTAGTTCAAGCACCTACACTGAACACCTTCAAGAGCAAATTGGATGCTTATCTTGCTGGGATCCTATGACCCCAGCTGAGTTCCTGCCCTTTGGGTGGGGGGGCTGGACTCGATGATGTTCCGAGGTCCCTTCCAGCCCTAATGTTTATGAAATCTATGAAATCTATGAAATAATAAGTCACATTTCTCACTCTAAAGAGCTTGCACTTTGGACTTCTACAGAATCTTTCACCAGATTATCTCCAAATAACTTGCAGATGCTATAGCATCCTTGTGATCTCTTGGGCACAAGGCATTATTATTGCTTTTCTGCACAGCTGGAAACATAAGCACAGAGCATAACATAGAAAGTCTGTGGTAAGCCCAGGAGTGAAAAAAAACCAGAATTCTTACCAGCTTTAAGATCTTGAAGTCCTCTTTCCTACTGACATTTCTATAGGAATAATTTTCACACTGGAACATCAAGGAAAGCAGAATGGTATACAAGCTTTAAGTCTTATGGAAAAGAGCAGTAGATCCCCCCCAAAAAAATGTTTTGGAGAATCTGAGCCAAGGGAAATTGCAGGGGAAGGAGATTAAGTGAAAAGGAGAAGGAGTCAATATTAAATCTCTGTCAATAAGAAGCCTTAATAATAAGGGACTGAAAGATACCATTCTGTCAGATAATTTTGAACCTTAGTAGTTTCATCTGCAGAAATAATATTTCTGTCCTCAGTGGGCATGTCTACAAGAGACGCTAGAAGCACAGTATACTTATTCTACTGCACATTAGTGTGTCATGGTACAAGCCATGCTAATGCATTAATGTACAACAGAATTAGTCTACTGCAAATTAGTGTCACCTAAAAGACATGCGCTGGCACTACTGTGCAGTAGCACTGATTACAGCGCATTAAGTTAGTACCTGTTATTATGTTGTATTAATGCATGTATAGACACAGCCAACGATATCTAAACAAACCAGGATGTGATTTCTCCTTATTCAGAGCTCTAGAACAAAGCCTGGATGTCACTTGCATCTCACTTTTTTGAGGATTCAAGTGAAATCTAAGCACTGCATAGGGAAATTCCCACAATGAGGCTATGTCCTACCAGTTCCCCATAGATTCCACTCCATATTTTGTGTAAAAATAGGCAAAGTACAATTCAGCTTATTAGCTGTCCCAGATACCAAATAATTTGAAGGTATGTGAAGAACACTGAAAGTTCCAACATTGTTTCTGTGACCCATTGGAGAATTTGTCTTGGTTGTCTTTAGATTTAGAATATGATACCAAAGAAAAACTGTGACTAGTGACATGCTTCATCTGCAAATTTATTTTTTTAAGTAAACAATGTAGATTATTACCTACTTATATTAAAGACACATCACCTGCTTTGTGCCACTTTACTGGAAAATATGACAAGCACTTTCTTTAATTTATGTGTCTTAAAAGTTCAGCAAATGAAAGGATTATCACTGAAATCATATTAATCTGCAAAGGATTAACAGCATACTGTTGAGAGACTTCATGAACTGTAATAGGATAGGATTTGAAATAAAAAAAATCCGAAGAGCTCTTCATATAAATTGTACTGAAAGAGGATAGAAGTTTGAGCAGCAAAAGCTAAAAAAACTGCAAGAAAGAACATTGATATAAAGGGCACAGTTAATATAAAGAAAACACTTCAACACAGAGAATAAAATAGCATTATCATACCCCCATGGAATAATGCAATGAATTATGTATTCTTACTACCTGTATGTTGTTTACTCATTTTCTCAGTGAGATTCTGTAAGCAGTTGTGTTCACATTTAATTTACAATTTAAAACTCTTTTAGGTACTTCATATGAAAACTCTCATTCAGAAAGTAAATGACTTCTAGTGAACATTCTTAATCTCACTGAGAATGAAGTCCTGATTTCTTTAACAGATTGAAAAGACTCCTACAGCCAGATTCTATTCCGATCCCTGAGTGCTTCTCAATAAACCTATACTACCCTGCTTGAGTCCCTGAAAAAATGCTAGTGTGTCTACTTTTGTAATGCATCGACATTTTATGATTAAAATTTTGGCCACTGACAGAAATTCATTTAATGACATAATTGGGTTTTGACAAATTTTATCCAGGCTCAAAAAAACTGGGTGTCCTGCCATGTCACACATGCCAACTGTGTAGCAGGTAGTAATAGCCCATATGTTCAGAAGGTGCCATGGGAAGCATAGTATTGGGGACCGTTTCCTAACATCGTGTTTCCCATGGCATCCTTTCAGCCTGCATATGGACTCCCTGCACCCCACATCTATCAGGCTCCTGATGTGTGATGATCCCACCAACTGATAGCCTCCCCATGCCCTGGCACCTACAGCTCCCTGGCATCTAAAGCTCCCCCATCCCTAGCTGCCAGTTCTATGGAACCCAGGCACAGAAAGCTGGTGATCCGGGTGTCTCCATGCTACTACATACCACCTAGTAATCTTGAAGCCTCTCCATGCAGCCAGCATCATGCTATATGTTGGGTGATGCTTTAGTTAGTCACCATTTCATTTAAGGCACAATGAAAACCAGCCACAAAATACTGTTCCATGTTGTGAGGGAAAGAGAAAGCAGGGAAAGGGACTCCCAGAGGGAAAACATTCTCCCCTGCACTTACCCCAGAAAACCGGCAGACTGTGGGGAACAAGGAGAAGCAGAAATCACCTTTCCAGAGAGTGCCATCTTTACATTGGCTGACAGAGCCCAAAGCAAGTCATTTCTGATCCTGGGGAGGGGTTGGGGGGAGAGAGGCACACAGAGAGAAGTGGTATGGCAGGGAACACCCCAAGGGAAGAGAAACAGCTAAGAGTGAGGCTGGGAGCAAGTTCCCAGAAGCAGGGGAATGAAGATAGGAACTCTGAAACAGAAGAGACAGCAGGACATCAAGAGGGTGAACTCCCAGGACAAGCAAAGGACTCACCTGAGGCTAGCGAGGAAGAGTGGCAACCAGGCAAAAACAAGTGGAATCTGGACTTTAAGTAATATCGTTGGCTTTGAGTGCAGCTATAGCCATGAGAAGCAGTAGGGACTGGTTTTGGTGGTGTTCTTTTTTCTGCTGATTTTTCTTTTATAAATACCCTGAAAGGAATCCTGCAAGTTAGGTGGTGTGAGGATGGGGTGCAGGGGATGGTGAAGCCCCATATTTTTCTCTTTTTTTATGATTGAGTCAGTTAATATGTTTCTTCTGCCTGTGTTTTCTTGGTGAACATCCTCCCATTGTAATAAATATATAATTAATAAAGCATTAATTAATAAACCTCTTTAGATTTTTTATTTCAAATCCTATCATATTACAGTTCATGAAGTCTCTCAACAGTATGCTGTTAATCCCCAGGTACATTGTAATAAAGATATACTTACCATCAAAGTCACAGCAGGCAAGATGGTACCAACTGGAAGGGACTAGGGGTGATCTAGGACCCCTTGCCCTGCATAGCAGAGGAGAAGTTGTCTCAGAAAATGTATAAGCCCTATAGCACCTACAGTCGACACATATATAATGTAGGACATTTCTATGGCTGTTTTACCCTTTGGTCATGCTATTAATTGCCCAAATATGTGGCAGGATTATTATTTATGGCAAAATTTATAAGTTAATCATAAGTATAAGCATCATAAGTATAATGTCTGCCAGGGGCCTACATCATAAAAACAAGTAATCAGGAAGATTGCTTTGTACTTTTGAGTTTAACTGTTTCTCAGAGGCTCAAGCAGGACAGAGTAGGCATCTAATAGGTGGTATAGGATCTGGACCCTTCTGTTTATAGAATGCCTTTTCTTTGACAGTGTGCAGTTAACTTTTAAAATGACAATTCCCAAAAAGGCAATTATTCTAGTTTTCCTCTTTATAGTTACTGATAACAGCAACAGAAATGAACTCATCATCAGGCATTGCCTGCCAGACATCAGAACCCCAGTTCAGCAGTTATCTGCATTCACTAAACTAGTTAATCAGACTAGTCTAATCTCCTGCTTACCTTCAGTGAGACTTAAGCACATGCTGTGCTGAATACACATGGACCTTAAACCCATATATAAATGCCTTCAAGTTAAAATTAAATGTGTGCTTAAGTGTTTTGCCAAATATGGAATGCTTAGTGAATCAGGGCCCTGTAAAGACTTGTACATTTGAAGAGTATACTTGACTGGAAAGAAATTATCACTGTATGCATAAAAGTTGAAGATAAATCAGTGCCTGGATAAATTCTGATGACTAAGTCAGACTACCCATTGTGGTGGTAAACAGATTATAATTTGTTATAGCAAAACAAAAAGATGGTATGAAGGCCAGCTGTTAAAGCTGACCAAAGAGAAGTTCTAATTCCTAGTTGAGGATACAATAGGTCCCAGGGCCTGTTTTAGCAATTTGTTTAATACCTTCAACATCTTCTAATATTAATAGGAGTCAATGGCATATTAAGCACCTAAAAAATCAAGTTGTTAGACTGCAACATTGGAGTTTTTTCAGCATAATGACATTCAAAGTCTGTTGTTTGTTTCTCATTGTAAATAATGTTATCCCTTATTAAGGCGAATTCATCTTGTCTCTCTCACCGTGCATCTCTTAACTTGTATTAATTAATAGAAAAACATGGTTTAAAAAGAAAACCTTAATTCGCTATGCTTTTTTAAAAAGATTAATAAGAAGCAAACACCTGCTAGCTCTCCTTTCTGGCTTCTTAGCTGTAGATGAAGCTCTCTTAAGTTTGTTGGCCTGGAAATCTGTTGTATTCTGAAAAAAGCAGAGAAAGATCTAATAAATTAGGCCTATGCAAAGTGGCAAGTATTCAATTCGGATTAAGATTTGGCTGATTCAGAGAGACAGTGATTCAGTTCAGTGACTCAAGTCACTGTCCCGATTTGATTCAGCTAAATCAGATTTGGAGATTTGGCACCGATTTGGAGATTCAGCCATAAACTATAATGGGGAATCACTAAAATACCTCTAACTTTGTCAATTTTTTGTTGATTTTGATTAAAACAGCAGAGATGCTAGCCCCTTCTTAGGGCATGAAGCCTGCCAATTTTCAAGAAGATAGGTGCAGGGGTTTCTGTGAAAGTGCCCCTCAAACTGTTGAAAGGAAAACTCATATCGCTTGTGTGTGTTAAGCATTGTAGGTTGTAGTCATGTTGGTCTAAGGACATAGGCAGACAAAGTTTTTTAGGTCAATCTGATATCTTTTATTAGACCAACTGAATAGTTGGAGGACTATATCTTAGCAAGCTTTCGGGTTTAAAGACCCTTCATCAGGCTAAGGAAGCATCTGCAGTTGGTGTGTGTGCTCTTCTTAGTTGGAATGAATAGTAAAGAAGCCAGAGGCTGGGCTGCAGGCAAGAAAGCTAGTCAGTAAAAATGTAAATTGAAGCATTGGGGGCTGGGAGGATGAGGTGGGGAGGGGAATATAGCAGGTAAAAGGGGAGAGGTACCTGGGGAGTCAGATGTCAGGCAGTGTGTCATAAATCCAATGTCCATATTGAGTCCATGAGTTTTTATATCCAGTAGATTTATGAAGTGATATTTGTAGGCTTATCCACAAAAGGTGTTTTATAAATTCAAACAAGCACCAAAACTCACTAACCTCATCACCAGAAGCAAGCTTCCTACAGCCCAAAACACACCAAATGGATGCAGACCATGCCATGACAAGAAATGCAAAACCTGCCAACTTATCACTGGTATCCCTGACAATTACTACACCCCACAACAGAACCATCACCATTCCTGGATCTTATAACTGCACCTCCAGAAATGTTATATCTCTCATCCACTGCACCAAATGTCATGATGGAAAATACATAGGAGGCACCAAACAACAACTGTGCACCAGAATGAATGCACACCAGACATCTACTAAAGATAAGAACACTCAATTACCAGTGGGGGCACATTTCTCACATGAAAATCACTCTCACCAATCTCTCAGTCCTCATCCTCAAAACGAATTTACAAAACACCTTTTGTAGACAACCTTATGAACTTCACTTCATAAATCTACTGGATATAAAAAATCATGGAGTCAATACAAACTATGGATTTATGATACACTATAACCAGCCTGACATCCCTGACTCCCTGGGTACCACTCTACTTCTACCTGCTACGTCCCCCTTCCGTCCCACACACCAGCCTGTTTCTCATCCCCTGACACTTCAATTTACATTTTCACAGACTGGCTTTCTTGCCTGCAGAACAGCCTCTGGCTTCTTTACTATTAATTCCATCCAAGAAGAGCACACACACAAACTGCAGATGCTTCCTCAGCCTGATGAAGGGTTTTTAAACCCAAAAGCTTCCTAAGATATATTTCTCCAACTATTCAGTTAGTCTAATAAAAGATATCAGATTGACTCAATGAACTCTGTCTGCCTTGTGTGTGTTAATACAGAGCAGGACAAATGCAGCAAGGATAGTAGCCTGTAACAGGGGGCCTTACTAGTGCCAGTTAGATCTTGGCCTGACCACCTGTTTCTGAGCCAACCACCTGCTCCTCTTTTTCCTGTCATGCCTTTATGGAAAACTGATTCAGATGTTACCCAGGTGGAAGACTGCCCTTCACCTCCTCCAGCTCTGGTTCCCTCTCTGGGACCTTTGGCTCCCCCTTAGGCCCTGGCCCTTCCTTCAGGCCAGTAGGTATCCTGAGCCTCTTGCTCTGGGCATTCCTCGTGGTGGGCCCCTGGCCCTTTGACCTCCCCTTTGGGTCCCAGCCCCAGCATGGACCAGTTGAGGGTACCTCAGTTCAGATCTGAGCTGTCACCCTCACAACTCCACTGCAACCAGCAAGCCTCAGGCCTCTCAAAGATCTTACAGGTCTGGGCTTTCCCCAGCCAGGACTCTGCATGTGTGTGGTGGCCAGAAGTTATCAGGTGCCCCCCACCTGCCCTTCACCAGGAAGGTTAGCAGTTCTGGCATTTCCTGGGGCTGCGGCAGCAATGGCACTCCTACCAGGCCTCCCTGCCCTGGCAGGGTCAAGTTTTAGGTCATGGACAGGACCTGGGGCCTCCTCCTTCCCCATAGCCCCAGCTCATACCTCCAAGTTCATCCTGGCATGGGAGCTCAGCAGGAACATGTTCTTCCCCCGCGGGCTGGCGATAAACTAAACTGCTGCCTCCAGCTCTGAGACTGGAGAATTAAATGGTTCTGAAAGCAACTAAAAAAAAGGAAATATATGCAGAGTGAGGAGGGTGGCACTCACTCCAACTGCATGTGGAACTTGGGGAACCCCAGCAGTGTGAGTCACCTTCAGGAACACCAGCTGCTCCAGCAACCCAGGATCCAAGGAGGTGTGGTAGGGTGTCACTACATCACCAGCAATGCTGAACATCCACTCACTTGGAACACTGGTCATTGGATAGGTGTTCCTGGGCAACCATGGCCAGACCCTGCCACACCTGGCTGTGGGTTGCCCAATAGACCACGGGGTCACAGTGCAGCAGCTCCACATCCTCAGCAAGATAGGTAGCCACCAAGGCATCTCTGCTGCTTGCTGAATGGTGGGGTCTGGTGCCTCTGGACCCCAACATTGAAGCCATGCCCTTGGCCCACATTGGTAGCAGCTGTGGTGAAGGAGATTGGCTGGTTCTTGGAGTGTTGGCATGGGAAAGTGGATCCCCCTCTTCCACGTCCCCCTGCCTCTGCCCTTCTGCTCCTCTGACTCAGTTCACTAGCACCTCCATTCAGTGATCAAGGGTTTTGCTGCTGCAGATGCTCCCCTTCAACCTCAGATCACAGATGCCCGCCAGCATGTGGACCATACTGGACCGCAATGAATCTAGCCATTTCTTAATGCCCTCCTTCAGCTGCTTCACCACTGCCTGTAGCTTTAGGGAAAGTGGCTTGCCTGAGCCAGGAACATTAATCCCCTGGGACTTCTCCATTTGATTCTCAAGCTCCTTCACTATGGGGATCACCTGGCTAAGGATGATGGCCTCGAGGAATGGCTTGAGGACCACCAAGATCTGGCATATGGTATCCCACTCTGTTTTGTTAAGGGGGCTGCTGATCCCAATCTCCCCAAACAAGGCCATCTCATGGATAGCCTTCTGTTGCTCCACCAGCCTCTCAAGCATCAGGTATGTGGAGTTCCACCAAGTCTCCACATCCTGCATGATTTTGTGCTGTGGGATGCTCAGCTCTGCCTGTTTGTCCCACAGCATCCTGCCCCACTTGAAGCTCCAGTGGAAGTAGCCCACCACCTTCCTGCGTTTTGAAATGAGCTGGCTGATAATGGTAGTGATGGCACCATCAATGAGAGCCTTGTCCCCCTCCAAGGCATCCCTGACTATGATGTGAAGCTTTTGTATACCACAGGGGATGCCAACAAAGTTGGCATCATGCACCACTTTGACCATCCTGGCCTCGTTGTCAACGACCATGAACTCATGGGTGAGCTCGCCTTGCCCAACAAGCCACCCCTGCACCATGCAGTTCATGGCCACCATGATCTCCCTAGCTGTGTGGAACACATCCATCACTTCCACTTGAAGGAGAACCCACCAATGCCCTGACTGATCCCACCAGTGCCCTGTGAGGGAGAGGTAGGTGCGATCTCCAGTCTGGCTGCTCCAGATGTCTGAGGTGAAGTGAAAAGCTACCTGCAGCCCTGCCTTGCACAGCTCCTCCCTCAAGTAGATCCTTCATGCCTCATACAGGGAGGGCACCTGAAGGTGGTGTGTGTGCATACTTAGTAGGTTTGGGCCACAAGCACCATGACCCGCTGAACCCTGGCCACTCAACAAAGGAGAAGGGCTAACCATCCAGAGCAAGTATCTCCCCAGTGCTCTGGATGACCTCACTCACCTTGGGAATGCACCCCCATCTGTCTCTGCCTTTCCCGCACTGATCCAGAGTGACCTGCATCTGCTTCTTGGGGAGGAGGGCTTTGGAGTGAGAGGGAGACTTATTTTTGGGCATGCTCCCACTGGTGCCAGGCTAAGGAGAAACAAGGGCAAGGAGGTGCTGCCTCCTGAGATGCAGCAGCATCACTGTGGTGGTGAAATGTTTCTTGTCCTTGTCCTGGCTGATCTGCTTTCAGCAGTGCCGGCAGGTAACATACCTGGGATCATCTGCCACCTCAAAGTGATCCCAAACTACATTACCCACCTGCTTCTGGGTTGCAGGTGGGGATTGTTGTGCCTCTGCCCTATCCCCCTCCTCACCAGAAAGAGGCACAACTACAGGAGGAGCTGAGCCACCTGCTCCTACAACCTCCTCTGAAGTGCCTTCCAGAAGAGACCTGCCTCTAGGGGAACTTTGAGGGGTCTGGAGCACAAACTCAGATTACCCCTCCTGCCCCAGAATTTCCTTTGCTATAGCACTCAGCTCTGCTGCTTCCAGATCCTCTTCTGGCACTGGAAGGCTCACATTGCAAACTGAAATTGGGGTGGAGACTGTCATGCTGGTGCTGGTGGTTACTGCTTGTGTTAGTGAAGGTGGTGCAGGTGCAGACACTGCTCCCACCTCCTTGCTCCCACTAGCAGCAGAAGATTCATCGCTGCTACGAATAAGGGTGCATCTATGGTTGGGGGTGTGTGACTTGCAGTTCTCCCTCTGCCCCCTCTCCCTGCCCTGCCAGAAAACCTGGCACCTGCCTTTCAAGCATGCTGCATAAGGCTTGGTGTGATGCATAATGTGTATGTGTCTGTAATATATGCTGTGCTTTCCTGCAGTGCACACTAATGACACACAGTCAGGGAAAACAGAATGAGAGAGAGACTAGCTAGCTACTGGTAGCTACCACGAAACTATATAGCAAGGCAGAGCCTTTCAGATGCCGCTGATCCAGAGACACCTCACAAAAGACACAGATCACTTCAGACACTACCTTATATGTTGTTTCTACACCCCCCCCTGCAGAGCACTGTGATTGGAAGGGAACTCAGGGAAAGATCACAGTCACTGGCGAGCTACAGATGTCAATATCAGAGCAGTCTTCCCCACTCCGCCTTCCTCAGTTTCTGTTTCCTGCATGTCTGCCTTCCGAACCTCCGAATCTTTTCAAATCAATTCAGAGGCTTCCGACTTGGACCTTTTAAAAGGTCTCCTGATTGAATTCAGATTCAGAGATTTGGACACTGAATTGACCCGAATCTGCTCTGAATCGAATTGGCTGCCAAAGCTTCACACAGCCCTATCATAAATGCAATAGAAAAAATCCATGACAGTTCACAAATGCCAAATATTTCAAGAGATGATAAATATTCAAACACTGTTTTAAATTTACAAAATACTTTTGTAAATGATGTCTACTGAAAGAAGATGTGCTATTAAAATATGAGATAAACCTAATCTAAGCAAAGTTAATGAGTCTAGCAACAATATACCTTGTTCATTCATACATAGGTTCAGAAAAGCCTTTTCCCTTCTTGCCCTCTCAGTAGGACTGGGCAGAAGGAAAATTCATTTGATCAAAATTCTAAAATTATTCCAGGTAATAAATTATGGTGGGGAGATGGGACAGGAGGACATAAGTGTTTTAAGTATTTTCTGTGATTAATCAGTGGAATATGCTATTTTATTTTAAATATCACAAGTAGTGCATATGCAGTCATGCATGCTAATTTAACAGCTGCATAAGCACTAAGTGTAACCAAATAATTTTTCATAGTATGATGCTTAGCAAACCAAAACACAGCACATGAGAAGGATGCTGGTTGTCACTCATAACCAAAAATGCAAATTTTTATGGCTTATGGGTTCTGAGTCAGGGCATTACTTTAGTAGTTTATTCATGATGCCAAAGCTTGGAAAAATACATTGTTTCTGGTGACTTTGTTACCTGCTGGTGACTTATTATAGATTTAGGACCAAAGTGCATACACATACGCACCTAGGTAACATTACGAAACAGTTCAGCCAAATGGTATTCGACTATATTATTTTTGTGTATGTGTCTGCAGGACAAGAGCTTTATTTTGTGCTTGGTTTCAATCATACACTTTTTGGGGAGAAGCTCTGTGTCTTCAAGTTAGTATTCTTTTCCAGCTTTGATTGGCAGTTATAATTTCCCACCATCCTATATCTGTTCTGTTCCATTTTTACTCTGCTCTTGGTGCTGCCTGTTTCTGGAGATTTGAGTCCTGCAATTGCTATTGTGACAGGCACTGGAAGACAATGCTGAAAGTAGCCCTTTTTTTCCCAGAAACAGAGCAGATGTTTGCCATTTCTTTTCAGTCCCATTCATCTTTTCAGAAATCATATAGCAAATGTCCTTATGTTCCTGATGACATGGCTCCTATCCTTGCATTCATGTTTTTTAATGACAAATCAATGTCTAACAAGGTCACTATTAGCTATGATTTAATATGAGGAAGTAAGCACCGATGTGTGCAGTTGGGATATGACTGGAGGACTGAAAAGACCTTGTGCACACTAGAAGCTGCTCAGCTGAACATTAACAAAGAGCAGGCCCTGAAGGCAGTATAGCTTTCTTATTTGCATTTGACTTCCAGAGTCCCATTCTAAAAATGAATGTTTTCATCTATAATTAAGAGTGCTAGGACTGGGTAAACATTTAAAATAATCAGGGCATGCAGGACCTCTCACAGAAACTAAGGCTCCCCCTATACCTTATATGTATGCCACAATTAACATGTTAATCACAGCATAAATAGAAAGGGTACTATATGTGCACCTGATTTAAGGAGCCATAAAATGGAAAACAAGCCATAAATATGTTCCACATATAACATAAAACATTTTTATGGATCATTTGTGTGGTGCCTTAAATTTAACATGTGGCTGGTGACTAACAATCAGCTGACTGTTGGCCTGATCACAGGCTGGCTGGGGGAAGCCCTAAAACCCAGCATCAGGTAGCACTGGCTAGGCTCCCCAGGGCTGGAAAGCAGAAGCTCCCAGGGGGGTTGAAGGTGCTTCCCAGAGGCTTCCTCCCACCAAGTAGTTTAAAATCTATGACGAGTTGCTCTGGCAGTACGGACCAATGTAGGGGAGCAGAGGTTTCCCACAACAGGGACTTTAAACCTGGCACCAGGCAGCTCTGGCCAGCTGAATCTAGGACCACACCAGGCTGGTGTGGCCCCTGTTGGGGTAACAATCAGTTGATTGTCAGGCACTTGGTGTTCAACTTGCTGCTGCAGGGGGAGCCAAAGATCATGATTCCTGGCTTGCCCTGCATTGGCAAGTATGGCACAATTGGGATCTGGTCCCTAATCCCGAAATTGTGTGTCCTGCCATGTGTCATGGCAGGAGGCACAATTATTGGGATTGGGGATCAGATTGCTTCACACCTCTAAATGAACATCTCTCAGTGGCCTAAGTGTTCTTACCCAAAGACAAGTGACTTTTTGTACTCTGCAGAGCCAAGTTTCTCAACTAGGGTGCTATGGTGTACTAACACCTATGCATGACTTGCAGGAGATTTCAAATAGGAATCCATCATCTGAAAAACATTCTGATTGGTTGTGGTTCTTCTGAGTTCTTTCCAGTAGAAGGATTGGTCTATTAATTCATTACTTCTCTACAGTACAAAAATGAGTTAAAGTGTTTTTAAAATCAGGTGCCACTATGGTCAGAAAAGTTATGCAGGTATTCCTTGTGTCTAAGAAGGCTGGGGACCACTGATGTAGAATTATACTTGCTTAGACTTCTGGTTCAAAGTAACTTAAATTTTCAGTTGAGCAAATATTCTTGCAGATTAAATTGGGATCTACCAGCTGCCATGAGAATTGTTCCTGGTGATGCTGGTCTTGATATATATATATATATAGAAGAGCATATACCTAGGCCTTATTTTTAATTGGAAGTAAAGATTGGTATATTACTATGTCTGTGAAAGGGATTTCTGCTAACCAAAGAATGAAGGTTCTTATATATACCCAGGACTCCTCTTTGTATCCTTTCAGGGTGACCTATCACATTTACAGAATGGCCTTTTTTGAAAAATACTTTCCTAGACATAAATAACAGCCATGCTGTTATTAATTTTCAGAATTGAGCTATCGAATAAAGTAGGGAATTTTTGTCCAGCAGAGTGCTATTAAAATAATATCCTGGAGGCTTAGTATTTCATAATATCTCAATTATTTCAAGGCTCAGTATGCTATGCTATCTCAAATACCTCAGCTGAAAATGAACTGATCCTTTAGTTAAAGTAACTGAGTTTCCTGAAGTATGCTACTTCTCTCAATTTGTATAGTCACAGTTAGTCCTTAGAATGTAAAGTGGCAGATAAGGAGCCCATAGCAAGGTTTTGTTGTTAAAAGTTTGCACTAATGGTGCTCTTTGCTATACTGCCATAGTAAAAGATTCAAAAGCCAGCTTTATCTTCTCAATACTTTCCACATAAAACAGAGCAGCAAAGCATGTATTTGATTCAGAATGAGCTGTTCCCACTTCACACTATGATGATCCACTTGCCAGTTGAGTTCATTCTCCTGCCTCCCACTTGCAAGACAAATTTAATTGGTTGTTACAGTGATATATACAGTGTTAGGCTGCTGAAAGAAGAAATCATCTCACCTAAATACCTTATAGAGAGTTTCCTCCCATAGCCCTCCAAGAATGTCATTCCCTCATCCCAATCTTCTGTTATTCTTCAGCAAGCCATTTCCTCCCTACAAGATTCCCATAAGTCCTGACTTCTGTCAAACTTAGGACTATTCTATGGCTCACAGAGATCACAGCTCTTTTCATTTACTTTCTAATTTAACTTTTAAGACCCTACTATGTGGCCCAGCAGGTTTTGCTAGCTGTTTCTAAGGCTGCTCCCCCACTGAATTCAAAGCCTTCTGCCTGAAACAGTAGTGGCCTGCAGTAAAGACCTTCCTTCCACTTCACAAGCCACCTGTTATCTTCTTCACCAACCTGCCAACTCTTCTACTGTTTCCCAGTCCTGCTGCTCCCCAACCCACTGTGCCATCTGCACAGCAGGAATTCAAAGGAAAGCTTATCGAGTGTTAGAAGTCTCAACTTTGTCTAAGAGCTGGCGGTGCTTTGTGAGCAGAATAATTATTCTAGAAAGTCACTTTTATTTCAGGGCATGCTGTAGAAGTTACCACAGGCATGTCATCAATAAAAAAGAGAGCTAAACTACCAAAGGTTGGATTTGCTTACCACCAGGTTGGAGCATCCACTGAGGCAGTTAGCCACAGGGCAGTTGACATATGATATAGCCCCTTACTCCTTAGCTTCACAGTAACGTTTTCATGTTTTCCCTACCTTTAGTATACGGTGTCCATTCTGTTTCAAAATTAGCTTATTCTGCTATAGCTATTCCAGTCAAGGATTATCTGGAAGGAGTTTAAGATTCCTTAGCAGCAGCAGGAATTTTAACCTTTTTATTGTAAGTAGATAAGAGAGCAGTTTTAGCTTTTAGCCCCCACCACTTCATCTCAAGTTCAGAAATCTTGTGCTGAGAAAACAGCAACCTTCACCACAGCTTCCACCATAATAGCATCTGCATAGCCTTCCTTTCCCCACCCCAACCTCTAAGCCACTCAGAGCACCAAAATTTTAAGTTACACCTCTGTCAAACTACCTCTATCAAATGATCAAAATATCTGCATAGACTGGGTACTTGAGGGGAGGAGAGGGGAAGGAATTTTTTTCCTCACATAGCACAGAATGTTTTAACTAGTTTTGCACTGAGCCCTTTAAAAAATGCACTTTGAGACTGAAATGAGACAACTTTTCAGACTCTAAGGAATTTGACTGAGAAGAGCATGAGAGACCAAAAGGGGTGAATGGAGTAGAATAAATACTGAAGTTCAACTTAATTACTGTACTACTAGCAGTGTGCTCATACAATTTTTCCCTTGCATTCTTATTACGGTATTTAATTTCTGCATTACATAGCAACTAGGAGCTCTAGTCTTGGACCATAGCCACATTGTGCCAATTTCAGTATAAACACAAAAGAAGAAGGCAGTCCTTCTCTCATGGAGCTTATAAACTGCATGTAAAATGAGAGACAGGAATGGATATAGACAAATGAGGGAGTACCAGAAAATAATAACTCTGTTGGTCAGCACACCAGCAACCAGATGACTGGAAGTTTTATCTAGCCATCTTGGCAGAGAAGAATTAGGAAGGGGTTTGAAGGAAGAGAATGAGGTAGTTTTGGAGATATTTAGGGGGAGTACCTTGCAAACGTGAGGGATAGGAAAAAAAGCACAAGGTGCTTGTTTGAAAATTTATGAAAATTTAAGACTGGCATCATTGGTCAACTAGAGATAGAAGTGAACCACTTGATGATGACTGAGAAAAATACAGCTGGAAAGAATGTCTTAGATTTTATACATATGAGGATATCACACTTTTTAAAATGGCAAACTCAAAACCATGGGCTACCTTATCTGAGACAGTTCTACTGCTCACCAGCCTTGAACCATAGTGCTAGCATGGATAAGTCATTATTGGTACACAACTACAAGTGTAGCATTAGATTTAAAAAAACTATCTTTTCCTTTCACAACTAATGGAAGTAATCCCACTGAAATCTGAAATGTAGGAAATCAACAAAACTCTTTAACCAACAAAACTATATCCTATTTAAAGACAAGTAGATAATCCAAAATAATAGCATATGGCCATGCTATAAATTGCCTATAATCTGTTATTTATGATATAATCTGTTATATGTCTGGGAAGCCCCAAGGAGAATTATTCCACGACGGCCCACATTTGCAGGGAACAGATAAGACAGGCAAAAGCAGTGACTAAACTTATATTAGCAATGGGAATCAAGGACAAAAAGAAGTCCTTCTTTAGGTACATAGGGAACAGGAGGAAAACAAATGGGAGTGTGAGGCCATTGCTCAGCAACTCAGGAGAGCTAGTTACCAGCACCCAGGAGAAAGCTGAACTTCTGAATGACTACTTCACCTCAGTCTTACACCAGACCAAGTGGAAAACCATGCCAGGCAGAGTACAGGATGAGCACATTAGGAATAATCACCTACTTACTATTGCCATAGAATTGGTATATGACCAATTGACAAAATTAGATGTATACAAGTCAGCAGGACTGGATGATCTCCATCTGCAAGTGCTGAAGGAGCTGGCCAAAGTCATTGTGGCACCCCTGGCAAAACTATTCCACAACTCATGGCACTCTGAAGAAGTCCTCGAGGGCTGGAAGAGGGCCAGTTTGTGCCCATCCACAAGAAGGGCAGGACAGATGACCCAGATAACTATAAGACAATCAGACTAACTTCCATCCCAGGGAAAATCCTAGAAAAGTTCATCGAAGAGTCTACCTGCAATAAGCTTGCAGAAGGCAATATTCTGAATGACAGCCAGAATGGCTGTGTCATGGGCAAGTCTTGTCTTACCAAACTCATCTTCTTCTATGACCAGGTAACTCACCACCTGAACACAAGAGAGCAGTTTGACATTGTATACCTTGATTTCCAAAAGGCCTTTAATCTAATATCCCACAATATCCTGTGAGAAAATTGGAGGATTGTGGGATTAACCCCAAGACAGTCAGGTGGGTGAAAAACTGGCTGCCACATAGAACCCAGAGTCTTGTAGTGATCGAATCTGCGTCATCCTGGTGAGAAGTGGGGATCGGTGCTCAGCCAGTACTTTTCAACATCTTTATTAGCAATTTGGATGTGGGGGTGAAAAGCTCACTGGCCAAGTTCAGGGACAACACCAAGTTATGGGGAAACAGGGTCATACTTGAAGATAGGCTACAGATACAGGCAGACCTAGACAGGCTAGCAAGTTGGGCAGATCAGAATCTGATGAAATTCAATGTCAAGAAATGTCAAGTGCTCCACCTCAGGACAAGCAACCCTCAACACACCTACAAGCTTGGCAGCACCAAACTGATTAGCACCATGAATGAAAGGGACCTGGGGGTAGTAATATACCACAGTATGAATATGAGCCAGCAGGGTAAATGCTGTAGCCAGTAGGAGAAATAATACTCTGGCATGCATCAATCCATGCATCTCCAGCAAAAACCAAGGAGGTGATTCTTCCACTCTGTGTCCAGTTCTGGGCACCACACTTTAACAAGGACATGGACAAGTGTGAGAGAGTCCAAAGAAGAGCCACCCATATGATCAGAGTCTTAAAAGGCAAGCCGTATGAGGAAAGGCTGAGGAAAAGAAGACTGAGAGGGGGACCTGGTAGCAGCTTACCAGGGGGACCTGGTAGCAGTTCACCAGGGCACCAAAGGGGAAAACCAGGAGTAATGGCCACAAACTCCTGGAAGATCAATTCAGGGTCATCATTAGGAAAATCTTCTTCACAGTTAGGGTGTCCAGACTGTGGAATAAGCTCCCTCCAGAGGTGGTACAATCACCTACCCTGGAAATCTTCAAGAGGAGACTGGATGGTCACCTTGCTGGGGTCACCTGACCCCCAGTTATTTTTCCTGCTTGGTGCAGGGGGCCGGAAACAATGATATCCCAAGGTCCCTTCTGGCTTTTCAATCTATGCTCCAGCTTTCTCACATCCCCTGCAGTGAAATGATTTATCAAACGTATTTTAAAGTTTAATGAACTCATTTAACTTTTTTGTTTCTGTGAATGTTCTATAGAATACACTAAAGCCTCTTGAAACAAACAACAGTGGTGTGTCTCACTGTTAGCAAAGGTACAGGCATTTTCTGTATCTGTTCATTGTTTTGTCAAAACGCATATTCTATATTTATCTCTGGTGCATTTCTCTTATTAAATAAAAGCATCAGAACCTGAAAATATCCAATAAGTTGGTTTTCTTTTTATGGGGACATGTTCATTAACAAAGGCTTGTTTTTTATTTGTTACATCCCCTACCCTCAACACTTTCATGTAGACTAATTTTCCTTTTAAATAGATTAGGTACTGTACCTGGCTTTCATGCACGTGATGGTGCCAAAAACTAAGCACACTTTGATTAAAGACTAAGTTTTTTGGAAACTGAACATTTAAATTCTACACAGAGAACTGAACCAGCATAAAAAAAAAATCACAGTTAGCAATTATTTCCCACAAAAAATAACTGCAAACAATTTTTAAAGTTTTTTCCCACCCAAGACAGCTTGTAAACTGAACTGAGCTCAGGTAACTCTGCCCTACTCAAGCAGACCATTTGATATCAACAAGGTCTGTCTGGAAAGCAAAAATTCCATTTCATGACAAATACTGAAGCTTTCAAATTTTATTTCATTCTTATGGGGAAGGAAATGGAGCTGTTAGATTTTTTTTCTGAAACTAGTAGCAATCACACAAGTACAAGCCATGTATGACTCAGAGCAGAGAAAGAAACTGGGCTTCCCACAGCAACAACTAATTTTCTAATCACTGTACTACTTTGACAGTGGTTCATATTTTCTCTTTTCCTAGATGTCATCCTAAACCTAAAAAAAAAAAAAAAATCTTTCTGGCAAATATTGCAGTGAAACCAATACCTTTAAAAAAACCCCAACCGGTTTCAAGTACTCAATATTTTCCAACAAAAATGTTTAGTCAAAAAATTTCCAACCAGCACAAGCATCACGTGTAAATGCAGTTACTCCATGCTGTAAATTAAATTTCACATTTCATGTCATTTTCTATGGACTTTTTCCAAGAAAGCTTCAGTCAACCACATTTATTAACACAGTTTTGAACATGATAAATAACACTGGACACTTATTAGCAATTAGAAATCTTTTAAGAGGTCACTGGCAAAACACAACATTTGAGAATATTAACATGAGCAAGGCAACCCAAAATGGCTTCATTAGAATACACACACACACATTGATATTCAAAAACATTTGAATACTTTGTCATATCCATGTGTATATGCTCCATGGTTTATCTTAAATATTGTGAAAATATAACTTTTGTAATAATCCCATATCAAAACAGCTCAGTACTTGTGCAGGTGCTCTTTAACATCTTCATTAATGATCTAGAGTCAGAAGTCAGATGCGAACTGGCAAAGCTCACAGAATACACCAAATTATGGGGGAGGGCAGTCACACTGCAGGACAGGCTGGGGATACAGGCCGACTTAGACACACTGTCAAGGTGGGCTGACCAAAACCAGATGGCCTTCAATGTTGAGAAGTGTAGGGTGCTCCACCTCGGTAGGAAGAACCCTCAGCACACTTACAAGCTCAGCAGTGCTATGCTTGCTATCACCATGTCCGAAAGATACTTGAGGATCCTGATGAACCACAAGATGAATATAAGTCACCAGTGCAATGCTGTGGTTGGCAAAGCAAACCAAATTCTGGTGTGCATGTACCGATGAATCTCAAGCAAAACCAAGGATGTCGTCCTCCCAGTTTACTCAGCCTTGGTGAGGCCACAGCTGGAGGACTGCATCCAGTTTTAGGCCCCCCACTTCAGAAAGGATGTGAAAAAGCTTGAGAGACTCCAGAGGAGAGCCACTCATATGATCCCATGCCTGGAGGCCAGGCCATACGAGTAGAGACTGAGGGATTTAGGACTCTTCAGTTTGGAAAAGAGAATGCTCAGGGGTGACTTGGTAGCAGCCTACAATTATATGAGGGGTACATCAGGACCTGGGGGAACAGCTGTTCACCAGAGCTCCCCAAGAGATAACAAGGTCTAACAGCCACAAACTCCAGGAAGGCCAATTTAAACTAGACATAAGGGAAAAATTTGTTACAATGCGTGTGTCCAGGGTCTGGAACAGACTCCCTCCCCGCCCCCCAGAGGTGGTACAAACACCTATTCTAGACTCTTCCAAAAAATGTCTGGATATTTTTCTTGCTGGGATCACTTTATCCCAGCTAACTTCCTACCTAGGGAGGAGCAGGGGCTGGACTCAATGATCTCACCAGGTCCCTTCCAGCCCCTAATGTCTATGAAATCTATTACATCTATGAAAATGACCTACCTTCAAATGAAGTCCATTCTCTAGTTATAGTTTTTCACTTATTCTAATGTGGTAAAGAAGAGCCTACAATAAGTTGTGTTGACAAGGATAGAGAGAAGTTGCTAGCAGTGTGCCCCAGGAATCAGTCTTGTGAACAATCTTAATAAATATTTTCATTAAGGACCTGAGCATAACAAGAATATGCCAATGAAAGTCACTGATGACTGACAGTTGAGAAGTATCATTAAAATGGAGGAGTATCAAAAGATTTTACAGAAATAATTGGATGACACTGAGGACTACAGCAATGGAAATAGGATGAAATTTAATTGTACAAAGTGCAAGGTCATGCACTGAAAAATTAATAGCAAGAAATCTACTATTAGCAGGAGCTCAGTGGTTGGAAATGATAGTGAGAAGCAGGTTTCAGTACACTAGTGAATCACAGGATGACTATGATGCACCACCAAATAATGCAGCCATAAAAAGGCAATTGTTTATCTGGAAAGTATATAAATTGAGATTTTACCAGTAGAAACACACAATATTAGCACCTTTCTAAAAGGCACCATTAAGATCTCTTCTAGAATCCTTTGTACAATCTGACTACCTTTATTCCAAAAAAAGATGAAAGCAGGCTGAAATGTGCAGAAAAGGTCCACTAAATGTGTGAGAGGGGATGAAGGGTTTGTCTGCACTACCTCAGTGCTTTAGGCAGGACTGCCATCATAAAGCACATCCTGCCCACTTGCTTTTGCTCAGTAGGTGCCTAATCCTTGAAATGAGACAATAGATCCATTTCAGAACCAACCTGAGCACCACTTTCAGATGGTGTCTCAGGCATTCATCCTGTTTCATGCTCAGGGCCACTTTAAGCCTATTATCCTATCTTATTTCCAGGATTTGGAAGGCATGGAATGGGACAGCAAGTTGGGCATGCTTCTCAGCAATGACACAGAGAGACTGTATACAGTTTGGCTTGTTTTGGCTTGCTATCTAGCAAGACAAAGAAGAGTTGATTGCATCAGGTAAGTAACAGGGAGGGAGAAGCTGAATGGTAATGTTGGCACAAGCACATATGGGTATAAACAAGTCATGAATAAATGTATACTGAAAACTTGAAAAAGATACCTGTCCACTGGAGGACTGAGCATCAGGGATAAGTAATGAGAGCAAAATACCTAGGATAGTGTTTGGTGAGTTTATGACTTTGTTTAAAGATATGGTTGCCTGGGATAGCAAAGTCTTGACCTGCTTTCTGAGTTGGTACATTCCAGTCTTATATCTTATTTTCCCAGGTATCTGAGAATTAACTGACTCTTAAAACAAGGTATAATTTTAACTGAAAAAAGCCAGTAGGGAAAGTGGTTCTTTATACAAAGACTGGATTGAAAATGTTTTCAAAGGGTTACACACAATTGTTTGACTGTATCTACCTAATGGTGGCTCATAAATGAAACACACTAAAAAAGGCTTTTAGTGATAACATCCTTTAATTGCAGAGTTGTTAGGATTTCAACTGTGACTATCAAGACTCCTGTCCAAATCAATTTAAGTTATCAAGTTCTCCCCTTCTTTCATTTTCTTCTTTATGAAAAGTGGTTTACTTTCAAGAACAAAAGAAACATTTAAAGAAAAAAAAATGCTTTCCCTTTTCTTTCTGCAAGACTTTCAGTCTTCACGAGAATTTGAAGACAAGCTGATACATTTAAGTAAAAACAAAGATTTTATTATGGGGAAGGTCATATTCAGATCTAAAGTTGAAGGAAAAATTGCAATTGTTGAAGTTACTTCCAGTGATTCTCACCACTTTAAACAGAACTTCAAATAACCTGTAATACACTGTAACTCAAAACCATTTTAGCTTAGAAATAATAAAAATACCAGACGTTCCTTCAGTCTGTAAAAAATGGAGGAAACATCAACCTTCAGAGTGGAACATAGTTTTTACTATTTAATGTCTAAATGTCTTTTTATTATCTACAAAATTTGAAATGTTATTGTCTCATTGCAAGATTGTATTTCACAGGACTGGATGAAACAATAACTGTTTTTTAACCTGGGGGGGAAATCCTATTGTGGAAAGTATGATATAAGAAAAACTTTGGCTAAACAAATTGACTGGAGAAATTTAAGATATGAAAAAAAATATAGCTAGAAATAGACCTGCATACTTCCCCCACCTTCTCCCGAAGTTTGGCTTCTCTAGATAAGCAATGTAAGTAAGTGGTATTACCAAGTGATAAGTTACATATAACTGTTGCAATTTAAAAATGTAGTGTACAGAAGACCTTTAACATGCTAAACTGCTTTAGGTAAAATCTAAGTCTCCCCCCCCGCCACTTTCAGGTGCAAAGAAGTTTATGAAAGGTACTGATATAGTTAGAGATGGGTATTATAGCCTTCTAAATGAAGTGCCTTAAAAAAGAAGTGCTCTTTAGATGACAGTATTGTATGTACTATAAGAACTCACCATTGAAAAATAGAATTCACTATTAAAATTTTCCTCTCTCCCGTAGAATGTTGTATGTAGTAGTAATTTGTTATTTCTCAATTGGAAATAGATTTGCATACCATTTGATGTATTTGTGGCATCTTCAACTTCTCTTGCACATCTAAAGGTTTCTGTGATATCACCCCTCTCCAGTCTTGGCACATTTTGCCTGGTAGAAAGATCAAAAAGGTTTAGAAGAACGTGTTATTTTAGTACTGTTCACCAAATTGAGTATGTCAAATTCAGAATAGCTTTCTCTAGTACAGAAGACCTGCTCACACTCTGCTTAATTCACAATCCTACCTTCAGCAGTAGCAGATGTTCCAGAGAAAGGTGTAAGAGTACCACAGTAAGCAGGTGTTCCCTCAGCAGGTCTCCTCTTGATGTCAAGTAACTACAGAGCACTTAAGTCCAAAAGCACAAGACTTAATATATTTTTTATAATTCTTTGTTATAGTAAACTATGACATCCCTAGCCATTTTTGCTCTCTACGGAACAATCCAAACCTTTTTCTGAAGCTTGTTAAGTTCTTGGCCTGAATGATTTCAGGCAGTAATGAACTTCACAGTTTTAATTACTAGTTGTGTTAAAAGCATTTCCTTTTAATAATTTTCAATTTCTCACGCTTAAATTTCATGATGATATGAGATAGGTAGCACAGAAATTCCCAGTGTACCTTCCTCTATAACATTCCATTATTTAATAAATGTGTGTCCCTTCTTATTTGTCTCCTAGCTAAGGTAAAGAAACCTGGTCTTTCCCAGTTCCAACACACTTGGTCATTCTCATCACCCCCTTCTTTAAGTCGCTTACAATATGTCTGTACTGCCTCCCTGCCTTGCCCAGGACCAACTCCAAGGAAGTAAGCCCTGCCCCTTGCTCCTACTCAGAAAATTAGGTCGTATCTATACAAGCTTTCCTGCCAAGTCTGGGACTGCTGCCGAGAAACAAAGCGCAAACTGCTCACACTACTTACTAAAGCGTGCAACCAAGCCTGCAAATTAGGCAGCACAGATGGCTTAGAACAGCCTTGAGCACATACCCCAGCACCACGCTCATGCATTCCTGAGACAGGCTATTCTGAGACACAACACTGTACCCATAATGTAGAAGACATGGGTTCCATTTCCTCTGCCTAGGGAGAGTCATACCCACATCTTCCACCTTCTGGGAGACTACGCCACCCACTAGGCTATCAGCTATTCGGGGGGGTGGGGAAGCACTCTTTACCTCTCTTTTTGAAATGGTTTTACTTTGGAGATGAATATTCAAGAGTCAAATTGTTAGAAATATTATTAAAAATGCATTATCAATAGCTGTTAGCTCCCATCAATAGTGTTGTCCTCTGAATAAGCACGGCTGCCAGCCCTCCTTGTCTCCTTAATGAGAGAGGGAAGGGGGGGTTGGAAACTGAAGGAAA
>NW_017728913.1:8937848-8944823 GCF_001723895.1 Crocodylus porosus
AAATGCATTATCAATAGCTGTTAGCTCCCATCAATAGTGTTGTCCTCTGAATAAGCACGGCTGCCAGCCCTCCTTGTCTCCTTAATGAGAGAGGGAAGGGGGGGTTGGAAACTGAAGGAAAAACTCCAAGAGCTCTTTGTACTAAGGTATCACTCTCTCTTACGAACCGAGAGAGAGTTTTTTTTACCTCAAAATCTCCAGAAAGAGATCACACAAAAGTCAGCTTGACTCTGTGGCCTACTGTTCAGCACACTTACTGGGAAGGGAAAGCCTGGTCTCCAGTAACCACTCTGAAGACTGTGCATTTTGCCCAAAGCGTGTTTAATGCAATACATCAACAGCCCTTGTGGAAACAGACTCACCCATGCCCATTCAAGTGTCCATTAGATCAGAAGTAGGCAACATTTTCTAGCTACAGGTAGGAATGAACCACATGGGTTAGAGATGGGTGGGTGCTGTGACCCAGTCACTGCCACCACTTGTCTATGTGGTGGCATAAGGAGAGCACTGGCAGCTGAAGCCCCCTGCACTGATTGCCAATGAAGCCCCATGTCTTGCAGACCAGATCCAATGGTTCCACAGACTATAGGCCATAGGTTGCCAATCTCTGTATTAGGTTATAGAGTTGTCTATGCCCACTAGGCTATAGGTTATTTTAGTGGAGAGGGAGATGCCCTCACTACATCTCCTCTCCTCTCCCCCAGCATAACTGCTCCACTTTGAAAGAGAGTATTCAAGATTTACTTAATGAAAGCAGAAGGATGAGAATAACTCTCTATCCCAGTGCTCAGGGCATCCTTTGATGAGATGCAAGTTTGAAATCCCTCAAGGAAAGAAGGAACTTGAGTGTCCATCTCCCACCTCCTGTTGAGTGCTGAACTACTGGGTAAGAGAGGGACAACTTTTCAGACCACATTTGACAACAGTGACCTATGCTCTGTTTTTGACAAACTGGTCTGAAGTATATAGCTTCAGGAGAAGTTTCCATGAGGTGAACACAAAGTGGAGTGGCACTACTTGTTGTACCGCTAAGTAAAGACCTGAACACCTAGGGCATTTGTAGATGACAATTTAAAGCGGGTTAAGTGCCTTTTGCATGACTTTAATGGCATTGCTGTTTGCACATTCGGTGGCATATTGTGCATTTTAGTTTCCTACCCTACAACCATGAAGGGAAGCACCAGGCTCCATGAGGCTCAGGGGCTGTGCAGGCAGACCATGCAGGCAGACCAGCAGCAGCCCGGAAAGGCAGGCTCCACAGAAGGGGGAAAAAAACCAAAGATAACGAACTTGATCTTTCTCCCCCATCTCTTCCCTCCCCCCCCGCCCAAGAGCCCACCTGACTGCCTGCCTGAGCTACACAGGGGCCTGGTGCTTCCCTCCATGGCTGTGGTGCCCCCTGGAACTGCCCAAGCCATGTGCCTGTGGTCAGGTGCCACCTGGGAGGGGGACTGCCACTGCCAGGGAGGAAAACACCATTCCCCTTGCCCCCGCAGCTCAGGGACCACTCTGCCCACCAGCAGTTCTCTCTCCCCTTCCCACCACTGGAGAAGCAGGTAAGGATTGGGCTCCAACTCAAGTGTACATGACACGGGGGTTTACTTAGCCCTAAATCAAAGCGGTGTTTTTTTAAAAAAAACCACCGCTTCATTTCAGGGAGAATTAAACCCCCTTGTCATGTACAAATGCCCCTAGAGAGGAGTAGGATTTAAGATACAGCACTGACAGCCATGCTTCCTATTGGCTAGCATAGGCAGAAAACTGCTCTCTGTGCTGCATTTTGTGGATCCCATTCTGACGCCTTACTTAACTAAGAGTGCATTTCACTATGGCGTGTCAGGGTGGGTCCTAGGAAGGTCAAAACTGGCTAGCCCAGCTGAGCTGAGCAAGCTCCTGAGCTGAAAGTTCACCCCCAGCAGCCACACTCAGGCCTGACGGTAACCAAGTAAGAGCTGGCTCATCCTCAGTCTCTACTCGCAAAGCCTTGGTCTCTGTCAGGCAGAGAACAGCCCCTGGGGATGAGACCAGAGCAACTCCATTAGTGAACTTCCAGCTTAGGCCTATTCCATCCCTCCAAGGTCTGCCTCTCCTGGTATAGACCAGCATGAAAGGGATCTAAAAAACAGGGATTTAAGACCCTAAATCAATTAGATACCTCAGATAATTTTACTCTCAGTTTCTCTTTGCATTAGTTTCTTATGTATAAAATGAGAAAACATATAAAAAAGATTGTGAGTTGCTAAGCCCCTAGAGCAACTGGAAACATGCACATTTGTTCTTGATAGTCACAGAAATGAAGGTGCTTTGTGAGATTCTGTTTAGGTTACATACTTGTACAGCCAGGACCCACATTTTTTTCTATTACACAGAAACTATACTGCTGTCTGACAACATAATAAATATTGGTAATAACATAAGGAGATCAATGGGGAGAAGAAAAAAGAAAATGTCCCCAGGTGGGTGGAGTGCTGGAGCCAGTGAGTTACATCTCAGCATAACAAAAATAGAAGAAATTGTCCCTTCCCTATTATTCTTATGCCAACCATGATGCTGCTTGCTTTGGAGTATAATTTGGCTTGAGTAACATATTCTCATTCCTTTTCCCTATCCATATTCTGTGCCACCTGTTGAGATCGATTAGGCCCAAAACAAAAACTTCTCCTCCCAGTTCCCATTGATCTTTTAATTTTGGTGTGCTGATCTCTCCATTGTAGGAGATCGCTTCATTGATCTGAGCTGTTTCATTATCTCCCTTGTTCGAAAGCAAAATTGAAGGTTGATGCAAAATCCTGAGGAACCTACTTTTGTACAATGCAATAAAAAGGTGGGAAAAGTCATTTTAAAACCACAGTTCCTAGCAGTATTCTCCTCCCCAATGACCATTTAATTCAAAACTTGTGTTATCTTTTTATAAACTCTCACAACAGTTTAATGTCTTTTTTAATTGGACATTCAGTTTTAATCTTTGAGTACTTACAAACAATTAAGAGCCAGAAGATAGAATTAGCAGTTCATAGTTTGATTATCTGTATAATTAAAAGGGGGGAGGATCCTATTTGTCAATTTAAATCCTAATTGTTTGAATAATTAAGTGTTGGGAGGTTCATTTGAACTGTTTAAATTTAATTTAAAATTGTATACTTTAACTGAACAGGAAAAACGTTGGATCAGATTCATATTCATACTCAGTTCCCATTAAGCCTCTCTGGCAGTATAAAAGGTCCTTAGAGCAAATGTGATTGTAATATGCAACTCCTTTAAGGTCTATTGCAATTGTAGAATATTGTAAATAAGAATCAGGTTCATCAGAGAAGCTGCAAGTTGCACTTCTGGTTTTGTTAACTGTTCATATTATTCTTTCTATAAAGTTTCCTCTTTTTTAATAAAACTGTACAGCTCTAATAGTTTTATATAGGGATGCCAGTCTTTTGCATGTGACTGAGGTTTTTAGTAGGGCTTTAGTAGGTCTTATATATATTTTATAAGCATTGCCAAACAAGTGCAGTGAAGAATACATAATAAGTCATTGTAATTTATAAATCTATGATGTCCCTGAGGTTTCTGTTAATTTGAGTTGCAAGCATATTTAGGATCTCATCTGAAATCCATTATATGCATCTTTGAAAAAGGTATGTTAACATTATGTACAATTATATTAATTTAATTTTTTTCAGTTATTTTATTTGAAAAGGCTACTGTAGCCATCTGGCTAAGACAATGGCCCCTGTTTGAGGTTATCCAAGTTCCATAATTAATTTTCATTGAGCAAAACAAAGAATTGAAGAAAAATAATCTCAAGTGGTTTTCCGGTTTGGGTTTTTGGTTTTTTTTTTTACTTTTCCTTCTTTATTACAATTAAATTTAGGCAAACTTCTGAAGGAAGTATCATTCTTAATGACAAAACATTGCATTTTGAAAATGCCAAAACAAGATGATTCTCACAGTTTCAAAAGAAAAAAAAAAACTATTTGCATATGTCAGCAATGCACTGAAAAAAAAATACTTTTTTCATTGAATGAGCTATCTATCCAAAAACTATTTTGCCCAGCTATATTCCTGTGCGACTCTGAGCAAGTCATTCATTCACTTTCCTAGGATCAGTTTTTTAAGATGGCATGGTGACTTAGATTTGCAAAAGCTTAGATTCTGAAATCCCACTGAAATCAATGAGAGTTAGGCCCCTAGGACACTGAAAAACCTATTAGGCACCTGGCTGTATTTGGAACCCTAAATGTCATGAATATTTGGCTCTTGCTGCCTTGTCTATTTGTAAAATTGGGTGTATTTACTTACTTGTGTGTCAGAATAGATAGCCTACAGAAACTAATGTGGTGCAGTTCTAATGTTAGTTGAGGCTTCTATGTGCTATTGCAATGCAAAATATTAATCCTGTCTCAACACCCTTTTTTCATTTCCATCCTCAATCCTTGTCATTTATTCTCAACTTCCTCCCAAACCACTTCCTGTAAGCGGTACCGCACTTGCAGCTCTACTTTCCAAGACACAAATCCTTCTACAATCCCACCCAGGGCTTATCACCATATAAAATTAATCATCAACATAATGTTGTCTTTACATAAGGAAATAATTTAATAGGACCCTGAGCCACTAATATGAGGTATGTCTTCAGAGATAAATTTTTAAGTAACACAGGTAGGCTAGTATGTGCTATAATCATACTGTTGCTACAGGCAGATCTGTACTGAAGCTGCCTCAGAGCCTCCTTATGCTGTAGGACTTTCACTCCCAATCACTGCTAATTTGTGGTCAAGAGGTAATAGAAATCCTTAATTAGTTTATATCTGAATTTTCAATTAAATACATCATTCCAGTTCCATCTTTCCTGCCGGATGCAGCCATCTTCATACATAAAGTTTTGATACCTAAAACAAAGGTGCAAGTTGGCTCCCTGTATCAATCTCTGCCTTTTAAGAAAAGATCAGTTACTGTCCTTAAGATCGCAGCTATTGTTGGTAATATGCTCCAAGTGCCAAATAGCTGACATAATATAAAATGGTTCACATTACAGAAACAGCTATTCAATTGGCACTAATTGTACCTTTGTTGTCAGTCTCCATAGAGAAACTAAGTATTCAAATGACAGGAGAAATAAATTGTCTCCTCAACTCATGAGGTAGTCTCTGCCCTACAAGTTCAGAGATATTGAGAGATAACTGATGGCATACCTGAGGGCTATTCTTTTAATACCTCTTTTTTTAAATTAGAATAGGCTATTCCTTTAAAACCTCTTATTTTCTTAATTAGAATAGATGCTGCATTTCCTGTCATCAAAGAACATTCAATGCATTCTTAAATATAGAAAACAACTTTAATTTTTTATCAAATGATTTACTGTATGAGTGAAACCATCATTCTGTTTACTCTAGTAAAAATGTACCAGACAGACTGGGAACAGAGAAGAGTAAAGCTTCTGAAAGTGCACTCACAAAGGTTTGCTTTTCAGGGTTGATATTACAAGTAATTAGCGTGACATTTAATAAATGACATTTCTAAGAACTGCTAAAGCTGACTTAACAGGCAAACAGAACAACCTTGTTTTGTTTAAAGAAGGCTGTTGCATTGTGACACATTTTATGCAAAGCGTTTTTGCCAACTCATGTTTAAAACATTTACATGCATAAAATAAACATCCTTTGTATACATCCAACTTACTATTACAGTGCTCTCTACTGAGTACAAACTCTGATTAAATGAGTTGCAATAAAACAGGAAATACATTTCTGTGTTCCAGTTCAGTCGGTATATACTGCAATTGAATGAGCTCATTCTATAGTTATAATAAATTAATCCTCACTTAAGTAACGTGGCTTTTCATGGCGCAGTTCAAATAGCAAACAGCTGAGACTTCACTTTACATTTTCTTTGGATAAAGAAAAGTGAGATATTTTGTAATCACATTTCAGAAAACTTTATCCAAACTACATAATTGGCCCAATAAAAAGATAATCCTTGCCTCTCACATAAGACTTCTTGTAAAATTCATAATATTCAATTAGAATCATGACAAGTCATGATAACTGCTTTGAAGAAACTGCAAGTTATACTTCATTCCTGCTATCCAGGCCCAAAGCTATGTTTATTTATGTAGAACATATTTCTAGGGTGTCAGAAAAACAGAATATAAATCTGTTATTTCTGTTATATTTCTGTTAAAACAGAATATAAATTCATTTGCACTTGCTGAAGTAAAAGTCTTAATGTGTTAAGGAGAAAGTTAAATGTCTGCCCCAATCATGGATGTATTTTGTTTCAGAACATTAGAAATCTTGAAGTCTCTTCACAATCCTATCAACTTCAGTGAGTCACCTGCTCTACCCTTGTTCAGCTAGCACAATTAAAACTGACAGGACTAGAGGGTGGAGACTTAAACCTGGATGGCAACACTGAAATTCAGTTCCTACATAATAGCCCTTTAAAACAACATCCTTGGCACCCTGAACTTTTTCTGGTTTTTAGCTACTAATTTAATAAATCAAAGTTCCAGAAATAGATTTAACAAGCAATTCTTTTTTAAAGGAAAGGCAAGCAAAGTCACCGTGTCTGTTCCTTCCTAATGCAGCAAGCATGGTATTGAGTAAGATTCCTGAGCCAGACAGTGGAGACACCATTGGATACTTGTGAAGAATTAAAAACTTTACAAAAACTTACCTACAAAAGCTCAATTCAGAGTTGGAGCATAAAGTGTATGATACATGAGACAAAGCAGTGAAATCCTGGTCCCACTGAAATGAACACCAAAATTCTCATTGATCCTGAAACATCTGACCTAGAGTTTTGTTGGAGCAAAATTTTAAGTATAGGTGCTGCCAATGCATGAACTCAGTTTGATTGAGAGTGGAAAATTCCATGCAGGGCCTGAGTTACCCCTTCTATGACCTCAGGAGCTGTCAATCAGCCCTGACCCACTTTCAGCTCTGAGCAGACTCAGTTGCTATGCAGATCTTAGTGCAGAGC
>NW_017728913.1:8945308-8963959 GCF_001723895.1 Crocodylus porosus
GCGTAAGTCAAATAAATTCACAACTTGTTTAAGAAACCGCTACGCTTCCCGTGCCTCAGTTCTCCATAGCCAATAGAACCCGGCCTGTTACCGTGTCTAATTGCCACCCCGGCCCACCGTGACTCTGGGGTTTGGTTCCCCACCCCGGGAGAAGTTTCTGCTGCAAAATCAAGCCTAGTCTTCATGCTACTATTGTAAAATGTAAAAACTCAGGAAAATAAACTGTACAGATTTGGGACAGGTATAAACATTTTAAGAATGAACATCTAAAATGTGGGAGAAAAGAGAACATAAAGCTATTAAAAAGGTGACTGAAGAACCAATTATTTGAGGGAAAATATATCATTTAAAAATTAAGCTAAAATATATTTATTCCAAAGATTCTGAGAAGGAAATTATTTTTGTTTGAAAAAGTGCATGAAAAATGTAACTGGAAAATTTAATCTCAAAATTTGAGAAAGAACAGTTTAGAAAGAGGTTATCTATCTTGCTATTCAATAAAAACCAATCTTCATGAGCACTACTTATAACGGGAAACAAAATAATAGGAGGTGTAAACAGTAAACATTTGTACTGACAGGTTGTCCCAAACTTAAAGGAAAACCTTGGGAAAATGGAATATTTCTCATGAAACCTTCTATTTTCTTTTTTTTTTTTTAAAAGGCCAGGTGAAGAAAAAAAAGCGTAAATATGTGAGCATCTCTTCTATTTTTGCAGCATTCTTGACTACAAACAAGTACCCACTGCAGAGCAGAGAATACAGAACCTACCATTGCCTGTCAGTGCATAACCACTGTACGCAAATAAAGAAAATGTTATGACAGTATCAAGGACTGAACCTTGTGGAAGTAGTATTAGATTTATCCAGCTCCAGGGTGACAGAAATGGTGGTGAAAATACCACAAGCTACCTCCAGTGAGCTCCCTCCAACTGCTAGCACCAGTGGCAAAGCACCAGCAAAGGTGGAAGTTTTAAAAACCTGTAGCATAGGCAATGATCTAGGGTTTACAACCTCCCTTAGCTTTCTTTCTCTCCTTTATACTTCTCTCTTTCCTTCCCCTTCCCATCCCACCTTAGGATTTGTCTTGCCCTAGATTCCCCTCACAGAGCTTCGTCACCTTTCCTTCTTTCCACTCCTCCCTACTTATGCCAAGACTGACTTCCCATCTACCATGAGGGTATCTGTTTCTTGGATTGGTATTGCATATTCCCTGAGATGATATCAATCTTAAAGTTCAAGAAGGCTCTTGAAGGCTCTGACAAAGAAATCCTGTCTTTAACCATCCAACCATGCCTTACTTCTTGACTGGAGTTTGCCATAATTATATATGACTTTCTATTAATTAAAGAACTCACTCACTATCTACCCACAAGGTGCTCACATGGTTCTATTCCATCATAGGAAAAATGCAAACAAAAGGAGGAAAGAATCCTGCATACATATAAATGCATTATGCTCCCTTAGAAAAAGCTCTTTGAACTGCACACTCCTTCCCTTCCCTACTCTTGTCACCATGGGTTATTTTTTAAATGCGCTTTCACAGCAGCTCTTCACTGAAGTGAATGGTGCTACTTTGGGACCTTGGTATTTGTGCAGTAATTACTATTGTTCAGCTCTGTATTTAATAGGCAAGTGAGAGGACTACTAAAAATATAGCAGTGCTCATAACAATTGTCTATAAACCCCTTTAGAAATACATACAAAAATGCAGTCCCAAAACAAGCTTCATTCACTTCAGTGGAGTTTTTAGTTAAATACTATTGCAAAAAGAGAAGAAAAATAAATACAGTGACAGAAGGAAAAGGGGAAAGAGTAAAAACTGTGGTTCAGAATGTTCCAACCTTTTGCTACGGCAAAATTCTACTTTATCATATATGCAAAATGATCTCATTTTCTCAAGCACTTCAAAAATTAAGCCAGCTCTAATTGGCTTTAAACTATGCTTGATTTTTATTGTCAACAAAACATTTAAGACCATGAGCAATGTGTAGTGCGAATATTTTTCTTAAAGGTCAAATTCTTTTTCTGTCTTATGAGATGAGATCTCTCCACCTCTTTCCTTCTGTGATACAAGTAGCTCTTGAAAATGCCCTGCTTATTTGCACTACTGAGTTTCTACTCTTTTTCCTGCTGCATGACACACTTTTCGTTGATTTCCTTTACAAAATGAAATGACACTGCACACTTTCCTATGAAAAATGTAGCAGATGCTTATTTTCACATTATAAAAAAGTGTACTTCTATGATAGTTCTATTAATGTGAACTGTAGGAAATCCAGCAAGAAAAAAAATCATCTTTTCAATCAGCTATGCATTGTAAAGTGGAAATGAGCCATCATAAAACATAACACCCACAAATTGCATAAGGTATCTTGAAACTGTAGTTGGATTAGTGCTAATTATCTTAACCCCACCAGTTTTTGAAAAACTGACTGAAAAGAAACTATGTTGGAAGCTAAAGATGACAGCATGCCTTCATCTGATACTACTTACTTCTGCTTGACAGAAAAATACTGGCCTTGTCCCAAAAAATAAAGGCTTCATGAGTTGCTAGGTCTACTGCTACCCCTGCCATTATTCCATTACCTTAACTAATGTCTTAGGGTCCTGTTACACATTAATTTTAGTCAGGTCTTGGAGCTCTTAACCCCAGCATTGTCCAACGCATTAACACCTGAAACTAGCCCTAAGCACACTTTCAGTGGCTTAAAGTTCCACCAGCTCCAAGGCAGGTTTATCTCTGATCACATTATCCAATTCATGTCCCATTAATGTGTGGCCACTCCCCACAAATGAACTGCCCAAATTGCAGTCCTCCAGCATTCCAGGATGCAGTGTCCCCTCCACCACCCTCCTGTTCTGTGTGGACAAACCCTCTACCCCCTGAACTCCGCTGCTCAGGGGTGATTCCCCTGCTGCCACCAGGGGTATGACCTTCCCACCTCCAGGGGTGCAACCCCATGCAAAGAGCCTGCAGAGAACAAGACAGCTAGCAAGGTCACAGGGCAGAGAAAAGTCTGGAAATGGGGTCTAAAGTGAGAGGGGAACAAAATAGGGTAAATTAGGTCCTCATGATCTGGGGCAGAGACAATAGGTCCCCCAAAAGCACTGCTCCCACCTCCCAACCACCTTTTATCTTTCAGTGGCTGACTTCCTTCGTTTCACCACCCTTCCCCCACCCCCATTTCTTTTCCACCTCTCATTTCATTACCCACCCCCATCCCATTAATTCTCCACCTCCCCACTTCATGTTCCTGCCCCCCCAACCCATCTCTTATATACCCCTAGTAAAGCAGGGATAGAAGCCTGTCCTGGCTCACCAGCTGCCTAGTGGCAACCCAGAGCTATAGCTCCTAGTCCAGCCCAGGCTCACCAGCCCTTTCGTGGCAAGTCACAGATGTGCAGGTCAGGAACAGTCAGAGAAAGCATTTATGTTTAAGGTGTGACAGCTCCAAACTCCAGCTAGCACTAACACCAATCAACATGTAAGCATCTCAAAGTGTAGCTTGTAACAAGGTCCTTAGTCTCCCCAGTTTCAGAAGGCACTATTGGAGCCATACAAAGATGATCTTTGATCTTTATATGATGTTTGAGATTTGAGATCTCAGTATAACAGGCAATATAGAGAAATAACAAGTATTACTGGGATTAGTAGTTAAACATACTTCCCTTATGTGTCCCGTCCCCCCTCCTCCCGCCCCCCATCCTCCCTTTCCCCATAAATAGAGGGGCTGGACTTTGTTATTGTAGAATAAAAACTTGTATAAGCTTCGGGAATTCAAAATCTTTTCCATGTTCTAATCCTCCCTAGTCCTGCTAAAACAGAAGTCCTTTTGTAGCTTAAATGGAATTTATTTCCTATAGTAAAGAGACACGCTTCTCTTCCTCACACACGCAAGATAAAGTTAGAACTGCTGCTTCAGAGTATTTGCAACCAATGGTTACACCAAGGCTTGGTGCCATTATACTGAAGATGACTGGGAGAAGTAGAGATAAAAACAGAGATAGGACACAATCTTTGCAAATCCACACACTGGACTTGATTTGTTCCAAATTTAGGCTATCAGAGGGATCATAGCAATTGAAAGTCTATGCAGAGTAGAACAAAGCACTTTGAACCCACCTCCAGAAGTCCACCTGGCAGCCTGTATAGCCTCAACAGGAGATTAGTGAGGGCCAAGAAGAAGAGTATGTTCTCTTCAGACCCAGAAAATGCAAGAGGCAGTGTGTTTCTGCACCAAATGCTACACAGGATTGACTGAATGGTACACTGACACCCTGAAGTATTCAAGTAGGGCTGGTACCACAAAATAAAATCATCTGATGCTTTCTGCGCTTTGCTGTGATGATTTTAATTGCTACATCCAGTTTATATGGATATTTCATCTGTCATCGCCCACTGACACAGAGGGTGAGCTTGGGGGATGCAAGCAATTACCTGTGAACTGGATCCATGCCCATCTTGGCTTGTAAAAGCCTGTTGAGGGAGACTGAGGCTACTACTGGCAGGGGTTGTTGATGCATAGCTTTGGGAGGGCAGAATGCCAGACATTCTTCAGTCTGTGATTGTCTGGCCCTACTAAAGAAACCATTGCTTAACAATGACTCCCCAGACAACTACCACCCAATCTCCAACTTCCCTTTTTGGGGAAGACCACTAAGTAAGTGGTTGCCTGACAGCTCCACGCATAGCTGGAAATGATCAAATTCATGGTCCCTTGTCACTCTGGCTTTTGCCCTAGATAGAGCATGCAAATTGTGCTCCTGGCCTTAGTTGGTTATCGTTGGAGATCCACAGAGGAAATTGTGCCCTGCTGATTCTGCTAGATACTTCAGTAGACTTTCATACAATTAACCATGAAATGCTTCTAAAGCTTTTACATAACCTGGTAGGTATTGGTGAGACAGTTCTTAACTGGTTGAACTCTTTCTAGCAAGGAGGTCACAGAGTGATGGGCAAGTGTTCATCATCTTCTTGAGACCTTCCCTGTGAGATCTCGCAGGCCTCTATCCTGTCACCCCTCCTGATCAACATGTATATAAGGCCACTGAGCAAGATCGCAAGGGGCTATCCCAAATAAATCTCAGGATGTTGTCCTTTCACTGTACTCGGCCTTGGTGAAGCAGCAGCTGGAGTACTTCATCCAATTCTGGGCTCTTCAATTCAAGAAGGATGTCAAGAAGTTTGAGAGAGTCCAGAGGAGAGCCACGTGCATGATCAGAGGGGAAGAGAATAGACCTTATGAAGAGAGGTTGAGAGCCATGGGACTTTTCAGATTGGAAAAGCGCAGGCTCAGGGGGGACCTGGTGGCTACTTATAAGGACATCAGGATCTTGGAGAATGTCTGTTCGCCAGAGCTCCCCAAGGAAAAACAAGGACCAACGGTCATAAACTCTTACAAGACCATTTTAGGCTAGACATAAGAAAAAGTTTCTTTACAGTCTGAGCCCCCAAGACCTAGAATAAACTCCCTCCAGAAGAGGTACAGGCACCTATTCTGGACTTATTCAAGAAATGTTTGGATGTTGAGCTTGCTTGGATCCTCTGACCCTAGCTGACTTCCTGCCCCTCGGGTAGGGGGCTGGACTTGATGATCTTCAAGGTCCCTTCCAGCCTGTGAGGGAGTGGGGCCTAGGTGTGGCCATGTACTCCCTAGCGCCCCCTACCGTCACTCCAGGTGATTCAGCACCCTCTGGTTCTCGCCCGCCACGTCTTCGATGACAATTAGTTCAGAAGGGAGGCTGCCTTTATCCCCTAGCGAATGGTGTGAGTGTTACCACCCCTACTCCATATGGGATGCCTCAGCACACCCCTGCCTTAAGGGCAATGCATGCCTCCAACCTCCCCTTTAGCACGCCCCAAGCCTCGCAGTTGTTCCTTGGATGTTGTTTGGGTCCCTTGCCCTTCGGCACCCTCTCTGGTGCCCCTTGGGCTCATCCTGCCCTGGTGCCCCTTTCTGGCACCCTGGGCCTGTCACCCACCTGGTGCCCCTGGGGCTTATTACTCCCCGGCACCCCTCTCTAATCCACCTGGGCCTACCACACCACTGGCACCCCTCTACCAGCACCTCTGGGTCAGTCACACGCCTGTCACCCTTTTACCGGCGCCCCTGGGCCGGTTAAGCAACCTGCACCCCTGATACTGGCACCCCTGGGCTGCTGCTGCGACCTGCACCCTACTACCAGTGCTTCTGGGCTTGCCATGCCCAGGCCTTGCCCCACAGGGGCTGTCTCCCTGGTTTATCCTGCTCCTCACCCTCTGTGGAGCCTTTGCCTCACTTCCCGTCCTTGTTGCCCCTGCTGGGGCCCTCTGCCGCGCCTCTCGCAACCACTGCCCCCCTCTGGGGCCTGTGCCGCGCTCTCGCGCCCACTGCCGATGGCGTCACACACTGAGTGCCCCCCCGCTGGGCACCAGGAGCTCCCAAGCCACTGGGGCGCTCCTGTGAGGCCTCCTCATGCCCCTACAGCCTCACCCGGTCCTCCGGTGTAACTATAACCAAAACCCGAGCCAACTGGCTACAACACAAACAACACAGAGCTTCCCCGCTCATAATGTAAACTCCAAGCCCCTCTAGGGCTCCCAACCATACCTCCCTTTAGGGTGTTCTCATCCCTAGCATCATTGCAGCCGGTCAGCATGGTAAGCCCGCGACCCCCAACTCCGGCTGCTCAGCTCTGCCGCAGAGCTCCCGCTCATGCAGCTACCAGAGGGGAACTGCTGGTCAGGCTCCAGCCTGGGCTGTTTATAAAGGCCCGGCCCTGCCCCTTCTGGCCACCTGACCTGCTTGGTTGTGATGGCAACCGACAGCTGAGCTGCCCTGCTGATTGACAGCTCTGTTACCTTCACTTACATGGCACAGGACACCTTGATGCTCCTGTGACACAGCCCTAATGTCTATGAAATCTATGAAATATGGAGTGAGGTGACATCAGTATGCTGGTGACACCCAAATCTGTCTTTCTTTCTTATCTGACCCAGTTCCCACAGTCTCTGTCCTTTCCCAATATGTGACTACAGTTGGAGTTTGGATACAGTAAAACCAAGAGAAACTAAATCCAGACAGGACAGAGGTGATGGTGCTGGGCAGTGACCTAGGAAAAGGGAGGAATGGAACACTTATCACAGATGGTTTTTGGCCTCCCCTTCTCACTCAGGTTTGAAGCCGTGGGGTGTTCCTGGATCGTGTGTTGCACATGGATCTCCAGATAGAAGCAGTGGCTAGGACTGCCTTTCACCAACTCTATCTGAAAAGCTTGTGGCCCTTTATTTCAGACGTGGATCAGGCCACCATCATCTATGCCTTCATAACCTGGAGGCTACACCAGTAAAATACTCCCTACATGGGGCTGCCCTTGAAGACCACCTGCCTTTTGAGAGAGGTTGATCACCAGAAGCACTGCAGCATCTGCCCTGGCTCCTAATAGTTCTCCAGGTGCAGTTCAAGGTGCTAGCTTTGACTTACAAAGCCTTAAATAGTCTGGGCCCTATATACCTAAGGGGATGCCTTCTCCCTTATGCTCCATCCTGGTCCCAAGGCCAGACAATAGCAAATTCCTCCATATACCATCAAAGCACCAAGAAGGGAACCAGGGAAGTTGTTCTTGGTAGTCACCCCTCAGCTCTGGAACTCCCTCCCCCTTAAGGTTCACACAACCCAAGTCTGGATCTGCTGCAAGACCTTCTTTAGCAGGTATTAGGCAGGCAAAACTAAGCTGGGATATTGTTTAGTGGAGCTTTGGTATACTCCGTTGACTTTTATAAGTTATTTTGTTTCTCCTGTTCTGTTTTTTTTGTTTCCTTGTTTTGCTCTCTTCTATAAGCCACCACAAGCCTTTGTATTAATCTCATAAATAAGCAAATATTATAAGACTGTTTTCACTTGCTTATAAATTTACCAAACTTAACTATTTAGGATTAAATTTTCCAGGCCAGGTGCTTGCCTCCAGCTGATTTTCATTGGAACAAATATACACATGCACAGAGTAGGCAAAAGTTGAATTCTGAGATGCCTAATTGTATTATGTTAGAAAGTCATTATTCCACATGACAGAAGTAGAGATGGGCAACATAATGAAAAGCTGAACTAAGTTCAAGCCGATGCCTGATTGTGACTCATCTCTGTTCATGAATAAGGATGAACCAAGTCAATGTGAAGTTTCTGGCATTATTTCCTTGTCAAATATGTTAGATTTTTCACATATTTGTCATCAGATACTTTGGCTTGGATTATTTTTGACTGATACAAATAAGATAGACCCTTGGGTTGACTCAATCTTTAACTCTCCAAATTGCTTAAAAGACGTATTTTGGTCCAGATACCCTTATAGTAGGAATAACGTTAAGGAATAATTATGGAAAAGAAGTTTCCTCAATATTTCCTCACAAGATTTCACTTTGAGAGGTAGCACAGAAGGATTATCTTGTGGCAGAACAGATCCTACAGCCAGCTTACTAACCTCACAGAAAACTCCAGGGAATCTCAGGATGCCAAGAGCATCTTCAGGAACACTCTATGGATCCCATATCTTTTGTCTCCACACCTTAATTTTGCCCTCTTGAAGCACAGTCTCCCTGAAGTCCTGGATACCTGGAATTCCATAGCCAGAGGGTGCTGCCTGGATCCCCTTAGAAGGAAACGCTTACAGTTCCTAGGACCCTACTAACTTTACTTCACAAAGAACAGACAGAGGAGATTACACACATACTGCTCAGCCTTCCCTCTAGCACACTTCAAGTCCTGTGCCCAACTGCAGAAACGTTGACCTCTGGAATACCACCTTTGTGTTTTTGAAGGAGTAGAATACTAGCAAAAACTCTCTCTTCCATGAAGGAAACTGATGATCCAAGTCTGAGCACAGAAGTATTATGAGACACTAATATCACCAACTAGCATAAAAAATTACAGAGCCAAAAACAAATGGTTTATTTTTATTATTATTCATTTTTAGCAAAAGTTAGTTTGACATTTATATAGCATTAATAATAAAAAAAAATCTGGACCCTGTCCATTCTTAACCACAAACTCAAATTATATCCATTTTCAAAATGGATCAGAACTTTCCGAGAATGCACATGCTCTTTTGTGCATATCCAGTTTTGTTCATACAAAAACACTACTCTGAATGAACTGGTAGTATTTGCATATACAACTCTGGATCTCCTTACTCATATCAAACAGTGTTCTGAGCTCTGTGAATTATTTAGCCTTCACAGGAATACATCAGCTTCTTTTACAACAAGGACCTTACCTTTGTGAGTAGAGCTACAATATTTATTGTTTAAAATAAAATGCTGATTCTAGGAAATGCAAGCAGCACTGTAAAAGCACTTTAAATGTTTAACAGTTTCCATTCTCAGGACATATTAGAAAATCTTAGGTCCCTTTACAACACAGCCAATTGGATGATACCCATTAAATATATTTCTAGTAAATATTCTCATTTTTCACCTAATATTTGATATACTGAGTGATGTTTAAGGTATTGTTTTAGTTCCGCAGCTGCTTCAGTACAATTTGATTAATAATGACAAAATATTTTTCTTATCTATTCCTCATAAATTCCACCTTTTAATAATGATAAAACTACCTTGATCTCAGATGGAAACATTTTTAGCTGAAAAAAATTCTGTTCAATTTTTCAAGTTGGTTCCTTTATTTAAAAGTAACTATTATCTATCCAGATCAACAACAACAAAACACTTTAAAATAGGAAGCGATGGAAATAAACCAGTGTTAACCAACATTGTTGTGGGTTTTCTTAAACTTTATACAGAAACTGCAGAAATGCATTTGTGATAAATGATTAGCAAAAAGAAATAACTGGTAAATTGCTTATTGCACAGAGTGTTCAGCATTAGCATTCTGTTAATTCCTGTAACATTCAAACAGTATATTCCCATTTCTTCTATTCAGACTAGGCTTGGTCCTACAATCTGATCAGCAGAAGCAGACACTTACATTCATGCACAATTAGGGAAGTCAGTGGAGATCCAACTAGGCTCTCATCTGCTATCCACACAGATCATCTCAGAAACTCATAACCTATATTTCTGAGCAACAGACCCCAAGACAGAAGTATTCATAGAATAAAAACAACTACAGACTGTCAGGACCAGATATTTTTCTTTAATATGTGCAATTTACATCATGTTACTTCATAAATTCTTTGTGTTGCTAATACATAGAAAGATTATCTCATCCCTCTTCCTCCTTACTTTATTCTATCATGTGGGTTAATTGCACTGAGAATCACTCTGAGTTAGGAAAAAGGCACAAAAAGGCCACTCTATCCCCTCGAACACTGGTGGAGGACCCGTGGTAACAGCAGAGAATATATTGAACCTTATCTCCTTATGTTCTACATGCGGGCCAGCAGACCTGAACAGGCTTGGAAGGAAAAGTCATCATGCACTGATTGTCACCCTGATCTGTTCTGGGTGCGCCACAGATATGAGTCATGGCTTTCTCAGTCTAGGGCAGACTGTTATGTTAATCCTAAAGAACAATAAAATAAAACTTTCAATGCTTCATTGCCTTTCTTTGCAGCTGTTTATAAGGACAAGCCATAGAATCACTCAAAATATGTCTGATTTATTTACAAAGCAGATATACTACACTTGTAGCTGGCCTACATTATTCAGTTATTTTTATTATCATCCATGTGAAAAATTTAGATTTTGTATTGTATAGGAACCTTAAATACATTTAGCTGAAGACAAAAAATGAATTTCTGCTCATTCTGAATGCCTGATTCTTTCAGAACTCAATTATGCTTTTTCATAGCTACGCTTTTTTGTATGCTAAGAGTGTCTAGTACACAGGAAAAAAGGTAAGATCAAAGCAGACAGATCATTTTGCTGTTAGCAGTAGACAGCCCGTGGACATTTAAGTGCAGTAGATTAACAAAATATTTTGTGACTGTCATGATTCAGAGCTTGGTATTGTCTAACAGAGCCCAAGAGACATTTATAGCAAACACATTTTTTCTATTGTTTCTGTTTATCACGGAAAACTCAGGTCAGATAAGCATCTTATTTTAACTGCAGATTCCCAGTTCTGAGTGCTACTGGACGAAAAAAAAGGAGAAAAAGAAAGATCCTGAGATCACAAGAAAGCTCTAAGTCAGTTAGTAAGTCTCTGGTCCTGCAGCATCAGGACATCCCTACACTCCTTCAGAATCACATATTTTCAATGAGTGTCAAAAAAAAGAAAGAGAAGGGTTCATGTTTGCAGATTCCGACAAGGATTCATGGTTAAATGCAGACACTCAAAAAGCCTGAGGTGGAATCGATCCAATCTTCACAGGTTTCTCTAAGCTGCCCAGAATGGACCAATAATGGACAGAACTCACATTCACTCTTCAGTTAAGAAAGGCAGGTAGATGCCTGCACTGGCCAAGACCAGAAGGCAAGAGGTGCTCAAGCATGCCTCTTAGCCTGCCAACCATTGCCCACCCCAGCTCAGCAGAGGGCCATCCTGATTGGCTGCATGGGACATGCTCCCAACCCCTTGCTGTCCCCCCGCAGTGGCGTAAGGAGCCCTCGTCCCAGTGCCACCTCCCCTGAGTCAGGTATCTGCCCATGTGGGGGGAGCCTGGACTGGGGCAAGGGATCTACACAGCTGCAGGGAACCCCATGCCGAGGGTGATTTGTCCCCACCAAATAGCCATGCCAGCTATTTAGCCACGACTTCCGTGAGTCTCTGACCCACACGGGGTGGGGGGGAAGGAGTCTCCTGTCCCAGTGCTGGTTCCACAGAGCCTGGCACCTGCCCACATGGGGGAGCCCCATGCCTCAGGGGGGCAGTTTCCTGAGCCAGGGCGGGAGAAACCCCTGAAGGCTTGGGGATTTCTCCACATGGGCAGGTACTTAGTTCAGGGGGACCAACGCTAGAACGGAGGACTTCTTCCCCTCTCTGTTCCCCTTGTGGGTCAGAAACTCACAGGGAGTGGGTTTGAGCAGCCAGCCCAGCTCAGTGGAGGGAAATGCCCCATGGCACAGAGCTCCCCACACCTAGGCAGACCCCAGCTCAAGGAAGCCTGGGGCAGAGCAGAGGAAACCCTCTGAGGTGCCCCTTCTCAGGGGTTGGGGCTCGGGGAGGGGTGGGCCTGCTGCCCCGCAGGTGCAGGCAGAACACAGGCTGGGGAGCAGAGGCTTTGCTGCCACAACTCTGTGACAGCTAGAGGGTGGGGCCAGCTCAGCTCAACAGGAACAGAGAAGCACTGGTGCAGGCTAGTCCACCCACCCTGCAAGGGGGGTGCTTACCAGAGGGGACCACATAGTATCTTGGGATGTTGGGGGACTGCAAGTTAACCTGAATCAGGAGAGGATCTGGGGCAGACATTTGATAGACCAGTCTAAACTAAACTGATCACATCTGATACTACATCCACCCAGGCCTATTTTAAACTGGGTTTGGCTATTTTGAAATCAGTCTATGTGCACTGAACTCCTGTTCTGTTACAGGTTTAAACTGGCTTCTGACCACTTATACCATTTTATGTATAATTTCTGACCCTAGCCCATGAGTTTGCTCAACCTATGGACTTTTTGCCAGATCCAGCCCTCAAAGTGACTGGATCTGACCCAGACCATGGGAGATCAGTGGCAGCAGCTCAGCCCAGCACATCCTCTTCCTTGCCCTGTGCTGTGCCATTGATCCCTTCCATAGCCCTCCCTGCTTTCTTCCTCTTGCCTCTCCAAAGAGAAGCATTGCTTACTCTGTCCTTCCTTTTTTCCCTCCCCCCTACCTTACCAGGCACTACATACCAGTGGTAAGCATTCTTCCTCTTACCCTCCTCTTTCCCTAGCAAAGTAAAGTGGTAGCCCATGGAGCAGCCAGGTCGGAAACACCCAGACTGCCATTCTAAAAGGTTGGACACCACTGGTCTAAAATGATACAAGAAAACACTTCAAACTGGTTCCAATTCTTTTGGTACAACCACTCTACTAAGTTAGATTAATCTGTGGCTATATTATTGAATAACTAGACTCCTTGACCATGTGAGGATGTCAATGCCCTCTTAGTACGTGGTTGATAGAATCATTCAAATGTAGACAGAGATAGATATGTTGCAGACCACAGTAAAAAGAGAATTTAAGCCAGATAAATCATATTGTTGTTGCCTTTCCTGACTCCTCCTTGGTATTCCAAACATGTGCACAAGGTTGAATCCAACTCAAAGAGTAACCCCTGGCATTTTAGAGGTTAATTATTCAACAATTTCCTTGAAATGCATGAACTTCTAAGTTTATAATGTATTACTACTTGATTAAAATTAATTCCGAACTTTATTTTTTCCCTTTCTCCCTTCTGCAAAATTTCCAAACTCAAAGTTGGGTACTGCTCCAAAAATATATGTGGTATAGCATGCACAGTATTACCGTATAAACAAAAAGAACTCCAAAAAATGCTAACATCTATAAGTTACTAAAATCAAGTGTAACGACTTTAACAAGATTTACCTTTGCTTGGTGTCAGAATCCAGGGAATGTTGTACAATTTTGTGGAGATACTAGGTATGCTGAAGGCCCTGCTGTAAGAAGTAATTTAAATTAACATCATTTTGTTTTTATATTTCCTAGTTTTACAAGAATTAATTTGCAAGCACTCTTATGACACAGTATAAAGTGTCATATTTTGTGTGCTTAATACATTATTTTAAGGGTAGTCTTAACAAAATATTTGTATAACCTTCTGCATGATCTGAAGCATTGGGTCTCAACCTTTTTAAACTTACAGAACCCTCATTGTAGTCAAGGCACCACTCCATAACTTTTGTGGATTGAGTGGCACCCAATTTCAAAAACTAATATATATATTAGTTTCTTACCCTCTGCAGAGGGGCTTTGCAGTGGGAGACGGGGGAGCGTTCAGGCAGGGACAAACCAATCCTTCAAAGGATCTGGTAGCACCCCAGGGTGCCCTAGAATCCTGGATAAGAATCATTGGTTTAAAGGCTTGCCAAGCATCAATAGGTATTTCTGATCAGTGACAGAAATTTACCATCCAACCGATTTTTGGTGAAAAATTCAAATTGATGGCTTCATTCCACCTCCTATCAGACCAGCTTTCTACCTCATTAACATCACCACCATAACTTGTGGGCTGAGTCAAGACAAAAGTGGAGAAGTTAATGTATACAGAAGTATAATTACAAACCCAGCCCTGAAGTATACAGAGTTTATGGACACTGGCAAAGAAGTCAACCAGGCAGTACTGCTGTTCTGTGTGCTACACCTGTTGTGTAGTCTTCAGTCCCAAACTGCCAGCACTTTTAAAGGTATTTCAGTAATATCCTTTGCTGGACCAATGGTATAGCTGGCAAAGATGCTAGACAAGCATTCAGGCACAAAGTGCCTTTTTCTAGGTCTGGGGCTCTAAAACCTGTTTTACTTTTCTCCCAACTATGCAGTCAGTCCAATAAAAGCTATCACCTTGGTTATTGCTTATTTCCTAGACCATCATGGTTACAACACCACTCTAATACTTTGTATGCATTATAAAAGAGGGCATTTAAAATAAACAACTTCCCTCCCATATCAAAACAGTGACCGTTGTGATCACTCTTCTCATTAATTGGACAAACCCTGGCTTGGTCTGTGTTGCTACCCTTGACAGCAAGAGAATACAGTCTATTTTTCAGAATAGTCCCATTAAAATCATACATGTTTCACTCCAAATAATTTGCTGCTAGCAAAGATCATGTAAGATACCTTGACAGATAAAAAGAATGCTCTATTCTGAAAGTAATATATCAAGAGATATTCACTGAGTATATCTACATGTCAAAATTAATGCTATACAATAAAACCCAGAGCAGTCCGCACCAGGTTGTATTGCTCCTGGGTGCAGCGTTTACACATGCGCTTCAGACTGCAGCATGTTGAGCTGGGGTGGTGCAGCCCCAGATGGCCAGGAACCCAGGGGTCAGCCTACCAACCTGGTACTGCTCCAACCCAGCTCAGCATGCTGCAGAGGGGCTGTCTGGGGCACAATGGTACTACAATGCAGGGCTAGCCGGCAGGCAGCCCGGCACTGTAGTGTCCTCATGCCCCAGCCAGCCCTGGTCAGCATCTATATATGCATTGTAGTGGAATAAATAACTCCACCATAAGCTGGTACTTGTATCTGCTGATACTAACCTAAAGCAGAGTTAATTAGTTTACTCTGACCTAATAGTACCACTTGTGTAGACCAGAGACACTTTACTGCAGAAATAGTTAGTCTATTCCACAGTAAATGCCTCGTGTAGATGTGCCCACTGTCTAATTATGTTCATATTTTGATTATTGGCTACATGATAGTCTGTTCACAGACATTTATGGAATTGGCTACCAACCAGAAAGCAATATTCACATGCATTTTATTTGTTCTGTTTCTGTCAATGTTGCTGCACCACCATTTTGTTTTAACATAGAAAAATTACATTAATACCCACTACTCGCTAATTCCCAGAGCTCAGTTCCCAGTATTGCTAAAAAATAACTGTGAGCAGCATAAGTACCACAACAGGAGTAACTCTGCTTCAGTCACTGAGGCTGATTTACCTGTGTATGCTCCAGGAACCTCCAGAGTCAGCAGCGCCACAAGTAGCTTGTACAACTAAAGTAGCACTTATCTATATCTGTTGTGCAACCATGGGCACAGGGATGCAAATACTGGCAGCATACTGACACAAAAATCATGGAGTGAGAATTCTACAACGTGTATTTTGATGCTTGGCATTTTATACTTATACAAAAAATAAGATATGCCATTAGGAATCTAGACACAAATGGAGCCTTATAACTGTCTGTTTTTTCTTTTAGTGATATTATACTCAACTCAGTAATAGGGAATGACATTTGTACTTCTATTTGGTTTATTTTACATGAACATTAATTTTCAAGATAATGTCACATTGTGATATAATGTATACATAACCATAGTTTTAGATACTTGAAAGATGTCATTGGTGTCATAAGCACTGAACCTTCAGCCCAATGCCTTTTAACACAATCCCTAAACTTTATTACAACCTACATACACTGCCCATTCATGCCTTATTGCCTATGTCAGATACACTTACCAATAATAAAATTCAAAAAATTCAAAAAAATCCAGTAAGAAAATTATGTACATATTTGGATTTTTCTAGCAGCTCATCCAAAATGTTTTGGAATGTCACCCTATTCTCTTAGGTCTCTCAAGCTATTTTGCTACTGGCTTCAATGGGTCTAGCATTAAACTTAGGTGGGTTTGAATTTTTTTTAAATGTCCTGTGGGTGAAAAGCTATGACAAAATGATGCTGATATCCAGATACATCGTTGAAAGGAGTTTAGATAAAGTAACACAAATCTAAGTCAAATAGTCATAAACACATTTTATTTTGACTGGAAATGTCCCAACTAAAAAAATTCAAGTGGATTTTGAGTGAATTGAGGGGGTTTTGTGGTATGCTAATAGAAAAAATATATATTTTTACTGAGGAGACAAGAAAGAAAGCACATGAAAGGTTTTTCCCTTGGTTTTCTAGATGAGGATGCATATTCATGCTCTCCTGACTGAAGCATGCTGCATACCACTAGCTGGGGTAAAGCCAAAGTAGCATAATCTAATCACTAAAACATTGTACACCTAAGTGGGTCCATTTTCAGATAGACTCTGTGTGTCCTCCAGGTAAATATTCAAAGTTTGGTTGTTACATGTACTTTCATTGGTGTTACATCTTGTGATTCTGCAGCAGTAGGGATTAGACTAGCACTTGGAAGACAGAACAAAGGAAGACTGGTAACTTTCTTGTTCTGAGCTGGGATCAAAAAATGAAGTTGCATTCAAGTGTTCAAATGCACCCATGGAAGTTTAGCAGTTTAGTTTGAGTGGTTGGAAACCTATCTGCAGAACACTATACAAGCATTACATGGACAACTCTTGTGCTCCTCTGTAAACAGCCTGTGCAGCAAATAGCGCTCAGCCAGGTGGCACCAGTCCATGCATCCTAGTGTCTTTTGCAGGCTCCCCTGTCTGCCTAGACCAAGTCATAAACTGTTTCCCTGTAGTCCACTGGTCGTTTCTTACCAACTGTATGTCTAACGTATGCCTCTCATTAAGCAAGACGTGAATGCAATGATCCAGAGTATATAGGCATGTTTTAGGTGTCCATATATTTTTGAGATTTTTAAAGAGGATCTTGAAATATATGCTCTGAAAATGATTTAAATGGTTCCCTTTTTCCTTTATAGAAACAATTGTAATGTTTACTTGGGTCCTGTTCTTCCAGCACTGGGGTGACTTCTAGTTTTGCCACAGAAATGAATGAGAGGACCAGAAATTTCATGAGAGCATATAAACAATATGGCTCAATCCCTTCTTACTATTACAATCTAAAGGCTGGAACATCTCTCATTGGAAGGAGAGCCTACATTTGCACTAACAGGATATTGGATATAACCCGTATGTCTTCATAGGTATTAAGGAACTTCATATATGTTAGTGTATGTGGGCAAACAAATAAACTATTTTTCAAAAATGTGAATACTTTGCAATAGACCAATTTACAAATTATAACCTATGAGAAGACATGGTCAGTTTCATGTGCAGGTTGTAGAGAAGACAGAAAATAAGTTGAATATCCATTGAGAGAGGCAAGGATTTTTGTGGACGAACTTCATAGACTTGGACAAGCTTTTCAATGTGTACATTCAAAGATATCACCTACAAAAATCCTGGCTTCTCAGATATTTCCTGGATCATCGTGGCTGCAATCTGACCATACATTGCCTTTCAGCCAATTTTACCTGATAGATGGATAGATAATAAATGAATACTTCACCTGATAGATGCATACTTCCTGCTATTCTGATGTTCCATAGCTTTACTGATTGAGTCAATCCTGACCAATAATTCACTTATGCTAATTCTTTCTGTTAAAAAACAACAAGAAACACTTAAAAGTATATAGATGTAACATCTATGAATAAAGTCAGCAAATTAAATTGGGCACCCACTCATGATGCTGTTCTATAACAAAGGGCTTGAGAAACTTCTCAAAGGAACTGATAATATATGCATATAACTACCAGAAACAGAGGCATTTCCTCATATGCTGTTGTGCAATTAATTTTGGAGTCTGAATCACCAAACAAGTGGACCACAGAACTCCACAGAACTCTGTTTTATGTTCATGAGCACAAGGGAAGCCAAAATCACTTTTAACTATAAAACTGCTTTAGAAAAGGACCTTGTTAGGAGTATGTGCACACAGTGCTTTTCTTCAAAGATCCACAGATAGCAGAAACACTCTTCAGGACTTCAAATGTGAAAATGGGCTCCTTTCTTCTCTCTACTTCTCTGCCTCTTCCATCTTGCTGCCGTACCACAATTCTGTGTGTTTTTAGTTATACATTATGATCATTTGCACACACAAGTGTTTTAGTACTCATATAAACTTAAGTTAAGGACCAAGGAAAAATGTTACCCAATTATCCATTAATTCCATACTGCTAGAAATCAGGCCACCTGTTTTGGCACCTATATGTGGATTCTCAGTCACACACACCCACACTTTTTAAGGAAAAATGAAACAGGAAAAGAAAGATAGAAATAGGTCCTATAATTACAATTAAATAAAAATGAAATGAGGAGACCCCTGCCAGCCCCCATGCTGT
>NW_017728913.1:8964059-9013287 GCF_001723895.1 Crocodylus porosus
AAAAAAAATGCCCTGGGACTCACTACTCCTGCAGTGGCCTCAGGGCTTTGGGGGGCTCATGCAGCACCCCCCATGTGGTGTGGGGCAGTGGGGATTGCCCCCACCAGCAGGAATGGTGAGTGCAGAAGTTTTTCTTTATTTTCTTTTTTCTTAAAGGGCTGGAGCTGTGGCAGTCATGGGGGAGCTGGGGAGCAGGGAAGGGTTGGGGGGCTCATGCAGAGCCCCCCACACAGCGTTGGGCAGTAGGGATCACCCTCCCACCCGGCAGCACCCGCAGAGTCGGGGATTTTTTTTTCGAAGTGCTGGGGCAGTATGGGGCATTGGGGATTGCCCCCCCACACCCAGCAGCACCCAGTGAGTGGGCCTTTTTAAAGCACTGGGAGCTGGGGCGGGCAGGGGTTGGGCCTGGGCGATTCAGAGATTTGGCAGGAGCCGAATCAGTTTGGGGCAGTGATTCAAATCACTGAATTGAATCACTGCCCCCCGAATCAGCCTGCCCCAGCCACCTGCGGAGAGTTCAGGATTGAGAGTGTGGTCGGGAGTAGAAAGGTAAGAAAGGTTTATTGACTTAACAAAAACACAACTACACGTAGTAACAAGACAAACAATGACAGACAAAAGCAATTCATGTCAGCAACTTATCAGCAGTCCCCTCTGATGCCTGATACACAGCAAGTTCCTCTTTCCACAAAGTCAGGCGTCCCCGAGCAGTGCTGTCCAAGGGGTACCAGAAAGAACCCTGGAATGCAGTTCTGGGGCTCCTCAAGGTGCACGGGCCCCACTGATGCAGGCACCAGCTAACTAATCCTTTCCACAGAACTGCATCTTCCTTCTGAATGGTTTCCAAATATTCCAGCTAATTTATAGCTTCTGAAGGTCACTGATAAAATACGACCACTCAGATTCCTTTTACTTCAACTGTCCTTAGACTGACCAATAGCAGTACAGGCCTTGCATCCTTTGATAAGGTAATTTTAACTGCACCACAGGGCCTCACTACTTCTAGGCTTTGCTAAATTTACTAGACCTTACTTTATACAAGGCCTCACTACATCTTAAACTTTAATTAGGCTTTTAGCAACAACACATAGCTTAATATCTAAACAAATACAGAAAAACACTTGGTCTAATCTTCATAGAGCCTTCAGCAAGCACCTTTATCACACAGGCATACTTTTCAGCTGTCACACACCCGAATCCAAATCCCAAGCAAATACTAGCCGCTTCGCACAGGCCTACTGGTCAGTACTCCAAAGGAAGACTCCAAACACCCAAATACACTAGCTGATGTAAAATCCTGCCCAAATCAGACTATAGGAAAAAATATTATCCCTGGGCAGATGAGCTACACTGATACATCATAAGATAGATAGCATGAATCAAGAGATGAAGTAGCTTCTATAATCCCTGCATATACTCTTCTAGTCCCCATCTCACTACATGGTCAAAGACAAGCCACTGAAGGAATGTGGAGGTAGATGGCTTGGACCAATCCTGCCTATCACTACCACCTCCTCCAAGCAGGTATACTTGGTGTAACAGAGAGCCTGAGGTTCCCTGTTCCTTGGAAAGAGGAACTTTCTGTGGAAATAGTGGAGAGAGAAAGCTCTGCATGCTAAGCAGGGTACAGCAGCAAAAGGTTGCCAGGTCAATGGAGCCATGAGGCTGATCAGCAGGCAGTCCAGGCAGCCTACTGATTGGTAGAAAGCAGGGCCCTGGGAAAATATAAGCCTGAGGCTTGGTCTAGCCAGTGAGTCTCTCCCTAGCAGCCACAGCGTGACAAGCTCCAGGCAGCAGGACTCTTGAATGGACTGCTATCTTGCCTGTGGAACTCCAACAAGGCTTGGAGAGCTCACAAGGATAGCCAACACTAGAGGTGAGGGAAGGTTTGCCCTCCTGAGGAGGCAGAAGGATGCTTCCCCTTTATGTTACATTATAGTCCAGGGGCTTATGTGTTTGTTGTGTTTATACTGGTGGTTTAGGTTGGGACTGTAAGGATGGTTTACAGATGTCCCACTTGTACCCAAGGGGCATGCGATTGCCTTGAGGCCTGTCAGAGGCAGCCTAAAGGATCAAGTGATTATTGAGCCCCAAGTGGACTTAGAGGGAGGCCATCAAGCTAGACAGGGGCCCAGTGCCCAAAAGGAGTGCAGCCACACAGGGGCTGGGGGCCCAGTGGTCAAGATGGATACACCCACACAGGAGCCAGGAGCACAGCAAACAGGGTCCAGGGGCCTGGTGCCCAAAAGGCCCGAACCAGAGCTAGTGCCTCAAAACAAAGTCCATCCAACAGTGAGCCTAGTCTAGAAAGCTTAGCCAGAGTTAAGGGGCAGAAACCGAGGAGGCCAAAGCCCCTACAGGAGAGAGCAACATTACAATAACATCTGCAAGGGTAAGAGTGTGGTATAGGGGAGGACTGAAGCCACATAATTAGCCTCTAAGGCTTAAGGTGCCCTACAGTGGCACGGTTATAGAGCAAGGCTCACCAAGGGGCCTGAGGAGTAGCAAGGCCCAGTGAGGGGCCTGGAGAATAGTGAGGAACAGCAGGGTGCTGGGGAAATCTAGCAGGAGTTTGGTCAAACTGGAGCTATGCAAAGGCCCAGGGGTAGCCTCCCTTTCAGAACCATAAGAAAGAGCAAGGCATGGTAGGTGAGATAGAAGGGATGGTACCCTAGGGGCAGAGCGAGGGACAGTGGCAGAGCCACCAGGTGGCATCATGGTCACCTCTGAGATCCCAGCATGCTACATTTGGCCCTTGTTCAAACAGTCCTTCTTCTAAGGACCCACAATATGCCTATGTCTTCATTCATCCCTGCTTATAAATACAAACTGCCATGGACATTTTTGCTTGCTTACATATTATTTTACAGTTTTTAAAAATAAAACCCAACTACTTCAAAGGCCACTCTTTATTGTGATTAAAATATGCACCTCTTGATATAACAAGGTAAATCAATATGGTTGGTTCTGGCATTATTAGCCAACTCCAAACTCCACATCCATATTCCATACTCCAAAATGCACTGATAGATTAAAGATCAGTGCATTTTTTGGGACCTGTAGGGAGAAGGTGACAGTCTCCAGAACAAATAGCTATCTATGCATTTCTTGTACTTTTTTTTTCAGTTTTGTATTCAACAGGTTTAGAAGTTCCTTTTAAACATCCCTTCCCCTCTCTGTTGTTGAACTTTCAGTCTTTTGGTTTCTCCTTTAATGTCATTTCACTAGCTCCCCAGTCACCACAGAGGTTCCCCAAGGAAGCTTTAACTTTCTAATATAAAAATCAACTCTCTCTTTGGCATAAAACATTCAGGCTTTTTTAATATATAACAAAGGACCAGAAAAGGCCCAATGGATCATTTTAATGTCTTCAGAAAGTAGAAGCACTATTCCAGATATCAATTAAGCATCTTCTTAAAAGAAAGGTTTTTATTAGTAGTGCTAATAATATAACTTATCCTACTGATATTGTCATTTCTCTTTGCATGCAGTACTTTGCAACAACTCTCTCACATTTTGGCATTTTCATTTCATACTTCACAATTTTATTGACACTTTGAGCTTTGAAGGATAGCTCAATTATTTGCTAAATTTAGATGCCACAAAATTGTGAATACAGTATACAAAGATGTACAATGACAGTTATTAAGTACAGTCAGGCACAGGTGATTATTCTGCTAACATTCTGGGATTGATCAAATATTACTGCCCTTGCACTGGAATATGAAATCCATGAGTCCTGTCTGATAGCAATATTGTAAAAGGGTATTGACAAGTTTCACATTATTTTGTGGATTCAAATATAAGTCAATCTAATATTCAAGCATAAGACATGATGCCAAAGCATAACAGTTTCTACTGGTGTACACCTGATCTTCCTTAAGAAGAGGAGACAGGGGACAGAAAAAATAGTACTGGTCTTAAATTGAAACAAGGGAAATTCATATTGGGTATTAGGAAGAACTTTCTAATTATGGGGTGATTAAGCACTGAGATGGATAACATCACTGAAGCTTTAAGAGCAGGTTATATACACATTTGCATGAGATGTTTTACACAGGTATGATACAACCTTAAGCAGGAGTTTGGACTGGATGCCCTCCTGAAGTCCCTTCCAGCTATATTTTTTAAAGATGCTGTTCATGTCTTACCAATGCATTTATTTTTCATATTTTGTTCAATCAGGCATTTGTAATAGCCCAATGCTAGCACAAAACTGCTCAGCTGAAGACTAGATAGGTGGCTCTTGCCGTACCAACCATAAGCCTCCTCTGGAACCTCCTAATCCAGGCTGCTTCATGAAGTTCCCACTTGGAATTTATGTGTCAAAGGAAAGGAATAGGTAAAAGATACAAGAACATCAGCAACTGTGATAGTATACACTCAGTACCTTAATTTCACCCAGATACCTATAGCGATAACCCCAAACAAGCCTTTAGTCCTAGTGTGCTCAAACAGCAGCAGCCCCCAGCTGCACCTCCCTCCACCTCAACAAGGCAGTAGAATCACAAGCTCCACTGTACACTCTAGCTATGTAGGTTGACCAATCTCCATGTGCAGGGGTTGCAACACTTTTCTCTTCTTTTCCTTCAGGCTACAAACTTCCCCTCCTGCTTGCTTCCTTTTCCTTCTTTCCTAGGCTCTTCCCTTCCAGGGGTTTCTGGAGTTGTAATCTGAATTAGCAGTCATCACAGCTCTACAGACTGCACCATGGTTCCATCTGCTGTTACACGTGTTATTCATTACACTGATTGACACTGAGCACTAAATATGATGCTGCTTGCAACAGATCTTGGCTAAGTACAGACAATCAAAAAGCCAGAAGCTGAATCTATTCAATCTTCACAGGTTAGTCTAAACTGCATAGACTGAAGCAATAAGCAAGTGAACAGACATTCACTTTTAATTCCAGAAATGATTTCACATGCCTGCATTAGCCCAGGCTAGAAGCCATGCAGTGCTAGAAAACACCTCCCTGCTTTGCTGGAGCAGATAACTTGGGCCAATCCTAGCCCACCCACCCTGTGAGGTGGAGTTTTTTGAGGGAGGTGCAAACCATCCTGGGATGCTGGGGGACTGTGAGTTACCTTGAATCTGGAGGGGATCTGGGATAAAAGTTCAATAAACTGATTTAATCTAAATTGGTTAAATTTGATACCACATTCATCCAGCTTTACCTTAAACTGGATTTGACCATTTTGAAAGTGTTTTATTTGTGCTGCACATTTGCAGTTCAAATTTCCAATCGCTTATACTGGTTTATGTGTAATTTCTGTCCCTAACCCTCTTGTTCTTTATTAATGTCCGAAAGTCAACAAAAAATTCAGACCACTGCTACCAGGTCTCCTTCTGCTCTAGGCTGCGGCTTCCCAGATTTCTTTTCCCAGCCATTTCATGTTTCCACAGTTGGATGTTAAATGAAAGTGTCCTTTCAGCCATTACCATTTCTTATGGCCTGATATTTGTTGTCCTGATATGCCTATCCCAAGCCAGCCTGTCTGTCTCTCTCATCTCCCTTCTAGTATGCCTCCCTCCAACATCTAGCCTACATTGTATTGCTTTTTCAACCTGTCCCAGGTCATAACAGTATGTAGTTCTTTGATACAGTATATAATTTTAATGCAAAGCAGTTGCAAAGTAGGAGGTCATTTCATAAGAGAAGTATATTATTAGGTGTGCTGGAATCAGTCCTGTTTGTGGATGAAGGAGCAATGGAAGTAGGGGTCTTATCAGTTCCAGAAAGGAAGAAGATGTTCTTCAGATCATTTTGATTAGAGCAGTAGTTAGCTCTAAAAAAAACTAAAAATGATTTTGAAAAAGGGACTTAGTGTTTGCAGCCTTCCTGCTGTGCATTTGAACAAAATAACTACTCATGATAATACTCTGCACTTGTGTAACATACAGGGAGCTTATTTTCTGTAAGGTACAGCCTTTCAACAGTTAGAGGTGTTAGCCAAGACCAACTCCAAGACAAACCATGGAGTTAGAAAGAAGCACAGATGTTACTATTTGCAAATATTAAAAAGGTACTGAAGTTCCTGAGCACAACCCAAGTTGTGTTGATTTCAAGCAGTAATGAGTCATAAGGGAGAAAGATGCTACTGAAATTACATGCCTGGGACTCTTCTTTGCCACTTCACTTATATTTAGAAAAAACAACAGTGTATTTAGAAAAGCTTAACTGGGAGGAAAGAACTCTGAAAATGTGCAGTTACTGCAAGCTAAAATGAGTAAATTTACTTATCAACATTTGCTTAGCAAAAGAAATACATGCATTACAGAACTCAGATGACTCTGTTAAAGGCTAAGACAACTTAATTTAATCAATCTACCAAATGGGGTGATGCTGAAGGACACAATGAAGGGTTACTGATGGGTTTCAATTAGTGATCCAAAGAATAGAATTTCAAGATATGCAATAATAATATGCTAAAGAAAAAGAAAACACTCACGCATCCTCACCCCCCAGTCCTGAAGCCCCTCCTAATGTGAGTAGTTCCACTGAATCTTCTGGACTGTTCCCTGAAGTTTACTACAGAGTTTGTTTTGTTAAGAAGAAAGATGGAGTATTTTTGATGGGTTTGCTTGAGCTCCAGTCCAAGGTTTGCTCAGGCATCTGGAATTATTCTCTTCATACTGTGCAAGCTCAGAAGCTTAACACAGAAACTGGCATAATTACACTTACTGTTCCACTTTATCCTTATATTCACCTCACATCATAACTTTACGCCTACTTTATCCTTATATTTATGTGAAAAAGGACTCCAGAACCAGACAAAAAATGCCAAATTCTGTTCCACTTGTTGGATATCTATGTGGATTTAGGCACATAAATGTGATTCTATTCCACCCTGCTTAATTCCCTGAAAATCCATACTGCACCTAATTTTGTAGCACAGCATCATTTTACTCTTACGACTGAGTCATAAAAAAAGGCATGAGGAGGAGGACCAGCCCATTTTTTTGCAGTAATTGTATTTCAGGGACTCAAGCAGGGTAGAATAGAATCACATTTAGGTGACTAAATCCATTTACATGACTCATAGAGGAAATATAATCTAGCCTTTTGTTTACAAAAAAATTGACCAGTCTGATAATCTAGTTCACTAAAATGACACAACCACAAGATCTGAGAAAGGTCTGACCAGGGAGGAAATCCTGACCTGAGGTGTGTTGTTTGTGGACTCAGTAGAGGAGCCATAGCCAGCTTTCAAGAACAGGTTAAAATATGAATACAGTTTTTTGAAGGAAAGGGATATAGCTGGAAGTCAGCTGTAACATACAACTGCCTGCAGTCCTTGCTATACTGACCAAGTGCCCAAAGCCAGTTCTCTCCAATGTACATAGCTACTTTCATACAAATCTCTTAAAGACCCAATATCCTTACATAAGGAAAGTCATTTGGAGACTTCCCACTGATTTCAGTAAAACCAGGATTTTGCCTTAGAAGAGGAAGAGTACAGGTTTTTCTTCCTGTACATCTAACAACAAGAAAAGGCAAGAGGAACCATTAAAAGTGGCAAGTTATACCAGTCTGCAAAACAGAAAATGGGATGCTTTTGAAGCATTTCCTACTCATAGAAGTATGGTATTTATTCAAATTTAAGACAACCCTGAATTTAAGATGATCCCCTAATAATTAGATTCTATACATGGAAAAAACATATAAATCTGTTATAATTTTCAATATATAGAATCTAATTCTTGGAGGGTTATGTTTAATTCATCCCCCACACCACTACAGGGGGGAAGGCATTGGGGGGAACAGGTGATATGGGGAGATAAAACAGCTTGCCTCCTACTTGTGCCTGCCCTCTACCAACCCTCTCCCGCCCCGCAGCCTTGGACCCCCTCTTCTTTCTGGCCCCTCCTGCCCATCCCTCCCAGCCTCTACTCCTCCTTCCCCTCCCACAGCCTGTACTTCCCCCCCTTCCCCATCTCCCCAGCCTCTGTTTCCTACCTGCCTCCTCTCCCCAGGTTCTGTTCCTCCTTTCACCCCAGCCTTTGCTCCCTGACCTCTCCTTCCCAGCCTCTGCTTCTTGCTTCCCCTCTCCAACCCCTTACGTTTCCTCTGTACCAACAGGCTCCATTCCCATTCTAGCCTGGGGCATGAAGAATGGCCTCAGGCCCCATAGCAGCTATGCATACTGTGCACCACTGCTACAGGGCTGGGCTGTGGCCATGCTCCGTGCCCCAGGCTGCAGCATGGATGGAACCTGATGGCAGGAAGCAAGGGTAAGTGAGGGAAGGAGAGGAGCAGGCAGGGAAGGAGAGGCTATGTGAGTTGGGGAGAGATGAGAGAAAGAGGCTGCAGAGGGAAGATGGCAGAATACAGAGGCAAGAAGGGGGTGGGGCAGGCAGCACCTGCAGCTATGGCTCTGATCCTGAGTAGGGGTTGAAACCAGAGCCACAGCAGCTGACTGCCTTCCCCCCACCACCATACTTGATTGTAAGACAGGGTCTTTCCCCCACCCCACATGTTAAATGTGGGGGACCTCATCTTAGAACTGAGTAAATGTGGTAGCTCACTGTTAAGATGAGCAGAAAAAAATGGCAGATTTAGAAACTGAGGTCAAACAAAAGTAACAAAGAATACACACATGCAGAATTCACATCATGCTCTGAACACAATCTCTATTCACTGTATTTACACCAAATTTCACTCACTTCCAAGTAATAGCTTTGTTGGTAGTTCAAAGAACACAAGCAAAAATTTAAACTCAGGCTTCAGCTTTCTCTTTAACTTAGGTTGTTTTTAGGGTGCCCCTGCAGAGATCATTCTACCCTAGACTTCTGTCCAAAGAGCCTCTCTCACTTCCAAGGTGCAATTAATGAGCCAAACGGAACCTCCAAGAGACAGCAGGAAATAGCTGTCATCTGCTTGCAGGGTTCCAATTCTTGCTAATGGGATGAGTCAATATAGGAACATTGTCACCCTCCTAGTAGGAAGTATTTTCCCTTACATATCCTCCTACATATTACAGTACAAGTATACTATATTTATTCATATTAACTGTGGTTTGACTGTTGCAATGCCTATACAGTTATTTATACAGAAGCTGTTCGATTCAGAGCATTTGAAAGGAGGCGTCATCTGGCAAGGCTAGGTAAATTCTTTCATGACTGAGAAATAAGTAAATTTATTCTCAGTAAACAACAATTTTATATGTAAAAATGGACCTCTGTGCCTCAAAATTGCCAGTTAGACTTTTTCAAAAGGGTACTCTATCAAAATACATAGGAGATCACTGTTGCCTCCATTTCAGATCTTGCTGGATGCCTTAGAACATGGGGCTCATGCCACTTCTTCAGAATAAAAATTCTATGGGTTAAAGATGATGGGAAGTTGGATTTGGTTTCTAGCATGTAGCCTGTAGTGGTTTTGTTCCTTTTATGTCTGAAAAAATGTTCAATACAAACCACAAAGGCAAAGCTTAATGGCATTTTCCCAGAAATGCAAACACTGATTTTTCTCAACACTGAACAGCAAAGATTCTACTTCCACAGTGAAGAAAAAGTTAAATTTATAGATGTCTTCTTTCAGAGACAGAATGTCCAGCAGTCATCTGAAATGGGTACCTCAAGTTGTACCAGTGGCAACTGTAAATCTACCAGGTGGGAATGTGATAAGAGGATAGGTTTGAAAATTTTGACACTGCTTCTGCTGGTTCCCATTTTATACTGCATGTAATTTTTCTGGATTGCAACAAAACTTCAGACACATAAAGCTAAAACATTCATTCACTACACTTACAAGCTCCATCCTTGAATATTAAGGGCAGAATCCTATTTCACCAAGTAGATGAGCAAAGTGCATTTTTAGATTAACTCTGAGCTACCAAACTGCCTTTTGCTCACGCTGGTCACATAAGTACATCCATTATAGGAATAGGATCACTCTTTGGAGACATGTAGATCTCTCCCTACTCCTATTATAGGAGCCCAGAGGAAGCAACAGAATCATTCTTACACAGTAGTAGAATAACTCATCATACTAATCTCAGTCTGCACTTTGGCATGTGGTGGAATAGGATTCTGCAGACGAATTTAATTTTTTTCATGAGAAAATTAAAAAGAAGATTTTGTCAGAATAAATTCATAAACCCAGTTATGCCATTCTTCCTTTCACTGAGTAGTATATCCTTTATAATTAGTAATACAATTCCTCAACTGCTATAAATTTACAGAACTTTATTGATTTATGTGGAACTATGCTAATTTATATCAGGTGAGAACCTGATCAGGTGTGAAGCAACAAAGCAATATTGGGCCCTTTTAAAAAAAATGTAAATGAAAAACACTATTCTCACCTTCTTGTTGCATGCACGGTTGAGGAGATGGTTGTATCAATATCTTAGGACACTTGACAACCTTCTGAGGGTTTCTTTTGAAGTGTTTGGATGCCAGACAGCTAAGGGACTTTGGTCTTCCAAGAAACTGATACGAACTTTTTTTCAACAAAGAGACTTCAGGCAAATTCTTTTTCAAATCGGCTGTTCTACATGGTTTGCTATTATAGGAAATGTCAGTTTCTGCTAAAATAGGAGGGGCACTAGCAGAAATATTTGCTTCGTCCCAGTTGGAAGAAGGTACAGGAAGAGGCCAGGCAAGTACAGATCCATTGTGTTTCTGTGAACAAAATAAGTATAAATCTTATTAAATTGGTCAAAATTTAAATCACTCCACAGTAGCCTCGGGTGTATTGCACTAACTGCAGGCTACGTTTCTACAGTATGTAAAGAATATGACAAAGTTGAGCTGTTGTCATGGCTATGAATGTAATAGCCAGTTATCTCAGAAGCTCCATGAATCCTAGAGTCTGTTTTTCTTCTGATGAAATAAAACTATTGGTATGTTCTGATTGCACATTCGCTGTGTGATGGGTTGTTTAAGGTGGTTTATTCAACAGAATGTTCTTGTTTGTTTTCAAATTATGCAGAAAGATAAGTGGAACATCTATAGACTGACTGACAGTCTTCAGAGTTCAAAGCTCTTTTGGCTTACACAAACTAGCAGACAGAGCATATCAACCAAACATCACCAGGACCTTACCAGCCTTGTCTGAAACCTTCGTTAAAGCTTAGAATTCCACATCTATTTAACAGCTGGTCACTTCCAGAAAACTATTCCCCCAATTAAGTACCATTAATTTCCCTTTACAATCATTACACTAATACATTTCCTTAGAGGCATCCTAATAACTGAGCTGTCTCAATATAGTATGGACCAAAGTGCTCAAGTGCTTTTTATTATATTTTAAATGTGTAAGTTATTGCCACTTCCTATTTGATAGTATCCACAAGTATGCTAACTGGATCACAGACATGGGAAAAGACCGGATCCTTATCCAGAGAATATGCAATCCAAGTAAGTTATTTCCTTGTGGTATACTCATGCAGATCAGAGGCTATAATTAAAAACAGTTAGTGACAGATGGGTACAAAGGAAAATATTAAATAATAAAAGTAAAAAAAATATATCCCATATTTAATTCCCAATTTTATCATACCTTGACATATAGTTAGGTGCCAGCATTAATTTTACCTGAAAACAAGTTATATATTGGGCTGAATTTGTTCCCTGGACATCTGTAATTGATGCCAGTCTCTCACATCTGCCTGTTCTACAGCTCAGAACACTGGAAGGACTCCAACCACTCCTCCTTCTGCCTATAGCCTGATTCTGGCCCAGGTACTATCCCAGCCCACTACTATACCAACAACAGTGTGAGTCTAGACACAACAGCAATTAACTACTTCAGCACTCAGTGATTTTTCCAGAGGCGTGTTACAGATTTCAAGCCAAAGAACAGTATATAAAGACTGCAAAAGGAGCCAGAATTTGGCCCAAGGAACAAACAAACAGAATGAGAGTGAAAAGGGGGCAGCAGCTGACCAGGACAGATGACATGAAACTGTAGATGGAAGAGAAGTTCTATAAAATGACACCACAGCAAATCATCATGTGCTCTTCAGTGTTGATTCAGCCAGCAGGGTCACTGAGACTCTCTGCAATAGTGACCCACAATGCAACATCCATATAGGAGGGGAGATGAGAAGAAAATCTACTATAGTTGCCTTTAACTTTAAAAAGGGAAACTACATCAACATGAGGAAGCTACTTAGACAGAAGAATAGAAGAGTTAACAGGGCCCACCTGAAGGAGGTGAAGAACTTGCAAGCAGCATGGGAACTGCTTCAGAACACCATACTGGAAATACAGAGCAAATGAATACTGAAAAATCAAAAAAAATGTGAATCAAAAGAAAGCCAGCATGATTTAATGGCAGAGCTGCAGAAGCAAGAAACAGGAAAAAGACTTCTTTCAAAAGGTCAAAGTCAAATCCTAATCAGGAAAAAAGAAGAGCATAAACTCTGGCGCATCAGATATAAAACTGTAATAAGGTAAGCTAAGAAAGAATTTGAGGAGAAAACTTGCTAGGGATATAAAACGTAACAATAACAATTTCTTTAAGTAAATTAGAAGTCGAACACTTCCCAGGGAGTCAGCTGGACCTTTGGATGATCAGGATGTAAAAGGGGTGCTAGGGAAACTAAATGCATTCTTTGCACTTGTCCTCACTGTGAAAGATATTAGGCAAATTCCCTCAGAAGATTCACTTCTCACGAAGGACAAGTTGGTGGAGCTGACCTAAATTGAGGTTTTAGTAGATGAGGATGTAAAGGAAACTGATAAACTAAACAGTAGCAGAACATCAAGACCTGATGGCATTTACCTTAGGGTCCTGAAAGTGTTCAGATTGGAAATTGCTGAACTTCTAACTAGCATGTAACCTATCACTGAAAGCAGCCTAGGTACCAGAGGACTGAAGAGTTGCCAATGTGACTCCCATATTTAAAAGGGCTCTAGAGGGGATGGAGGGAACTACTGGTCAGTGAGTCTAACTTGTGTTCCTGGAAAAATGGTAGAAATATTAATAATAATAAAAAATAATAATTGTCCAGCACATGGATGATTCTATCTTGCTATGGGGGAGTGGAGGGGGTGGAATCAGCATGTTTTTTTCAAAGGGTAAGTATACCTCACCAACCAATAGAGTTCTCCGAGGGTGTCAATAAGCAAGTGGATTAGAGTGATCCAGTTGACATAGTACATCTGGACTTCCAAAAAGCTGTTGACAAAGTCCCCCATCAGAGGCTCTTAACTAAGTTAGGTAGTCATAGAATTACAGGGAAATCCACTCATGGATTAGAAATTGGCTTAAAGATAGAAAACAAAGAATGAGTATAAAGGGTCAGCTTCCAGGACGGTAGGAAATAAACAGCAGGGTCCCCCAGGGCTCTGTGTTGGGACCAGTGCTGTTTAACATATTCATGAATGATCTGTACAAGGAGGTGAGTAGCAAGGTGGCCAAATTTGCCAATGACACAAAATTATTCAAAGTGGTAAAGACCAAGGCAGACTGTAAGCAACTACAAAAGGATCTGTCACTGTTGAACAAATGGGCAACTAAATGGCAGACTGAATTCAATGTAGGTAAGTGTAAAGTGATGCAGCTGGGCAAAAATAACCCAACTATACTGACACTATGATGCACTCTACATTAGCTGTTACCACTAAGGAAAGAGATCTGGGAGTCATTGTTGACAGTTTGCTAAAAACATCAGTGTTCAGTGGCCATCCAAAAAGGCAAACAAAATGTTAGGAATTATTATGAAGGGAGTGGTAAACAAAACCATAAAAGTATCATTATGCCCCTTTATAAAGCCACAGTGTGTCCACATCTTGTATACTGTACCCACTTCTGGGTCCCACTTATCAAAAAGGCTATAGACTAGCTAGAGAAAGTACAGAGAAGAGCAATTAGGATGATTAACAGTAGGGAGGGGCTTCCATATACGGAAAAGCTAAAGAGACTAGGCTTATTTAGCTTAAAAAAAGAGATGCTTGAGGGGAGGACACGATAAAGGTTTGCAAAATGCTAAATGGCAAAGAGAAAGTCAATAGGGATTTACTGTTTATTTTCACTCACAACACAGTAACTAGGGGTCATAAAATGAAACTAGCACGTAGTTAATTTAAAATGTTAAAAAGGAGGGTTTTTCACACGTGCAATTAAAGTGCATAACTCATTGCCATCAGATGCTGTGGAAGCTGACAGTTTAGCCAGATTCAGAAAGGGATTGAACAAATTCTTGGAGGAAAGGTGCTTCAGTAGCTGTTGAGCATGGGAGTTAGGGATACAGTCTCTGAATCAGAATTTCCTAGACCTTAAATGCTGGAGGCTGCAAGTGAGGGAGAAACCCTTGTCACTCTCCTTTTCCACTCTCTGCCACTGTGTGACACAGAATGCTGGGCAAGATAGACCTATGGTCTGACCCAGAAAATGGCAGTTCTTATGACCTGGAATTTAATTCTGGTTGAAAAATTTACACAGAAATGTGTATTGTATTCATTATCCTGAGAAAGAAGATAAGTCAAGCCTGCATCAGTGTGAACCAATGAGCAACAACTGCAAATTTAAATTTACAGTGTTCATTCATCCCCATATACTATAAGTCAAAGACTGCAGCCTTCCTACCTCCTCTCTCATTTTCTTTGAGATCAAATTTTCTATGTAAAAATATCTCTGTTGAACACTTCTTGGCTCCCTCTTTACTTTCTCCTCCAAGAATCCACCTCTGGTCTTTTTAGACGGTAGCAGACCTAGGGAGAAAGAAAAAAAAAAGAGATGACTATTATGCCCCATGGAGTGATCTGAGCTTTTCCAAGCTGCCGGAAGCAGGTGATGAGCTCTGCCCCTTCAAGTAACTGTACAAGAAAGCTAAATGTATACGCTACTCCCCTACCTGCACTCTCTACTCTAGTGAGGTAGCTTCATATTAATAGTTATGAAAAGTTAGGGGATAGAGCCTCACCCAGTGTAAATTGATTATGGGTGTCTCCGTAACAGTAGGCCATAAGGGGCAGTTGTGAAAAAAGGCTTTAATTGGTCTGTGTAAATCAGTTCAGGGTGAGCTTTTCATAAAACAGGCTTGCATGGAAAATAGTTATGTCAGCTGTGGCAGGAGCAAAGCAATGATGTTTGTCACATCTGGCAATATCTCTGATGTCATGTATCAGTACAACGCACTCTTGAAAATTTCCCAAGACAGATTCCACAACATCTTTAGGGGGCTGGGAGAGAGGTCAGGCAAATTTTCAGGCATCAAGCAACCTTTATTAGGTCATAATTTCCAAACTATGAATACAATGAGCTTAGAGGTGTGAAGTAATGGAGCAGTGGAAAACACTGAAGGGGACTCAAAAAGTATTTGAACATACTACAGCACAAGTACTGTATATATAATTAAATAACCTGTAACATCCTTGAACTGCTTGATCAGGTCTGAGTGACTTTTTTGAGATCTATATATGAGGGAAAGAAAGTCATGTACTGAATTTCAATCATTTATCTTTACTAGAAATTCCCTGTGGACATTTGTCTTTATACTCTATAAATGTGCTATATTACATGTCACCACATGTATATTTGATCTCTAGTTGTAATGCATAGTTATTTTAATAATAAATAAAAAATAAAATATTATGGAGACAACTGTTGCAAGGTAAGAATGAATGTACAGTCATGACAGAGGTATTTATCATTTATCCTTTCAACTTATTAAAGTTTGAAATATTTTTGTAGGTATTAGCTACATAGAAGACTGAATAATTCAGTAGAACTGACACTTCTCTTTTTGTGGAAGTGGGGCATATTAAGTCAGCTCTTTCCACCAGCTCTATCCTCAGCAGGTTTGACTACAACTCCCACTGACTTCACCAGAAGTAATTAGACCATTTATAAGAGCACTTTTGAAAACCTTTTCTTTTAAGAAACACATACCCTAATCCCACTTCCAGAAAGACTCAGTGTTACCCTATGTACCAACACTGTCCTCTCCTTTTTCAGTGATTAAGATACAGGGAACAAATAAATATAGTGTTGCTTTTTGATAATTTATGAATACAAGATGTGACTTTGGTTATCAAGTTGTTAATTGGTGTCATGTCTCATTCTTCAGGATTTGGTGTGGGCAGCAGGAGGATTCAGCATTTCCCTACCTGCTCAGCTTCATCAGATATATTTAAATTTAAACAGAACTTGGGAGGTTATATCCAAACATGAACAACAGAATTACTAAAAGCAGCTTCCCTTCCTTCCTCGTACAGGTGCACAGACTGATGGAAATACAGGACTGGAACCTGAGCACTCTGGCTGCAAGAGTCAAAGTTTTTTATGAGAATGCAAATACAGTCTATTAAGGTAACTGTACTGATGTAATACACTTACACTTCAGTAAGACATTTAATTATTTCCACACTCTGAAATAAAACATTCTCACTTTAAAACCAATATAATAAATATAAAATACATAGATATAGATATTAAAAAAGTTAATTCATTCAAAGACAGTTGTAAATGGGGAATCATCAATAAGTGAGGGTATTTCTAGTGTGATCTTGAAAGGGTTGGTCTTGGCTCAACTTCTCCAATATCTTTTTCCAACAGGCTGAAAAAAAAATATAAAATTATTGCTGGTGAAGATTGCAGACAGTACAAAAATCGGTGGAGTGGTAAATGGTAAGGACAATGTTCTACAGATTGAACTGCCTTGTTCAGTAAGGTGTTTCATTTGAACAGCATACATTTTAAGATGGTCAAATACAAAGTCATTAATTTAGGAATAAATCACACTTACAGAATGGGGACTGTGCTCTAGAAAATAGTGATTCTGAACACTATAATGGATAACATATCATATATGAACACCCAGCACAACACTGTAGTTAAATGGACTGAGAAAATCATTGTATAAACAAGGAAATACTGAACAGAAGCAGGTAGACTGTATAACCTGCATATATAAAATGGTTGATCCCATTATTGGAACACATTGTTCAGTTTCTGTCCACCTTAAAAGGATCTTGAAAAATTGGAAAGGGTTAAGAAAAGAATTTCAGGAATTATGTGAGATCTGAGAAGCCTGCCTAGAAACCAAAGTAGGTCAATCTATTTCATTTAATCAAGAGAATATTAAAAGGTGACAAAGTACCTAGATGTGAAGAGCATTTCAAATAATAAAATGCTTTTTATTGGTTTGACACTGAGTGGTATAACAAAATTTAATGACTAAGAGCTGAAGCTAGACAAATTCAGACTAAAAGTAAGACATACACTTTTAACAACAAGATTTGTTACTACTGAAGCAACACATTCAGCAATCTAGGGGATTTTCTATCATTTAACATCCATAAATCAAGATCAAATGTCTTTCTAAAAGATGTGATTGAGCTAAATCAAATGTTATAGGTTTGATGCAAGAACTCCCTTGGTTAGATTCTCCAGCCTGTGTGATATTGGAGGTCAGCCTAGACTATCAGAATACTTTCTTCTCACCCTAAATTCTACAAAGCAATGAAAATTGCTTCACAGAATTACAGGGTTCCATTGCACCAATGTAAAGATAAAATCAACCAAATGGTGAAACTTAAAGCCAACATAAGGAAGTAGTCACCCCTAATAAATTAACCGTATTCTAGCAGAGGAGTGAGCAGATACTCCTGAAAAAAGAAAAACATGTAGTGAGAGAGAGGTTCAAGAGAGGAGTAAATGAGAGGGATGGTCAAACAAGCATCCATATATTTGCATACTTCTCCAAACTACGTTTATATAGCATAAGAGTTACAAGTATATCAAAATTTAGCGAGGATGAGGTATGCATACATATTAACTAGCCGTGTAAAAATAATCTTTTCTCATGGATTCTCAACACCATCCTCATTTTTGAGGAATTCAATTCTGATTTTTTTTTAAACCTTAAAAAAGTCTACTGTTCACCAGTGTAACAAAAAACAAAGGGTATTTTTACAGTTAAAAAGGTCCTTTGAAATTAAGAGAACAATATGAAGCATTATGTTGTAATAATGTATATAAAGAATATGCAGAATTTTGTGACAAATTATTTTTTCTCTGTGCAAATTTTTGTTATTAGTGTCACAATACTTTCCTGGAACTTACTCTTACATACATAAAATCTTATAACAATTTAGAACATAAGCTCCATTGAATATAGTAGGAGATTTTTTAGCATTATATAATCATGTTACATGATACTTATGATATATAAGTATCATAATGTTATATTAAAATATAATCACATGGTAAACATTAAAAATAACAATTACATTGCATAAAGAGAAGAGACCCTTAATTTTGTAAAATAAAGAGATCTAATATTTTTCCTGTGGGCAGGTTCAGTGATGTATGGTTCTGTGAGAGCCAGATTTGAGAAGTCAAGAGGGAGCTAGAGGAGAAAAAGGGCATTCAGATGAACTATATAAGCATTTCTTTCTAAATATAAATTGCGACTGCATTTGAATATGAAGCACTGGTCACAATTTTCCCCTGAATTGTAAGCTTCTCAGACATAAATATATTTTCTTTAAAATGATCTCAGAATTATAGCACAAGTGAAAATAATTTCTCCGGATGTGACAGGGCCACGGAAAGTTTTAAAATGGGTTAGAGAGTTCACTTTCAACTGTTAACACTATAGCAACTCAAGACAAAACCAAAGCTGCATTATCTGACAGTAAATTCTGCAGAGCCTTTACTTCTTTTCTCAAGGGTATCCAGAAATATATTGTATTCCCTTATCTTTCTATCTGAACAAAAAAGTAATCCCATTTTCTTAAGACATCAATTTTTTTACCTCTTTCATGATGATTTATAAGGTTGCAGTTTTCCTTTTATTCTGTCAGAGAGGCTTCTGCATTCTCATTGCAGCTGACCTCTGAATGCACCATAGGAAGCAGAAAAGTTTGATACCATCACTGCAGGGTAACTTCTTGTTATTGAAACGGTGACTAGTGGAGCAGCAGGACACACAGTAAGAAACCTCTTAATTCTAATCATTGAAAATATTTCTTCCTCATCAAAATGACCCTGGAGCTCCTGATCCAATTCTTGAAAATGACTATTTTGAAGTAGCTATGTTTAGTAAGAGAAGAATTTTTTGTCTTCATCTTGTGAGCGTACTAGGTAAGCAGAGATGTATTTTTCAAACAGTCAGTGGAAGGTCTCTTTCCAGTTCTTTAAAAATCCATCAGTCTTTTTTATCTCTCTTGTTTCTAGTGAGAATGACCTCTTTCTAACCATAGTTCCTGCTGTACTAGTACCTTTTATTAAATGCTAAGCAGTTACCTTCTAGCATTGATGTTGAGGATATTATTTCACATAGCACGTTCAGAAGTGAGCTAGGATGAGATGCACAAATTTCCATGAAGTAGTAAGTAAAAGCAGATTTTTGGGAAGGAGTGCTGGGTCTATGTTATATAATCCCTCTTCCTGAATCACAGCTCACAGACAGTAGCTTTCATTAAGAAACATATCAGCTCACTTGAAAATTTGAAGAAAACGTATGACTGGTTTGAATATAACTGAGATTCCTGGAATGCAAGTGGCATACTTTCCTACTTTTAAGCAGAAAATACGTGAGTATTTGAATGTAATATTGCATAGTACTCAGAAGTGTGATCTCTGCACATGACAGTCACCATTTAGCTTGACAGTTCTTAGTGCAGCTTGGACACTGCTCCCTTTTACAAATCACTAAAATTTCCCTGAGTCAGCTTCCTCATCTGTGAGATTAGGAAAAAATAATGACCCACCTCATAAAGCTGTGGTCAAGAGTAATGGTGTAATAGGGGCTACAATGCAATAAGAGTATTGCAAATCATTTTTTCCCATGGGTCTAAGGACAGAAATTAGACATAAATTGGTAGAAGTGATTGGAAACCAGCTGAAATCTATAAAACATCAGAAGTTCAGTGCACATAAACTGCTTCCAAAATGGCCAAAACTGGTTTAAGATAAACTCGGACGGATGTAATCAGACTTAACTGTTTTAGGTTAAATTGGTTTATTGAACTTATGTACTACATGTCCTCCAGGTTCAAGTTAACTCACAGTCCCCCAGGATCCCAGGCTGCTTTGCACCTCCCCCACCAGCCCCCTCACAGGGTGGGCGGGCTAGCCTTGGTCCAAGTTGTGTGCTCCAGCAGAGCAGGGAGGTGTGCTGTAGCACCCCCAATCCTCCACCAGCTTCTGACCTGGGCCACTGCAGGCATGGGACTGCATTTCTGGAATCAAAAGTGAGTGTGTCTGTTCACTTATTTATCGGTTCAACCTATACAGCTAAACTGTGAAGATTGAATCAATTCAGCCCCAGGCTTTTTGACTGTCTAACTAAGCCTTAATGACTCTGTTCTGTCATTTTGTCCCTGCCTTCATTAATAAGCACACAGTCAATTATGTGTAGGTAATAAAATGTGCCATTATTTTGCTATATTTACATGTGCTATTTTTTTTCACCAAGGTAAAATTTGTACTGGAAAGATGAATTTCTCTTAATGACTAACTTCCATTCTTGGAAAAGACCCACTTTCAGTTGTTATTAAAGGCAACTCTCACTGACAGCTGTAAAAGAGAGTGAGGATGACATCATGGCAGGACAACTCTGGAAAGTTTCAGAACAATCTCTCAGAAGCAGTATTAACTACAGCAGCTTCTTGTAGTATTAACTACAGCAGCTTCAAAAGTACCAGATTGGCTTATAATTGCAAATATTAGAGGTTCAGAAATAATATTTGAAAGTACAGGGTCAACAGCGAATGTTTGGACCTGCTGGAAAAAAGCAAGGTGCATGAAAGTGTTGCATGTCACACAAATAATTGCCAGTGAATGTTAAAAATTATCCAGATCAGACTGTAAGATGGCTCCTTTCCAAGAACAGAAATTAACAGGTAAGAGAAATTACTTTGTCTTTGCCAAAGACCTGCCTGCTTATCCTCATTTACGGGATGTGGCCAGCAATAAGCAAGGAAGAACTGCATTTTCATCTAGGCAAAGTCAAAAAGAGAAGACACATTGAGATGTATCATCTGAAGAAAAACTGAAGCCCCTGACCTCTTCCATCAGCATTTGACAATGTAGGTCATGCATTGATCATGTAGGTCATGACAACTAGAAGTCATGCATTGTACCATGACATCATATATCCAGTTACTTCCCTAGGTCCTTATCAATTCCTGGTGTCTTGTCTTTGAGCGCAAAGTCTTGGGGTAGAGGCGATATGTTTTATTAGACCAACTAAATAGTTTCAAAAAAGTTATTACGTGTCAGCTTGTTACTTGTCTTTGACCATATACTTTAAAACTAGATGTAGGATCCTGTGTTATCTTCCTTTGAATATTTCTGGGGAAATACAGATTTTTGTAGTTTTGGATAGGATAATACCTAATCAAAGGGTATTCCCATAAGATTGCCTATTGTTATTTTAGTAATGGCCTGAAGCTTTTTAAAAATTCTGTCCAGATGTTAGGTTCTGAGTCAAAACTTTCTGAAAGAAAAAAAACTATACTCAGTACTTTAGGCCTTTCTGAAATATGTATGATGTCCTGAGAGACATCAGCAACAAGAGAAAGTTGAACATCTGAAAAAGGCTTAAAAACTAAAGAAAACACAGCAAAGAAAAAGTGGAATAAAGCAAAGAAATATGCTAGCAGCATCGAAGTCATAACTTGTGAAATTCTTGGTTCTATTACACTTGTCTCACTTTAAGCCTGCATAACCAGTTGTTTATCTAACTAGTGTGATTACCAAACCAAGTTGTTTGAGACCTATGAAATTATGATTTGGAGATCATTCCAACAATTCTTTACATACAAACAGCTCTCATTGTAGTGAGAACTGATCACTAACATGTTTTCAAATGTTATTGTTACTATTTTATTATTACCAACAGCAGGCAACACACAAAAATCTGAATTTCCATTCAAGACATTTCCTAATAATTTTTTTGGTAAGAGGATAGAGTCTATATCCTCAATTGCTTATTTCAGCAAGTGCCAGAGCCCTAAAGATGTTCCAGAGTAAGCATGAACCTGCAGGTCACCTGCAAAAGAGACCCCCAAAGATACCATAGCCCAGGGCCCACCAGGCCATTCTATCTGGCCTGTGCAGCCCCTAAAAACTTTTAAAAATTAATATTTATCTGCCCCTGGCTGCCTGTCACACAGCCCTCAATGGCTTGCCAAAACTCACTAAGTGGCCCTCCGCCCAAAATAATTGCCCACCCCTGCCATAACCCTTTCTTGCCAGCATGACTCCATTAGTTACTGTGCTGCCCTGCAGAAGTAACTCTGAAGAGAAATTAAAACCTCTCTATGGCAAACCAGTCATTCAATCTAAAGTAACTTCTAAGAAGACTGCAGGTGCTTCCAAAGACCTGCACCACTCCAAGGCCCTGAGTCCTACTTGCCTTACATCTGAAAGAAAAAGCTAAGTGCACTGGGCCTGTATATCAAAGGTAGAGAAAAGATTTAGCACCACAATTTTCTGCCCACCCCATCATGAAGCAAGATGCAGCACAAAGCCTTAAAGACAAAACCTCTTTACATTATCAAAATAATTACCTCTTCAGAGCACAGTATTATGAAGATCGAGTACTGCAACAGTGCACATACCTGCAGGAGAGATTATAGATTAGCGTATGTCCATTCCCAACTGGTAGAAGTCATCTTTTCCCATTTTAATTGCTGTTTTCTTTCCAATTAAAGTATCAAGGGTTGTTAAAAGTTTGCAAAATTGGAAATCAGCTCTAGTGTAATTGGATTTCCTTTCTGGTACCACTGGGCCAGAAGCCAAGCCAATTTACACCAGATGAGAATCTTGCCCACTGTAATCGACTGCCATGGCTGGGATGCTGTTTTGAATACAAGTTTGAAACAAATTCTATAGCTGTTTCAACCCCAAGCACCAGCCAGCAGGAGTGTATGGGTTTGCAACACAAAATCACATGCATAGCTAAGGAAAAGGGGATATTTAATAAAAATGACAAAGCTTTTACTTGCAAGAATTTTCTAGCTGGCTTGCAAAGCACTGATGCACATTTTTAATCTCTAAACGGCAGGATTTTCAAGTGCAAATATAATCATACCTTTCTTCTAACCTTACAGCTACTATCTGAATAGCTCCTTCAAGTGTATCTCCTTTTATGGGAAGAACATTCCAGATTTCAAGCTTTACTAGCCAGAATGCAACTTTACCTCAAATATCTTAAGATACTGGCAGATGTTAAGACAGTTGCATGAGTGGGGTCTGTGGAATTTTATGCCCCATTCCCCAAATGATGTGACCTGCCATATGCCAGACAAACCAGTATCTTTTCTCCATCCCCCGCCCCCAGTTGCATCCTACACACATGGATCTGCATCTATACACATGGATTGCTCCAAATTCCTCAGCTCCTGCTTCTGTGGATACCCACAAACATTAAAAAAAATCAGGCAGGCCTTGATTGCATGCCTACTTTTAACAATCAGGGGTACAGAAAGCCCAACATCAGGGAGCCTTTCCTTGATATCAGGCTAATGGTGCCCTGGACCTTTAAAAAGTGGGCATGCAGCCGGGAGCTCCAGCTGAATTTCTATGCACTTTGAGTTCTCTGGGTGCTATAAGCCTAATGTAGGGGAGATGCTGAGGATGGGGGAGCTCCCCGCATCCTCTGCTGCATGTACTGTTTTAAAGAGGTGCCTGGCATAAGCATCATGGGATAAGAGAGAGTTCCCTCATCCCTAGGTGCTCATGCTAGATGCCTTTATAAGGGTGCATGAGTAGCTGGGGTGGGGGAAAGCTCTCCCATCACATGTCACTGGGAGCCATCAGCACATACAGCTGAAGATGGTGAAGCTTCCCCAGGTCCCTCTGTTTACATTGGCTGCCTCTTTAATCCAGCGCATGCACCTGGGGATGGAGGAAGCTCCCCCATCCCCAGCCGTGCACCCATTTTTGAAGAGATGCTTATTAGCTTCCAGGGCTACAGCAGCAGAAAGCCACATTTGGCACCTGAGCTGCCCCCAGTCTGATCCCACCAGTTGGGTAGGGGGGCAGCTTTGTTTCAGATCACAGGGCTGCCGAGTGCTGAATGAGTCCCTGTTTGGACCCAGGGATGTCTGTCTGATCCACAAAGATGCCCCATACCCAGAAGCTTGCTAGGACCTGGCATGTTAAAAAGCAGGGGCTGCAAGGCACGGGTCTTTAAAGTATCAGGTCCCAACAAGCCCATATCCCAATGTCGGCAGTCAGAGATTGTCAGCATTGGGAGTAGGGCAGCCCCCAGACAGGGTCCAGACCTTGGGCTGCCCAGAACCCACTGCTGACAATCAGCTAAATTGTTATCATTGGGATGATAGGGTATGCTACAGTTCAATTTATGGCAGCAGATAATCCAATCAAAAAGGTGTTACACCATAAATTTGGTAAACATATGGCATGTTGCTATTTATGGCATAAATAACGTGTTAATCATGCCAGAAATGCAATGTACGCCAGGGGCCTTGGAAAAGAATCACAATGATGCCAAGTTTTCTAGGACAGTCCTGAATTACTGAGCTATATTCTGATGTTCCCACAGAGTACATTAAAAGAGGAATTTTACCCCAAATTTAAAAACTTCATTTTAAACTGGCCTTGCAGCAGAACTAATTATTCCATGTACAGTTGTGTGTGGCATTGTGTCCTGGATTTGCTTCTTAAAAACTGGTTACTTTGCCCAGACACCATCTATCAGACCATTCTCCTTCTGATTTGTCATGAAAGCCTCACCTAGGAGGGGAACCAATTCTGCCCAGATGTTTTGGTTTGTGTGTCCAAAACAGTATCCCCAAAGGCAACTGCATCAATAATTACATTCTCAAGGCCAATCTTCCCCTTCCCAAAAGGTCTTTCATTCCAAATGCGGTGGGACCCATCCACTGCCCCACCAGTCTGAGTTTACCAGCCATGCGTGGAGTGATGTAACTTTAAGCTGCATAAAGTATGCTTAAAACTAGTTTCAGGTGTTAACAATCTAGGAGTTAAGAGCTCCAGGAGCTACCTAAAATTAATGTGTAGCAAGGCCCTTGATCATCACTTACATACAATCTATAAACATTTTTTATTTTTTAAATGTGGCATAAAATCAGCAGTAGCTTCCAATCTGTCATTCTGACTAATGTACATACTAAAGATGGATCTGAGGTCCTCAAAATTTAAGAGAAATTTTAATTTTTTAGGGATATAAGAGTTAAAGTTAGGTTAAGGACTGGTTTCTGCAGTAACATACTTCTTGTTTTAAAAGAGTGGAAACTTATACTTTCTTTCTCTGTGTTTCTGACAGTAAGTGTGCATATGCTTATGTCTAGGAGAATAATGGGTGTGGACAATGGGAGAGATATAGCAGCAATCAGACCATACAATCTAAAAAAGTAAGAAAAACCTGGCATTCAGGATGACTTTTCTAATTTTGTGATGGATCAAGCCCTAGAACTTTAAAGTACTGTACTGACATAACTAGCCCTAAACCAAAAGCTTCTCCTTTTAAAATACAAGGACAGTTTCAAGTTTAAATCAGCATCAGAGACACAGGAGTACGTGAATGTTTTCAAAGAGCAGATAAACCTTTTAAAATATTAACATCCATTATAAAAGATATTGAAATATACTTACTGTTAATCTGTCAGTTCATCCTGGTGTCATGACTTCAGTTAACTATTGTTTTTTAGGTTTATGATGTCATCAGAACTCATCAATGAAATCAGAACCCCCAGTGAAGTACAGCTACAAGTTTTGACTTGGGGGAAGTAGAATAATTGTTGCTTCTTGATCAGTAGTTTAATTTTTGTTACCAATCTACTCAAATTCATAAAAGAACAATTAAGTTCACTGTTAGCCTTCTAAATTGTAATCTTGGGTAAAAAGGACTGAATTTGATCACCATACATTAAATTATTTTTTCTGTTCTACCGTGTGATAGTATTCAGTCAAATCTCGGAAATACATGTAGTACAGATATCCTGCTCAGCAGATTACTTTTAATCTATGAAATGTTAAGAAATGCATTGTATATGGCTAAACTATCAAATCATAATATACATATACTAGGTAACTTTGATAATCACACTGTTGAAATGAATTATTCAACTTTTGCAGTATTTTTCCTCTTTCTAATAGAGCATTTATCAAAACGAAAATGGCATGCATTTAAGACAAAGTCATCTTATGCTGAATCAAAGTCAGCGCCTACCAAATCTAATATATCTTTTGAATCAAATCTATCACCTACTAAATCACATCAGCATTATGTATATTGCATGCTGAACTGATGAATCAGTAGATAAATTAGATAGTGAATATATAATGATAGTACAGTATTTATTAAAATAGGTCAGGGATTTATTTAAGCTAAGTTTCTATAACTTGGTACATCTACTTTTGAAGAACTCTCTGGAGCTAGAAGGGATTTTTGAGCAAACTGAAAAAGACAGGTAATGAAAACCTGAAAAGGGAAACACTTGCCTACAACAAATGTTTTCATCATGAAAGGAAATAATACATTGCCTTAATCTATTTTTAGGATGAGAAAAGCTGAAGCGATAGCTGAAGTTATATATTATAGTGATAGCTGAAGTTATATATTCACTTTAGGATATTTCATTTAAAAAAATCTGGCAAACTAAAAATATTTGGAAGAAAAAAGTGATTAAAAGTTTAGAAAATAAAGCCACTGATGAAAGACTAAGTGAATTGAGTATAACCACAGAAGAAAATATGCTTAAGTAAGGGCACTGAATAGAAAAAAATTGCTTAAGTATTTATATTAGGTAGATTCTTAATGGTTGAGAGCAGCTTTACATTTCCAGGAGATGTACAAACTCTCATGCAAATCCAGTTCTTAGTTAACCCTGTCTCTCCCCACCTCTGAAGGAATTCCTGTCCCCACTCTATCATTAATCTACCCACAATTCCACTCCAAGAAAGCCTTCACATGAGATATGCTTGAAGATATACACTGAAGCCTAATGGATCCAGACTCCTCCAGATCAGTGGGAAAAGCAGATTTCTGAGCTCTGAAGAAAAGATTGTACATAGTATCAAATATTTTCAATAGCCAGTATAGACAAAGTAAATGAAGCTGAGATACAACAGAATAATTATAAGTTAAATATTAAGAAAAGCTGAACAAGTAAAAATAGTAAATGAAACAAATTACTAACACTGGTTGTGAATTCAGTACTGCATTAGGTTCAATTAAATGATATTCTTTACAGGTGGAAAAAATGTCTTAAATCTCATTGTTTTCCCACTTAAACATTATCTTTATGCCTCCCAAGAACTTCCCAGGAAACAGCTTAAAACTGAATTAAAATCAAAGTGATTATGCTATAAAATAACAAAAAGAATCAATTGATTAAATCAATGATCTTTCATTAAATCTAACATAAATGTATAAAGTTTCTAATTGTCTCATTCCTACCTAAGAATGGAGGCTTCAGCCAAAGATAAGAGACTAAATAATCAGCCTGCCCCAGCATGTATTACGCTGAGAACTGCTCAGGAAAACAGAAAATATTAATTTTTTTTAAATTCTCTGAAATCTCTGAAAAATCTCTGCTAGATTACATATTCCTTAGAGATTATTCTGACTATAAAAATAAGGAAATGAAGGACTTATCATCCACTGAGAGTATCATCCACAGAATTTCCCCTCATTTTAGAGCAATATGGTGCCTTCAGGTACAGCCCTAAAGTTGACATAGCACATAAACTGCACTCTATCATCCTCAGAGCAGCCCAATGTGCCACCATGCCTCAGCAATGGTTTGTGCCCTACTACCTGTTTGCATTGAAGTGAAAAGCTATTACAGAATTAGTTGGGCCAGCTATTTGATATAGGAAACGGAGGGAACAAAAAAAAGACTGTGCATCTAACCTACATACTTGTTTGCAGAGGCATATATCCACAGAGGAGGGGCTGTTAAACAAGTGAGACTTATTGAAGTTAGGCAGCAATAACCTTGATGTCCAGTATTAATATATGTTGCTTAAAGAAGGAAAAATGAAAACAAAGGGTCAGATGGAGCCCTTGCTCACCATGGTAAGCACTAGCTCAGCGTAGTCATCCCACTGAGCGGATGGGGCATAGCCAAAGATCTGTTCCTTCAGATTGAAGGCTCCTGCTTTTTCACTTCTGTTCTATTCCTGACACCCATCTCTTCTCAAACAGGTGGGGGGGGTTGTTTTGTTTTGTTATGTTTTTTCAGCTTTACCATTAATCTCTCGCCATCCGCATTTACATAGAATAGTGCATTGTCCTATTGTCACATTGTCTCTTTCTTTAGGGAAACAGTTTCTCTTTTCTTTTATGCTGTAGCTGCCTACATCTGCAGTATTATGTAAATAATTAGTAATAAAAGTAATTTAGATTACATATGTTTACACTTTTTAGAACCCAGTATACTAGATATATTTAAAAAATGGAAGGATCACACAGAGTATGCATAATTTTCTGCAGAACAAACATATCATAAACAAAGTACCAAAATAGCATATCACAGCTTATATATTGATAGCTTCCCCCTTATGTACCAATCCACTAAGCATATATATAAGTTGGAAAGCAGTCTAATGCATAAAATACTTCTGATTGTAATATGATTAACGCTTTGATTATAATATGACCCGTGATAGGAAGTAACAGCTTTAAAAATCTAGGTGTTTAATTTATATGCCAGAAAAGGTCAACTTTAGGCCCCCAAATCTTGAAAAATGTGGCTAGTGCTCTCACTCTACTTTATAGACTCATGGGAATTAGGGTTGGAAGGGACCTTAGGTAGTCATCTAGTCCAACCCCCTGCTCAAAGTAGGACCATCCCCAACTAGGTCATCCCAGCCAAGGCTTTGTCTAGCTATGTCTTAAAAACCTCCAAGGATGGAGATTCCACAGCCTGAGTAACTTGTTCCAGCATTTTGCTACCCTCCTAGTGAGAAAGCTTTTCCTAATATCTAAACTTCCCTTGCTGCTATATGAGTTGCAATATATTGTCTCATCTCTATTATATTCAAAGTCAATGGAGCTATTCATATGCTTACGCTTAAGCATTAGCTTGAGTGCTGTGTTATAGCAAAGCAAAGGTCTCAAGTTATTGAGAATATTGAAGTATTACAGTTTTGATCCCTAAATAAATACAATTTTTTTTTTAGTTATAGCACATTATTTTCCACATTTCTCACAATCCAAATGGTTTGACCATTTTCACTTCTTTCAGGAAAAAGTTCACCAAAGAAACCTAGGTCTTATCTACCTCTGAGAGGTTGCCTTTTTAGCATTTTTGTGCAGCAGATATACACCACTAGGAGCAACGGCAGCTGGCCTGATTACAGGTTTCCACCCACAATATCTGGTAGCTGTTTCCTGACTAATCTAATCCTTCAGATCTTGTAACCAAATTTTAGCCTTTGTGACCAACAAGTACACTCCACCACCCATAAGTAGGTATTCACTAGCCTTTTCACAATTTTGCATTTTTGTGGAAACCATGAAAAAAGCAGTTTCTGCAAACCCTGTGAAAATGCCAACCCCCACTATTTTGGTGCGGAATCACTGGGGTGGGGGGACTTACTAAAATAAGATGCTGCCAACCCTACCACCTGCTGCTGATTGGCTGAGGGGGTTGCCTGTCATGTAGCCCTGCCCCTCTCCACCAATCAGTAGCAAGGGACAGGGCTGCACAATGGGAAGCCCTCTTGGTCAATCAGCAGTGGCAGGTGGGACCACTGGGGACAATCAGTGGCAGGGGAGCCACTGCAAAAAGACCTAAAAAATGACTCAGTGATTTTCCCCTTGCCTCAGCAAGAATTAAGTAAATCCCTACCTATAAGACACTGCTACCCATTGTAACAGAGATCCCTTTACATAGTCATCAAGAATTCTAGTTGGCTCAGCTCCCCCTGACCAATGGAAAGCTGCCTTCATCTCCTTTCAAGGACATTCTATACCTATCCAGGGATATCAAGACAGGAACTCTATACCTGCCCTCTCTTTCTCCCCATCCTGTACTGGAGGTTGGGATCAATTACTACTTGTCTGATCAAAATGTTGCCTTTGCTGAGAGGCAGAAAGGCAGACTGCCTTATTTATTTCAAAGTCCCTCATTATTTGCACATAGCACAGAAACATGTGTTACAAAGGAATATGTTACATTGGGTAAATAACCAGTATAAGTTACAGGAGTAGGCTCTGGAACTTGGGTCACAACTCCCCATCTTTAGAGCTGTTTCTTATAACCAGTTTGCTTGTATGTGCAATAAGGAATACAGTTCAATCCCATTTTGAGACATACAGTTATCGATCTCAGCATGATTATGGGCTGCAAGAATGATAAAGCCATGAAACAGCAATGCAAGTCTAAGATGCTTTAGGCAAAGTATTTCCAGAAAAGCTAGGGAAGTATTAATATCATTGAACAAGGTGCTGGTAAGACCTTGTTTTGAATTCCTTTTTTTGGAATGTTTCCCAAAAATTCCTCATTTGGAATATTCTGCACACTTTGGTCACCCATAATCAGGATAAATTTAGATTGGAATAGGTGGAGAGAAAGTCTGCCAGAAAGATACCTGCCTTAGGAAAGGAGACTAGAACTTTGCTGCTTAGCCTAGCAAAATGAAGGCTCAGATGTGCTATGATTGCTATCTATAAATACATCAAGGAGATAAATATTAGGGAAGGTAAAGAAATATTTAAGCTAATGGAGAATCCTGGCTTGAGAAAAAATGGCTATAAACTAGCTATGAATGAATTTGGGCTGGAAATTAGTGAAGGTTTCTAAACATTAGCATAATCAGGTTCTAAAACAGCCTTTCAGTTGGATTAGTAGAGCTAGAAACCTAATTGCTTTTGAGATGGAGCTCAGTAAGTTTTTGAGAGGTATTATATGACATGGTGCCTATAATATCAGGAAATTGAACTTGATAACATGAGATTCCTTCCTGTCCTGTGTGTCTATGTACACCAACAGTAAGAGCCGAGAGAGGAAAAAAATTGAATGAAGGAGACTTGAGAACAATTTTAAAGTAATTACCTTGTTTGTTTAAAATACTGTAAATATATAAATAAGCTAATTCAATGTCACCGTAGCCCTTTTCCTCCTGTGAGAATGCAAGTGATATCTCAGAGGGGAGCTGAAGATTAATAAATCTTATAACTGTTCCGCATTATAAGCATTATAAAAGTGCAACGTATTATTGTAATGTTGCTGAGATCAAGTAATCAAGACTTCCGCCACTTGGTTGCATATTCATTTTTCCCTGTGTAAGCTCATGGATGATTGTACAAAGACTTTTGTTAGTGAACTTTACAAGCACACCATGCCAGAGCTTATGTGGTTATAAATAGGTGATCAAGAAATACACTAATGCTCTCAGAAGTTAAAAAGGGTAGTTAACCATATCAGTTTGAAGTTGGGCAGAAGGTAGGGCAGGATGGAATCTCTGGGCCCCTATACAGATGCCATACATCTGCTCCGATCCATGCTAATTAGCAGTAGTTGATTCTGCTGAGGCATGTTAATTAACATGCTCCAGCAGCCTCTGCATCATGTGTATTCAGTGTCCCCACACTTCAAAATGGCAGTGGGGGCACTTGAACTAAACATAACTGAACGAGCTTTAATTCAAGTGCCCCCAATGTCATTTTGAAGTATGGGACACTGAATAAATGTGACTCTGCAGGTGCTTTAATTAAAGAAGCTCTCAGAACCACTCTAATTAAAACACCTCCAACTCCAACCCTGAAGCATGTATATAGATGCCCTTTCAGTCTAATTCATCAAGAAAGGCATGAGCTTTTGTAGGTCACAACCTACTTTGTCAAATGATCTCACGGGTTGTAAGTGTTTCCATAACCTGACATTTAACTTTCTCAAAACTGTGGTATCATGCATAAAATGAAAAATTTCCAAAAGGTACACAATAAAGCCATAGTTATTCTTCCATGACCACCATGCTGCATGAAGTTATGACTCCTACATGTGTTTGAATTCATCTTCTTCATTTGTGATTTTTGTTATCTCTTGGAAGCAGTTTCTGCTAGCAGAAAAGACATTTGTTTTCATACTGTTGAAATCTCATTAGGAGTCCACATCTCAGAATATTTTTAGTCACTATTCTGAGATGACAAGATATGTTTTCTTTTGACAAGTCTTGAAGTCCAGTATTTAAGAATTAATGGTTAGCTGTATAAAGCAGTTATACAGAAATGATGTTCACTGTAGTCAATAGCCTTTCCTGCAAATCTATTGTTTAAATTACTGTCACGGGATGGGGTCCCTAAGGATGGCCATGATCTCCTAAGGCCCCTCAACCATGCCAGTTTGGCCCGATGGGCACCCTCTATTCTCACCCGCCATGTCTTGATGTATTTTGTAATATAGGGAGGCTGCCTTCATATCCTGTTAGCCATGATCCTGATGGATTTCCTAGGACCCCATGGGTTCTGGACCCCTTGTAGGTCCTGTTTCAAACTAGATGTCCCAGGGACACCACAGCCTTATGGACTATATGTGTGGCCCCAAGCCTCGCAGCTGGTACTGGCGTTGTCTCACCTAGGCCTTGTTATAATTCGGCCCCTTGTCTCTGCACCCCTCAGCGCTGGGGTCTGTGCACCCCAAATGCCGTGCCCTCACTTGGCCCTGGGGTCTGTGCACCCCAAATGCTGCACCCTCACTGGCACCAGGTTTCCCACTCTGCCATGGGCCCACAGTGAGACCTCCACCTTCCCCAAATAGCCTCACCCAAACCACCAGTGTTATAAAACAACAACCAAACATAAGCCCCTGGGCTATAACATAACACAAACTGCAAAAGGTGCGCTCTACCCCTTTACATTACTAGAAGAAGCACTTAGGCCTCTTCCCTTCACTCACTCTAGGAGGGCTCCTTCCCCCTTGGCTGCAGGCAGAGAACTTCCCCCTAGTCCCCACCCTTGGGTTTATACGGGCCCAGGGCCCTGCCCCTTCCGGCCAGCTGACCAGGTACAGGTGCAGGCTAATTTCCTCATTAGCTGGCTGCCATGGCAACCTGCACCTGGGCTCCTGTCTGGCCCTTTGGTCTCTCCCCAGGCAGTTTCTGCTCTTCTAGGAGCAGGTACCTAAGTGCCCTGTGACAACAACTGAAAAACATAATTATAAAATTGTCACCTGTCAAGGGTAAGTGCTATATGGCCTTGGCTCTCTCCTATCTGACATCTTACAGGAATGCATTGTCAGGTGAAGATCAGCACTACCACAGACAGTCTCTGGTTTTTCTCTCCTGTCGCATGTTAGATCATCTTTTAAGGTTGAGAGCTGGTTATGTCAGCTGATAGATCTGGAGGACTTTATACATGGGGCTCCACCTCTCCTTACACCCCATGATTACCACACCCCAAATGTTACACATCTTCCTCTTTGAGTCATAACCCCGGGATGAGGTATAAATTTAAATTCCATTTTTTCATGTTGGATTTTGCACCATCTACCCAAATAGATGCTGCAGTGTAGTCCTAGGAGGCAACTGTAGGGACTCTCAATGGCAGCTCACAACCAGTCTGTAGCCTACCTTGTAACAAGTAAGACAGTCCTTCATACACAACTGCAATCTTGGTCAGGCACTTCTAATTAATTTATTCGGAGTCCATCAATTGCTCAACTTAACTCATTTCAATAGAGGGTCTCTCAAATTCATCCTTTGAGATCCTCTGGTCCTATGCACTCAAATCACTTTGTTGACAGTCCATATTCTTACATCAACCCATTAATGCAGGGTTCATCCCCTTCTATCAACTCATTAAAGATGTCCAAGGTAAATCCACTTAAATCAATACATCCATTCAGGGTTCACCCCCTGCTATCAGTTTATTAACAGTCTGTCTCAGGGGTATATAAACTTAAATTAACCCTCGCCCAGATGGCCCTGCCACCCCAGCTCACAGTGAGCTTGAGCTCCACCACCTCACACAACCCATCTCATGTGGTACCTGCTTCAACTCAGGGCTTCAGTCCTTGCGCAGGCATTCTGGCATTCTGTGTCTGAGGGTCCCTTTGTTCTTTGGTGGCCCTCCAACCACTTGTATCTGCTGCCTTGCACCCTTCTACCACAGATTGCTGTAGACCAGCACAGCCTTCAGAGTCCTCCAGTGTCCTCTGCCCCTGGACACTGCAGTCTCTCCCTGGCTCCTCCTCTCTAGGGCCAGAAGTATTGTTTCTGGTTCCCTGACTGCCAATCTGGAAACAGCACATGCTACGAAAATATGGTGGGGCGCTGCTGGCTCCATCTGGGTTCCTTCTCTCACCTGTGGTAAGTACAGTGTGATTGTGATTCCCAGGACTTCCTCTTCACTTTGTGCTCCTCCCATCATGATCATCTCCAAATGGATATATACTACACTAATGGGAAACACAAAATATAACCACAAACAGGATGCAGTCATAAACGTAGCTACTAGAAAAGGATTTTAAAGTCTTAAAAGTTTGGGAATGAAAAGTACTTTTTGCCTAAGATAACACCCATATCTGAAGGTGTTTCAACATATTGATCAATAAACTGAATTTCCATGATGAGAACTGAAATTTTGAGGGAGTAGCAGGAAGTAAGAGTCATGTAAAATGGATTCAAACAGATTTTATGAACTTTAGTATGGAATTAGTAGTTACAATAACAGCAATTATACTAATTTGGATTTGTGCTTAACCATGAGGAATGTTATAAAACAGATTCCCAGTGTGGCGTACCTAGAGAGACTGTTGCTGTACAGTCAAACCAAAGATACCTCTGGTGTCTAAAAAGAATGATGTAAAAGATAAACCTAAGGAATCACAATTCAAGGAATCACAATTCAAGGAATCACAATTCAATCTTGCAAAGGCATATAAACATGCTCAATTTTATGCCTTACTAAGCATTTAAGACTTTGCAGAGTGAAGGCCTAAGGCAATAATATTGTGTGTTTCTTTGTTTTGTGATTTCATCTGTCTTCTATAATTTGCCAATATCATCTGTTTTTATTTAAGATGGCTTGAAATCCATTATGAACACTGTTAGTTGGGGAGAACTTGTTAATAAATAGTTTGTGCAGAAGTTGAACCCCCCCAAAAAGGCAGAATAGGTGGTAAGTTACAAAAAACTGAAATCTCCTTCTCAGTTTAATGTTGAAGGAAGACTGCAGGGGGATAAAATATATGACGAGTGGTAATGTGTAAGATTATAATCAATGTATTAAGCCAAGAAGCTTTCCCTGTTTTAGCTGATTTCATCCTAAATTTTCTTTAAATAATATGAAAATCATCTTCATGTGTGTATCATGGGTAAAATTTGCAGAAGTACCTTAAGGGGCTAAGACCTATTTTTGAAAAGTATTTCAGAACTCTAAAGCCTAAACCTCACTGACTTTACATGATACTAGGAAATACAAATCACTATTGAAAAAGGATTTTGATTCCCCAGCCACTTGGCACTTCTGAAATTTTTACTATATTGTGATGAATCATAGTATATTTACTGTTCTTATCCATTGGGTCTTACAACCCAACAGTACAGTACAAGCTGCAAAATATAACCAAAGAAAGGTTATCAGAATTTTGCAAGGCTATTTCCATTTTTAATAAGTGCTTGACAAAGGAGCTGTGAAGCATTCAGGCTGTAGTCCAAGATAAAAACTGTTATCTTGGGTTCATTTTTATTAGGACTAGATACTGACATTCAAAAAACCTAAGGTAGACTTAACGTAAGTTATGCATTTTTCTGTAAGTGGCACAGTTTAGATTGGTAGCGAACAGAACACACATTTGCCCTTGGTGGGGAAGGCAAATTTTAGACGAGGTTCCACCATTTTTAAACCAGTCTGTGTGTGCCAAACTTCTGTTCTGTTACGGGTATTGGTCTATTTTGCGTGCCAAACTTCTGTTCTGTTGCAGATTGTCAGGTATTGCAGTCCCTTGCAGTCCTGTAGGACGCCGTCTGCCGCTCAACGAAGATGTTATTGCTTCTAATTGATGATCTACATGCCCACGTTTTTCCTGCCACAATTTGATGTTAATGGAGTTGGTTCATTACCTACACGTGTAGTCCAATTAGTAGTCTCACCGTCATCCCACAGGGTCCTGCGTTCCTGAGGGCTCCGCCACCCCTACACCCTCGCTCGTTCCACCAGGGTCTGACCAGCCAGTTGGTCCTGCCACGTGTCCTCAATGCCAGACAAACAACCAACAAAAGACCAAAAAAAAAAAAGCAAGAAAACAAAGAAGGCTCTCCTGGCCTTTGTCACTGTTCCTGTTGTTTGCAGACAGTATCTAAACCAAAATTGACCTTTGTGCAGTCAGTCCCTCCTATGTGGCTCTCTCTCTCTCTCTCAGAGCCTCTTCTGGGGGCTGCCACATCTTCTTTTAGCACCTTGAGTCCATCTATAACCCCATCTTATTGTCATGTGCCACTTTTACATGTGTTATGGTACCATGAAAGTCCATAGTGCCCCTCTATTAGGGTTATTATGGTACCACTCTCCCTGCTGGGCTCCGCCACCTCCCAGTGCGTAAACAAACAGTTCTGTGCCCCCACAGAGTCAGTAGGCTTGGCTCTCGGTCCCCACTGTGGGTTTTACTCTCTGCAAGAGTCTCCTACCAGCATTCCATGTTGCCTTCAGAGTTCCCTGCAGCGTGTGCCGGCTTGCTTCTCCTCCCCCTCCTCCTCCTCCTCCTCCTCTTTCTGGTTCTGCACTCCTCCTCCTTCCCTGTCCTGGGCTTTTCTTTATACCGGCGCAGGAGTTCTCTGCCCCTCCCCTCCCAAAATACCTGGGTAAGGGAGATTTCTGCCGGGCTCCTTGGGGTTGCAGACCTGGGGCCGCTGGGCCTTTGTTTAGTCCATGTGCTTTGGAGCCCAGTGACTCCTTCTCTCTCTCACACAGATATAGACTGGTTTCTGATCACATAGATTTCCTATACATGTGCATGGAGGCTGCTCTGATGCCCTGAAATTACAGCATGTAGGAGCTGATTTGATTAAGTAATTACCATGCTCCAGCAGACTCCAACATCACGTATATATCCTCATGCTGAAAAATGGTGGCAGGGTGCACTGAAGTGCTTTAAAGTGCCCCACCATTTTTCAGTGCAGGGACTCTGATACACAACACTCTGCGAGTTTTTAATTACTGCAGATCTCAGAAGTGTGCTAATTAAAGTGAACCTCTCCCCCCACACCTCCTAGAGCAAGTCTATAAATGCCCTTATACCAGTAAAAATGTGACATCTGTACCTGGCCCTAGATGACCAGTAGTGGTTCAGCAGAGTACAATTCTCTGAGAAAGATTTGCTGTCACTCATTTAGATTTTACTTCTTAAAAAACCCTCCATAATGCATATAAATTAAAACATATGCAGTCATTACTTAGCTAAGATGCAACATCACATCTACTACAGAGTCCTTCTATGACCTTGCCAAGTTTATGGAGTGTGCCAATAACAGAGCTGGGATTAGAAAACTGACTGATTAAAATTTTGCTCACTAGGATAAAACACTTGAAATGAATCATCTCATTTTCTTGCATGTCCTCGGGTTGCTGCAGGCTCAATAAATTACATTCATATAATAGCAAACAACTATAAAAAATTAGACTTAAAACATTTCATCATATATTGTAACACCATAGCCTATTTTTAAAATTCCTCAACCAACTTAAAATGTAATGCTCATAGATAATGAGATTTATAACACATAGTTTTCAGGGTGAAATTTCAGAGCTATAGGCCTGATCTAGGATGCACCGAAGTCAACTGGAGCCTTTCATTGACTTCAGTAGACTGTAGATCAGGCCCTATATGCACATTTTTGACAGACATTAACTGCTGTCCTAAGGATATCCACAAACACCATCAGAATGTTCTAGGTGTAACCTTCAGTGATAACAAGGGAAATGAATGTTAATAAGTGACAGCAACAAGCAAATGCCATAGAAAACTACAGGCAAAAGTGTTAATGGCAGCTACTGCCTTGTGTAACATGCCAGAAATGCAGTCTTAAGACGTCAGTCTTTGTCAGTCTTATTCAAACTAGTTCTCCATTCAAGACATTTATTCAAATACCCAAGATCAAGTTATATTTAACATAAAATTAAAATTCTAGGTCAACTTCTTAGATTGTGAGTTTGCTTATAGCACAGCTTCTATCTGATTGTGTGACATATTATAAAGATACATATTTAGGTGGTTGGAAACATGAATTTTTTCATCAAATAGAAGTTTTCCAAAATTTTTGTTTAAAAAAACTAGTTGTTTAGAATATTTGAAGTCTGGGAGGGCTGCCAGGTGGCCTGCTGAGAGAATGGCAATCCTATAAGTCTTCCAGGTGAGATGGTGGGAATCACAGGGATCTAGGCCATTTATCTGCCAGATACCTGGCAAGAAACTAGGCTGGCAGGCCAACTGGCCACCTGCCTGGTTCTACTCTAAAATTTTGAGAGAATGGAACCATTCCCACAAAACATTTCATTTCTGTCAAACTGGCATTTTCTGATGGACAATCTTTGACTAGGTCAATAGAATAAAAATAAGATGTCAGTAGAATCAACACAGATATTATTTTCTGTTTTATCTGTTAGTTCTGTTTCAGTAGCCCACAAAAGTGTCAATAAGACTTTAGGCCCACTAGTTCAAGAATAAGAATTTAAGCCTAGTAGTTCTAATATATATAAACAAACACTCCCCTCAGCCATCTCCTTACCCTTTCTCCATTCACTCAGTGTCCTACCCAGCCTATGCCATCATAGCTAGCCCTGTGTGCCAAGCAGAACTATAGTTATATTTAGCAGTCTATGTATTAGATGTTAAAACTCTTGGATGTAGAATCATATCAAAATGCCAGGAACAGAGCAGCCATAAAACAAACTGAGAAAATCTTAGACCTATATTTTGTACCCTAACTGAAAGGGTAAAAATAGATCTTTAATGCTATTCTAACTGTCTGTAATGTTTACAAAAGGTTTTTTAATGCAGGAATTAAACACTGGACCTATCTGAAAAGAGAAAATAAGTTATTTAATTTTTTTAAATAGAACATGCGTCTCCTAGAAAACACCCACTGCCTCCATTACCCAGCAATCCTGCTGCGCCTAGAACTAGTGAGATGAAAATATCCCATAAAATAGCACACCATCTTTCCAACAAATAGTGATGAATGAGGGAAGCAATATATCTAAGTAATCTTGCTAAAAAATAAAAATCCAAATTCTGATTTAACAGTACGATATATAACTTAACACATTTTGAGATCCCAAACCTCAAATTTTAATATTATAAAAGCCTTAGTCTGTCTATCTGTCTGTCCATAGCACTTTATTTGCATTCTGATTGGCTGTCTGAAACAACCAACCAGTGTGCTCCAAGAGCATTCCAGGAGGCAGTAGTGACAGTGCAGCACAGCGCCACCATTATGGCAGCAACAGAGCAGACAGAGTGGGGGGGCAAGGCCAGTGCTCTGGCCTCACCCCCCCCTTACCCCATGGCCCTGCTCCCTGGAGGTGGCAACAGCACAGGGTGCTGACCGAGGGGGATGGAAGGGATAGCAAAACAAGTTTCCCCCTCTCCCCCATGCCTGGAGGGATGGCAGTGCCATGAGGTGGAGCAGCAAGGGGAGGCTGCAGATCTGGATGGTGGACAAACAGGGCTGGAGGCAGAACAGCGGCAGCACAAGTTGGTGGGTGGTGGCGCTCTGTCCCCACCCACCCCCCTACCTCCCAGTTATTCTTGACAGACATTTGGCTAGTTTTAACATAAAAATGTAAAAGACTTAAAACACTGACATATAGTTTGTTGATCCTTTTTTCATTTTCTATATGGTATGTAAGTTACTGTGTATCATTTTCTATATGGTATGTAAGTTACCAACTTACCATGCTGCTATTTTCATTGAGGTCTTCTGCTATCTTTGTACTCTCTTAAGAGAACTGCATTAGAATTTCATCATTATTTTAAAATGTCCTGATATCTTACCTCTAATAAAGTGCACAATGATTTTAATGGACTGATCCATAGCTTTTTAGAACTGAAAGACAAGGGTAAATTTCTCAGACGTTTATCTTTCATGCCTTCTTAATGAAAGGGAATTATTTCATACAATTATCTGTTGCAAATCAATTTATCAGAGCAAATGCACCTGATGAAAAATAAATGTTTTGAGTACAAAAATGGCATACAATTTTTAAAACTGTCTTGCTAGGAGATTATTAGAATCAATATGTACTTTTAAATACATTTTGAATTCTTATAAGTGCCAGCACTTTTATTTTAAATTAAATGTTGCAAACTATATCACTATAGTCTGGAACCAATGCATTTGATAAATTCCTAGTTTAAAACTACACAATTGTTAACATTTTTACAATTGGCTACTGGACTTGCACAAAAATAGTTTTATTTATTTCCATTTTAAAAGTCATCGGTCATGTTTCTCACAGAGAAACAACAAACCTAGAATACCAGTTAATCCCAAGTGATCATTCATCCAAGTACTAGTCAGGCAAAAACCTATTAACTTTGAAAATTAGACAGAAAGACCAAAGTACCATTTGTTTGGTTTTGTTATACATTAGCTATAACATTTCCCAAATGGCTGCACAGTAGCAAATTAAGAAGACTTTTCCTCAAAATAACCAGTAAATAACCAAATGTTTACTTTTATGGAGTGTTTATAAATGCAAAATCAAAAGATGATAAAACATGTTTTAATAAAAACATATTTCTCTGTTCATCAAAGTGGAAGGTTTGGCTCAGCTGTAATATTATGTTACAAGTTACACAGAAAATGTGCAGCTCTAAATGATGGTCAAATCCCTGTCACCACTTACATATTTTTGGAAAGATAAATATGTTAATAAAGTGGGTAACACATATTGGTATCTGCTAAAACCAATAGCAAGACCAAGATATTTTTCATTTTCACACTAAATGCATTGATTTTCAAAGTATTTAGGTCCCAATTCAGAAAAGCATATTTATTCAAGGTAACATTCAAGCATATATCTGCCTATAAAAATGGGCTAATGAAATCTTAATGCTATCACACATGCTGAATAGCACTTGATGCAGGGTCCATGCATATCATTAACTTCAGTGGGTACAGTATGAATGTATTTTTTCAATTCTTACACATCTATTTTTTAGCTATAACAAAAATGAAAAATTATAACTGAAAAGGCATTTTTTCAGAAAGCAAACCTATTTCAAATACAATGTTCATTTTGCCTAACTGGATCAGGAAATATTGATCTCAATAATCCTAAAATAAACTCATAGGGTGCATCCACACATGCAAGCACATGCGCTTGCAGCAGCACAAATAGAAGCAGTGCAAATTAGAGTTGGGGCTTTTTGCCTCAGCACACGTGCTCAGACATGCACTTTGGTGTGGAACAAATCGTGCCACTTGGGGCAAAATAACCCTGCCTGGCTCCTCCCAGATCTGCAGCCGGGGGGCTAGAGCCTGTGTCCAGGACCTGTGCTGTCCCCAGCAGTATAAAAAACTGTCCTGTCCTGGCCCCATCCAAACAAAAGCTCCCTTGGCAAGCAGCTCGGGGCTACTTGTTCTCTGGAGCTTCTGAGGCCCAGCCAACTGATGCCTGGGGACACTACCCCGTGCCAGCTGGACTGCTGCAGTGGCATCCCAAATCCATTTTTAAAAATACCCCAAAAGGAGTTTGAGGTGGAGCATGCATGCTTGTCGGGATGTGCCCATAGGGCATATAGACAAACCCACACGTCCCTCTTTCCGCGTCTCAAAGCAGTTTGAGACGCAGCAAGAGGCATGCTGGGAACAAAAAAATGTTCCCTGCTCTGCATATAAGCCCAGGCTTAGCATTTGATGTCTGAATATCTAGGTATCAAAAAAAAAAAAAACCACACACACAGAAAAAAAAAAGCAACTGGAGGCTCAGATCCTCCAAAAAGATATTCTGGTAGCTGGCCAGAGCATCTCTATGGTGGCCCCTTGCCCTGCTGCTGAAGTACGCTGCCTCCATTGGTGGGGCAGCCTGGACTGGTACAGGCTGCATGAATCCCAGCTCCATTCAAGGTAAGTAAGGGACTGAGGCTGGGGGAGACTAGAGTCGGGGGGGTGGGTGCAGAGGGCTGTGAATGTGGAACAGGGCTGCTTGGGAGGGGTGGCCCTGCCTGCCCCCCACATGGCCTACAGCCTCCCCCACCCCCATACAGCAGCAGCTCATGGGGACACTTGGGGCCCTCCTGGCAAAGACCACTGTGGCACGGGGCAGTGCAGGCTGGCCACCCCCATCTGGCACATGGTGTTCCTTGTGGCAAATCGCACAGACCTGGCCCAGCTCATCATACTGCACCTTTGGGCAACTGTGGGTTGCATGGGCTATCACCTGGGGCCACACACCACTACCAGTGACTGTCTGTCACACTGAGCTGGGTCCTGTTTGCACAGGCCACACCCAGGCTGATTCTATGCATGCAGGACCTGGCCTGGTAAGATACCAACTGGGTAGACACACAGTCCCCACAAGCCACACAGGGCCCTGGGTGACAGGCCAAACAGTCTGAAGCTGCCCAAAGGCACACAGTGTTGAGCCGGGCTGGGTCAAGCCTGCACAATATGGCACTGGTAGCGCCAGTGTCAGGCAGCCAGGGCTGAGTTGTACTGTCCCATGCTTCATTGGGGGGCTGTGCCAGGAGGCCCTGAGCACCCCAATGGCTGCTGCTGCTGTGGATGAGCTATGGGCCATGCAGGGGGGCTGGGGTTCTGCAGGGAGGCATGTGGCTCTTGGCCCCACAGGGGGGCCTGTAGCAACTGTGGGGGGAGGTTCTGAGCCTTGCAGGGGAGGCTGTGGCCCTCGGGGGGGAGCAGTCCATGAGCAGCCCCCCCAACACTGCCCCCACACACCTGCAGTCTGCCCACAATGTACCCACAAACCCCTCACCCACATACCTGGTCCTTTGGGTCAGGAGTGAGGGGACTGGGGTGCAGAGCAGGCTGTAGGTTGAGAGTGAGTGGCAAGGGCAGGGGAAGGGGCAGGGTATTGGCATATCATTGCTGCTCAGCACTGCACATCCTGGTGAGCAAAGGAGGCAGGGGCAGTTATGATTTTTCTATGACAAAAAAAACCAAAAGTAAATGCCAAACGCTATAGGTATTTAGAATTTATTTTATTGTGATGATGGAAGCACTGGTAGGCTTTTAAACAGCTTTAAACTTGTAAATATACCAATAAAACATTGCCCAATTGATCTCTCTCTATATATAGTGGCATTTCATTTTAATAATGAAAGAACACTATTTTGCGTATGTTAATGAGAGAATTTGGGTTTCTTATCAGAGAATTTGCAATTTTTAAACATGGAACACCAGGATCTCTGCAGATGAGACAAGTGGCAGAGGAGCCTGTCCAGGGGCAACACTGGGGACCCAGCTGGACGGCCGATGAGGTGGCTGACTTGTTGGCCTTTTGGGGCCAAGAGGACACACTTGGACAGTTCAAAGCGGGCCACCACAAGAAGCACATCTTCTGGGGATAGCTGCCCAGATGGCAGAGCGGGGGCACCCCAACCAGGTCTGGCAGGCATGCAGCCATGGGGCCACAGGTCCAAGGGGGCAAATGCTGTTGCAGATGGCAGCAAGTCATAGCCAGGCAGCTTCCCCCACTGCCAGACTGCTGCAGTGGGTAGACGGGGCAGGGGCCACTCAAGATCTGGGCTGCTTCAGCACTCCAGCTGGCACAAGGGGTACTGTCCCTAGATACCAGCTGGCTAGACCTCAGAAGCTCCTGTCTATTTGTAACATTCAAAACAGCCTGGGCCTTAAGACCCACCCAGCTAATGAGTAACCCCTATTTTATGGGGGGTAGTGGGTAAACGTTACAACAAAATACTCAGGACAACTAATGAAAAAACAGGATAGGAGTGTCATGTGGATCAAAGGGTCAAAACATCAAAATAAGTGCACATGAGGGGGACACTAAGCAGAGCACCCCTGGGCCACACCCACCAGTCCTCAAAGGCACTCAAGGAGCCAGTGGGTGCCACCCACTGGTGCTCTGCCCAGAAACGTGCACAGACAAGTGAAAGGAAAGCGGCCTCACAGTCTCTGGGCACCTTCCTGGCCAGACCCTACTTCCTGGTCAAGTACAGGGCCCACTTGGCCAGGGCCAGGAGGCAGTTGACCACGAGGTCCCGGGACTTGGTGGGGCCACAGATGGGGTGACCAAACAAAAAGGTGGGGGGTGAAATTCAACCACAACCTCAAGAGAAGACTCTGGATGTGGAGGGGCTGCAGCCTGGCACACTTGAGGGTCATGTGTGCTAGGGTATCCCTCTGCTCACAGAAGGTGCAGGAGACCGGGGTGTCTGTGAAGCTCACCACATACACACCCATGGTAATAGCTCCATGGAGGAGCCACCAGCTGAGTTCCCCAGTGACTTGTGGGATGAGGGTGGAGTACACACTTAGCCACTGGGGTACCCCAGCCATGCCCTCACTGAGCAGGTCCTGCCAGGACCTCAGGGGGCATAGGCAGGATGTGTACAAGGTGCCAGAGCATGTATAGAACTGATGTGGACAGGATCACTGTTTGGCTAACAGAAGTGCTTTATTTTGCATGGCCATGGGAGAACAGCAAGGGGAAGCTCATTCTCAACAAAAAAAAGCACAGACTTCTTTATATACTGATAAATCACATACAGATCAGCCCACCCCATAACATACTCTTGGCAGTCTGACAACTACTCATCCTGGTGTCTTGCTGAACCAGGGGCCTTTTTTCAAGCTGTCTCCTGATAAGCTTATCCTGAAGGCCACCGTGTTGTTTTCGCTCTGCCTTTACCCATACCTACCATCCTGTCCCAAAACGTATGCACTTCTTTCAGTACTTTTCCATTCCTCATCAGAACCAGCTGGTTTAGCACCAGCACTCTCCCATGCAGACAGAGACATCTCAGGAGCCTTGCCCATGCCCAGAGCAGCTCCACCACACTTGCCTCCAGCTGGTGCCAGTTCTCCAGCAGGAAGGGGTTTGTGGGAAACAGGTAGACCCCCAAGTACAGCAACAAGCCTATGCTTCAGCGGATCCTGTGGAGTGAGCCCACCCACCACCCACCACCAGGCCAAAGCTCTTGACCTAGTTGACCCAGGCAGAGGAGGCCACTAAGTACAATGCCTGGCAGGCCTCCACCTGTGCCAGGTCACCTAAGTCCTGGACCATGAGGAGTATGTTGTCAGCTTACACTGACAGGACCAGCCACACTGCTAGCTCCTGGAGCATCAACCCCGCCACCCGCTTCCGCAGGAGAACAAGGAAGGGCTCCAGAGCCAAGGCATACAGCTGGCCCAACAGCGGGCAGCCTTGGCACACCCCTCTCCTGAATGGGATGAGCTCCATTAGGGTCCGGATGAGCTTGACCAAACACTCTGCAGAAGCTTACTCAGCCAGAGTGAGAGGAGCTTCCAGCCATTCCCAGTCACCCACACAGACCTGTGGGAGTCCCTCCCACAGGGTCTGACAGGCCTCAGTGTCAGTCAGATCCAGGGAAAAGAGCTCTTCATAGAAGGCCTGCATGTGCTGGTGAATTTTACCTGGAGAACCTGCACAAAGCAAGGCCCAAAGCTAAAGGCGTGCAACATGCCTGTGAGGCACCCATGATCCACTCTATCAAACACTTTCTCTTGGTCCAGGGATGAGGGTGAAAGACAGGCCCTCCCAGTGCAGTAGCTCCAGAAGGTCCCAAACCAGGCACAGGTTGTTGAAGATGGAACATCTGGGCACCTTGTATGTCTGGTCAGAATGGATCATGTCCATCAGCACGGACGACAGGTGCAGCAAGATGGCCTTCACTGCTACCTTGCAGTCCATGCACACGGACATGGGACACCAGTTCCTCAGGTCATTGGGATCCCACTTCTTTGGCAGGAGGGTCAGCACGGCCCTCCGGCACAACAGAGAAGCTCCCCGCTTCCCTCAGATTCAGCCCAGACCACAGCAAGGTCCAGGCCAAGGATGTCCCAGAAAGCCCAATAGAACTCCACAGTCAGCCCATCAATGCCCGGCCCCTTGTTGCCAGGCAGAGGGCAGCCAAAAACTCAGCCAGTGTCAGTCAGATCCAAGGAAAAGAGCTCTTCATAGAAGGCCTGAGCATGCTGGCACATTTCACCTGGATCCATGAGAGGGGTGCCATCATCTACCAGAAGGCAGGTGATGTACTTCTTGGCCCCCTGCCTCCTGGAAACCGCAGTCCATCTCCCGAAGGAGCTGGACACACAAGTGGACAACCGTACCACAGGCATGGTGGTCATCTAGAGCACGAAGCTCTTCCCACCTCTCCTGACACACCACAGAGGGACGAGTTGGTTGGGTCAGTGTCCAGGCACCTCTCCAGCTCTAGCTGCTCCTGAACAGCCTCCCTCCGCTGGGTGTGCCACCGAGTGTAGCTGGCCCCAGGGTTTAGCTCCCCCTGGCTACAGATCCGAGAGGAGCTGGGCAGGGTTATTTTGTCCCAAGTGGTACGGCTTGCCTCACACCAAAGTGCATGTCCAGGCACCTGCACTGAGGCAAAAATCCCTGGCTCAAATTTGTGTCACTCCTATTTGAGCTGCTGCAAGCGCATTGCATACATGTGTAGACACGCTCATAGCTTTTAAGGTGATATTCTGAATTCTTCTATAACACAGGCCACAAAACTTCCCTAAGTTACTTCCTTAAATTGTATAACTAAAAATATTGTTTGAATTAACTTGTTTGACTAAATACTCCAGTAAATCTTAGGTAACTCACAGAAGTTCAGTAGCCTGTGTTATGTAGGACTTCAAAATAATTTCTTTATGGTCCAAAATCTACAAGTCTATAAAAACTATAAAAGCTCAGCAATTTTGGAGGTTTTGTGGGTTGCATTGAGGAAAAATTGCAGATGAAATCAGGTATATCTTGGATGGAGTTCTCAGTATTTACAAAGACATCAGACAACTATCACTTTCATAGAATCATAGAAAGTGAGGGTTGGAAGAGACCTCAGGAGGTTATCTAGTCCAACCTCCTGCTCGATTCAGGAACATCCCCAACTAGATCATCCCAGCCAAAGCTTTGTCTAGCCAAGTTTTGAAAACCCCCAAGGATGGAGCTTCCACCACCTCTCTGGGTAACCTGTTCCAGTGTTTTACTACCCTCCTAATGAGAATTTTTTTTCGTAATATCTAACCTAAACTTCCCTTGCTGCAACTTGAGACCATTGCTCCTTGTTCTGTCATCTGCCAGCACTGAAAACAGTTTAGTTCCATCCTCTTTTGAACCCCACCCTCAGGTAATTGAAGGCTTCTATTAAATCCCCTCTTAGTCTCCTCTTCTGCAGACTAAATTCTGTCCTTCTTTCCAGTTAGCACAGTGTGCAGAAAATCTCACTCACTCTCTCTCAAATCTATAAATAAGGTAAAAGCTGAACCTTTCTCCAAAGCCCAAGAGACCACTGGCTACAAAACTAATATGGAGGGGCATGCAATAGTAAGAGGGAACAGCAAAGGGCAGAGAAGAAAAGACTACAGAGATCATCCTAATCTTCCCCATCTACGGAACCACATTAGATCTGAAGTTCTTGTAAAGTTACTACTACTACTCCTCTGAGACTTACCTGAAGGAATCTTCTTCCTACTATGCAACTTCGTACTGCAAATCCATCTATTCAAGATGAGCCTGAGGCTCAGGATTAGGTTTAGGATTAATCTTTCTTCAACAGCATTCTTTAAATGGATTTTTCTCTTGCAAGTTCATGGTAATTCATCGTTTTAAAAGATATTGTGTGTGCATTTTATTTTGATAATGAATTGAAAACAAAGTTAATTTGAGCTCATTCAGAAGACTCAAGTAAATAATAATAATAAAGATTAGACTGTAATGAAAACTGACAGCAAAATACAATGAAGAAGTTCTCAGAAAAAAATGTAGCAACACATTCCTCATTTTCCCTAGCAGTCTTTCCATTAAAAGATATGTTGAGCTTCTCACCAGTCATCTTCCATCTGGAAGCAGAGAGAAAAAACTGATTCTACAATCCATCTACATTTCAGCAAGTAGGTAAACTTTATAAACTAAGTGACTGACATGTTTAGTTTCAGAGAAGACAAAGTAAATTTCTCCATCTCCTTTTTGCCATACCCAGGACCACCACTGTGAAGTGTCCCCTGCCCATTCGGTCCCACTCCATGCACATCCAGTCTCAGAAACAAGGCAGAGGAGCTGTAAGCAGCTCCAAGGCTCACATCCCAGCTCTGTAACGCAGGTGTATAAATTGGCAGGCTTTCAACCCAGCTCTAAGATGGCCCCATAGCCGCCTTTCTGGCATTTGATGCATACAGAGTAGAAATTAGAAGGTGGGTGTGCTGCATGGCAGCAGTCAGGTGCAACACAGAGGCAATGAGACATTCCTTCAGCAAATTATTCTAAATGGTCTGCAAAGCTCCTGAACGCCTGGCTCTGAACCAAGCTGCTATCTTGCTACAGGAACAATCTTGGTTTTAAAAGAAAAAGAAAAAACATTTCTATGCTTCAAAGTATTTGTTGCCTAAAAATAGCCACTGAGTAGATTTGATCAATTGCTCTTCATGAGGCCTAGCACATATTTCACACTTCTCCTTTTTAAACCTGCTGGTATGTGGAGGAATTATATTTAATCTGTAGGTATGTTTTAGGATCAAATTATCTTCACTGTCCTCAGAAAAGAATGGTATACAAAATGCAGAATGAAAGTGGGCAGTGAGCATGGGGAAAGAAAAGAGAGAAAAGAGTCAATGCTGAATGATGTTCCTTAAAGTCAACAGAAGCTCCTGTATGCTTGGGACAGTTTGAAACCGTTCTATTATATCCACTGACCATTACAGTAGCAGGAAGTATATGATAAATAAGTCTGTTATATTGGCAGCATCAGGATAAATATAAAAATGCAATCTAAGCAAAAAATAAAGATTAGTGGTGAACCAACAGAGATTTATGGAGCTGATACCAATAGGTGATTTTTAAGGAGGCATATTGGCCAATACTGATCCAATTTCTGATATGCAGCTCTTCAGCTTAAAAAGCTGTGTCCGGCTGGTAAATCTGGTGTGGTGGAAGAAGAGGAAAGGGGTGGGGGGGCAGATCAAGGCCCCTATGGTCGGGGAGGGAATGGGAATGGGGCTGGGGCCGGCACTGACCAGCTGAGGTGGGCAGGGGCATGGAACAGCTGGAGAGCTTCAATGATACGGACAGTCTCTGGTGGCTACAGCAAGGAGCTGCAGCCAGACTCCGAGCTGGTAAGTAGGGGTGGGGCAGGCAGGGCTGGAGGAGGG